>NC_141696.1:956147879-956747879 GCF_964263255.1 Lissotriton vulgaris
TGGCAAGCTTATCGCCTATGGCGAAAAAAGCGTTAAGCTCATCGTCCTTGCAGGTGATAATCACAAGTGCCCCAAAAAGAAGTAATTTTTTGGGTTTTTTGTTTTTTTGCTCCAGTTGAGCCAGTTTCAATTCCCTTTTTTTGTTTCTCCCCCTAAAAAAATACAAAAAAAATATAAAACTGTTTTGAAAAGCCAAAAAAAGTTCAAAAAGTTCAAAAAACACCAAAAAAATATAAAACAACAAAAAGAAGAAAAAAAAAAGTTCTTTTTAGAACTACCTCCAATTTCTAAATAAAAACTTCATTTTTTTAAAAACTCTGTCATCTTTTTCCCTCATTTTACGCTCCCCGGTGCGCTACCTGGTGCGCGCACCGGGCGCTTCCCCCGCGCAAAACGAAAAAAAAAAAATATTTTAAATGCCCCGCGGGGCCCTTTTATAGCCCCCACATCAAACCTAGGGGGTCAAAGGGGTCTATCCCTGACGCCTTATGGTCAGTTCCCCCTTTGTTTTAGCCACCTCTTATGTCTCGATTTTACCGAGACACAAGATGGCGGCCGCTCTGGACTGTTTCGAATGTTTGCAGACACCCGAGAGCCAATCAGCTTTCCATGCGCATCTCGCGTCAAGCGCCCGGAGCGCTCCCTGGTGCGCGCACCGCTGCGCTGCTATAGATATATATATTTTTTGTAACCGAAATTACTCAAAATCCACTGCAGCACATATCTTGAGACATAGCAAAGGCACATCAGGCTACCAATCCCTACAATTTTGCCAAATTTGGTGAAAATCCATTCAGCCGTTCGGGTTAAAAGTGAAATCGACCGCCCTATGGAAATTAACATGGGGAAAACGCGTTTTGGGACCCCCCTTTTATCTCGGCCCCCGCTTGACGTATCCCCCCCAAACTTTTAAGGAAGGACCGGAGCTCGACGAGGCCATTTTCAGGAAATTTTCAGGCAGATTCGTCAACCGGTGCCAAAGTTATTCCAAATAGAATTTTGAGATTTAACATTGAAAAAAATCCTAACTATAACTACCTACTGGCGACCGCCAGTAGGTAATATATATATATATATATATATATATATATATATATATATATATATATATTACCTACTGGCGGTCGCCAGTAGGTAGTTATAGTTAGGATTATTTTCAATGCAAAATCTCAACATTCTATTGTGAATAACTTTGGCGCCGGTTGAGGAATCTGCCTGAAAATTTCCTCAAATTTGCCTCGCTGCGCCCCGGTCCTTCCCTGAAGGTTTGGGGGGGATTTATCAAGCGGGGGCTGAGATAAAAGGGGGGTCCCAAAACGTGTTTTCCCCATGTTAATTTCCATAGGGCGGTCGACCTCACTTTTAGCCCGAACGGCTGAATGGATTTCCACCAAACTTGGCAAAATTGTAGGGACTGGTACCCCGATGTGCCTTTGCTATGTCTCAAGATATATGCTCCAGTGGTTTTTATGAAAATTAACTTAGAAAAAATATATATTGGGCTACATTGGGCTATATATATGTTAGAGCTCAAATGTAGCCCAATGTAGCCCAATGTAGCCCAAAGATGGACACCAGAGACAAAAGAAACCAAATGTAGCCCAAATATCAGCCAGATGTAGCCCAACTATAGCCCAATGACAGAATGTCCCAGAGTGTTCTAAAGAACAACTAGAATACTAATAGTCTTTCTTATGACAAAAGTATGGCACACCTGAAGTCATCTTGATTGGAATAAAGTGGTAACACTTAATACATTTAATTTGAAAAGGAACAAAATGAGGGGTTTCATTTTGCCATTTACACATTTATTTACCCATGTATTCTTCCATCAACCTTTAGATATACATATATAAAAAATATTTACTTTTCAGAAAGATACACATTCACTGGATGATGTCATCAGTGATGTCATTTGAGATGTCATCAGTGATGTCATGAGTGATGTCACTGACCATGTCATGAGTGATGTAATATGTGACGTCATCAGCAGTGCATTGCACGCGCAAGTTATAGTGAGTCCAACTAACTATAACGTGGGAATTTCAATGGTTTTATGCGAGTAAAATTTCCACCTAACTATAACTGGTGTGAAACCTATGTTTTTTTCAGTGAATATATATATATATATATATATATATATATATATATATATATATATATATATATATATATATATATATATATATATATATATATATATATTCACTGAAAAAACCATAGGTTATAGACCATATATAGTTAGGGATTCGCATTTACAAAACCTTAATTTACTCGCACAAAACCATAGAAATTCGCATATATAGTTAGTTGCAATAACTATATATCGCGCACCCGCAATCCACTGCTAATGATGTCACATATTACATCATTCATGACATGGTCAGTGACATCACTGATGACATCACTGATGACATCATCCAGTGATTGTATGTTTCTGTAAAGTTAAAATATGTCTTACATATTGAAGAATGAGTGGATGTATAAGTGTCTGGATGAAGGATTTAGTAGGTGCATGACTGACTGTATGAGAGAGTGATTAAATGTGTCTCACTGAGTGCATGGGTTAGTGACTAAACTGTCTTAATTTGTGCATCATTATGTCTGTTGTTCTGTAAACTGCTGCATGTGTTAATCAGTAGCTATATGAGTAACTATAAGGGTTATTGATTGGTTGCCCAAGTATTTGTATGGGAGACTGAGTATGTGTGTGGGTGGCTGGGAGGTGTATGACTCTGTGCATAGATGTGTGAGCAGTTGATTCACTAGATGTATGGGAATGTGGGATGTGGAAAATAGCTGTATGGGCAGTTGACTGTGTGCATGAGTGTATTGGTGAGTGAATGGATATCTCAGTGCTACATGTCAAAGTAAGTACATATGTAAAACACAGTACATGTGAGAGTTGACATATATAAATAACTGTGCATAAGAGCCAGTGAATGTGAGAGTGGCTGTATGAATCATTGTGAACTTGTATCAGGGATTGTATAAGAGAGTAAATATGTGTTAGAATATGTTTGAATTAGTAAGGTGTGTATAACTGTATAGTTGAGGAAATGGAGGAGTGATTGATTCTTTTCATGACTGACTAGATGTATGAGTAACTCCATGGATGAGTGACAATCTGTGAGTGTCTGTTTACACTGATTGTATCTAAGGTTATATTAGAGTCTGAAGACGTTCATCGTATTATCACATGAATGATATTATCAGTGATGTGATCAGTAATGTCAAATGAGTTGTCATCAGTGATGTCATCAGTGATGTCATTTGAGATGTCATCAGTGATGTCACTGACCATGTCATGAATGATGTAATATGTGACATCATCAGCAGTGGATTGCGGGTGCGCGATATATAGTTATTGCAACTAACTATATATCCGAATTTCTATGGTTTTATGCGAGTAAATTAAGGTTTTGTAAATGCGAATCCCTAACTATATATTGTCTATAAAGTATGGTTTTTTCAGTGAATTTCAATGGTTTTTTAATTGCAAATATCAAAAGCTGTAAAATGTCAAGTACGTGGTAGGTAAAAACATTTTCGTATTTATGCACGCGGATGTGCTTTGAACGCTGCCCCCCCTCCTCTTTTCTTTTAGGAGTATTCTCTCTTTGCAGATAGTGAAGGGTAGGTAACGTAAGCCTTTGCCCCCGTTGTAACCCGTCGTGCCTGCTTCCCTCTACATTTGATTGATTGTTATCCAAGCATTTACTTTTTTAGAATTGTGTGCTCTCATGCTGACGCCAGCTTCAATCTGAAACATCCAGAAACACTGTAGACTACCAATTCGATCAGTTCCGGTGGAGCTCCAACGTGACGCGGTAGAGAAGAACTTGCCCTCCCCTCTTTGACTGATTGTTCTTGTGGCCTGTCCCTTCTCTTGTCATTTAACAGAACTTTTTGGACTGCTGAAAGAGGTTGTATTCCGACCGCTGGTTGGTGGAGACATTTTGACTATATTCTGGACCTGGGTTGTCGCGTAATGCGTCATATGACGCGCCGCGTTAGCGCACCCGGAAGTGCTCCGGTGCGCAAGGCGCAGCTTCCCGGAAACGATCCAGAGCGCGGCGTGCAGCGTGTAACGTAAGCATAACAGGTCATGTGACTTGTTAATAAAACTTTTCATTGTTCATTTTACTTTTGTTATTCTAATGATGAAAGGCTTGGTTATATGACCTAAAAATAACGCTTTTCATTGCTTTCGAACATTTTTTTTTTCCAAATGATGAAAGCCCCACCTTTTTTTTCTCACTCTGACTTGTAAAGCAAAGGACCCAGATGCATTTACAGTTTATCACTAACAATGTTCCAGGCTAATGTATTTTCCCGGGAAATTTACAACTGTCCTGCAAGTAAAATATTCCTTTTTCGAGAAAAAGGGCGTTTCTTCGTCCCATGAGGGAGCCGTTGAGCAAAAGAGGCTCGGCCTGCTGTCGCTGATAGGCATGAATATCAGATTCTTATCGATCACTTTATGTTGCAGGAGTAGAAAACACAACAGCCCTTGACCATTTTTCTTTACTGCGTTCCTGCGTATTATACCTTTTAGCAGTCATGTAATTGGACTGCTTTATTTCACTTGCCTTTTACTGATTCAAAAACAGTGGCTATTATTCAAAACTTTACCAATGTAGGTACTACTACCATGTTTTTTTTAAAAAACCTTTATTGTGAAAATGTCAGTATACAAATACGGGCCTATAACCACATGGGCCGGCCATGGAGCAAACTGGAATCGTATATGATGAGGGCACATTTACACTGTAGAAGAAAGTAACGGGCGACCCATTAGATTGCAAGAACTAAGGTGTCTAACATTTACGGAATCGGTGGACGTACATTTTATAATTAAAGTACGACAGGGCCAGTTACAATAAAATTATCTAGATATACATTTGCGGGCAAGTACCATGGGTGACGTTAATTTGAACTTTCAATAGTACAGTAATCAATAACACATCAGAACTTAATATCAATAGGGATGTCAAAATGTTCAATCAATTCTCGTCCCTGCCCACCATGTGCTTCAAAACTGCATACGTATCTCGTGATATCAAGGTTGGGCAACCAGTACACAACAGTTACGAGTCCCATTTATACCGGCGCCATTTTGGGCGCGGCCGGGCAGGTCCAGGATATAGTCAAAATGTCTCCACCAACCAGCGGTCGCACCAGAACCATTTTCGGCAGTCCAAAAATGTTCCATTAAATGACAACAGAAGAAATAGGCAACAAGAACAATCAGTCAAAAGAGGGGACGCTTTCGTGAATGGGGCCCATGCCCTAGCAGGCAAGCGTTCGAGTTCCAAGGTGTCCCAAAGCCATTTTAGTAGACCAGGCCCAAATCCAAAGAGCTGGCCGCCATTTTGAGAGTCTTGTTGCAGCCGGCTATTGCTGCACCACAAGAATAGCCGCAATTCAGCTAGATGGCGGGTTAGTCACTGTACCACAAAAGCGGGCGGAACTCAGCTGAAGGGCGAGTGAAACGCTAAGAGGCACCCCACTGCAGATGAGGTGCCTCCACCTGGGGAAGAGGGAGAGGCCCGTTTGTGCTGCCTCCCCCCCCCCGGGCACCCCACGCCGTCTTTCGGCGCAGCATTGTAGGATGGCCACACCAGTGAAACTTGCTGGACACCACCTCGGTGCCATCCGGATCTCAGCCGTTCGAGTCACTGTACCGCAAGAGCGGGAGAAACTCCGCTGGACACGCCGTCTTTTGGCGCAGCATTGTAGGATGGCCACACCAGTGCAGCAACTTGCTGGACACCACCTCGGTGCCATCCGGATCTCGGCGCGTTGTGCTGCCTTTGGCCTACTGTAGCAGCAAGTGCGGGCGCAACTCGGCTGGACGGCGTGTGAAACGCTAAGGGGCGCCGCACTGCACATGAGGTGCCTCCACCTGGGGAGGCGGAAGAAGGCCGTTCGCGCCGCCTCCCTCCGGGCACCCCACGCCGTCTTTTGGCGCAGCATTGTAGGATGGCCACACCAGTGCAACTTGCTGGACACCACCTCGGTGCCATCCGGATCTCGGCGCATTGTGCTGCCTTCGGCCTATTCGCACATCGGTCCGCTACTGATGCCGCCTCATGGACCAACGGGTTTTGTATGCTTTTTATAACCCAAAGCCGCATAACAGGTCAAGTGACTTGTTTATAAAACTTTTCATTGGTTCATTTTACTTTTGGTTTCCTAATGGTGGAAGGCTTGATCATATGACCTAAAAATAACACTTTTCATTGGATTACATTTTTTTTTTCCCAATTGATGAAAGACCCACCTTTTTTTTCTCACTCGGCAATCAAAAAAGGTTCCGTTAGATGACAACAGAGGGGACAGGCAACAAGAACCATCACTCAAAAAAGGGGAGGGCAAGTTCTTCCCCACCGGAACTCATCGAATTGATAGTCTACAGTGTTTCTGGATGTTTCAGACTGAAGCTGGCGTCAGCATGAGAGCACCACCATCTCGTAGCTCCGTTGTGGCCATTCCGCAAGCAATCATGGCAGCCGCTCCCCACCAGAAGCCTGCGGGAGTCAGGGGCCCCCAAGGCTTTTGTAGAATCTTCAAGGCTGAGGGGACGCTTTCGAGAATGGAGCCCAAGCCCTAGCAGACAAGCGTCCGAGTTCCAAGGTGTCCCAGGGCCATTTTAGTGGACCAGGCCCAAATCCGAAGAGCCGACCGCCATTTTAAGAGTCCTGTGGCAGCCGCCTATCGCTGCACTGCAAGAGTGGGTGCAACTCAACTACATGGTGAGCGAGACGCTGTAGCGGCAAGAGCGGGCGGTAAACAGCTGAATGGCGGATGAGGCACAGTGTAGCAAAAGCGGGCGGAATGGCAACTGAAACGGTAAAGTGGCGCCCCACTACAACAGATGAGCCTCCACCTGGGGAGGCCCGTTCACGCCGCCTCCCCCCCCAACCCCCCCAGGGAGCCCCACGCCATTTTTCGGAGCAGCATTGTAGGATACCAAAACCAGTGCGACACCCGGGTGACATCACCTGGGTGCCGTCCAGAACTCAGCACGTTGTGCTGCCTTGGGACTATTCGCACAACAGACCGCTACTGACCATTGTTGCTTCTGTTTTAATAAAAAAATTTTTAAGGGGTTTACTGTTTTTGTTGCGATGTATATATTTATAAGTTATTAAAGTGTTATAATCCTACTACTTTGTTGGAGTGCTATATATTTTTAATGTGACACATAATTGTGAAGACTTTGATGTACAAAAAGGCATCCCTGGAATCTTCCGCTTCAGGCTCGGTCCCACACACCCTCACAGTGAGAATCCCCTCCCCAATCACAATACAGGATGGTTATCAGATAGTAGGAACGCGTGTGGTGTGACGGATCTCATCGGGTGGGGGCCTTGATCTACTGTAACTCCTTTGAAGAGGGGTGATTCTTTACAGTTGAGGCCATAAACTACATCCGCAGGGCTACGTGATAGCCTGGGACCGGCCTGGACAATCAGACACAAAGGAAGAGGAATGTCAGAGGGTGCGGTAGTGAATAGGGTGAAAGGGTGGTGTCGGGCGGGCAAAGGGTGTGATTCTCAGGGAAGAGCAGCGCAGATGGGGCGAGGTTTATGACCCATGCATAAGACAGAGAGCGGGGGTGACCAGTGCGTGGGGGAGATGCTTGCGAGGGTGGGAAGCCATGCTGAGGATCGGCGGCGTGCAGAGAGTGGGTCTGGTCAAGGCATCTAAAATGGCTGCCGTGCACGACAAAAGTGTGGCATTGGAAAAAAAGCAAGATGGCGCAGACAATGTTTATCAATACGAATTAATTTATAACAATTATTTTTTAAAATATATTTACTTGCAGTGTCAAAATGGCGGTCAACACTTCCTGATTTCCTTCGAATCGAACGTTAACAGACGTCACGATCGGCGGCGTGCAGAGAGTGGGTCTGGTCAAGGCATCTAAAATGGCTGCCGTGCACGACAAAAGTGTGGCATTTGAAAAAAAGCAAGATGGCGCAGACAATGTTTATCAATACGGATTAATTTAAAACAATTATTTTTAACAATATATTTACTCACATTGTCAAAATGGCGGTCAACACTTCCTGATTTCCTTCGAATCGAACGTTAACAGACGTCACGCAGCAAAAAAAAAAAAACGCTCACGCGCAGCCGCTGGAAGACAAGTATCAACATATATGAGCCTCCTCAGCCACCGTCAGAAAACATAGGGGGTCAGGATACGTCTCCCGTACCCCCTTATACCCATTTCTCACATTGTTTTTCCTCCATCTTGTAATTTAATTAAATCGAAACACAAAATGGCGAATTCCCGTTTCGCGTCCCGGTTCACTACCCGGTTCGCGAACCGGAAAGCGCTTCTACCGCAAAAAATCAATATTTTATTATTTGCCCCACGGGACCCTTTAATAACCCCAACATCATTCCTAGGGGGTCAAGAAGGGTCTACCTTGCCCCCTTTCATTAAATTCCCCCTTCGTTTTTCTCCTCCTCTTGTCTCTCGATCCTACCGAGAGACAAGATGGCGGCCGCTCCGGACTGTTTAGAATGTTGACAGACACCGGAGAGCCAATCAGCTTCGCTTCGCAAAGCTCTGTTATGTGAAAAGTACGCGAACTGGTGCGCTATCCGGGACGCTGTCACAGATATATCTGTTTTTTTTAACGTTAATTTCTCAAAATCCACTGGAGCACATATATTGAGACCCAGCAAAGGCACATCGGGCTAACAGTCCCTACAATTTTGCCAAGTTTCGTGCAAATCCATTCAGCCATTGGAGCTAAAAGTGAGGCCAAACGCCCTATGGAAAACTCAATGTTAAAAACGCGTTTTGGGACCCCCTTTTTTCTCGGCCCCCCCTTGACGGAACCCCCCCAAATTTTTAGGGGCTGCTCGGAAACAAAATGTGCCATTTTCCTGAAAATTTCAGCCGATTCTGTCCACAAACGCCAAGGTTATTAGACATAGAATTTTCAAAAGTTCCAGTTGGTAATATATATATATATATATATATGTGTGTATATATATGTGTGTATATATATATGTGTGTGCATATATGTATGTGTGTATATATATATGTGTGTATATATATGTATGTGCGAGGGTAGATAACACCAAGTTTATATTATATATTATTCTTTGTTAATGTATATATATATATATATGTATGTATGTATATATATATATGTATGTATATGTATTTATATGTATGTATGTGTATGTGTATGTATGTGTATATATATATATATATATGTATGTATGTGTATATATTATGTATGTGTATATATTACCTACTGGCGGTCGCCAGTAGGTAGTTATAGTTAGGATCTACTTTCCATAGGAAATCCGCAACATTCTATTGGGAATAACTTTGGCGCTCGTGGACAAATCTTTGCGAATTTCTCAAAGTTCGTGGCCCGCTCCGCTCCGCTCCGCTCCTTCCCTGAAAATGTGGGGGGGATTCGTCAAGCGGGGGCTGAGATAAAAGGATGGTCCCAAAACGTGTTTTCCCCATGTTAATTTCCATAGGGCGGTCGCCCTCACTTTTAGCCCGAACGGCTGAATGGATTTTCACCAAACTTGGCAAAATTGTAGGGACTGGTAGCCCAATGTGCCTTTGCTATGTCTCAAGATATGTGCTCCAGTGGATTTTGAGTAAATTAGGTTAAAAAAAATATATATATCTATGGCTGCGCCCCGGTACGCGCACCAGGGAGCGCAGCGGGCGCGACACGCGAGGTGCGCACGGAAATCCGATTGGCTCTCGGGTGTCTGTAAACATTCGAAACAGTCCGGAGCAGCCGCCATCTTATGTCTCTGTAGGATCGAGACACAAGAGGTGGCAAAAACAAAGGGGGAATTGACCATAAGAGGGCAGGGTAGACCCACCTGACCCCCTAGGTTTGATGTGGGGGCTATAAAAGGGCCCCGCGGTGCAAAATATTATATCTTTTTTTTCTTTTTTATTTGCGCGGGGGAAGCGACCGGTACGCGCACCGGGTAGTGGACCGGGGAGCGGCCAATGGGGAAAGAAGAATGACAGAGTTATTAAAAAATGTTGCCTTTTTTTATAAATTGGAGGTAGTTCTAAAAAGAACAGTTTTTTTCTTCTTTTTGTTGTTTTATATTTTTTTTGTGTTTTTGGAACATTTTGTACTTTTTTTGGCTTTTATGAACTATTTTATATTTTTTGGGGTATTTTTATGGGGATAAACGAAAAAACAGGGAATTGAAAATGGCTCAACTGGAGCAGAAAAAAAATAAGAAAAAATCAGGGTTTTTTGGGGCATTTGTGGTTGTCCCCAGCAAGGACGATGAGCTTTATGCTCAGTTCCCCATAGGAGATGGTCTTACCACAATGTATGCATGTTATACGGAAATCCGCAAACCGTGGCTGAATGCAAGGGATCGTCTCCCTTTCCTCTGGTCCCGTTGGAGTGGGTTGATTTCTTTGGGAGGTGGAGCTTGAAGATTGGGGAAGGTTACTGGCCAGTTCCCTCATCTCTGCAGCAGAATCGTTGATTGGATGCCTGCGCTGCATGTGGCGAATCATGGTGTTGTTTCCGAAAGAGTATTTCTTATTAGAGTTTCCCCTGGAAAGTTCCACGCCACAGATTAGGCAAGTCACCTTGGCCGCATTTACTTTTTTCTTTCCCTCTGGGATGGAAAAAAACTCCCATACGATGTGTGGTTTTGGCTGGTATGGGGTATTGTGTTCTTGCAGCCATCTTCTCCTCCCCTCCTCCTCCTCCTCCTCCTCCTCCTCCTCCTCTTGTCGACCACCAATGTAATCTTGTGGTGGTCCTCTTGGTGGTTGTGGTGGTGGTGGTGGTGCAGATGCTCCAGCTGCTGCTGCTATTGAAGTCATTTCAAAGTGCAAAATATACTTGAAAGATTGCCAAACAGGTCTTCCTAAGTCAAAGGACAAAGTCAGAATAAGGAAAAAAGGTAGGGTCTTTCATCATTTGGAAAAAAAAAGGCCTGAACCAATGAGAAGTGTTATTTTCAGGTCACAAGACCAGGGATTTCATCATTATGAAACCAAAACTGTTCTGCACCAATAAAAAGTGTTATTTTCAGGTCACATGACCGACGCGCTTAATCCAAAAGCGATCCTTCTTGGACGGTTCCCATAGTCAGGTGGCGCATGTGCCGGCAGGACCCCAAAGCCGGTAAATTTGTGCACAAATTTCAAAGGTTCCCAGAAAGGATTAAATGCGCACTCAGAGCGAGGGTAGATAACACCAATTTTATTCTTCAATACTCGCTTCGCGTTTCGAGACCCACCGGTCTCCTGATCACACGATATTGTTTGTCTACCGCTACGTGCATAAGTAAAGTTCTCAAGTGATTTGGTGAATGAACACAAAAGAGGCATTGTACGTATCTATTTTGCATTGAAAACCTGGCGGCCATCTTAGAACGGAGTATCCACAGCACAATAATGCTAATATAACATTAAAAGTATCCTCATGTTATACATTCTTGCATAGACTGTTATATTATGTCTTTAATTTCAAACAAACTATAAATTAGAGTGTAAGAAAACATAAATTTCGGGATTTGTGTTTCCCATTATTTTTACATTGTAAACATTTTTTACATTGTAAACATTTTTTAAGCATAAATCCTCATGGTGTATGCTGTAACTCTGTAACGACATTAGCCAGCGTTAATGCATCATGCACAATAAATGAAATACACCATTAGCCTGGTCGTATACGCTCAGATACATTCTTTCAATTTCATTGAAATCAACATACTTCTGCTTTCGGACTAGTGCCGACAAAGGTAAACATGCATTTGGTCTAATGCCTATATCTCCGTTCGTAATCCATTTATAATGCACAATTGCTGTGCCGCACCAACTGCTGTAACTCTATAACGACATTAGCCAGCGTTAATGCATTATTCTAGTATTCCTAACAATAAAGGAAATACATCATTAGCCTAGTCGTATATGCTCAGATACATTCTTTCAATTCATAGAAATCAAAATCCTTCTGCTTTCGGACTAGTGCCGACAAAGGTAAACATGCATTAGGTCTAATGCCGACACCTCCGTTCGTAATCCATTTATAATGCACAATTGCTATGCCGTACCAACTGGCAATAGTATCGTAGCCTCTTAAACCATAACATTACACCCACGAATTTACCACTGTGCATATTTGTGATGATGATAAAATAATATTCAGCATATATTGTAATGTACTTTCCATGTTAAGTGAAAAAACATAAATATAAGATCTAAAAAGTGAATGATTATGTCACATAAGTCCTCAAGTGAACATAATAATATTAATAGTGGCCTTTTTCTTATCCTGTACCTTCCTGAAGGTCTTGTCAGTTGACGAAAAAGGGTAGGGAACCGTGCATCTTATAAAAGTGAAATGTGAGAAGGCCCCTTCCTTTTCCTCCTGAAAAAAATGATAAACAGAAGGAGATTAACTATTAAAATTCATATACATCATCAATTTACAATTTGAGACAAACATATCTCCAACAGCATGTTTTCTAGATTCTTATATTCAGGTATCTAGTAGGTGGGATGCTAGCTCTTCATCCAGGTTATGCCCACCCGGAAATCTGCTCTTGAGTTCCATTATCCATTTGGATTCTCTTTTTCTCAAGGCTGTTAGTCTATTGCCACCTCTACCACTTGTATGAACTTGTTCAAAGGCAAAGTATTTCAGAAATGCATTGTTGGATTGATGGTGTGACTGGAAATGGCGTGCAATGGGGTAGTTCTTATCAACATGTGTAATGGCGCGCAGATGTTCCTGGACTCGTTTTTTCACCATGCATATGGTGCTGCCCACGTATTTTAATTTGCATGGGCACTCCAAAACATATACTACATAATTGCTGCTACATGTCAGGAATTGTTTGATGGTATGGCTCCTATTTGCGCCTGGAACTTCAACTTCTTTCACCATGGCACTGTCTTTGCAAGCACGGCAGTGTCCACAGGGATAAAACCCTTTCAGATTATGTGTACTCACATTATTCCTGGGGCTGATATCACCTTTCACTAGGATGTCCCTTAAACTCTTGGCTTTTCTATAGGTGACAGAAGGGCGATCCCCTATCGTCGAACCTATGATATTATCGCTTTTAAGGACATTCCAGTTGTCAACCAATACTTTGTTTACCTTTCTAGAGTCCTCATTGAACGTGGTAATGAGCCTTGTGATAGATTCTGTTTCTGTTGTGGCTATTCTTGGTTCTAGTGTGCTTTCTCTTGTGTTCTCGTTAACTTTAGTAACTGCCTTATTGAGAACCCATTCCGGATAACCTCTTTCCCTGAATCTTTTAAGCATTGTGGTTTTTTCCAACTCATAAAGTTTTTCATTGCTACAGTTGCGTTTTGCTCTTAGGAGTTCCCCGTAGGGGATACTCCATTTCAGGCTTTCGGGGTGGGCACTTTGGGCGTGAAGCAGGCTGTTCCCCGCGGTTTCTTTTCTATACAATTGAGTTGAAAGATGACTGTCTTGTATTATCACCTTAGTGTCCAAAAACTCAATGCTTTCATTGCTGGTGTTCAGGGTTAGAATTATGTTATAGGGGTTATTATTCATTTTCATGACAAAATCCTGGGCTTCCATCTGCGATCCGTTCCATACTATGAAAAGATCATCGATGTAACGGATCCATGTTTTAACTTACCAAATTCCCAGTTTAGCAGATGGTCTTTGCGAATCTCCTCCTCCCATTAACCGAGGAAAAGATTTGCCAGGCTCGGCGCAAAGCTAGAACCCATCGCGGTTCCACGCACTTGCCTGTAGAGATCCCCGTTGAACAAAAAAATGTTATTTTTCAAACATATCCTCAGCATCTCTACAAGCATGTGCTTGTATTCCAGGTATGCTATATCTCTTTCCTGCATAAAATGTAGGCATGCAGCTATACCTTGCTCATGGTCAATTATGGTATAGAGCGAGCTCACATCCATAGTCATGAGTGTGAACCCCTCCTCCCATTTGATAGTAGAGATTTTGTTAAGGAAGTCCTTAGTATCTTCAATATGTGAAGGCAGTGCACTGACATAGTCTCGTAGAAAATGATCAATGTATTTGCTGATGTTTTCATTGACACTGCCTATTGAGGAAACTATGGGTCTCCCCGGAGGTCTTCTTGAATCTTTATGCACTTTGGGCAAAAGATATAGAATAGGTTACTTGGGGTAATCTTTCTTAAGGAAGCAATACTCATGCCATGTAATGAGTCCCTCATTTTGCCATTTCTCTAAATTCTCCCATGTATTGGTTACACATATATGTATTCACTAGGATACACTTTATAAGACAGTTAACCAATCAATATTTTATTAAAAATAAACATCCATTTACACACTTATTTAAACATTTATTCGTCCATCGTCCTTTACAAATACATATATAAAACATATTGATATTTCAGAAAGACACACATTCACTGGATGGTGTCATCAGTGATGTCATGAGTGATGTCACTGACCATGTCATGAGTGATGTAATATGTGACGTCATCAGCAGTGCATTGCAGGCACGCAAGTTATAGTGAGTCCAACTAACTATAACGTGGGAATTTTAAATGGTTTTATGTCAGTAAAATTTCCAGCTAACTGTAACTGGTGTGAAACCTATGGTTTTTTCAGTGAATATATACATATATATATATCAACAACAGGAGCTTACCTTCACTAGAAAGCAAGCAGGACACAGCAGCTCTGGGTACAAACAGGGGATTTATTAAGTAAAACACAGCTCAGTCCTCGCAGTCCGTGAAACGCTATGGCAGACGCTTTTCTAGCCGGAATGGCCGTCATCAGTGCCGGTCTCACAGGCTGGTTAGTAGATCCTGGACTTTGACTGTGAGACCACTCCCTAAGTAGCAGTCTCTCGGCTCCTCCTCCTTTATGCAGGTGTAAAGTGTGTGCTTGTGGCTCAGGGAGAACTGCATGATGGGAACTGTAGTCCATCGTGGTACCACATTCAGTGATGGGGAAAGACCAAAACACCCAGTGATGTCCTAAATTAATGGCGCTGGACTATGTTTCTCCACACAACTCCCGGGTTTGATTGTCCGACTTAAACTTCTGCTCGTACCCTTATCAGGCAGCACTATGCTGCCTATTCTCTCCCCTCGCCGAAAGAACCGCCAAATGGCAATGATTATAAATGGAAATATTTTTAGTATGTATGGACTATTCCCTAAGTGTTCAAATCTGCAAAATGCCATGGGCTGATAGTAAAGCTGAAGGACAACTCTGTCAGCCAAGGCGTAAAACCAGAGTAATCAATGACTGGAATTGTCGGTTTGCTTACTTTAGCCCAGTCTTGAAAATGGGACAATAGGATTTCAGTTTTGTAAAATAAATACGTTCTTCAGTGACATATGCACTCTTCTGAATGTATTAGAAAAGGTTCCTATGCTGCAGCCTAAAAAAGAATTAACACTGATCCCTTTATTAGTCATCTTGAAAAGGTTGCACTTTAAATTAAATCACAGCCACGCATTCAGTGTGTTTAATATTTAATATGAAGCTAATGTATTATTGCTGAGTCACACATTGGCTTTTATCATATATATTAAACATTTCACTTTTCATCAATCACTTCTGGGAATAGCCTATCGATGCCACAAGTGGTGCCTTTTTATTACTAATGCAGTTACTCCCTATTCACCAGCGCTTTTGTTGCTTGGCATGCTGTTCAGAGGCCAAATCTAATTGCAGCTGGAATTATCTTCCTGGCACGAGGCGATGTTACATACACTCGGTGACCGGTATTTGTAGATATTAAACGCATTAAGTCGGAAAAGTGTCTATGTGCTAGAACCAGTCAGAAACAGGTGGTGTGAGACTACAAAAACGTCATTAGGTTTAAAGAATAACCAGGTATTGAGTTGCTTATGAAACACAGTGTAGGAATTCAGACTTGCAATATGCATTGGTAACGTGATAAATATCATGGCTACTGCCACCGAAATAAAGTGCAGACTTTCAATCTAGCCTTCTGGAACATGAGAATGATCACATTCCTCAGTGATGTAGATCTAAACTGTATTTTAGGAGAATACCAGTTCAAGGTGGTTCTCAGGTAGCGTGGGCCCCACTGGTGAAGAGCCTTATAGTCCATGCAGAGAGATTTGAAAATCCCCTGCATCCTCACAGGTAACCAGTGAAGTGAACATAATCCCTCCCGAACAGAAAGAGATGCTGATTTTCAGCTCTGACAGTGCACTGAGGCCTGCTGACCAGATCTCAGTGCCAGTGCTCATTCAGCAAAAGAAGATGTCTAATTTTGCTACAAGTGGCAAAGAACTTTAGCACCCCTGGAAGTCCCTGGTAAATGGTACCCCACGTACTTATGGCATTATTGCTAAAGAAGGTCCCAAAGCGCTGCAGCATATCTTTTGCCACCCTAAGGGACCACACACAAATCCCATACCAACTGCCATTGCAGGCTACGTGACATGGTGCAAACCATGATTGAAAACATGAGATGGTACACTCCTGTGTGTCATGGCAAAGTCACTGCATCTAATATATTTTAGTCACCCCCAAGGCAGGGTGCATTATATTTTGTGTAAGGGCATAGCTAAATGAGCAAGTATGCCCATGTGATGTTTAGATATATATTACTGGATATTGCAAGTAAGCAGGGAAGCCATCTTAAGGCATGTACTGGGCACTGGTCAAAACGAGTTCCCAAGCTACATAATTGCTTCACTGAAACATATGGTGTTAGGTATCAAACACCTTTTATTAATATACCCACAGTTATTTCAGTGATGGATATATTAATACATGCACCCAGAGGGTACCTTATATTTACAACCTGAAATGTACCAGCCCTCTAGTGTGGTTGCTGATTAGCCCATGGGTTTCTGACCCACAAGAGTGAGAGTCCACTCTCTCAGGAGTGCCTTCTCTGGGGAGAGGGGTTTTACACCGCCTCCAGGAAGGCTGATGAATTAGCCTTCCAAGGCAGGGAGCTTCAAATAGTTCACCACCTTTGGTATACAAATCTGGCTTCCCTCAGAGGTGAGGGAATGCTAACCTCCCTGAACAGGGTCCCTTTGGTGTCAGAACATGGGGAGCATTAGTACTCAGAGAGTCGTGTCCAACCTTAGGCTAGTTCCACCCCTAAGTTGGCCTACCTGATGTGGATACAAAAATTCAAAATTTGCCATCTTTGCGATGGCAGAATTTTGAACTCTGGGGCAGGGTTATGCCCACTTCCCACAAGAAATGGTCATGTAGGGGGCTTAGTGAAAGAAGGGGTATGTAGCCCATTGGCTACTACCCTATACACCCCTAACACCTTTAAATCCAGTATTTAGGCGAGCCCCTGTCACCAGGCAATCAGATTCCGGCTGCCCTAAGAATAAGAAAGACACTGAAGAGCTGTGAGAAGCAAGGATTGTGGAGCAGCAACTGACTTGGGGCCTACCCTGTCGGCCTGTTTGCTGTTCATGCCATATTACGCTAAAGTCATCTCGTCCTGCAGCTGCTGTGCCTCCAAAAGCCTGGGAGGACTGCCTGCCTTCAACTTAGATCCATGAAATCCTGTGGAGTAGCGGAGCTGCTTCCCTGCATCTGCAGGCACTCCAAAAGTACTTTGAGGACTCCAGACAGCAGGAAACTAGATACCAGAAAGCACCACTGCACCTGTGCCCCCTAGCCTGAGTTGAAGTGGGCCAATGGTCCCAGCATGGTCACTTCACCCTCCAGAGACAAAGTCCACCTGGGGTTTGCCCATAGTGGACTCACTGATGCCCCCTGAAGCCTCTGCAGGCCCCCTAAACTGCTGGTACCTCCAGTGACGAAAACCTGACACCTCAGATCACCTCTGTACTCAGCTGCCCTGGCCTGAGGAGAAGAGGACCAAAGATGTCCCCATATCCCTGAGCATTGTGAGACCACAGCCTTCTTGTTAGTTCAGCCTGAATAGCCTTCCAGTCCCAGCTTGTAGCCTCTTTGCAACCGTTCCATTCCCCATTATGGTAAATGGTACACCCCACGCCATAACTCACCTCTGCACCTGTATGCTCCAGAGCCTCCCGAGGTGACCTGTTAGCGTGGCCTTGTACACTGCCACATACTCACCTTAAGACCAGATCGGTCCCGTAAGTCTCTGTGAATTGCCTGAATGCGGCATGTTTTTTCCCCATAGGGTAACAGTGGGCACTCAACGCTGAAAAGCACCTCTGTACCTGGCAACGCCAGCGCATCCCAATGTGACCTGTTGGTGTCACCTTGGACCATGCCCCAAACTCACCTTAGGTCACTCTGAAGTGCCCGAATGCAGTACATGTTTTTCTCCCATAGAATAACATAGGGCGCCGAACGCTAAAAAGCACCTCTGCACCCAGCTGCCCCAGAGCCTCCCAAGGTGACCTGTTGGTGCTGCCTTGGACCTTGCCCCATGCTCACCTTAAGTCCAGACAATTGGTCCTGTATGTCATTGTTAAGTGCCTGAATGCAGTACTTGTCTCCCCCAATTGGATAACATTACTGATCCCCAAAATTGCACTGTCAGCTTTTGAAAACTGCAAAAATTAATAATTCAAAAAGTACTTACCTGATTCTGATGATCTTGGTATCTAAATTCATATAAAAGTATGTGTTATTTTAATAATTTGGTGTTGGATTTCTTTATTGAGTGTGTGTCTCCCTTACTGCATTCCTGGGTGCAAAAAGTGCTTAGAAATACCCTCTGATATGCGTAACTGCTCACCCACACTACCACGAAAGAGAGCATTTGGGGTGTTATTTGTGCCTCTGTAATTCCTTTGGGGCTTGCCTGGACTCTTTACCCAGTGTACCACTTTTGGGTCTATCCTGCAAAGATGCTTCCAGGTACAAGATGTGCTCTATACATTTAAAAATCAAATCTACATAGAACATTAAAGTAGTCAAGGCAAAATGCAATAAGGGATATAACCATTGGAACTCTTAATTCCCCACGTAAGAACAGCAAAATAGTCCCCAGGATCTTAATAATGAAGAAACAAGAGCTCATCGTCCTGTTGACCTGAGAGTCAAAGGTAAGGGTTTAATCGAAAATCACTCCAAAAATTATAGGGGAGGCCTCAGGAATGGGTATAGGGCCACACCTCACAGGCCACCAGAGCACAGACCATGCAGAATTATCTGTGCCAAAGACCACAATCTCAGTCTACTCAGTATTTGGTTTTAGCCAGTTCTCCTACATCCAACATTGTTCCTTGTTATTTTCTGTGATCAGACACTAGCACCTAGACATAATAGAGACACCTAGTGCTGTTTTTGAGAACATATGTTTAGTTATATAATCGAGCATATGCAGTTTATAAAAAACAGAGTGGATACTTGCCGACAGACCAATGGTCCTTAGATGAGATGGCTGCATCAGCTGGGATGTAAAGCAACTATCTATGTATGCTGAGGTATGGGGTCCACTACTAAACCCAGAGATCTATAATCACTTTGCTTCAGTAATGGGGATGGGTTTAGGCATATCTGTCAGATAATATGACAGGGTTTTTTATTGTATATGGTCTGCTGTTCATACTAATGGCACTATTGACCTGTATTTTTTGTTTGTGGCATAATTACTGCATATTAGAGCACAATAGTTTGAATATTGTAAACGTCCTTTGTGCCTCTTTTCTGTTTATTATGGACAAGTGCCAGTGAGAGAACGAAAGGGGCTGACCTGCTACCGAAATCCATGATAGGTTCGGGAGTGTTGTGTTGTGGGGTTCACTTGTCTCTCAGAAAGGTTAGGAGGGCAAGTGAGAAACTATAGCTAGTCAGATTCGGCCCATGGATACTGATGTGGTATGGTAAATCAGTCCCTACATGCTGATGTTCTATGGTCATAAGCACAGTTCCGTTCCTCAGCAAAATCCCTGTAACATGCAAGAGCTCATTTCCGCCCATTTCACGTTGTGTGAATCAAAGCCATGCACGGGCACAGAGTGGTCAGCTAAATGTCAGTAATGTGTTAGTGATAGAGGTGTCTCCACTGCCACAGCCAGCAGCATAATGAGGACTATATAGATTGTGGTTGGCGGCAATCAGTGAGCATACTGTACTATCAGCAGTGCATTAAGATTACATTTCCCGATTAAAAGCTTGGCGATCAATCATTCTGAATGCCTCATCAATGCTGTCAGCATTATCTGAAGCCGTTTCTCTTTGTCATTGGAAGCTAGAAAGAAATCTGAACTTCAAGGAATCCAGGAACGCTTTTGACATGGAAGGGAAATAGCTTTTCTCTAGTTTTTTCTCCCTGTAACTATCATTGATATTTTTTTCCAAAACTTAATTTTTGACAGGTAAATTGTAGCATGCCCATATTATGAACAATATTGGAGGTAATGAGATTATGTTTTTACATCGCCTAGCAGAATGGGGTATATCCTGATGCATACCTCCTCTCAGAAATCATAAAACTAAAGGCATTTATTGTTCTTCCAGTGCATGCGGCAGCTTTTTGAAATGACATTCAATATTAACAAATGTGTATGTCAAAACCAATATACATTGCGCAATGCGAGCACAACACATAAGTGTTCTGACTAAGCTCCTTAAAAAGGAAGAGCACAGCATTAACAAAACTATATGAGTCATTTATAGCCTGTGGATAGTCTGCCAGCCTGCGACAAAGGAAACGTCTCCCAGTGCCAGGAGAAGTGCTCTCCGCCTTATTTAGAGATACTCGCTTTCCGGGCCGGGATATATGTACTGTCAAGTAAGCTCCCTTCACAATACTACACATTTGCAGAACGGGTGCCATGCTTCCGCCTCCTGTCTGCCAAACTTTTTTGTGAATACAAAACTAAGGGGCATATTATCAAGGGGGTTTATCTCCGCTTTTTTGGCTTTAAAAGCCAAGAAAGCGGAGATAAAATTATCTCCCTATTACCTAGCTGTCGCTAACACCAGTTAGTGACAGCTAATAGGAGATTTCGACCATCTTGGGCCCCGCTTTGCATGTCAGTGATATTTATCACTAATGACATGCAAAGTGGGCGTGCCAAGATGTTAGCGACTGGAAACAGTGCCTAACATTGCTATCTCCTATTACCAACTTTTGGAGATATTCGCGCTAAGCGCGAATATCTCCAAAAGCTAACACCTGCCCCTGAGCAGTTCTTAGCCATGTTATCCAATGGGAGGTGGATAACATGGCTAAGAGCATTTGCTCGGTAATGCATGAATATCGCTGACTTTTCAGCGACATTCATGCATTGCGGCCGTTTTTTATCGCATTTGCGATAAACCTTGCTAATAGCAAGGTTTTTCTGCGATAAAAATCGCCGATGTGCGGCGATAATTATTGTCTCTAAACAAGTTAGAGACAAAAATTATCGCTAGTTGTTGGTAATATGCCCCTCACTTCCCAAAGAAAGGGTTTATTTTCGTTGAACAAGTAGCCTCAAAGCAGAGGACTTTTTCGCCTTACGTGTTGGGGCCATTCTACATTTTCCCTGCCTGGTGTAAATCAGAAAAGAAACAATTGAAGGCCTCCTTGCCCTCGACATGGCGTGGCGGGCTCCTCTGCCTTCGGGCAATCCTGCTGCAGACAGACTGCTGTGTTGGAGGTTTCCATTGGCAGAGTAGCGGTGGCTCCTCCAATGGTAATCCACAATTCCCCATCTCTAAATGGGGCAGGAGAAAAGCGGATTGGCCGACCTGCAGACACCACCAAGTCAGTCTGTCAATAAAACTTTATTTGCTTTGTTACAACCATAAAAAGTATACAATTTACATTGCAGATACCACCCGTTTACCGTTACTCCCGCTAAAAAAAAAACCTGAAGGGGCCTCTGTATATTTCACTTGTGTTCTAAAAGTATAACTTGTAGGTATATATTACCTTCTTAGATGCAAATGCATGCAGCTTTTTCTGACTTTTTGCTGCACCTGTGTGGTGAATGATAGTCAATCTGGTATGTAAAACGACTGATTTAGATGAAGTTCTGGGTGTAGACACTGGTATGATTCCTAACTTGGATAAAAAGTATTACATTGTGGACTTTCAGCACATCATTACTTTTAATGTAATATATCTTCTGTAAGCTAGATAACATTAAAGGGACAATACAAGGATTCCACTCTCAAAATCAATTATTCGTCCTGTATACAGAGCCCCTTTTAAAATATGTCAAAATATCTTCAGATATCCCATTAAATTGAACTTAAGCTTGCCGCCTTTGCTGATGGCATAGCTATTTTCACCTCAGGCCTATTGCACGTCTGTGTATGCAAGTGAACAAGAAACTTGGGGGCACATGCATCATTGCACCTGTTTGCGATTCCTAAATTGAGAAAATTAAGGAATCGCAATTTAGAAATCGCAAACGGCAATGCATGATTAATTCGCAAATATTTTTGCGAATTCTTAATTTCCCTTAATTGCGATTCACATTTTGCGAATCGCAATTAAGGAAAACCTTCCCATTGATTCCTATGGGCCAATAGGCCCATAGGAATCAATGGGAATTGCGAATTCGCAAATTGGAATTCGCAAAATGTTAATGCATTCCATGGGTGCAGGGGGGTCCAAAGGACCCCCCCTGCACCTCTGAAATTTATTTTTAAATGGATGTTTCACACACACATGTTCTAAGGACATGTGTGTCTGTAAAATGAGAGTGTTTTAAATGCTAATTTGAGCATTTTAAACCTTTTTCGCAAATTACCACGAGGTTCACCCTCGTGGTAATTTGCCCCCCCTAATTGCGAAGTCGTAATTTTAAAATTAATCATGCATTGCTTTTAAGGAATCGCAAATTTGCGATTCCTTAAGAGCAATCGCATTTTTGGAATTCGCTAAAAATAGCGATTTTTCCAAAAATGCATGATGCATACTAAAAAGGTATTTAGGAATCACAAACGGCCGATTTTACCTGATCGCACCGTTTGCGATTCCTAAATACCTTGATGCATGTGGCCCTTGATGTTTGGGTCAAGTGTCGGGATATCTACTGAACCAAAATAAAGGTGTCAGACTCTATAATAGACCTTAGGATCTTAACTGCGCACAGTTTATATATCCACTACCTATTTTAGAGTCAAGCACTCAAATCTGATTAGCCACAATAATTAATTGAATTATGAAACTCTTAACTCCACCAATATTCACAGTATGAACAAACGTGGTCAAATCCACCCCTGGCAGATCGGTAGGCAAAGTGCCATACAAATAATCATGCTGCCTCATTTTTTGTATCTTTTTGCATTGTGGGACACTACCATTATGGATTCCTTCCACATGCTTTTCATAAAATGGAGAGTTCCTTGATTCACTTTATTTGACAAAATAGAGAGTACATTTCCAGTTGCCGTTGAATAAGAAAGGATGGGCCCTCCCATGCATTCAGTTTTATCATCGGGCTACGTTCTCTCTCAGATGTCTCAATTGCTAGGCTATGCCCCACAATGTGGTGTCTTTATCACGTATATAGTGATTCACTACCACATACTGGTTTCGTTGGCCCCTCTTTCTGTAAGAGAGAAAGGGTTGGCGCTCTTTTGGTCTACGTTATCATCTGGCAACACATTTCTTATTGGTTCAAGTTTTTTTTAAATTATTACTCCCAGCAAATTATTATTTTGTAATACCTTTATTCCTATTTTTTCACTTTGTGTATTCCTCACTTTGTGGTCTAAATCATCCTTCCAATATGTTGATCGATTATTTGAAGGGATCACTTTTCCTCTTTTGAACAACATAAGTGAGCTCGTGCACATCCAGCAGCTAGATTTGTTTTACTTACCTCAAAATGGCTGAATACTTTGTACACCAGACCTCTCCTCCCTCAGTTATGACGTGTATGCCCGATAATAATGGCCATATTGCAAAGTAGTCGAGGACGACGATATCTGCTGAAAGTTTGGCTTTCAAATACCAACTGACTGGAGCCCCTTCTTTCAGGATACACTCTTAATTCTTGAATTCTCTAACCATTCTTGTAAATGCCCTCTAATAATAGTTACAACTTGTTCTCCCTGCAGACAAATCAAGCTATTTCTCTCAAATTAGATACCTTCTGCATCTGAATCTTACTGCTGGTTTATTGCATTTTAACTCACTGTATATCATATCTATTAATGCAGGATTATGCTGCTATTTTACTGCACGGATTAAGGAGTATTTTGCATAATCGTTACCAAATGCATAAATGCAAGGTATCTGACTGGATAAATGTTGATAAAAGTGCAGCTAGTCATATATTTTCTAAACCAAATCTCATACTTTTCAGAGACACCTTAACTTGATATTTGGATTGCCCATAACGTGAATGATGCCGACTATGGTATTCAATTCCATCTGTGTGATACAATAAAAATATGCATTTCCTATTTCGCGGTAATTGGTGAAAAATGTATCACATATTGGTGTGTAGAAGTAGCATGTTTTTGTTTGTGTTTTTTGGAATTAAATCAGGTAGCGAGCTATGCCCTCCCTCTGGCCACAGAACATTGACATATGCAGGTGCACATCTGCCTTCTGTTTTTTACAGCCTGTGTATTCAGCTGCCCAGTCTTTTTAATTTGCCATCCGCTTACCAATCAGAATGAACTAACCACAGAAATCTGCCCTGGTTGGACGGAAAGAGGCCAAAGATTATTATTGCCGAGACAGCATGATGTTACCACCAATCTCAGCCCCCCCTTTACCAATCAGAAATGTTCCCTGTGTTTTAACCATTTAGTACAATAGCTGGAATAAAACCCTATTAAGAGACGGATCCTCACAAACTGGTATGCGTTGGCAGGAAACATTACATATAGAACAGTTGGAGCAGTCTTTGTTTGAATTCAGCAAAGGACATAAAGACTCGTTAGGGCATAAAAAACTGAAAGAAACTCTATTAATGAAGTGTTCCAGAGTCAGAACACTACAAATTTAGTAACAGCAATGTATTTGAAAAGAATAGAACAGAACCTCCTTTGTCCATTACACGCAGCTTAAGTAACTTATATTGGAGATCCTGTGACCCTCAAACATAGGTAAAATCATGCAAGGATAAATAAAGATATTACATAACAACAATTCATACTCTTTTGTCATCCTCAAAGTACCTTTAGTTCTACAAATGCCCTAGATCACAGTTCTCCATCTGTTTATATTATGAGAGCTGCTTCTGACCAGTGGACATCACCTCGATTCACAAATATCAACACAATTACAATAGTGGCTATCTAAAATGGAATTACAGAACTGACCACAGCAAATACAACATGGTTAAAACGAGTAATGTCAAGTCAATAAAGCCTTTATCAATATGAAAAATACCTACATTAAAAAATCTATTCCATTTATAGCATCCAGGTCTATGCTTCTAGCCCCATAATTGCTGAAGGATCGGCTATGCCCATTAGTCACCTATGTTTTACTTGCACGAAAGTAACATGGCAGTTGCAGACAGTAAGGGTGGTAAATCCCCTGGTGCGGGCAGCATTAACATTGATCTTTTTTAAGCCAATGTACCTTTATGGGGCCCTATCTTGACCAGTGTGCTTGGGGCCTGTTGTTTCGTAATACTGGAGACCTGGTCGGAGTCCATGATAGTGCCTATTTATAAGAAAGTGGAACAAACCAACCCAACTATCACTACTTGACTCCCTGGAGAAAGTTATAACCCGTTGAGGCTGGACTGTTCCCATGGGGAGCAGGGTCAAGACTGATTTGCATATGGCTAGAACCAAACTGGGGTGACATGGCGAGCAAAATAACATTGGATTAAACCTAGATCTGTAACTGGAGGTGAGTGTTTGAAAAGTTTCAACACTGCATCCATCATTTTATTTTGTGATGTTGCTATGTGCACCCTAAGTGGCCAAGGGTATGCCTAGACGTGGGTTCCTTGCTTGTTGCACCACTGCATTTTTGCTAGACTGGCTGATAAGGGGTGATACCCTGAAACTGGTCCCAGGATGCTTGTTTCGAGTCCAGGGAGGGCCTGACTTGGCAGCTCCGTCTTGGCTGGACCGTTTCCATTGGGAGCAGGATCAGGACTGATTTGCATATGGTTGGGTCCAATCTTGGGTGAGGTGGCGAGCAAAATAACAATGGATTAAAATCCATATCTGTGACTGGGGGTGAGTGTTTGAAAAGTTTCAAAATTCTGTCCATCATTTTATTTTGTGATGTTGATAATTATTGGAAACAGTTTTAAAAAAAAATCTACTTTTGTGCTGCAAAACATTGCCATTAAGCTCAGCAAAAAACTTGTGCGGGAGATGCTGACCAAACATAATGCCAAGTCTGTGTCGACAGCTGTAAATGGGTTGGGGCTCTGAGGCCACAGTAACTTCAACCAGCTCCAGATGGATGATAATGATTTTCTTAGGAAACACCTGTCAGTCCCTCAGAGTTATTCTTCATTTGTATGCCGCTGTGAGATTGTGGTACTGATTTGAACTAATCTGTTTAGAGTATTTTATTATAAAACAGAGTTTGGACTTGTGAACACACTGTGTTAAATTGAAAATGTATTAATTACTCTCCTAAAATGACGTGGGTTCAATCAATCCCATAGTTTAGATTTGTCAAACAGTCTTGTTTGGAACTGGGCCGTGTTGAATATTTTGAGAACCCTGCTGTACTTCATTCTATCAGTAGAAAAGAACTAAAGAAGCAATCTCTGTGTTTGCTTAAAGAATGAATATTAGCCCAGGAGTTAGTGAAACCCAGTGTTGTAAAAAATCAGATGATCCTTTGCACTTATGGCCTGCAGTGGAAAAATAATTATTTATTTAATTTTCCCTGGTGGTCGTCTCTCGAAATACCCACCAACTGGCCCCACCGCTCTTACCTGCAGTGCAGCTGCTCCCGCAACTTAATTCTCTGCAGAATTGTCATCAGAGGTTTGTGTTCACGTGTTTTATATTATATATTTTTTTACTACTGAGTCACTTTTTGTAACATTAGCGACTGATCTAGAGGTTTGTGTTCACGTGTTTTATATTAGATATTTTTTTACTACTGAGTCACTTTTCGTAACATTAGCGACTGATCGAAAGCATTGATTAAATGCCCCAGTGATGATCTATCTAGCAAATGCACTTTGCACATTATGTTCTTTTACACTTTCCATAAGGTTCATCCAATACGTTTTATATATTGCCTATTCTACACAACTACGATTTTAAACAATGTTATCCTGAATTACTGTTTTTACATCAACTTACTTATTTGCTGTGGGATTTCTAGCTTTTTTTGCTCTGTGATGCATCTCAGAAAGAAAATGGCTAATTGACAACGAGATTTTACTGACAGTTTTTAGAACCCAATTGTTTAACTGCTAATGATTGTGACCGTACAAATTATCTTTGTTTTTGCATGCTTTTATGGTTTGTTTTATGAAAATCAATTAAAGCTGTACTTGACTTTAACCTACATGAGTAATGAAAGATTAACCATCTCATCAATCTCCCTCGATCACCAAAGAAATGACATTAACAATAGATCTCAACACAGCATGAATTATCATTCAACTATTAGTTTTAAATTGATTTTAGAATTTAAATATTTTCGATATTCACCCTGTTTAAGAAGTACAGAAGTACAGACAGATATTCACTCATCCCTCAAACTCTGAAGAGCACCCTTTAACTCTTACATAAGCTTATTAATTTGTGAACATTTTACCCAAACAAATTTTTGTCATTTAGTGCAAAAATATGTTTTGCCTCAAAATATCATTTTTTAAATTCTACAGTTTATCCATATTTGGTACCCAAACATTAGCGTGTAAATATTCAGAAAAGGCTCACATATACTCTCTTTGAGAAATGAAGGGGGGGACAAGTCTGGCCCTACCCAAGATGGCCAGCTCCCGTTAAAGCTTCATGACCGGCGTCTTCCTCTGAATTCTGACCAGCTCAAAGCACCACATTGCTCCATCCACTGGGACATGAGGTCAGAAGCATTTAGGGCCGATTGCTGCCCACAGATTGGCTGCTTGACTACCAGCAGTGCCCACAATGATGAAGCAATTCCTCTGGTTGCAAAGCTTCATGGTTGCTGGAGTGCCCTAGGCCTGCAGCAGCGTCCTCGGCCACACTGCACTACGTTTTCACCTTAGAACCGCATTGGGGACACATTGGGCTCGTCCCATTGGATGCAACCCTTTACTTGTGGATCAAGGCCGTGTAAACCACCTACAACAGCTGCAATGCCATCCATGTACCAGAAGGGGACCTACTACCCGCGGCCCCCAATCTTTTTTAAGTTTAAAAAAAATAAATGTTATTGACGGTGTAGAGGTGTCAATGTACAATACATATAATACTCAACAATCAATACATCATATGTTCATTCCAGCAGTAATACATGAACAGGGTTGTCAAATAGAACAATAGTCGTAAGAGGTTGAAGATTATCATAATAAAAAATAAGATAGAAATTTTGGGAAACTCTGGGAGACTCAAGGGCGTTTAAGTACTTCTTGTTGCGCAGGATGCAGTGAGGAAGTTTGCTTGGCAAAAATATCAAACAACGTTTTAGCAGGTGACCATAACTGAATGCGTTTTGCAGCCATATGTGTAGTATAGGTAAAAAAAGGTATCCAATCTATGATTATGACAGATATCATACCACCATGATTTGTAAGACATTTTTGAGAAGTCTTTCTGATTCCTTGTTATTGGCTGAAAAGCAACCGCTATTAGTAGATCAACAATTTTAACTTTGCTTGTATGCTTGTTCCATATCAGTGAGATAATTCCTAAAAAGATGCCCATGATAGAGAAGGGAGTATTAGTGCCAAAGATTACGTTGATTTGAGACCATACACATTTCCAAAAATGATGCACTAATGGGCGTGAAAATAACATGTGGAATAAGTCAGCATTTGGAGATGTGCAGGTCCAATAGGTATCTGGTACATTGGAAAAACTCCTATTCAAATTATATTGGGACAACAAAAGCCTGTTATAAATGTAAAACAGTGTTCGTGTTAGACTAGCTGCTCTTGAAGATTTACGTATCTTGGTCCATATGTTGCTCCACATAGAGAGAGACCAAGATGTGTTAAGATCCATTTCCCAAGAGATCTCTATCTTCGATTTTTGTCTATTTCTATCAAGAACTTGTATATGATAGCCGCTTTGGGGAAGCTACGTAGTAAACTGGAAAGACCTGTATGTAAATCATAATTATCAGCTGTGGAAGAGGTGCTAGTTAATTGGGTGCATGTGTCAAGTACAGGTTTCCTAAGAGTGTAGTATTTGGGATGAGATGAGGTTGGCAGATCATATAATTGCCTAAGTGAGGGGAAGGAAATCAATTCGGAGTTCGAGAATAGTTGATGAATCCATATTAAGCCTTTTTGTATCCAAGTTTTCCAATAATAGTGTTTGTTGCGTATTAATAAAGTTTTGTTGTGCCATATAGTTGAGTCAAGGAAAGAGTCAAGAGTCGTGTGTACCGAAGGATATAAAGGGTCAAGAAGTTTGGAAGTAGATTTAAATATGGGAGTAGAGTAGGAGGTTTGCAGGAGAAGGATAAGTATTCTTGAAAAGAAAATGGAGACAAAAACGCCTGTTCAACTAATGTCCATAGAGGATAATCTTATGAGGCTTTACATAATATAAATGCTTTTTGATAAGCGAGAAAATTGGGAAAATTAACTCCCCCTTCATTTTTAGGACGGATTCATTTCGAAATAGACTTACAGGGTTTCTTTTTACTCCACAAATAGTAGGAGAGGATGAAGTTAATAGATTTAAAGAATTTTGTTGATATGAGAACTGGTATATTGGAAATTGTTTATAACACTATGGGGGAAAGCATCATCTTTATAGTATCAAGGCAACCCAACCAAAATAGATAAACGGGATGCCATTTAGCTGTTAGTTCTGAAATTTTCTGAGTGAAATTATTCATACATAATGTCACTGTCCCTGAAATCGTAGACGTGAAATGTAGTCCTCAATAATTAAATATGATTGGATTTACAAGTGAAATTAGCTGGTGTGAAGTCTGCTTTAAAAGTATACTTGGTCAGAGGAAGAATTTTGCATTTGATCGTTATTTAATTTGCACCCAGAAATTAAAGAAAAAGAATGAACCTCTGCTAAGAAGGCGAGGATTGATTCATTAGGGTTTGAAATAAAAAGCAAAATATAATTGGCGTAAGCCTCAAGTTTAATATGAGTTGTGGGCATTTTAAATCCGTGTATAAGTGCGTTTTGACATATTTTTTAAATAAAAGGTTCAAGGGCAAGGTTAAAAAGAAAAGTGGATGTAGAGCATCCTTGCCGCACTCCTATGCCAAGATCAAAAAATTATGATTTTAAACCATTGGCACCTACCGCAGCATGTGGATTAGATTATAATAGGGAAATTAGGGATATAAATTTAGGACCAAAACCTAAGAGTGTAGTATTTGGGATGAGATGAGGTTGGCAGATCATATAATTGCCTAAGTGAGGGGAAGGAAATCAATTTGGAGTTCGAGAATAGTTGATGAATCTATATTAAGCCTTTTTGTCTCCAAGTTTTCCAATAATAGTGTTTGTTGCGTATTAATAAAGTTTTGTTGTGCCATATAGTTGAGTCAAGGAAAGAGTCAAGAGTCGTGTGTACCGAAGGATATAAAGGGTCAAGAAGTTTGGAAGTAGATTTAAATATGGGAGTAGAGTTGGAGGTTTGCGGGAGAAGGATAAGTATTCTTGAAAAGAAAATGGAGACAAAAACGCGTGTTCAACTAATGTCCATAGAGGATAATCTTATGAGGCTTTACGTAATATAAATGCTTTTTGGTAAGCGAGAAAATTGGGAAAATTAACTACCCCTTCATTTTTAGGACGGATTCATTTCGAAATAGACATACAGGGTTTCTTTTTACTCCACAAATAGTTGGAGAGGATGAAGTTAACAGATTTAAAGAATTTAGTTGATATGAGAACTGGTATATTGGAAATTGTTTATAACACTATGGGGGAAAGCATCATCTTTATAGTATCAAGGCAACCCAACCAAAATAGATAAACGGGATGCCATTTAGCTGTTAGTTCTGAAATTTTCTGAGTGACATTATTCATACATAATGTCACTGTCCCTGAAATCGTAGACGTGAAATGTAGTCCTCAATAATTAAATATGATTGGATTTACAAGTGAAATTAGCTGGTGTGAAGTCTGCTTTAAAAGTTTACTTGGTCAGAGGAAGAATTTTGCATTTGATCATTATTTAATTTGCACCCAGAAATTAAAGAAAAAGAATGAACCTCTGCTAAGAAGGCGAGGATTGATTCATTAGGGTTTGAAATAAAAAGCAAAATATAATTGGCGTAAGCCACAAGTTTAATATGAGTTGTGGGCATTTTAAATCCGTGTATAAGTGCGTTTTGACATATTTTTTAAATAAAAGGTTCAAGGGCAAGGTTAAAAAGAAAAGTGGATGAAGAGCATCCTTGCCGCACTCCTATGCCAAGATCAAAAAATTATGATTTTAAACCATTGGCACCTACCGCAGCATGTGGATTAGATTATAATAGGGAAATTAGGGATATAAATTTAGGACCAAAACCAAACCATTTAAGGTTATAAAATAGGTAACGTCATTCAGCTCTATCAAAAGCTTTTTCGGAGTCAAGGGAGTGTTTTAGTAGTGGAGCCTTAGATAAGATATTAAAGAAAAGTCGCATGTTGTCTGTAATTACGTGTCCTTTAACAAAGCCAGATTATTCCTTGCCTAATATGTTTGGTAAATAGGAATCTAAACGGAGGGCCTGTGCTTTAGAAAAAAAATTATAGTCTATATTACAAGAGAAAAAGGTCTATAATTTTTACAATGTTTAGGATCTTTGCTTTCCTTGGGTATGAGACAGATATGTGCTTTTAAAAATGATGCAGCAGATTTTTCCAGGAGGCAAAAAGAATCAATCAAGAAAAGCAATTTGGGTAACAATAATTTTCGAATAAATTCAACTGTAAAACCATCTGGTCCAGGGCTTTCTCTTTTTTGAGATTTTTGAGCGCATCTAAAAGTTCTTGGTGTGTTATGTCAGATTCCAGTGGTGACAAACCAGGGGAAAAGTGCTGAGATTTTTATATAGTGGAAAAAAAGTGTGTCAGCATGAGGTCTGTGGGGTTTGTTTCGGAAGAATACAGTGATTTATAAAATGAGGAGAATGATTTTAACATTTCTTCATCCTTACATTTTAAAGCCGATTTTTCATCATAAATAGACTCGAGGTTCAATTTATTATTTCTGGTTTTCAAATAATTAGCAAAGATCTTCCCTACTTTTTCTTACCACCATAAAATTTCGCACTAGATTTCAACAGATATAATGAAGCATTATCCGTTGATTCTTTGTTAAACTGTAGTTTTGCTTTTATAAGGTTGTTCGAAACATCTTTTGAGTTAGAAGTATAAAAAATGCTCCAGTCTCTTTATATCTTGGAGAAGAGTTTGAGTAGATTTGGGTGCGTTAGTACATTTTCTGGCTACATAATTTATTATAAAATCTCTTGCTGAGGCGTTGAAAGCATCCCATATCGTTGAAAAGGGTAGGGTGTCAGTTTGGTTTATTAAGAAAGATTAATTAAAAAAGGCAGTAAATGAAGAGGCAAATGCTGGATCTAAGAGGAGAGCATTATTAAAATGCCACCTTCTGGGGGTATTAACTTTGGGTACAATGTCAAGGCAGATTGAAATAGGGGCATGGTCTGATAATAATATAGGTCCTATTTCTGCACTCATGAGTGCTTGCAATATGTTATGTGACACAAAAACATAATCAATTAGTGATTGGGAGTGGTGGACTGGAGAATAAAAGGTATACTCTCTAGTGACTAGGTTGCATAATCTCCATGCAGCTAGAAGTTTATGATGGGTAATAGCATGGATGAAGGATTTGTGCGACTTGTTAGGACTCCTCAATGTTTAAGACACTTCTACTATGTAATTCTTAAATCTCACTGTTGTAAAGTGCTCCAACACCATTGGGTCAGGTCAGCGCTATATAAAACGCCTAAAAAAATTTAATAAATAAACATATGAGGCTTTGGAGTTACGATCTATAAATGGGTCGAATACCTGGTTGCAATCACCCGCTAGTATGAAATTATCTTCCATACTAAGAGTAATTTGCCTTGCTAGTGAGGACCAAAAAGAGGAGTCACCACCAGTAGGAGCATAGACATTAAAACGAGAGACTGGAACATCCTTCAACCACAACTTAACATTAAGCCAGGGGGCCTTCAACCTCAGATTCTTGTGAAATAAGTTTGACATGAAGCAAATTTCAAACAAGTATCATAACTCCGTTAAGTTTGCCGTCACATTTGGAAAAGAAAACTTCTCCTACCCAAACCTTTTTCATATTTAATGATTAAACTTCAGTGAGATGCGTTTCTTGGAGGAATATCATATCTGCATCTAATTTAGCTAAATGGGTTAAAGCTCTCTTCCTTTTTTGGGGGGAATTGAGTCCCCTAATATTCCAAGATACTAATTTCAGCGGCATAACATCTTAGAAGGAGTAATGAATGGAAAATGTACATACCAACAACCCAATTCAATTGAACACTGATGAAGATTATAAACGAAGGAGTATATCCTATGAGTAATCACAAGGACTAATATAGGAAGAAATAAAGATCTATAAAATATTATGACCGAAATGTATAGCTGATATAACGACAAAAGAGGATACAAAGATAGTATATTAGATACAGAAATAGGAATGTGATAAAAAAGGATAATAAAAGAAAGTAAAAAAGTGATGACAGGAGTGAACAACAATTAAAGCTGGAATATAACAGTAGCAATATTGAAGAGGATCAGAAGGTAAGACAAAAAGACATAGGAAGTAAGAGAAATAATGACACCTAAGAAGAAATGGAAAAGATTATTTGGAAAGGAAAAGAGAAGAAATTCTTGAAGTGAAAATAAAAAGGAAAAGGAAATGCAGGAAGACAACATACCTACAAATAGAAGATTCAGATATATTCGGGAAGTGGGATGGACCACATGGAACAAGCGACACATCCGTGGTCAGCTGAACGGAGGATCGGGAAGAAACCATGATACAGGGGTATTAAATCTGCGGAGATTAACAAAGAATAAGGTGTTATATGGACGGAGAACATGGCAGCTAGCAGCAGCAGCTAGTCGGGAGGCTCCCCGATATCGGGCGACGTTCTCAGGCTTTGCGTTTGTGTTTTCTCAGCGAAATCAGCCCGTGCAAGTCGGCTGATGTGGTGATTAAAATGTAAACTTACGGAGATTTGTAAAATCTGTAAAAATTCACCATAAGCAACCTGACGTCTTCACTAGAGTGACCTCAGTGCTCCGTGGAGTTATTGTGACCCCTGTGAGTTCAGAGCAGCGCAGCCCTCTGTACGACGCGGCTGCCCGACTCACGCTTGGCCTGAATTTCAACATCTTCGCGTTTTCGGGGAGAGGGGACCTGGTAGGTACAGTTAGAAGCACCGCGGCAGATGCCGCTATCAACCACAAGGATCCAATTACAACTATGGAGAAGGAGGAGGAGGTGAGGGGGCTGCAAGATAGCAGGACTGAAAGGGGGTAGCGCAGTGGGCTAGAGCTGCGTGGGAGGTGAGAAGGGGCGCAGCACAGCCTCAAGGATTTCCCATGCGGGCAGAGGTCGGGGGCTCACATATACTTACGGACTCTCTTCCCCAGAATCCATTAGGGCAGGCACTCAAAAAGATGCTGATTGCATTCCACTTTCTGGATTAATAGCTGAAGACACTCTGCCTCATTCTAGGAGTGACTTACAAAGACCACAAGTCTCTAGGCATACTCTTAGGGGTAAAAAGCAAGAGGTGGCAACGCCTAATATCTTAATACCCACGAAAAAAGACATTACGCTACAAAAAAATAAATTACCGCTTTCTTTAACTAAACCCCCACTCTCCTTTAAAGCTAAGTCAAGATCAAAGAAGAGGAAGTCTGGTCTCAAAAATGTACCCCCTCAAGGAGCTATACATAAAACTAAGCCCGCTCCTTCACTCAAGCAATATTTCAAGGTGATTCCTCCCACCCTTTCGCCCCTGCTCTTTAATTTATATATTGAGCCTTTGGTGGAGAAAATCAGGCAAGACATGAATATTGCTTCCTTCAAATTTAGAAATTGGGAAAAAAAAGTCTCACTTTATGCGACAATAAGTTAGATGTATACTTTGGATCCAATACAGGCAATCCTGTTAATCTATAGTGCTGCTACCCAGTTTGGTCAGATTTCTGGCTACCAGATTAACCAGTCCAAATCGGAATGCATGGTGTGGAACTTAGAAGCACATCTCCCTACTTTAAAACAAGAGATAAGATATCTAGGAATTCAAATTACCCAGGATATTGAACAATTAACAGGCAGAAATCTTGAGAAAGTAAACAAAGAAATTGCTGATTCTTTAAAGGGCTGGTCTCTTTTTCCTCTCACACTAATTGGAAGAGTAAATATCATAAAAATGATGCTTCTGCCCAAATTAATATGTTTTTTTTCAGAATATCCCTGTAGCATTCAAGGAAGATAAGCTAAGAAAAACCCAAGCTAAATTGAGTTATTTTGTATGGGCCTCAAAGGGTATCAGGATCTTATGGAGGAAACTGTGTAGGAAAAAAGCAAAGGCGGCTTGTGTACCACAGACCTGAAGCTTTATGCGTGGACTCTATTACTCAAAGCAGGGATTATGCTTTTCAATCGTCCAGATGGATCGGAAGCAGGCATAATGTTCAAGGAAATGTTGACAGGAATCCAAGGGGGATTACATGGTTTCTTATAAAGGTGGGCGTAAAATCCGTTTCGCGGGCGAATTTGCGGATTTTCCGCGATTTCGCGATCCGCTAATCTCGCGAAATCGCGGTAAAATCCGCGAATCAGCGGGGACGAATTTTCAGCCAAGCAAGGGTTACAGCAGCAGGTGCAAAAGTTGAACCTAATTTCTTTGTAACCTTTTACAAAAGGGTTACAAACAAATTAACTTCATCTTGGACACCTGCTGCTAATTGCTTCCTGGCGCCTCGTTGCCTACTTGCAACTATTCTCTGACCCTGCTCTGACCCTTGAAGCAGGGTCAGAGAATAGTTACAAGTAGGCAACGAGGCACCTGTCCAAGGAATTAAACCTCATCAGGAAGCACTTACAGATATAAAAAACAGGAAGAAGGGAGAGGATGGCAAATACACCCATTTTGAGTTGTCAGGAGGGGTTAAACTAAAAAAGACCTTTACAGCACAATTTTCATATGCATTTTGGTAAAAATAAAAAGCTGTATGTTCTGTAGGGGCAACTCAGGAATCTGGCCCTTCAGAGATCGGGCCTCTCTTTCTTTCTCTCGTTCTCTCTCTCCCTCTCTCTTTCCCTCTCTTTCTCTCTATCTATCTATCTATCTATCTATCTATCTATCTATCTATCTATCTATCTATCTATCTATCTATCTATCTATCTATCTATCTCTCTCTCCCTCTCCCATAAACGACTGCATGGGTAACTTCGCTATGCAAGCGGCTCGCGAAGATGCAAAAATCCCCGCGAACACGCAGAAAAACAAAAATCCGCACAAATTCGCGAATTTGGCGGATCGCGAATTCGCAAATCCGCAAATTCGCAGATCGCGAATTCGCAAAATTCGCCCATGCTTAGTTTCTTATATAAGTATGGGGACCCGCGCTTTTTCAAAAAGGCTCGATTGAATATGCTGAGCGATATGGCTCTTACATGGGCTAGAGTAAAGAAAACTCTGAAATTGGCATACTATACAGCTATGGCCCCTATTTGGGACTCTCCGGGTTCTCCAGAGTGGACTAAGGATATTCTCGCAAATCCCTTGTTGGCTGCTGACATAAAATACTGGCTCCAGCTAATGCCCGATGGGACACTCTTATCCTGGGATGAGATCTCTATCTTGACTGACAATAACTTATCTAAGTTTAAATACCTTCAAATAAAGAGCCGGAGTCAGGATGTGGGATCGGAAGTGGGAATCACACACGTTTTTGAGAATCTGCTTCAAGGGAAGAGCAGGAAGATAAAAACAGCAACTTTGTATTGGTCTATCCTAGAAACAGAGGATGGCGATTTCACTTTGCCAGCTCACTTATGGGGAGACCACATTTTGGACGCAGATCTAGAGCAGCTATGGCAAGTATCCTTTGACTTATTACACACTACAGTATCTCCCACCAATTAAAAATGCAACCATTTCTTCTCTCTTCACAGAGTTTACTGGTCCCCTGCTAAGCTCTCTAAATTCTCGAAAGGTATTGCCCCCTGTTGTCCAAAGTGCAAGCAGGAAAAAGCAGACGATCTCCATATGTTTTTAACATCTCTCGTCTTGTATAATTATTGGCGTGCGGTATCGGAAGGTATGGATGTTAACAAGTTGTCGTTGTACTTAATTATACTCACTCGCAGAGAAATTTGTAAATCCTGGGTAAAAGATACCGCACCTACCTATCTAGACTGGATTAATGCAATTAAACATACATTGAATCTAGACAGGGCAAATTGGAAGAGGAAAAAGTATTTTTGGATTCCGTGCTTTGCTTGATTGGATAAGCTTTAAAACAAGGTCCAATGATTATGCCTTTTTGCAGAATAAAATACCCTAGGATCAGTTCCATGGTTGGCTAGTTAGATCAACTGAATTGACCTTTCTCTTATTAGGGTATATGCAAAAAGTGCTTCCAATAAGATCTTCGGTGCCTATAACATATACTGGGGTACATCTGCTGCGTAGTGGATGGTAGTAATTGAATGTACTTCGAGAACATCTTTTGGCGTATGAGGACCAAAAAAAAAAAGAATAAGGATCATGATAAATATTGGAGCAGACAATAACAGGTAAAAACAAGCTATATCATTGAACAAATTGACATAAAAGGAACTAATGTAACAACAACAAGTTTATCAAAAACTAAAGAAAATCATTTCTTGAGTATCAGGATATTATGAAGAAGAAAACAAAACCTGAACAACCTGTGAGGAAAAGAGAAACATCTATTCAAGCATTAAATGAGGAAGAAGGCCCTGAGGAGTCCATAACATCCATTTTGCACAAGTTAATGAAGCTTTGTAGACGTTCGGGTCTTCGTACATTGTTGTTCTGCTGTTGTACGTAACCTTGAAGAGACACCAGTGGAAAAGGCCATACAGGGCACCTATGGAAGGGAGATCAGCTATCATATTAAGAAAGACTTTACGTCTGTTTGCAGTAGCTTTAGCGTAGTCTTGTGCAAAAAATAAAGACTAGCCTGACCATGTAATTCTCTGAGAAGCTTTAAACGCCAACAGAACTTTCAACTATTCAGTGTACTCCAAGAAGTTTAAGATGGCTCCTGTTGGTCTTTGTGAGGGTGTAATGTGAGATGGAGCACGACCCAACCTGTGAGCCCGTTGAATGTTGACCACAGTTCATTCTGGCATGTGATTTAGTTTAGGAAGAAATGATTTGAAGAAAGTAAGTGAGTCAGATCCCTCAAGTCTTTCTCCCAGGATATAGATGCGTAAATTATTCCGTCTTTTGCGATTTTTTAAATCCTCGACCTGTTTTTGAAGCGAAGAGACTTGTGCATGTAATTGAGAGACACTAACACATGTTTATTTTAAGGAAGAAACGGTATGTTCGACTGCAGAGACCCTTGCATCCAGTTGAGACCAATTATCTGTTAAGACTTGCATCTTGGTATTAGTCTCTTCCATGAAGGGTCGAAGAGCTCTAATTTCCTTGAGCAACATTTCCAACGATACAGTCGAGACTGACTTAGTCGGTGAGGGAGGATCTTTTTTAAGACGTTTAGTGATTGATTTTTCAGGAGTTACAGAGGAAGGATCCATTGTCGTGTTTGAGCTGAGAGGCGTGGACAACAGAGAATCTTCAAGATTGGAAAACTCAGAAAAAAGTTTTACATTTTTTATAAAAATACATTTCTTAGATGGTGAAATATGGTGTGTCTTTATTCTGCCCATAAAGCGTAGTCTGAGCACTTCCTCCGGATGTAAATATGCAAAGAGTTAAATTGTGAAATGTGGGAAACACTAGGAGGGAAAAGTCATGGAAGCAGAAAAAAGTCTCACTGCTTTATCAAAATGATTGTGAAAATTTGAAAGTAGGATTCTCCTTAAGATGGAGAAAAGAAAATATAATTCACAATTCGTGCTCATCTCATTTCACTTCAGCAGATTGAGAATGAAGGTATATATCTTCTCTGAGAAACTGTAGATAGAGACAAAACAGTCAATGTCCATGGGTCTGCATGTGTTCTTTTTTTTCTAGGCCACACCCCTGTGCCTCTTGTTGTTGTGACCATATGACTAGCAATCATTTTGTGTTACCACTGGATAGTCAGTGTGCTTTCCCCATAGACCAGCATGTGTTCACTTTTGACATGTGGCCGGTAGCCATTTTGTGTAGGCAGTCAGAGTGCTTTTCCCATAGGCCTGCATGTTTTCTCTTTGTTCCCACTGCCTGCCTGCTCATTGTTGTTACCTTCGATGACAATGTGGCACTGGCTGGCAGACATTTTGGCAGACATTTTGTGTGTCGACTAATATGGCCCTTTGCCACAGGCAGCAAGGATGGATGAGCAATGAGAGAGCAGTTTAACACCTTGGCTGCTGTGCATTTTCCCCTCCTGTGCTGATATCCCTTGAATCCTACTATTCATGACGAGCTCAGCTCGTCATCAGCACAGCTCAACTGTGCCTCATGACGAGCTGAGCTCGTCATGAGCATGGAAGGGGTTAATAACACATTATTATTAATTAATCTGTAAATTATATCATTCATTTTCCACTACATCTATTGGTGCACAACAACATTAATTGTCTAGGGATTACTCCTTCCATTGTCATTTGTCAGCCACATAACACGTGAGTGACGTCACATAACCTATATAAAGCAGTTTCATCTGTATGTTGTTGATGTTTTGGCTTTCTTTTATCCTTCCTGAGTGTACAGTCAGTCCACATGAAAGTTTATTTTGGTGTGGTTTTCCGTTTTATGAATAGATAAACTGTATTGGTAATTATTTATATAATAGGGAGTTACCAGTGACCACCCAAAATTGTATTGTGCTTGTTTGTACTACTAATTGAACTGCAACAATGCCACATTTCACTGATGTCCTTCTTACTTTTATTCTTTTAGGTGCACAAGAGACAACATCACTCACAGTACTGCCAAAAAGAAGGTCTGTGCACAGTGTGATGCTTGAGTGACCCACACATCACAGACATCTCTTCATCTTGTGAAGCTAAGCGCCACTGCTACCTGACAGCTTCAAGATGGCCCCAAAGAAAGGTGCTACCAAGAAAGTGAAGTTGAAATTGACTTACGCAAAGTAGTTCCCAATCATTGCAAGAAATTCAGAGAAGTCGACAAATACAACAACAGCCGCAACCACCAATGGTAGTTTCTTGTGAAGTAGATGTAGTTCAAGAGATTGAACTTCATTCTGAGGAACTGGAGCAATCTACTCTTTCAGAAGATCCATTGTCTTCCAGCTCTTCAGCAAGATAAAGGAGGTTTAGTGGTGCATCATCTTATTCAAGCCCTCCTTCTGATGATCTAGACACCACTGGATCCCACCTCAGTCTGAAAGTGAGACACAACACAAAACGAGGTTAGGGAAAAGGAAGGTTCAAAAAAGACTTAGCGTTATGGATGGAGGCAGATGTAGATGAGGAGGATGATGATGAGCCAGTCATCATGGATGTTAGCCCAGCTGCAGTGGAGACCAATGTTACCCCATCCCAACTTCCCAGGGGGGATGCAGCAATGGTACCACAGATTCAACCTCCGCCAGCTGCCATATTTACACCGTCCCAGCAGTGACCTACTTCCACAACACCTCAGTCGAAGTAGATACTATAGAGAGTCAAACATCAAAACACATGCCTTCCACCAGTTCACCCAACACTGGCAGTGGAACCATCATCAGAAAGTTCAGCTCCCCAGTTTAGGAATTCTTTTCAGTTAGCCAGATGAATGTGAACATTGCCATATGCCCCCTACAAGTGTCAGTTGGAGTAAGCTTGGTAAAAACTATAGTACCGGGGGACAGACAACCCCATTTGAGAAAGCACCATACATTCCATTGGGAGGAGCACTTTAGCGGCCAAAAAACTGCAAGTGTTGTTGGTGAAGGGGTTGGAAGCCGGCTGAGCAGGGAATTTGAATCTGATCTGATCACGTTGCAAGATGAAGAAGAGGAAGGCATCTTTGTTACTCAAAGCAGCCCTCTACCCAGCAGTGCAGTAGTATCGCCTAAGTCAGCAACATCGCAAGGGCACAAGACTCAGGTCGAGGCACCAAGGCAACAGAGGACAGTGACTGCCCCATGGAATAGCACATTGAGCCTTCTGCTGACTGCTCTCGAGAAGTCACCTGCATCAGTAGCATCAGGAAAGAAAAACATTCAGGTTACAATTCCTGCCATATTTAGCCCAGAGGGACAGCATGAACACAACCACCCAACGGCATGTTTGTACAGCGTGAATCTGGCAAAAATGTTAGCACTGGTCCTCCTTCCTTTTTCTTTTGTGAAAAGGGTTGGATTTTCTTGAATTTGTGGCAGCCATCTGCCCGAAATGGAAGGTTTACAGCTGGTCCTATTTTGCCAGCTTTGCTATTCCAGAGCTACATCATGATGTGCTAGAATTGCTTGAATACGTTTTGCAGAAGAGCGCTGTTCACAGCATCTACCTGACAATACACATGTGGACCAGTTGCCAAGCCACTGATTACATGTATATCCCTGCACATAAATCTCTTTTGTGGGGCTAGAGAAAAAATATCTGCTGATGTTGACACTGTTGAGATTTGTAAAGCTACTCGGAAGCATGCAACAGTAGCCATGTTTACTATGGAGAAATCCCATACAGCTGCAAACATTTTGGAAGACTTTAACAACAAGGTCTTTGAATGGCTGCGACCAAGAGGGCTTAACATTAGATTTGTTGCCATGGAAAATAGCAGTAATATTCTTAAGGCAATGACCGATGGTGGTTATTTCAGGGCCCTGTGTTTTGTGCAGTGCATCAACATAATTGTACATGACTTTCTCAAAAAAGAAGACCAAGTAACTAACTTAAAGTCAGCCTGCAGAAGAATCTGCTCTCTTTTCAGCCATTCATTTTAAGCTAGAAAAAGTTAGGGTCTTCAGCGTAATAATAGAATGCCAGTTAAAGCACTCGTACACAATTTGCCTACACGTTGGAATTCGACTTATTACATGCGCCAATGCCTGTTTGAGCGGTACAGACCTATCAATGGATATGTCATGCAAAGAGGGGATGCAACTGTGAAAGACATTATCATTGAACTGGGCCAAAGAGGCCTAGTCAAATGCCTGAAAGAGATGCTGCTTCTTTTTGAGGTGTTCACTCTGGAAGTCTGCAAAGAGGACAGTACCATGGGCCAAGCTATCTTGTTGTTGCAAATGCTACAGGAACAGCTAAAGGACATGTCTGCAGTGTACACAGGTGTGGAGGAAAAAGAGATGCATATGACTTCGTAGATAGCTTTTTCCTTTGCAAGGGTGCATAACGATAATATGTACTTCAAACATTTCATCTGTGTCACAATTCTCTATCCAGTGTACAAAACAATACTATCCACTTTCATTCATGTTTCAGAGGGGGATGTTAGAAAATACAAAACATGGATAGCTGATCGAGGCAGTGAGCTAGAAAAAGGACAGCAGATAATCAGAGGCCCACTCCTCAAGAGTACAAGTATTGTGGGCAGCCTTCAACTTCAGAGGCTGAGGGCAGTGCTGTTGACCCACAGACACATTTCATTGCCGGATTGGAGTTGCAACTGTGTGCAGTGAAGAAGTCCTGACTCCCCCACACCCATTTCCCTCAAGCTGTACATTGGATAGAGAATAAAAGCAAATCTTTGTGTGCCTGCCTCCAACCCTGGGCCGTCCCTATCTATCCTTTTCTGCCCTAGAGGGACTGCCCCACATACGACAATATAATGTGATTCACACTGGCAATTTTCTGCTTCGTCAACAAATAGATCTGCATTTGGCAATGTCCCACGAATCGATCACGGTGAGCACACTGGAAGAACAGGTCAATGGCATGCATGGCCCGCTGAGTGATTGTTGTTTGTTGTGAACTTGTTGTGATGTGTCATAAATGTGTGTTTAGAAGAGATGATTCATGTTGTGGTAGGCAGTGTGACACTGGGTGTTTGTTTATCTCTAACTATTTTGCGGAAAATGTGTTTGTGATGATTAACAATGTTGGTGGCCTACCGAACGTTAATCAATAATTTTTCCCTGAAGGTTATTTTTTTAACTCTCCTTTGAGAGATAACAAGATTCCTTTCTCATTCACACTGCTTTGTTTTATTGTTTTCTGCTTTATGGTCCCCAAAGAGTCAGGCCTGACCAGCCCCTTAAATAACGCAAATACAAAAACTAGTTTACACAACAAATTACTCAATCTTTCCCTTCTTGTTGTACAACAACAAAATTGTACTACAGGCAGATCTATTACATTTGTGTTGGGACTTGGGGAACAGTTGGTATGGAGTTGGACACCATACTCAGAGCCAGACTCAGGAGGATCAGAGATGAATGAATAATTCAGGGTGTGGATGTGACTACTTCAAGAACTGCCACAAGTAGAAGATGGAAGTTTTCAAATTCACTGAAACAAACCGATTTGGTGATGACTTTGAAGTGGCCTAAGGTAAACAACAGACTTACTCAACTCTGAGTAGTGGTGGTGAGTGGTGAGTGACGGCAAAGTGTTGATTTTTACTTGATAGGGAAAATGCTATGTAGGTGGGTGTGTGTGTGCTCAGTGCTGTCTGGCTCAAATTTGAAGCTAAGTGGTGGTTGGATGGGGGGCCTGTTGTTGGACGTAACCGGAAACATTTAGCCATGCTGCCTCTGATTCTTCTTGTTGTACTTCTTATGCAGTTTAACTTTTCTCCTTAATCCTTCAATATAATTTTTTTTTTCAATCTACAGGCCCTCTTACTGAACATAGGTGTAGGAACTCTGGAAAGCGACAAAAAAACTCTGCAGAATTCCGCAAGTGGTGGAGTGCAGTGCGAACTGCTGTTTGCGCTGGTTTTCCTGCCACTCGGGAGGAAAGTATACCCGAGCAGCAGATCACAAACTTACCTTTCCCCCAATCAATGTCCAAAGTAAGCTTAATCCAAAGTGAAATTCCAAAAACATAATTGTCCATAAAGAAGAAATAAATAAGAAAACACCAAAATTACCCTAACTCCCACATTCCCACCCTCTCCCCCAACAAGTCTTAACCATCAAACAAAAGATGGAAAGAGGGGCAAAAGAGTCCTAGCGGTGAGCCAGGGACTTCCTCTCCAATTTGTCTAAATGCTCTTCCATCCAGGCTTCCATGTGTGCTAGCCTACGGAGCATGCATCGCTGAAAGGCTGTAAAGTTGGTGGGAGCAGCAGTGATGGAATGGTGGCTGGAAGGTGCCTTGTGACCACTATGCCAGACTACCAGAGGCACTGGGGCCCGGGGCATTTAAGGCTGCAGCTACTGCCACCTTCTTTTTCCTCCTCGGCCACCATCCACTGGCAGTCAGCCCTGATGGCCTCCAGCGTTCCTTGCTGGGTCCTGGCTGCTACCTCCTGCCTGTTGGGAGGCATGTATTGACAGGAGTAGCTATATCAAGAAAGATAAAAAGACACATTGTAACCAATACTCTTAGCAAAACACATCAAATGATTACAGTGGAACAGTAGCACTAACAGTACATAAAATTTGCTGGTATCCTCGAGTCATCAGATTTTGATATGATTAGAGTTTTTGTCACTAAGCACTATGGAGTATACAAGTATTCTTCTCTCTTTTGTTGATCTAATTTACTGTAGGCATGCCAGCTCAGCTTGCGCCCTAGACAAACATACTCGTGTTGCGTTACTTTACTTTGCCACTGTCTGCAGGTGGGGTAGCTGTACTAGACAATTATCTATTTTCCTATAATGGCCATGCTTTGTTAGGTGCCTCAATTTCACAGTGACTACAACCAGGCAGATGAATAGTTACAATAAATGATTTACGTCATGTGAGGTACTACTAACTAATAATACAGAAGACAATTATGCAGATAGACAAAGGTAAAGCAATGCACTACAGCAGAGAGAAAGGATTAAGGAACACGATATTCTATTTGGCATGTTCATCACAGAATGTCCAATCCACAAAATGTAAGGTCACCTACATTTTAGTCCCACTTTACTCCCTGGCCTCATCTTCCATCACCACATTTGACATTTCTTGTTCCCAACAAAATAAATTTGCTTGACAGTAAGGAAAATATTTATTAACTTAGTCAACTGCAGGTAAGTTAGATGGGATAGGCCGGATAGGCAGACATTTCACTGACATTTGTAAAGGGGCCTACACATTAACTGAGGCAGACGCACTTTACACAGCCAATAATGCAATGCTGTTGAAGTAACCATGCAGCTGATAGGTCACCCATGGCTGTCACTGGCAAAATGCCAAGGGTAGGGACTCAGAGGGAGGCGATTCATGATGATGGGTGAGTAGTACTAGGAAGGGATACATAACATATGTTGCACTTTGAAACTACTGTGAGTCAAGAGAGTAGTCTGAAATACCACCTCAACCTTTTAATAAAAAACCTTAATAAAAAAACATTACTTGTTTACTCTTCTTGCCAGGTATTTTTCCATTCACCATTTCATTGTTTTTCTAGTATTTTCATTTTTCACCCTTGACTTTCCTACACAGTCACTGTTTAAGTTGAACATTTTTGCCATCTAGTCTCCTGCTGTGATAAATAACAGCCATCAATCCATACATTTATCCATCCAATCCTGGCTCTCATTCTCAACAAACCTTTCACCAACAAACATTTGTCATTTTACCTCCCATGCATCCTTTGACCTATCAAACCCCACAGAGGATTCATTTCACCCATACACTTTCACCCACAGAGACACACTTCCTTTCACTTTTCATCCATCCTTAACCCACCCATGCATCCTATCAGCCACCTATAGTATATGCATCCTTTCACCCATGCATCCTTGTCTTCCAGTCATTTTACATTTCACCTGTCATTCCTCCTTGTCTTCTTTCCCTTTTCCATCAACCCATCAAGGTCAAACACTTCATGAAACTTTTTGTGCTGAATTTAAGATGGAAGAGGCCATTAGTTACTCAACCCCCACTGTATATGCTAAGTAAAGAGGGGTGTGCTTAACTGTTCACAAGTCTCAACAGTACAGTGTACACCCTTGCAGCGAGAATATAATGAATTGTCAATAAGAAAGCAATATGACTTACCACCACCTGCCACTCCCACTGGCTCACCCCCTACAGCTGCTGCATTTGCTACCTGACTGGCGCCGCGTCCCTGCTAGTCCCGTCACTGGTAGTCCGTGTGGCAAGAAAAAACATTACACATTTTGTAAATGCCAGATACGCCTCCCCTATTTATTTTTTATTGCAGCAAAATTGTAAATACACCACACACTTCACTAACATTCAGATACAGACAGTATCTTCTATCAAAAATATCTGGTTGGGCTTTTAGTGGGTAGCAATTTTTTAAAAGCCTCTCAAGACGACAACCTGTAAAGGACTGGAGTGGCTAGAGCTATTGTTGAATCTGAGTTTTTTTTAAAGAAATTAGAGTGGACAACTGGACATAAGGTTTTGGTTGGCAAATGCAATGGGTCAGTCCACCTCCTCATACTTTTTTCCAGCCATGCTGCATGGTAATCAGTTCATCGTGAACTGTTGCTAATAACATCAGGCCAAGATAAAAAGAAGAAGACACAACCTGGGGGATGTTCAATGGGACAATGGCCACTCTCTTGTTTTACTGATTGAGCAATGACATGAGAAAGTAAAAAAAAACACCTTCTCATCTCAATAAACATGCGTATAATACCTTACTTGGGCATGTAATCTGCATAGCAAAGTAGTAGTACTAGTAAGTGGCTAGAATCAATGGGTTCTCTGAGTCTTACTGTACCACCACTAGACAGTCCACAAAATAAATAATGGGACAGGGAAAGCTGACTGAAACAACAGGAGAACAGAAGCTACGGACAGACTAGTACATACCGAGACAGTTTGAGGTAAAATATAGACACTAGAAATATATAATAAGCAAATAGGAAAATGCAGGGATAGTACAAATTTAGTAACTGATATGTTGAAGAGGATTTGGGAAAAAAATGTAATTAGTAAACAGGTAGCAATAAATACTTCAAAATATGGAGCTGTAAAAGTTAGGGAAATATATATTTATATTAACAACAGGAGAACTTACTGGGGCCAGCAGAGCCATCGGCTGAGGAGTGGTCATTTTGACTTTAAATGCATAGATAAACGCATGCATATACCGAATTGGTTTGTTGCTTGTTACTGTATGAGGTACAAAAGTGGTTCTAAAAACTGAAGCGAGAGGAAGTGCTGCACTAAATTACTAATTCTAACTACTACCAGGAAAAAGAAAAGGTGTCTCTTTGTAGTCTGCATTACTTACATTTTTACATAATCAGCCCAAGTGGGCACAAAAGTCACAAACAAGTACGATTAGGTAACGACGAGTACCTTCCAAGAATACCGATCACATAATATAAGATTTGCAAATGTAACTTACCTGCATGTGAACAGCATGCTTGCTATTTGGGGAAACAAAATTAGCAATAATATAGACCACACAAGTAATAATAGCATTAATAATTAGCTACTCACCTAGCCGGTCATGCTCTTGGTCCAGGATGTGGAACCACCGGGGCAACAACCGATTGTGGGTTCACTGGACCCCAGAGCAGTGATACACTTCATGGGTCACCCTTGACCAGCACTTCTGTTGCTCCAAGAGCATGTAGCCTGTCCCAGGCCAGGAGGTGGCACTGGACAAAAATATAAATGCTGCCACCTCCACCTCGGAAAGAAGGCCCAGGGCTGCACCCCTTCCGGGTGACACCTTTGTTGGGGCACGCTTCTCTGCCATCATGCTGGGGGGGTGGGAGGAAGAGAGAAACAATAAAAAAAGAACAGGAAGAAGAGGGGAGGAAGTAAAAAAATAGAAAGGAAGTAGAGATAAAAAATAAAGTACAAAAAAGACAAAGAGTAAAATAATAAATAAAAAAGATCAGCAAAAACTTTTTCGAAATCAAGGTTGGAAAGGATTAAAAAAGGATCACACAGTAGGCCCAAGCACCATAACAGACAAAGAACCAAGATGGCCGCACCCATTCGTGACCACGTGGTGCAGTTTGCGCAATATTTCTACCCAAACATGCAATCCACATTGCTGTACACTGAAAACGTCAATCGAAAGGGAAGGACAAGCAACTTCTGCCCACTCAGGGAACTCCGCTTAGCTTGGCAGGGTTTTTTTGCCACTTCGTTGAGTTCCACGTAGCGCGGCTGTGTGAACTCCATCACCCCTTAGTAAGGATCAGCAAACTTGACACAACTCATGCCTCACTGTGAGAAGGTGGCTTACTAGTTCAGGTGGGTTAATGTCCACCACAAGTAATAAAGACACTAACTTAATACTTAGAGCTAAACATTTCAGTTATTTAAACTTGAGCCCCTTATAGCTACGATGCAGAGCCGGCAGGTTTACCTTGGATGAATTGTGTAAAGCCCTTAGAAGTATTAAAGCAGTTAAAATTCAAAAACCCCAAACAATAAAAAATCTCACCCCAATTCATAAAAATAGATAAAATATAATGAATAAAATGAAACCAAAACCACACAAATCGAAATACAAAGAATTAGGGATATGAGTTTTAATTATTTCAGGAAAAATAGCACCAAAAAGCAGAAAACACCGAGGTAGTCAATGGTTGTGTTAGAACAGGACCTATGTATGTTTAAGACTGACCATGACTGAGTCCAGATTGACTACACCAACCAGGTGTGACCCGGTCTGAGTTTTTATCTTTGGAATTAGTCTTCTTTCTGGAAGTGAAAATTCTTCAGTGGGGCAAAGAAGTGAGTTAAGCAATGGACGACGTCCAACTAAAGCTGTAGATTTTGACAGGAAAAGCTCAAAGCTGGAGGAATTCAAATTTTAGACTTTTGTATGTCAATAATGTCCTTTGCCCAGTTGAGATGTTCACCTTCAGACTTACACTCTAGAGTTTGGATGTATTTAGTGGGGCATAGTTGTGGCTTTATCTGACTTGTGATACACAAGGCCAGAAACCTTCGACCTGCAGGTCCAATAAGTCATATTTCTGCTACAGAGAAGCTCTGAGCAGGAGAAACTTGTTTTCTTAGCCAAGCAAGGTCATGCCTTGGCCAGATAGGCCGAGGCCGTTAGTCCTGATGCTTCGGGTGTATGGAAGTCCAACTATTTTCCAAGCCCCAGGTTTTCAAGATTGGCATGTGAGGTCTGTAGGAAAGCACCCTTTTTGTATGGTTAGCCTCTCACTTTATTTTTTCAGTGCTGATGGCTATGACTTTAAAAGTGCACTAGAGTCTGCTAACCAGGCCCCAATGCCAGTGCTCCCTCCCTGTAAATGAGGTATATGAATTGTTAACCCCACTTGGCAAGGACTTTAGCCCCCTCACAAGTCACTTGTAAGCGATACAAGTGGAACCTAGGGTATGGGAGTTAAAGGGGTGACCAGTGACTGAAGAACTGATTGTGCCACACTGAGTGACCCAAGTAAACAGATGACTGCAAGCCTGCCATTGCAATCTGCAGGAGTGCAAACTGCTTTAACTCAATTTTGCCCTCACCATGAATGGTAAGGTCCCAGCACTACTTTAAATATATGTCAGGCACCCGTAAGGTAGGTTTCATGAGTCCAGGATATTAAATGTGTGGACATATAAGTTGAAGCTTATATGTCACTATACTAACCTCCTTCCATTAGGGGCTACTATAAGTGATCAGGCGGACATATGCTAACATGGACTGGGGCCCGGGCGTCCAGAGTTTTCCAGCTCCATTATGGTCCCAGTGAACTTTGTCATGATTGGTATCAAACAACTTGTCTCATCAAACCCGCCCTTTTTCCTAAGTAGGACTTAATGTGGTATGCACCCAGGTTGCTACCTTAGAGGTTGCCCGCCTGCATGCCCCAGCCTTTCCTGTGCCCTTGAGGACACAAGACAGGAATCTGACCACCTGGCAAGAGATGTGAACTCTCTCAGGAGGCAGAAACAAAAGCCAGCTTAGGTGGGGGTGTCACTTCCCTCTCTGACAGGATGGCTAGTAAAGTGGCACATCAAGGCAGTGAGCTTCAAAGTTCCCACCACCTCTGTCTGATATGCAATCTGGCGTCCACGCGAGGAGGAAAAAGCCAACCACTTGCTCCAGGCACATTTGCAACCCAAGCAGATGGGAAATTGAAATAGTTAGGAAGCTAACTGGTCTGCACAGATGAAGAAGGATTCTACCACTTTTAAAAGTGGCAAAATAGAGGCTTCTGGGCAGAAAAGGTACCTTCTTCAGCAGAAAGTGTTCATCTCAGGGGCAGATTACCCACTGGGGCTAGTAGCCTATTGGTTACTAGCACCCACACCTATAAAATCCTAAATCTAGGATATAAACACCAGAACCTCAGATCTGATCGACTTGCTAACAATGACAAAGAAGAGATCTGAGTCTGTGACTTTAGGATACGCACAAAGCAAAGGTGCTATAACCTGCACCTGTGGCATCCACCATGCAACTGTACGACTCCAACATGTCCCGGACCAGAGCTCGCAGGAAAAGCACGTTCCCAGAACCAAAGAATCAATGGCCATTGGGCCTGCTGATGGATCCCCCAAAAGTAAATGGTCCAGTGTATTGCGGGAAATGTAGCCCTGAACTCCAGCAAGTTTCAGATGTCTACTGTTTTCCTCAGGAGTCCAGGATGTCACAGTAACCCAAATCTAAGCTTGCCGCTGCCAATGCTTGTTGGTGGTCAATCCGGCTACCACTACCTTTGTTTGATGCTGTGGGTTAGGTGAACACCGCAACACCTTCAAACTCTGCTTCAGCGGCCATGTTGTCAAGCTTTTTTCATTTGTTTCCTCACCAGCACAGTCTAAGCAGTAAAATCTGAAAATCTGCAGCTCCTGTTACAGCACCAGGGATAGCCAGGAAAATGTGGCACCCGGACCCAATGTGCAAGGTAAAATTCAACTGATTGTTGGACCCTGTTCCTAGGACCCACATTACCTTATCACCCAGTGGTTTCCACTGAACTCAACCTACAAATGATTGATTGTCTCTAGTGTTTTTCCCCATTGACTACAATGTTTAAATCTGAAATGAGTGAAATGCACTGATTTATTTTTGTTTTAAAATCCATAACGCCGATTATGCTCATTCAATTGCCTTTATTTTGGTGTCTAAATTTACATAGAAATCTGGGGCCTGATTCACAAAAGTAATCAGAGACAACATTCCAACTTTACGACTTTCAGTAATCACAGAGGGCATTTAGGAATAGTAAAGTTAGCAATCCTTAGTTTACTACTCCTAAATGCCCTTTGTGAATAACGAAAGTCATAAAGTTAAGATTTTGTTTCAGACTACTTTTGTGAATCAGGCCCCTGCTTTTTTCTTTTTTTAATAAACTGTTGTCGGATTTCTTTTGAGTCCATATCATCTACGTAGATATTCTGAAATGCTTAACATGTGTTCCTTTAGTAAAGCCTGACTTCTCTGTGCCACTCAACCAGGACTGAGCTAAGGATTTATTAGTGTGAATCCAAAGGACCTTACTACATAATGCCCCACTTTTCTACAGTGGTGTTACAGCAGAGGGATACTCAACCTGTGTTTCAAAGTACCACTTCGCCATAAGTGACTTTGCATTAGAAATCCACTAGTTACCTTAGAACCAAATTATTTTTTCAGATTTTTCTTTAAAAAAATAAAAATAAATGCAATTGTTAGGGCCCTGTGAAGACCCCCATTCCAAAGTAACTAAAAAGTTAGAAAGTTAGGAAAACGTTTTAAAAGTTTTAAAAAGGTCCCATCTTTTAAACAAAAAGGTTTGTACAGAATGGAGGCTGACAACAACCTTGAGCTGTCTGTTCTCCCGGCTCTGAAGATCAGGGATCTGAGAGCCTTGTGCAAATTTAGGGCTATTTGCTTCAGAAACACAGCAAAAAAGGAGGCTATTGAGAAAGCCCTCAGCTCCTAGAGAAAAAAAAGCTAAAGAGGTAATGCCATTCCTTTGAAGAAAATCCTGCAGAGGATGAGGCCTTGGCCCAGGTAGAAGATGTTGGGGTAGAAGGTGATGAATAAAACTCCACACCCTTTCGTAGACCCCCTTCACAAGCAGGCAGTCACAGAAGTCACTCTAGCAACCCCCCTCCTAGTAACGTTGTTAACCTTGAGTAAAAGCTTGACCTCCTCTTACTAGAGGATGAAAAGATTGAACTCAAGGAACTGAGATTAGCCCTCAAAGAAAGAATGGTCAAGATGGGCCTAAAGCCAAATGATAATACTGGCAGCACTACAAATAGTGGAAAAGAGGAAGCTTTTGACCCTAAGATCCCCAAAAGGATTGTCCCCAACTTTAGTGATGGTGACAACATCGACAACTGGTTTGCAGCCTATGAGAGTGCCTGCAAAATGGGAAGGATAGGTCACCAGCACTGGGGCTCTCTACTGTGGGAGTTGTTCTTAGTCAAGGTCAGAGATTGACTTCTGACCCTTAATGAGGATGTGATTCAGTTTTACAAGGATATGAAGGGAACTTTAATAGAAGGCTTTGAACTCATCACAGAAGAGTACAGTGTGAAGTTTAGGGACACCCATAAAGGTCAAAAACAGACACGGGTGTACTTGTTAGGGTTCTCAGTCAAAGCGCTAGAAGAATAGATAAAAGGCAATGAGGTGGACACTTACGATTGGCCATATACTTTAATTTTGAAAGAGCACATTTTAACTAATTGCACCATAGAGAAATTGTTTGAGCATTTGGTGGATTCAAAGTTGTCTTCTCCCAGAGAGCCAGGGTGTCCAAGAAGGCCCATGGTGGGAGTGATCAGAAAAAGTGAGCTCATATTTCTCAGCAAGGGAAAGATGTGAGCAACTACAAAGACAAAAAGAAGCAGTTCTCTAAAGGCCCCAAAATCTTCTCAGGAAGCTGGGCCCCAAGACTCTTCACAATTCAAAGGTAGGGGGTATCGTGGTAAGACCTAGGACCCTGCAAAGGCTTCTGGGATATGCAACGGCTGTCATATGCCAGGGCATAATAGATGAGATTCAAAATGCTCCTAAAAGTCCTCCAATGGAGGACAGTCCAAGGGATTGGCCTGCATAGGAGTGGGGATGGATGTGTACTCTGGAAAGGCCAGAGGTTACACAGATGCTGCTGTAGTGTCTGTGAGTGGGGTAGCTACTGAATTGCCTGGCAGTCTTAATTCCAAGCATGAAGAAGTACATACAAAGTCCAAAGATCAATGGAAGTGAGGTAGATGCTCTGAGGGATACAGGTGTCAGTGTCACTGTGGTGGCAGCTAGACTACAACACACACACACACACACTGATTTCCCCTGCCCAAATGATACCTGATGTTAGTCTTCAGTTGACCATTGCAGACAATGAGACTAAGCTGCATCCAATGGCCTTGGTAAGCTTAGAATGGGAAGGGGATAGTGGCCAAAAGTAGGTGGTTGTGTCTCTTGATATCCCAGTGGAGTCTCTGTTGTGATTTCGTCTGGAGACCTCTGCTTGGGCAGAAGTTGAAAAGAAGGCTCATGCAGAAATGTTGGGTATCCCTGAGTGGGTGCCTGGAATAATGGTTCGAACCTCTCAAAGCAACAGAAATGGCAAGAAGCCTGGCAAGTCAGCTTCACAGAGGTCACAAGACCAGGGAGAGAGTTCTCCTGAGAGAGATGCCCTGGTGCCTGAGGAGGTAAGTGCATCTGAGGGAGCCTGGCCTGACTCTCCATGCCACTGGAATCAAGCTATCCTGGCTGATGGAAGTTGCAACCCTACAACCGGTCCTAGGACTCTTGCTTCCAGTCCAGGGAGCACCTGGCATGGCAGTTCGGACTGGACTGTTCCCATAGGGAGCAGGGTCAAGACTGATTTGCATATGGCTGGGTTCAAACTGGAATGGTATGGGGAGCAAAAAGACAATGGGATTAGGCCCAGACATCCATACTGGGGTGAATGTATGACATTGTTCTGCATTCTGTCCATCAATTGTTCTTTTTGCATTCATCACTCGAGTGGGACGGGTATGCCCAGACGTGGGTCTCATGCTTTCCATGCCACAGGGGTCAAGCTATCCTGGCTGATGATGGGTGAAACCACAAAACCGGTCCTAGGATGCTTAACTCTAGTTCAGGGAGGACCTGGCCTGGCAGTTCAGGCTGGGCTGTCCCATGGGGAGCAGGGTCAAGACTGATTTGCATATGGCTGGGTTCAAACTGGAATGGCATGGAGAGAAAAAATACAATATATTTAGGTCCAGATCTCTATACTGGGGTGGATGTAAGACATTGTTCTGCATTTTGTCCATCAATTGTTCTTTTTAAGTTTGTCCCCTCGAGTAGGACAGGTATGCCCAGACATGGTCCCCGTGCCCTCCATGTCACTAGAATCAAGCTATCCTGGCTCATGAGGTGTGAAACCCTGAAACTGGTCCTAGGATGATTGTTTCCAGTAAAGGGAGGACCTGGCCTGGCAGTTTGGGCTGGACTGTTCCCAAAGAATGCAGGGTCAAGACTGATTTGCATAAAGCTGGATTCAAACTGGAATGGCATGGGGAGCAAAATGTCAATAGATTTAGGCCCATATCTCTGTACTGGGTTGAATGTATGACATTGTCCTGCATTCTGTCCATTACTTGTACTTTTTGCATTTGTGGCCTGACAAAGTTCCTAGGTCAACTGAAAGGCAAGAACAGGGAGTTGTCAGTGGCTCCCACAGGGTCTATTGGAAAGATGGGCTCCTGTACTCCCAGGCCAGAAACCCCAAGCCTGGAGCATCCGGGAAGAAGTGGTCCCCCAGTATATAGAGAGTTCATTCTGACTTTAGCCCATGACATCCCCCAGCAGGACATCTGGGACAAATCAAAACCTGGGACAGGTCAGTTACCCTTTGTATTGTCCCCAGATGTCTGAAATAGTGAAGGAGTTCTGTTGCTCATGTGTCACCTATCAAGCCACCTGCAAGACTGGTGGACAACTGAAGGTTCCCTTAATTACATTTCCATGGTTGGCACCCCATTTAACAATGTAGGAATTGACATTGTTGGTCCCCTTTACCCTCAAACTGCATCTGTGAACGGATTTATTCTAGCAGTAGTGCACCAAGCTAGTAGGTACTCAGAGGTATTTCCCCTCAGGACTGTCACTGCCCCTGCAGTGGCAAAGGCCACTTGGTATCCTTACTAGAGTGGGGTTTCATGAAGAGGTTGTCAGACCCAGTGGTTTCGGGCTGGCAGAGATGCATCAAAGCCAGTGAGAATCCTCCATTCCAAATAGGATGTGTACAATACTCTTGTCCGATAACATGTGCTCACCCTCTGGTAGTTTGGAGCTCAGCAATCAGGCTTATCCTCAGGGCCGAGTGTAAAGTGTTGGCACAACACCCCACCTTACAACACACTGCGCTAGCCACAATAAGACTCTGCATTGTATGTATAAAAAACATGCTACTGTTCGAAGAGCCAGGTCTTGAGGAGTCTCCTAAAGATTAGGAGGTCTTTGGTCTGCCGTAGGTGGGTAGGGAGTATGTTTTACGTCTTGGGGGCGAGGTGGGAGAATGATCTGCCACTGGCGGTCACTCTTTGGATGCAAGGGACGGTGGCAAGGGCGCGGTCTGCGGAGCGGAGCTGGCGGGTGGGGGTGTAGAGGCTGAGTCAGCTGTTGAGGTACGCTGGTCCGTTGTCATGGAGTGCCTTGTGTGAGTGAGTGAGGAGTTTTAAGGTTATCCTCTCGTTGATTGGGAGCCAGTGCAGGTCTCTCAGGTGGGGTGTGATGTGGCTGCGGCGAGGGATTTCGAGGATCAGGCATTCAGAGGCGTTCTGGGTGCTTTGGAGCTGTTTCAGGAGTTTGGCCGGGGCTCCTGCGTAGAGTGCGTTGCCGTAGTCCAGTCTACTGCTGACAAGGGCCTGGACGACCATCCTCCTGGTTTCTGTAGGGATCCACTTGAAGATTCTGCAAAGCATGCGGAGGGTGTTGAATCAGGAGGATTAGACGGTGTTGACCTGCTTCGTCATGGAGAGGGTGGAGACGCAGATGATCCCTAGGTTGCGTGGGTGGTCGGTGAGTGTAGAGGGTGCTCCTATATGGTCGGCCACCAAGAGTCGCCCCAGGCCGAGGGGGTGGATCCAAGAATGAGTACCTCCGTCTTATCTGAGTTCAGTTTCAGTCGGTTGTTTCTCATCCAGTCGGTGACGGCCTTCATTCCTTCGTGGAGGTTGGTTTTGCCGGTGTGGGGGTCATTGGTGAGGGAGAGGATCAGCTGGGTGTCATCAGTGTAGGAGATGTTGTTGAGGTCGTGCTGTCAGGCGACGTGTGCGAGCGGTGCCATGTAGACGTTGAACAACGTTGGGGTGAGGGATGAGCCTAAGGGTACACCGCAGATGATCACGGTGGCTTCGGAGCGGAAGGGGGGAGGCGGACGCTCTGAATTCTGTCGGAGAGGAACGACGTGGTCTCTCGGATTCCGGCGTTGTGGAGGCGTGCTCTAAGTGTGCGGTGGCAGACCATGTTGAAGGCAGCTGACAGGTCCAGAAGGATGAGGGCCGCGGTTTCTCTGTTGTCCAGCAGGATCCTGATGTCGTCGGTGGCGGCGATGAGGGCAGTTTCAGTGCTGTGGTTGCTGTGGAACCCGGACTGGGATGGGTCCAGGATGTTTGTCTCTTCGAAGAAGCTGGTCAGTTGTTTGTTGACGGCTTTTTCGATGACCTTAGCCGGGAATGGGAGCAGGGAGATGGGTCGGAAGTTCTTGAGGTCCTTGGGGTCCGCCTTGGGTTTCTTGAGTAGGGCGTTGATCTCTGCTTGCTTCCAGCTCTCCGGCAAGGTTGCTGTCTCAAAGGAGATGTTGATGGTTTTCCGGAGGTGGGGTGCGATGGTGCTGCTGACTTTGTTGAAGTTGTGGTGTGGGCAGGGGTCTTTCGGGGATCTGGAGTGGACGGTGTTCACGACCTTGATGGTGTTGTTGTCGTTGATGTTGGTCCAGGCGAGCAGGCGGTTGGTGCGGGAGGTCGTCGTGGGGGCGTGGGTATGGGCAGTAGCCGGGCTGGTGACGGCGTCGAAGCTGTTGTCAATGTATGCGATCTTGCGATGGAAAAGGTGGCCAGCGAGTTGCACAGGTCATGTGACGGTGGGATGTTATTGGTGTTGGGGCTGGGGTTGGAGAGTTCCTTCACAATGCTGAAGAGCTCTTTTCTGTTGTGTGCATTGCTGTCTAGGCAGTCTTTGAAGGAAGTCCTTTTGGCGGATCTGATGAGGTGGTGGTGTCGGCGGGTGGCGTTCCTGCGGCCTGTGTAGCTTTCCGGTGCTCGTTGGCGGGTCCAGTTTTTTTCTAGTTTTCGGCAGGTTCGCTTGTAGGTCTGGAGGTCTTTGGAGAACCAGCTGGCTTCCTTGCAGGTGTGGTGTCGGGGGGGTTTCTTGAGCAGGGCGAGGGTATTCCCGCAGTCATCGATCAATTGTCTGAGGCTGCGGACTGCTGCGTTGGGGTTGGTCGGGTCTGTGGGTGGGCTCTGGGTGAGGGCGGTGGTTAGCTGGTCCTTGGTGACCTTGCTCCAGCTGCGGCAGGGTATCTGCTGGGGGTTGTGGTGTGTGGTGGGTTTCCGGAAGGTGAAGTGGATGCAGCAGTGGTTGATCCAGTGGAGTTCGGTGGTGTGGTTGAAGGAGACGTGGGTGCCAGCTGAGAAGATGGGGTCAAGCGTGTGACTGGCGGAGTGGGTGGGTGTAGTGACGAGTTGTATGAGTCCGAGGTTGGCGAAGTTGGCAATCAGGATGGAAGAGTTGGAGTCGTTGTTGTTCTTGAGGTGGAAGTTCAGGTCCCCAAGGAGGATGTAGTCCATGGGGGCGAGAGCGTGTGTGCTGATGAAGTCGGCAATGGAGTCACTGAACTGCGGTCGGGGTCCGGGGGGGGTCTGTAGATGAGGGTGCCTCTGATGGTGGTGTTGGGGTCGGTGTGCATTTGGAAGTGCAGATGTTTGGCGGTGCTGAGGGTGTCGTCGGCATCTGTCGCGATTTTAAGAGTGTTCCTGTGGACGATGGCAATTACTCCTCCTATATCCATTGGTGCGGTCTTTGCGGGTGATCTTGTAGCTTCCCGGGATGGCTTTGGCGGTGTTGGGTGCCGAGGAGGGGGTCAACCAGGTCTCCATCAGGAAAGCAACGTCTGGGATGTTGGTGTCGAGTAGGTCCCAGAGTTTGATGGCGTGTTTGCAGACAGAGCGGGTGTTGAGCAGGATGCATCTAAGAAAGTTGGGTTCTTTGGTGGGTGGGTTGGTGAGTCGAATGCTGATGAAGCTGCAGTTCCAGCAGGAGAAGGGTCCTTGGGTGCTCTTCGGGGCAGCTAGACAGCAGGTGCGTGTTCATCTGGCGTTGAGTGCGTGGAGGGTGCTGGAGTTGTAGCAGAGTCGGGCGTTGTTGCGTTTGTAGGGGCCAGGGGTCCTAGTGCTGGGTGCGGTCCAGGTGTGGACGGGTGCAGACAGGTTTGTCTTAGGCGTGCCTTTGGCACGGCCGCTGCAAACGGCTGCTGTGCGGCCGCTGCTCGGCCTCCAGTTGAGGGGATGTGGGAGGGATGAGAAGTCGGGAGGCGGGAGCGGGGTGACGAATGGGTTTGCAGGGGGCGGGCCACAGGGGACACATCTGTGGGAAACCCTGAAGGGAGGAGTGGACGGGGGTCACAGAGGCCAGGGGAGCACAAAAAGAAAAAAAGAGGGCACAGGGTGAAATGGGGGCACAAGGAGAAAAAGGGGGCACAAGGAGAAATGGGGGCACATGGGTGTGCCGCAGAAAAAAGCAGAATGAGCAAAACGGAAGAAGCACAGTGAGAACAGTAGGCAAAAATGTAGGTGGTAGAAGCGGGGCACAGACCAAAATACGAATTGCAGCAGCGGGGGCTCAGGTCACACAGGGGGACTGCGTGGCGGTGAGGGGAGCGACCTGCCTGTTGACAGGGTCATGGGTCTCTCTCGCTACTGCGGCCCAACCTCCATATGAGGGGATGTGGGAGGGAGGTGCAGCTGGTAGGCGGGAGCGGGGTGGCGAAAGGGTTTGAAGGTGGGGCGGAGCCGAATGGGACGCAGCGGCAGGAAACCCTGAAGGGGGGAGCGGGCGGAGGTCACAGAAGCCGGGGGGAAAAAAGAAGAAAAAAAGAGGGCACAAGGTAAAATGGGGGCCCAAGGAGAAAAAAGGGAGCACAAGGAGAAATGAGGGCACAAGGGTGGACAGCAGAACAAACCAGAATGAGCAAAACAGAAGAAGCACAGTGAGTGGTAGGTAGCGGTAGAAGCGGGCACAGACCAAAATACGAGCGGCAGCAGCCGGGGCTTTGGTCATACAGGTGGACTGCGTGGCGGTGAGGGGAGTGACCTGCCTGATGACAGGGACAAGGGTCCTACCTGAACAGATGACATCAGGCTTGATGTGGCAGATTGCAGAAGCAGTGCAAACTGCTCCAACTCGACTTTTCCCTCGCCATGAGTGGTAAGGCCCCAGCACTATTTTTATAATATGTTAGTCACCCCTACGGTAGGTATTCTAAGCCCAGGAGGCAGAGTGCATTATTTTAAAGGTGTTGACATATAAGTCTCCCACACTGGGAGGTTGGCTAATGAAGTGGTACACCAAGGCATAAAGCATCAAAGCTCCCACCACCTCTGATATGCAATCAGGCTTTCTCCCTGAGGAGGAAAAAGCAAACCCCATGCCTCAGGCACATTTGCAACCAGGGCAGGCAGGAAAATGAAACAGTCAGAAGAGTATACCCCCAAGAAGGCTAGGCACATCCCTAGCGTAGGCTACCTGCTCTCTACAGTGGAAGGGTTTTGCCATTTTTTAAAGTGGCAGAATAGAGGCTTATGGGTAGAAAAGGTGCCATCTTCCACAGGAAGAGGTCACCTCAGGTGCTGATTAGCCACTGGGGCTTGTAGCCCACTGGCTACTAGCTCTCACACACCTAATGACCCTACATCTCGAATTTAAGGGGCTCCTCTGGCACCAGAGCCATGGATCGTATTGACTTGCAACAAAGGACAAAGATGAGACCTAAGACTGTCACTTCAGGACCTTCATAAAGCAAATTATTTATTTTAGAGAAACAATGGTTCAGGGTTGGCCTGATTAGGTCCTTAGGAGAATGGAGCGTATAATTAATTCAAGCTGGGGAGCTAACTGTGTAGGTAAACATAAATTCATTAATTTATTTTCATTTTTTACCATATATCATGGCGTTTCAGATGCTCATATGAGTGACAGAGGGCATAACGTGACACAAGTGAACATAGTGAAAACGAAACAGAATGTCACACAACAACAAGGTATAAGCCGGCTTGCTCGCTGTGGAAGGGGTTAGTTGGTCCTTTTTAAAGCGTACCGCCTGGAGTTAATCCTGATGGTCTGGTGGCAGATAACGGGGGTCTGAGCTCCTTGCTGCTTGCTGCTCCCACAAGCGAGCAAGCCGGCACTCAGACCCCCACTTTCGGGCCACGTTTTTAAACAAACCCACTCCAGGCGGGCCCGAATATAACCAAATCATGCCGCTTTTAGCATTTGACAAGACACACAGAATCCTGTAACGACTCTGACTTATTTGCAGTGGAATACTCTACCGCTATCACAGGAATTTCAATACCATGACAATTGGACTCCCTTTGTAATTGCGTACAAAATCATAAACCTACACCGGCCATATCGTTTTGATATCCCGGATATACAGACTCAAGCCCCCGAAAAACCTTGCCAAGATGGATTGTCCCGCTTGCATATCTAACTATAGATTTCAGGAAGCTCACCAGTCCTGAAGATGATCTAAAATTAATATAGATCGAAACGTCGTTGACCCACTCAAGGAAATACCCCCACTCCATTGTATATATATTCTTGTGGTTTATACCTTGTTGTTGTGTGACATTCTGTTTCGTTTTCACTATGTTCACTTGTGTCACGTACGTTATGCACTCTGTCACTCATATGAGCACCTGAAACGCCATGATATATGCTAAAAAATGAAAATAAATGAATGAATTTGTTTACCTACACATTTAGCTCCCCAGCGTGAATTAATTATACGCTCCATTCTCCTAAGGGCATAATCAGGCCACCCCATAACCATTGTTTCTCTAAAATACGTTTCCAGCCCAGGTTCGCTTTATGGGGTACCCTTGTTTCCAAAACCTACTTCATAAAGCAAAGGCACAATAAGCTACACCTGTGCAACATCCCTGAAACTGCATGAATGCAACTCGTCCTGGACCAAAGACTGGTTCCAGAGGAAAGGGCAACTTCTCTGAAAGCCAAAGACAACACCAGAACACCCTTGGACTAGAGGCACTAATCCCCTGCAGCTGGCAGGTAAAGCCCATTCCCGGAACCAAAGAATCAATGGCCAATGGGCCCACCGAGGGATCACCCAAATGTACAGGGTGAAGTCCATTGTAGGAAACGTAGTCCTGACCTCCAGAAAGGTGCAGGTGACTACCATTTTCCTCAAGACTTCAGGAACGCCAAAGTAACTCAAAGCTGAGCTTTCCACTGCCAAGGCTTGTAGTTAGCCAGTCTACCACTACCTTTGTTAAACACAGTGCCTCAAAGGAACTCCACAACACCTTTAACTTGCCACCTCAGTGGACCTGTTGTTGAGCTTTTGCATTTGTTTCCACATCAGCACCGTCTAAGCTGTAAAGCCATCAAACACATGACACATGCTTCAGCACCAGGGACAACCAGGACTCCACCTGAGCCGTACTAGCCAATGTAAAATTCAACTGAATTGTTGGACATCACTTTATTACCCATTGGTTTCCACTGAATTCGACCTGCAAGCGGCCGATTGTCACTAGTGCTTTTTCCCATTGACCACAATGTTAAAGTTTGTCAAGAGTTAAATTCACTGATTTATTTTTGCTTTTAAAATCAATAACTCCATCTGATTGTCTACATTTTGCCATCTAAAGTTATATAAAAATCAGCTTTATTTTTATAAATTGTTGTTGGACTTCATTCAAGTAATGTTAATTACTTATCATCCAAGTTGGTCTTCTGAAATACTTAACACAAGTTCCTCTAGTAAAGCTTGACTTCTCTGTGCCACTCTACCAGAACTGAGCTATGGATTTATTAGAGTGAATCCAAAGGACCGATTTGGGGTAACATGAAGTTATTGCATAGTGAAACCTATCCTGCCTCACTACATAGTGCTGCTCTTTCCTACAAGATAAAATAACCTACATCCAAAGATCTAAGACCTCAGGAACAGCATTCGGGGATCAAGGCTCATTCCAACTCAGGCCACTAGCAGGGCCCGGATCAGGTCCAGTTGGTACTGGTCAGCTGGTGGGAAATGGCACCTTGCAGCTTTTGATAGTCTTGTAGCCACAAAGGAGATTAGCCCACTTACCCTGGAGTTCAGCTCTTTGCCCTGGGTACAGGACGGAGAATTCCGAGGCCTTTATGGTTCCTCCCAGGTCACAGACAGCATGCCCAGTGCTCTTCCGTTATTTCACAGATCAAGAAAGTATTCTGAAGAGGGTTCCTTGGGATACTATATTTATGTCTGGCACAAGCTAGTGGGTGGCGGTGAATTCAGCTCCTCCTTAACCAATGGGGTAAAAGTTGAAAGTGGTAACCCTACCCTCTTTTACAGCAGTTACTGTTTGCCCTACTGCAAATAATCCCACAGTGCTCTTCACACCTAAAATTCAAGATGGGGAAGCACTTCTACTCTTGTGCGGAGCCTCTGTGCCCACCCAGAGGTGTAATGAAATGACCTGTGTCCTCCTCCCTGGTCACTACAAAGCAGTTCTGGGAGAAGTTATCCCCCATTAGCTTTAGTTCTAACGTAACTGGGAGATAAAAGTTGAAGCCTTTTAAGGTGTCAATTAACATTTGTTTTGACAAGGAAGGCCTTTCTAAAGTAAATTACGTTCCTAGATACGCCCCAACTGGTTTTCCTGCAGGAGAAGAGAAAATATCTCTCCACACCCAGACCATTGTCTCTGCTCTGGGAGCAGTTTTCACATCTCATCAGGGCTACACAGTCACTGGGCTACTGCTGGAGAGCTAATGAATATTAGCCTACCGGAGCTTTATGCCGGGAAACAGTAACTTTTAACAAGTTATTTTTCCTTAATATTGATTAAACATCTGACTTCACTATTGTGTTGAGCTTTTAATACATTATAAAAATAGTTGTTTAAACATATTTCTAGCTGGTCTCAATCCAGTGTTAGCAGAATTAATAAATAATATTGCTTCCCATTGTTTCCCTATGGACCAGCTTGCCTTACTCCAGTGAAAATAGCTTTTGCGTAATAGTCATTGTATAAACATGTAGACTTTAAATTTGTACATGTCCTACTTTGAGTTTCAAATACCAAGCACCATGCCTTGTGGGCTACAAGGCCAAAATTGGGGTGACTTACTAATATTTAAATAATATGCTTTCTCTTATAAAAAAGTTTTCTTTTTTGACAGGTTGGGCTGCAAGTTTCTAAACTTCAACTGTGAGGCTGCAGTATCATGTTTGCCTGGACACACTAGTGAATGGCACTGTAAAGCTGTCCATAGGTAACATTTATCTTTACATGCCATGGGTGGATATTGAGCACTGTATATTATGGCTTTATAAAAAAGTTAAATACACCAATTAGGAGTTAGCCAATTTTTACATGTTTTAGAGGTCAGAGCACATGCACATGTGCCTGGTTATCTTTGCCCCAGTACACAGAATTAAAAAACTAACAGCATCAGTCTACAAAAAATGGGGTGTCAGCGCAAAAAATGGCACTTTATTATACTTGCCCATTATAAGAAGGGCGGAAATTACAACCTCAGTATATGTTGGTGGAAAGATGTGTGTTGATACATAAAATAGAGTGTTTGTTGAGATAGTGAAAGAGGTTTATCATTTTTAGCTTAAATATCCTTGTAAATGTTGAACATTTTGGATGAAATTGACAGGCTACACTTTCACAGAGAAATGGACCGGACAGGATGGCCATCGAAGAAGAGTCTGGATGGGAAAAAGAGTTGACAAAGCAAACACAAGGAGATGATGGACTGAGCGCTGAAACTTTTCAGGCACTCATCCCCAGTCACAGATCTGGGTTTTAATCCATCATCATTATTTAGATCAATTTGCCACCTCGGTTCAGACCCAGCTATATACAAATCAGTCTTGACCCTGTGCCTCATGGGAACAGTCCAGCCCGAACTGCCAAGCCAGGTCTTTCCTGAACCGGTAACACGCTTCCTGGGACCTGGTTTCTGGGTAACATCGTTCATCAGCCAGGCTATCTTGAATCCAGTGGCAAAGTGTGCAAGGGACCAACGTCTGGGCATACTCTGCCAACTTAGGATGAACAAAGCAAACACAAGGAGATGATAGACGGAGGGATAAAACTTTTCAGACACTCATCCCCAGTCACATATCTGGGTTGAATCCATAATCATTCTTTAGCTCACTTCACCACCTCAGTTCAGCCCCCGCTATATGCAAAAATAGTTCACAACCATAAAAAGATTGCATGTATGTAGGATGAGGACTGTGTATGAGAGGTAATAAATATAGAGGTGACCTTATGACAGTGTAATGCTCCAGAGTGCTTTTGAGGAGAAATAGTGAGTCTTTCACATTGCTGTTACACCACTGGTATTTGCCTTCTTTTACTTTCCACTTGAAATTTGGGTATGAACTATTTATATAGATATTTGTCTGCCACTGTAATCAAGAGCCAAATCGATTGTGGGGCAAGGCAAACAGTCAGACATGGAAGGGAGCGATGGTGGTGATTTTAAGAAGCATCAACAGGATCCACTGGATATTGGTAGATTAAAACACTTAGATAGTGCAGCACCCACATTAAAAATCCTTTATTTGTTATTGAAGAGATTTTGAGGGATAGAGTGTCATTCCTTGCTTACAGATGGAATTATAGCATATTAGCTAACCAACAAACTATCACTTTTAACTCCTGATATCAACAACATCATTGATGGTGCGGATGTTAAGAAGCTCTTAAGGGGAATCAATTTGTTGAAGATGGCAAGGTCCTAGAGTTTCAATGGTTTAGCTGCCACTGTTGAGTTTATTTGCATCGTACCACTAGCTGAGATAGTAGAGCAATGGGATCAAGCATCTTGTAACATCTGACAAGCATCGTGTTGATTGATGATGTAGTGCAAAAGGAGGGGAGTTATGTGAAGTTGAAGGCCATTTCAAATAATGTTCTCATGATCAATCATGATGATGTACAGATTTTGTCCAGGTTCTTTGCTTTGGACCTTATGATGGCAGTTCAGGGTTTCTAGGTTTGAGAGGAGGGATCAGAATTGAGACCAGTCTGCTTTATTAAAATCAGTGTTCTTATAATCCAGTATGCAAAGAATGCTGCCGACAGTCGTACTGTTGATGATGATTGATAAGACTGGGCTCTTTGTAGTGGGTTTGTAAATCAGTGGGAATGAAGAAGAGCATATGATAGAAGACAGCTTGAGATAAGTAATGATTCATATTCTGCAGTCAAGAAAGTTTGAAGGTAGCAGTGAGTAAGGAGTAACTTTTGATCCTTGGCCATTCTTCTTATTTGGGCGTGTTCTTACCAGTGACTGGTGGCACAGTAGTATATGACTGAGCAGAGTGGGGTCTGTATGATAACCCAGTCAGCTTTTATATTGTTGATAAGGGTTGGACTGGAGTTGTTCATTATGCTGTGGATGTTCAGGTAGATGTTATGCATTGATATTGTGTTAATGGGGTTGACAAATTGACAATGTTTGGAAAATAGTGGGGGATGGTAGAAGTGTAGACACATGGGGTAATCTCTCTGTAGCACTGGAGTGTGTGGAGACGTGATGTAACGAAAGAGGAAGCTAAGAGAGGATGATAGCTGGGAGTCTACAAAGTGAAAGCCGAATATAACTAGAGGAAAATGAAAAATGGAGGTTTGCAAACGGGTGTAAAGTGCTGAGGAGCGTGACATTGGCATGACTGCTTTGCTCTATTATTGACACCCAGAAAAAAAATAACGTTATAGATTAAAAGTATGCTCCATAATTAAATGGGCTTTAACAGCATGATACCAATTAAACCCACTAACATGAGAACGATAAAAGAAAGGTGAGCCACCTAACAGAAATATTTAAACGGTCATGTAGCAATGCTAAAGGAAATGCACCCTCTTTACTGTCCCCTGCAGGGAAAGGAGCTAAGTAATACGCCTCAAAAAGAGAACTCCTTAGTCCACAAAATTATAACAAGGAGAAAGAGTCCGAAACCACTTCCAAAAAGCAGGGACTTGGAAACCCCGGAGGATACGGCCCTTTGAGCAGGTCAGGTGTTTTGACTGTTTATAGTCACGGCACAAGAGTGGTGACTCCTCATGTCCCAAGTAGAAAGTGCTCACAAGTGGGCAATATACAAGGGTGGCCCATATAACACTGGGGAGAAGCAATGCCCCTAGGAAGGCATAGATCATACCTTACTGTCCCTTAGTTGGTAGGTGGACTAGGATGGTAAGTTGGTGATCCCCGAGGGTGGTAGTAAGCAATTCCACATGGTAATTATAAATGGGGACCCTGCCACTTCTCTGCGGGATACTTGTGCTAGTCAGACCCTGGGAGTGTGAAGGTCGGTTTCTTCAGAACACTAACAGCAAAGATAGGTTTGTAGGGTATGGACTGCCTACGGGGAGAGTCTGGCCATCTTGTGGCTATGGTCTCCTTAGCGTGGAGAGTGATAGTTACCAAAATAATGGTATTTGTATATTCCCACTTACCCATGCATGGCATTTTTGAGACTCAACTACCCTCTGCAAGTCATAAACTAGTAGATGGGAGCACCCAGGTTTGGGCACCACAGACCTCTGGGGTCACTGTCCCTAAGTTTAAAGTTCAGAGCCCAGAGGTAACGTAAGGGTTAGGAAGTGGGTATCACATGCACTGGGAAGATCAGAGGGCTAGGGGCTACCTGCTCCGACAGGAATGGACCCCAATAGTGGCAGTGGTGAGGCTTCATCTGTCCAGGAGGTACTGTCTGTGCTGCCGCAGAGACAGGAGTCAGGACTCCGAAGACCTTGACCAGGGAGATGCCTGCCTGACACACAGGCAGAATGTGTCAACCTTGAGGGGAACTGCGTGTCCACTTTAGATGTCCTGGTCTACATGGCAATTGCACAGCATTAGATTGACATCAATGAGGTGGTAGAAGTGGTAGAGGAAGGAGGATGGCTGCAGCCTAATGGTATAGCCTCCCCCCACACCTAGGAGGACAGGCCTGACACACCTCTGGAACAAAAAGATGACTCCTTGCCAACCTACCTCTAGAGGTGTGGTTCTACTGGACAGAAGCATCCACCTGTTGGTAGATGGCCAATGGCCTGGTTTATGACACTTTAAGCTTTCAGTGGCCTCTGTTCGATGTTTTCTTCAGGGTAGAGCTGACTGTAAGCTGAGGACAGAAGTCTGACCTAGGGAGCAGAGTGAACCACACCACTTTGTTGGTCATGGTAATATTGTTAATCTGATGTGGTGCATATGCTGGTAGGTCAGGGATTGTCCCATCCCAGGTAAGGTCTGCAGATAAGAAGGGTTCCCTATGGGTCAGGTTAGTGGCTGGGGCTAAGTGTGACAGAGTGCACTACTGTCAAATTCAGGTAATGAGGGAAGGTCCATAGTTGTTGAGGAGGTTCTTCTTCCTATAGGGAGAGGGCTTGATATTAGGATGTGAGTTTGGAACTGGTCATACCAATGCAGGTGATTTTTGCACATGCTTTCCCCTTAGTTGATGAGAACTGCCAATCGACTGGCTAGGTTTCCCCTTACCTTTAATCTAGGTGATAGCAGTGTGAGAAAGTATATGTTATGCATGGTCACTCGAATTTTTTACAGACTTATATTGCTTTTTTGAACTTTGCCTACTGGAGCACTGCTGTCCAAGCCATAGTGTATGGGAACATGCATCGACCCATAAAATATGGTAAAATTGGCTAATCCCCAATAAATATATTTAACTTTAGAGTAAGGCCACAGTTTTTGGTGTGGAAAAATAAATGTTATGTTATGTTAAAATGCGTTTATATAGCGCTCGGCTACTCTAAAAGAGTGTCCCGGCGCTTTCCACAGTCCGCTACAATGTAGAACAACATAACAAGAAGAAAAAATCCCAGAAGAAAGAAAAAGAAAACCCACCTAAACAGAAAGATTAAAAAGCCAAGTCTTCAGATTCTTTCTGAATTGAAGCTAATTGGGAGTGCTGCGAAGTGCCAATGGAAGCGAGTTCCATAACTGGGAGGCCTTAAGGCTGAAAGAACGCCCCCCCATGCGGGCCTTCCTCACACGTGGAACCACAGCAGTAAAAAGGGATTCAGAACGCAGAGAGCGGGCAGGGCGCTAGAAAGCCAATCTCTTCTGCAAATATCCCGCGCCTGAGCCGAACAGAGCTTTGTGCACCAGCGTCAGGGATTTGAACATAATCCGCTTCCGGATCGGCAACCAATGGAGCGTCTGCAGCAGCCCGGAAGCCCGTGCTCGTCTATGCAGACCAAAAATCGCACGGGCTGCAGAATTCTGTGCCACCTGCAAGCGCTGGACCAGATAGTCCGGTAGGCCTAGGAAGAGGGCATTGGCATAATCTAGCCTGGATCCGATAAGCGCCTGCACCGTAATCCGTCTGTGCTCCGCAGATAATAAAGGAAGAAACTTGCGGAGCATTTTCAGAATGCCGAAACAGGTGCCGGACAGGCCAAGAACGTGCGCTCTCAAAGAGAGCTTGTTATCAAGCTTGACACCGAGGTTCTTGGCAACCAGGGAGGATTGTGCCGGGGGCACATAGCAGCCGGCCACCACTGCCGCCATTCGGGATCGGTAGCACAGCCGAAAAATAAAACCTCCGACTTGCTGGAGTTGGCCTTCAGACTATTACGCTGGAACCAGCCGAAGACCATGTCCAGACAGTCCCGAATTCTCTCCCCATCAAATTGCTGATCTTTGCCGCAAGTGAAGAGGAGTTGCGTATCATCGGCGTAGGACACGATCTGGGCTCCGTAAGCCTCCACCGCCGCCGCCAAAGGGGACATGAAGATGTTAAACAATGTCGGGCTCAACACAGATCCCTGTGGAACCCCGACTCCCAGTGGCGGCATCTCGGCGGAGCTCTGGGAAACCCAGACCGTCTGGTGGCGGCCCTCCAGAAAAGATGTAAACCATCTGAACACCGTCCCCCTTAGGCCGATGTCATAAAGCCTGGCGAGAAGCGCCTCATGGGGGACGGTGTCGAAGGCCGCCGACAGGTCCAACATGACTAACATGGCCTTGCCACCCACATCCAAGGTCTCCCTGATGATCTCAGAGACCTCCATCAACGCTGTTTCCGTACTGAAATTCGGACGGAAACCGGATTGGGTTGGATGGAGCAAATCGTTGGATTCAAGAAAGCTCGACAAGACGCCATGGACATGTTTCTCCGTGATCTTCGCCAGAGCCGGGAGAAGTGAAATTGGCCTGTAATTGGCCAAAACCTCGGCATCAAGACCAGGCTTTTTCAGGTGGGGGATCACCATCGCCCTTTTCCAGGTGCGTGGGACAATCCCCTCCCTCAAGGAAGCGTTGAGGATCGGGTTGACCAAAGGATCCACCACTGCCGCCATCCCCGCCAAAAATTTGGCGGGGCAGGGGTCAAGTGGCGAGCCAGATTTAAGACTGGCCAACAGAGTCCGGGACATGTCACTGGAGACAGGTGGAAAGTCAGCCAGTACTGCCGTGGGCACGGACGATGTACCAAGTCCTGCCCCAGGACCACAGCAATCCTCCATCAAGCTCTCCGAGAAGGAGACCTGAATTGCCTTAATCTTGTTGGTGAAAAAAGTGGCAAGATCACACGCCCACGCATCAGATGATACAGGACAATGACATAGAAGGTTAAATGTTTCCTGTGAACTGCAACACTTAGGGGTCCATTACGATGTCGGGCGGTTTGCCTCCGCCAGGCTGGCGGTGGCCACCGCCGGCCTGGTGGAGGCAAACCACCCGACATCGCAAGCCCAAATACCCCCGCCATATTAGGAGGGCGGAGGGGAAGGTGGCGGTGCAAAATACCATGCGCCTGTTTTCCGCCCCGGTCGCCTTGCGGCCGGGGCAGAAAACGAGTAACATGGAGGCGGTGTCTGTTAGACACCGCCCGCAATATTACCATGGGCTTTTTTCAATGCCTTTCCGTGGCGGCAATGCCCGCCACAATGTTAAATTGAGGAATGCGCCTGCCACTGTGGCGGGCGCATCCTAATGGCAATGTTGGGACCCCCGCCCTTTAGGCGGCCGGTCCCGATTTCCGCTAGGGTGGCTGGCGGGCAAAGCCCACCCGCCATCCTAATGTGCCTCTTAGTGTGCAATCTATATGAGTGACAAAAAATACAGGGCTTCAGGCCTACATGTGTAATCTGACACCTGCATCTACAGGTGAACCTGTCAAAATAACCCTCTCGCCTCAATTAGGTGGGTTGGCAGAACAGTCTTTGGACCTGCAAATGAACAAAAGATGACTAGAGCTGCTCTTTAGACCTGCGTGGAGACTGAACGTTTGTATCTGTTGTTGCTTATACCGAGTACTCAGAAAAAGGACTCCAAGGGTCAGTCATCTGATCTCCTGTATGGCTACAGTGCACAACATGCTGTATGAGGTCTTTCTCCTAAAGTGACCACCTGACCAGTAGCACTGGAACTGGACCGCACCCTGCTTGTGGCCTCTGCTGAAGTGGCCCCTAATTGCTGTCCCTGAGGTCCTAGAAGCCCTAAAAGTGACCAAGAGAAGCTCTTTCAGAAAAGCTGAAACGTTGTGAAAATATCTGGGCTTCAAAGACCTCTGGGGAATTAGTGAGACTGTGATGCAAAGCTGTTCGATTGTGAAAGATATTTTTCAGAAACAGCTCCAGGATTTGCCCCATTGGTAGTTTTCTGAGTTGCAATAAATGATGCTCAGTTTGAAGGTAAAAACCTTGACTGTGCAAAGGACTGGAAAGGATTTACCCAATTCCAGGTACTTTGACAGGCCTAAATTTGAATTTCTACTCTCCGATGATTTCCAAGGTAAAACCAATGGCTTTGACCTTGGCCAGTGGCTATCTGGTTTCAAAATGACTTCAGTAGGTACAGCCTACAACCTTTACCCACTGGAGGACTTCAACTTCCATTCCAGAGACTAAGTCAGAAGTTAAAATATTTGACCGGGATGAATAAGGTTGATGTAGTCGACCCGTGCTTCACTGCAGTTGACCTGAAACTGTGCCTTGTTACAGTCAACCGCAAACAATGACTACTTGTTGTTTTTGTCTAAAATCTTACAAATCTTTAAAATCTTTAAAAATTCATATATCAGGTTCCCCTTACAGGATTTTTGTTGGTTTGGTGTAATTTTACTCAACAATGTATTTTCTGCTTTTCTTAACGAGCTGTGGTATTTTCATTGTGTTTTGTGTTGACTGTTTTGTTATTCCTACACGCTTTACACATTTTTCTAAGTTAAGCCTGTCTGCTCTGTGCCATAGGTACCAATGGGTTGAGCCCAGGTTTAAATAATTGAAAATGTGCTTTACCTTGAAACATTGGGGTCTTATTCCTCAAAGAGGACTCATATCCACCCCAATTAATAATCTGATTTCTCACAAGTTACAGTCTCGGGGTGCCAGCAGGACTTAGAAGTCCTTAAGTATTTGCAAGCGTTCTCTACTTCTAAAAGGAGTCAGGAATTTTTTTCAACTGGGTCTTCTTATTCAGATGGAGTCTTTCCAAGTACAGGGCTATTCTGAATAGGTGGTGATGAAGATGCCAGATTTATCCTGTGCACTACCCAGTGACTGTATACATTCTACCATGCAATTCTACCTATTTTCTTGCAGTCCCTTCACCACCTTTTGCAGCACTTCCTCCATTGCTTTACCGCAAAATTACCCAGGTGAACCTATTCAAGGTGCCAAAACTCTACTGCTACCCAGAAGGCCCAATTTCTTCATCTAAGTCACTCCTATTTTCAAATGAGCTTTTCTCCTACCTGACAGGGTCACAAATGTGTTTTCTCCCACTGTTACTAGAGACTGGCTATCTGAGAGAGTCTTGGGAATGAACAAGCGAAAATTATTTTGGCATCTCCAAGTCAAATTAGTAAGTGTAAAGCTGCTTTTTTTCTGCTAATTTCTATTGTCCACTATCTGAGAGCTTGCTAAGTGATCAGCATTTAACACCATTGACCCTTTTTGGAGTCAGATGCAGGCCATTGTGCTGTGACCAGGGCCTGACTGGCTACCAGGAAGTTTGGAATGCTGCTGAGCTGGGGGCTGATTTCGTTCATGGAGACCTGCGTGTGCTAAATGAAATTCATTTTGCTTTAATTATTTCGAAGCACATGCAGGTCTCCATGAATGAAATCAACCCCCACCGCAGTGAAATCAGCCCCCAGCACGGCAGCATTCCAAACTGCCTGGTAGTCAGTCCGACCCTGGCTGTGACCCAGGGTTGTTAACTCTACCAGCCACGTATTTGTATTCCAGCTCTGAAGGTGTAATCAGTACCATAATTAAACCAGTTTTTGCTCAGGCAGCCTAAAGTATATTTTTATTTCTGCTCAAAAATATGATTTCACAATTAAATCTGAATTAAAAAAAAATCATGCAAGAAATTGCTTTATTGAGTTTTCCTCACTTTTTTCTAATTAGCGGTATGAAACATAGGGTCAAATGTTAGTACTTTCTGGTCACAAATAATGGTCACAATGTACAAAAATAATTTTTGTGACCAGTAAGTTTTTAGTGAGCTGACCTACATAGGAATAGGTCAGTTTGTATAAAACATATTCGAAGTGAGTTTATAATTTGACCTACCTCAATAACATTCAATTTGAATTTCAAGGTCAGCAGACCACCATGTCTATCTCTGATTGCCTCCCAAAAAATAAAACTATTTTGCATGCAGCTTTTTTCCTTCTAGGAAATGGGGCTAGATGTAAAAGGTGGCACTCGTCCTTTGAACCAAAGTCTACTCCCAAAAAAACTTATTTTTTAATTCACGAATGGGAAGGGATCCCTAAAGGACCCTTTCCTCTTTGCAGCTAATACCACCCCAACTTGAAAGGCTGTTACTTTTCAATGTTTTGAGACTTGATTATGATTGCAAAATATTGATAAATCCGGCCCTAAGAATGTAATCCTATCTAAGTCTACTTGGGAAAAAGTCTAGCAGAGTTTTACAGAGTGTAATAGCCTTTTGGATTTTCTTTCACTGTGAGGCCACACTAAACTAAATATATAGGAGTTTATTTCGAAGCCCCTTTGCACAGCCTGTGCGTCAATTTTAATATGGAGAAAAATGACGTACCAATGGCACAAGGGGCTTGTAAATAAGCCCTATAGAATGCCCTTTTTTGATATATTTGAATCCTACCCTCTGTGCTTAATAGGCACACTTTAACGGTAGCATAAGAATATTTAAAAATACATTTCTTTCTACGTGGCAATGACATTTGTTCTGGAGAGTGCTTTAGATGCATGCTTTTGCCATAATAACAAACAATGACAATGTGTGATAGTAAGTAGTTTAGGGCGGGCTTAGCTACCAGGTAAAAGCAAGTCAGAAAGACAGCAAAATGTTATTCAACATGCAGTTTTTAAGATGCTGGTTGAGGGACAGGAATTCCTGGTAGAGTAAAAGGACACAAGATGATCACAGTATCTCTTCCCATTCTCTGTGACCCATTCATCTTTAACACTAGTGACGGGTGGTGGTATTTGAAAGTGATGTGTCATAAAAGTTGTGGCTGAGTGCACTGTGGAGAGCAACAGTAGCATGCGAGCCCAGCTGGCATAAGGTGAGTTCGGGGTGGTTCCCCCCTTGAGAACATTTTGAAAAACGAATGGGAAAATTGAGCATTTGCAAGCAAATTTGAAAAATTAAGAAAGTTAATAAAACAAATTTACTTTTTTTGCACTTTTCTCATTACTAATCTATTTAGGATTCTGGAATATATGATATCTCTACGTCCTCATATTTATTATATTTTGTGTAATACTTTTCCTCATTGATAATATTTTTATTTATCAAAGATGTTATTTTGCTTTAATTTTGCATTTGTACTATTGTCTCAAAATTTCAAATAAAAAATGTCAAAACAAAAAAAAGTGTAATTATGCCCTCGATAAAGTGATTTCATATATACATGAAAACCAGAGGTGGACCAAATGTGCAATATTTGTAAAAATTTAAAATATCCAAAGAAAGTTTTACAAATCCTTAAGTAGTCTTCTCTTTAATGGTACTTTCTAAATGCACAGCAAAAGCCAGCCAATTCGTTTCATCCTAAAGAAAATGGACTTCTTCAGGCCAAAAAACTGTAAAAGAGATGTGTGTCGTAGAATCCAACTGGATAAAAACTGTATATAGTACATATGAAATAACCATATACTATAAATAGTGCAGTTCCCATCCATCCATTGGGAAAGAACAGGAAGTCATAGGATAAATGACATTCCATCCATGTGAGGATTCTGTATTCCAAGTATGCATTAAGAAAAAGGGCATGTCTGCCCCTCGTGGAGCACTGCGATTGCTACCAACTTACGGGAGCCAACGTATTCCTCCCGGTCTCTGGAACATAGTCAGAATGAACAAAAAAGGAATTTCATACGATAATAGCATAGGCAGCTGCTTATTCAGAATAACCACAGAACTTCATAACAGACTTCGATATGACAATGCTGAGTACCTCACAGATTTCTTTAATAATTGATAGATCTTTAGAAATCCCTATGACTTCAGTCAGTCATGCAATATTGATGACAGCACCACCACTCTGTAAACTGTGACTTTCTGAAGAAAGCAAAAGGTACACACAGTGCTATATGATGTTTTTGATCTATGACTCCCAAAAGAAAATACACTCGCATAGATGGGGTGTGTATATGGATTGCTGTTTTAAACTTTTTTAACCCTTTTTATCCCTACAAATGAAGTCAAATATAAGTGATTTAATTCTGTGTTAGATCGTGTTTTTTAACTTTTAACTTTTCACTAAATTATTTTCTTAACATATTGCTAACCTTGTATGAATTGTGTTATATTATCGCATGTTAGCATGTCTTTTATGATGAATAATCGAATAAAGACTTCTTGAAATTGAAAGCTATATCAAACTCTTAATTTAAAAATATCATTTTCAATAAAGTAAACAATGGAACTCACATACCTAGTGGAACACAGGCAGAACCTGGACATATCGCAACAGAAGCATGTCATCAAGACATGCAAAAATAGTAAGACTTGTAGGGGTTCAACTGATTTACATCCAAACGATCATCATTTTTAATTTTCGATTCATAGAGGCTTCATAGAGAGACTGTGTGCCCTCTTATTTTTACAGGTAGCTGTATAAAATATTTGTTTTAAACTCTTGGTGAGGGACAAGAAAGTGCAAAACATCTGCCGTTTGCTCCTTTAGAATGGAAATGTTTTCCATTGATGATGTACACACCGTGCGGCCTCTACCAAATCATTCACAGTGCTTTTTCAGTAAAAACAAGGAGAAAGCAGGGTAAACAGGAATACAAGATATCACAGAGGCAAAGCCTATTTTCTATTTTCTTGATTCCAAACAAAACCTCAGGTTAATGTTACGTGCAGGGTCATGCTGGTGCAACCAGATACATGAGAGGGCCATGTTGAGTGGAGAAGTGTGGCTCAGGGGTTAGAGGCGGCAGACCCGGAAGCTGAGATTGGCCCTGGACCAGGGTTCAATTCCCCGCCTCGACGGGTCTTGGGCTCAAAAATTCCACGGACTCGATAATTCTCGCTCCGGTGCCTTCTCGACTCACGGGTTCACACCCTGCGACTCTGGGCAATAGCTTGCTTAATCTCCACAACGGCCCCTCGCGGTGGGTTGCCTGGCTTTCACCTTGTGGATACCCTGCCGGGGTTATCTCACAGGGGAATACCAGGACGGGTTCCCTAAGCAAGTGCTTAGATACCTACCACGGTGGGTGATTTGCGTTATACAAATACATGTACATTTACATTTACATTTACACATGTTCAAGGTGACTTTGGGCTGTATGAAATTAGAATGGATGCAAAACAAATCAAGTTAAAGTCCATGAGTTATTCAGTAAACTGAGGTTTGCACAGTTCTGATGCACGCATAAAATCACACTGCCAGTGCCACCCATATGTTGCTCTGTCTTACATCCTAAGTACAGCCCATGTCGTCCATTCCCCCATTCCAAAACATCTTTGGGTACATTAGAAAACATTCATCAGAAAGGCACGCGCTCTCAGTTAGGGAAAAATCACCTGGCGAAGGGCTACGCTCAGCCCTTCGCGATAAATGACTGCGGAGAAGGTGAGCTATGGCACGCCTGCTAGACAATTTCAGCATTGCATGAATGGGCCATTTAAGAAACCATAATACGCATGTGCCGCGTACCCTCCAAAGGGATGAAGGATTTGACGAAAGCACCTAATGGAATTTATATGACAATAGTTCATCAGCTGCCAATGGGTGACCTGGCTTAAATAAACTGATGTGCACCAAAGGCCAGCAAAAACTTCAATAGACAATTTCTATCAAAGGCTTGTGTTTCACCAATATTGGAGGGCCATCAGGCCACCTGCAATAATCTTAATAAAGCTATGTGTCTTTTTCTGAGGATGGTGTGAGCAGAGCTCAGCACATCTGCATCATTCACTCCACCCCTTAAGGGCCTCTACATTTTTATTGTAAGGAGGGGCAAAGCCTAGACTGCCAGAAAGGGGCAGATATCTGGAAATTCAACCAGTGGATTTGTGGGAAAAGAAACTATAGGAAAGAATTAACAACGTTTTTAAACGGCACGCCCGACTTGCAACAGAAAATGCATTCAAGGGACAGTGAAGCAGAAGGAACGAAAAAGAAAATGAGTCTGAGAGCAAGAGAGAAGCAATGAGGGAAAGTGAGAAAGTGGTAGAGAATGAGCAACAATAAATAAGGGAAAGGTGAGAAAGAGGACTTGAAATAAATAGATGGAGTCATGGTTTCCGTTTAAAACCATGCAAGGTTTCTGTTTTGTAACCACTAGGGCACCCCACACCTGTCCTCATATCACGCCAGGTCCATGACGATTCCTGCCATTGGGACTGTGCCAGTGTGAAAGAGAATTTCGTGGAATAAACCAAGTAAAGAAATTAGCAGATGGCACTGGCATAATGTGCCTTGCTCTTTCCCAGTCACATTAGTGTGGAGAGATTTTTTCCTGGGCAGACAGAGTTCTGCCCCCTGACAGAGAACTCTCACGATCACTTACAGGCACCAACACCAGTTATGGCAGAGGAGTGTCGCCCCACTGCTTTTATGCAGTGCAAAGCAGAGGAAACATAAAATGCTACTAACTTTGAGTTATTATCATTTTATTTTTCGATCACTACTGGTTTGCGTGCTGCTTTGCAGCGGGGTGACGGAGCTGTTCTGCTCTCGGAGCAGAGCAGGGTAGGAGTGGTTTGCTCACTCCTAAGTGCACATGATTGTTTGGCCGGCTCTCTCAGTCCGCCAAAAATAGTCATGCGCACTTTCCCTGTTCTCCATACAGGCTGCATTACAGCCTGTGTAGATAACATGCCCAGACCCCCATTCCCTGGCTGAGCTTCGAACGAGGACGTTCAGTGGAGCCCGGGTCCTTACCAGTCACAAAGCTGCATTGCAGCATTTTGATAGGTCAGGGGAGCCTGGCTGTCCTTCCTGTTCCTCAAGTCCGATGAGAAGAGCAGGAGCAGAGATGTGACAAGGTAAGTATTTCTTACATTGCGCACCCACATCCCCGCATGCCATCCACCCCGTTCCCCCACCACCAGCAAGCCATGCCGGTCGCCACTGCCCAAAACACTGCTCTTTCTTTATGACACAGCCTAGCAGAGCCAGTAACGCATGCTGCAATATTCAGAAAGCTGAAAGGACTCCCTGGTTTAATTCGTCCCTGTTTGGAAACCAGGCGGCTGACCAGGGTTTACGTAGTCTCAGCATCCATGGATTGAGGAGCTGGGGTGTGATGAAGTTCTTCCTTAAACAAACATGTCTGATTTATTGTGTGCGTTTAGGTGGGTGTGCCATGCTGGAACTGTCAGAGAGTCAAAGAAGCGTATGGTAGTTTTTGTGGAAAAATGTATCATACATATATGTCCAGAAGTGTTGTAAGACCCAAATGCTTTATTTTGTAAGTTTACTTTGATGAAGTCACACACTTAGATTGCTATCGGTGACCCATCAATAATAACTCCCCCGAGCCTGTAAACCAGAGGAGACCCGCGTGAGTATAGGGCAGAGGTCAAGGTTCTGTTATTGCAGACTGCTTACTGATGGGCCCAGGTGGATACTGGATTATTCGAAGCACTATAACTGACGCATTTACTTTGAGGGCTGAGTTCAGAAAAAAAAGAATGTTTATTTGTTAGCGCACATAGGGGTGCCCTAGATACATTTTCTTATAGCGGGTTGTGAGATCGTCTCCACTGATCTCCGATTAGTGCCGAGGATGATATGTTCCCTATGCACAAATGAGACAACACCAACATAGATTGTTCCTCAAGGCATTTGATAACCGCACTTGTGCGGTTAAGGATATAGAGGAACTTTCACTGGTCTTTGTTTTTGTTTAGCAGCAGCTGTAGTTTTCTTGTGGCGTTACATGGCCCCCTGAATGCCAATAAAACAGAACCGCAGGCTGACTTTAGGTTCCAACCTGTATTGTTGAGCAATATTGTTCACTCAAGGCTTTTTCTTTCATTAGTTGTGGTTTGGCAATGTTTCCCTCCCTTCTCAGCCGGAGTAACATTTTGCACTGTGGAAAGATTCCTGTCTCTGCCCTGCTGAGGACACCAGTGCAAGCAATGCTGAAAGGAATGATGGCCTATGTAATTGTCAATCATGACAATCAATCAATCAATCAATCATAGGCATTTATACCGCGCACTACTCACCCGGAGGGTCTCAAGGCGCTTGGGGGGGGGGTTCGCACTGCTCGAACAGCCAGGTCTTGAGCTTCTTCCTGAAGGAGAGGTGGTCTTGGGTCAGGCGTAGGTCGGTCGGGAGGGAGTTCCAAGTCTTGGCGGCCAGGTGGGAGAAGGACCTTCCTCCTGTTGTCGCTCTGCGGATGCGGGGGACGGCGGCAAGGGCGTGACTGGTCGAGCGGAGATGGCGTTTGGGAGCGTAGAAGTTGAGGCGGCTGTTGAGGTAAGTCGGGCCTTGGTTGTGTAGGGCTTTGTGTGCCTGGGTGAGGAGCCGGAAGGTGATTCTTTTGTTGATCGGGAGCCAGTGCAGGTCTCTCAGGTGTCTGGAGATGTGGCTTCGTCTGGGGACGTCGAGGATGAGTCTCGCCGAGGCGTTCTGGATACGCTGGAGTCTCTTCTGGAGCTTGGCGGTGGTTCCGGCGTTGAGGGCGTTGCCGTAGTCCAGACGGCTGGTGACGAGGGCCTGGGTGACCGTCTTCCTGGTCTCGGTGGGGATCCACCGGAAGATCTTACGTAGCATGCGCAGGATGTTGAAACAGGACGAGGAGACGGCGTTGACTTGTCTGGTCATGGAGAGGGAGGAGTCCAGGATGAAGCCCAGGTTGCGTGCGTGGTCTGTCGGTTTGGGTGCGTTGCCCAGGGCGTGGGGGCCACCAGGAGTCGTCCCAGGCGGAGGGTGAGGAGCCCAGGATGAGGACTTCCGTCTTGTCTGTGTTCAGTTTCAGGCGGCTGGTCGTCATCCACTCGGCCACGTCTTTCATCCCTTCGTGTAGGTTGGCTCTGGCGGTGGCGGGGTCGTTGGTCAAGGAGAGGATCAGCTGGGTGTCATCGACGTAGGAGATGATGTTCAGGTTGTGTTGGCGTGCGATGGCCGCAAGGGGGCTTATGTAGACTAATGACACTAATATCAGGCCATGTCTGACCTAAATAAATGTATGTGATTGGGTCCTGCTCTGCGACTAGGAAACACACAGGGGGATGGGGAGGGGACCGTTTCAGATGCAGGGAGCATTTTCCTCTCTCATCGTCACCTCACACAATTCTGTGATTGGGAGCTGCTCAGGCAGAGTTTGGGAGCAGGTTAACTCTGACCAGTGGCATGTTTACCTATTTGAGACTCGTGTGGCACACATCGGTCCCATTCTGACCAAATTTCATGTCTGGCGTTTGTGTTGCTGTTAGTCATCTGAATGGGTTTAACTGGTCAATGAGGGATGTTTAGACCTGTTCTGAGATGTGCTTTAATTTGGAAAGATATATTTCTTCCGGTTTTGTGAGAACAGCTGCTGTTCGTGTCTCAATCAAGATTCCCGCAGGAATATGCGTGACACTTTACTTATTCTAAAGCACCATAGCTGTATAGCACTGCAAAACACTCAGTAAATATGAACCTGAACATTTGCTAGGATTGAAATCATGTGAATTAACAATGTGCAGGGAAAAGGAAGCTAGAGCATCTGTGTAGTGTCATGTTATTGTTTGGAATGACGCGCGTGTATGCACGCGCGCCATCCACAAACAATATGCATGTCTGGTTGTTATTTGAATGTGTGAGTGTCGCGTGTTGTATTTTGCGTGCTGTGTGTATGGAGATCTTGTGTCTCGTGTGCGTGTTGTGGTTTGAATGGATGTTGTATGTATTTAGCGAGTAGACTGACGGTTTACCGGCATTCAAAACTGTACGCTCATGTACTTACATGTGGAATAAAGCTTTCCTACTTTATCAACGGATTCTGCTCCTTTCTTCCTGGAATATGGTTAATGCTCCTTTGTAACACTGGCGACGATTGGGAACACTTTCCTACGTGTGCTAAATTGGATTTTTCTTCGAAGGATTTACTGATTATTATTTTTTTTGGGTGACACTCTGCTTTCATTGGCTATTCACACGGAGGAGTTTTCTTTTGGCTCTCCTCATTGGATGTTGTTATATCCTTTTTATTGGTTGTTGGTAAGCACAAATTTCAGACGGATTTTCTCATTGGACATTACCCAGCAATGCTGCATCTATGAGGAATCGAATTCAGTTTATCATCAAATGTGGAGATATTTACAAGGAGGAAACACAAATAATCATTACTGCAACAACATAATGAACAGTAAGTGACTTCTGTGATTCGCACACACAAATTGCGAGTCACATTTTCTTTTTATTTTAAAAGGGAAAAAAAATCTGTACAACAACTTTATTTATTTATTTATTGATTAGATTAGTCTATATAACTATGACGGGGATTCAACCTCCTCCATCTTTTGTAACTGTTAAAGGTGATCCTTCAATTGAATGGGACATTTGGGAACCTATGTTTTTAGCGTATGTTGAAGTCCTAGAAGAAGAAGACTGTGGAGCAGAAAGGAAATTAGCACTGTTAAAGCATTGTCTTGGAGGGATTGCACTCAAAGAATTCAAAAGTTTACCTCTTTAAGTGATACTTCTAATTTAAATGTATATCAAATTGCAGCTAAACAACTTTCCATTAGATACGGTAGGAAAATTAATATGGTCATGGAAATATTTAAATTCTATTCAAGGAAACAACAAACAAATGAGTCTATTGACAACTATGTTTCTGCCTTGAGAGCATTAGCGGTTACATGTGACTTTGAACACATTAATTATGACCAAGTTCAAAGAGATCAGATTCTGATGTGTACCAACTATAAAAAGATACAACAGAGGTTATGGACAACTTCTGACATGACTTTGAATACTGCAATTGAAATAGCCAAGTCAATTGAGCATTCTGAGAAATTTGTGGATGAAATTCGATCACAAAACAACAATAAGCCAGAGGTGTTGCTTCTTAATAGAGAAAATGACAAGCCTAAGGATTCAGACATGTATAGGAAAACTAGTAATCCAAGGAATGATAACCAGTACAAGGATGAAAATAGAAATAGATGGCAAAAACCTGATCAGAGAATGAATAGTTGGCAAAGATCGGATCAAAGAGCAAACAATTGGCAAAGACCAGATTTAAGAATGTATAATATTTATTGTTTTAGATGTGGTAGTGGTTACCATCTAGGGAACTCGAAGTCATGCCCAGCTTTAGATAAAGTATGTTCAAGATGTAAAAAAAAAGGGGCATTTTTCAAATGTTTGTAGATCAGCACCAAGGAAAGTCAGTTTAATTCAAGATCAGGAACAAGAAGGTTCAAGTGATTGTGAATTTGATGTTAACACTATAATGTGCATAACTAAAGAACCTAAGGTCAAAAAATGTCCTTCTTGTGATATTATCATTAATGGAATATCTACCAAAGTTGTTGTAGACTCTTGCTCATGGTACACCATTCTACCTGATATTCTATTCAGATCCAATTGGCCTAGTGTTAATCTAATGCAACCAGATATTACACCAAGTGGCTATACTGGTCACAGACTGCAACTCATTGGTTACTTTATAGCTGAACTCAAATTCAAGAGTCGTTCTACTTATGGAAAGGTATATATTACAAAATATGGTGATTCATTATTAGGTTGGCCACACCAGGAACAACTTGGAATGAAACTTGATCCAAATGTCGATCCTCCTGTTTACTCAATTGATTCTGAACCAAGTAATTCTAATTCTGTGCTAAGTAAAGAGAAAGAAGATATATTGATTTCAGAAAATAAAGAGAAATTCCCTAAATTATTTTGCACTGATTTAGGAAGGTATAAAGGATTTGAACATCGGATAAAAGTACATGCAAATGCCTTGCCTGTTCGTCATAAAGTCAGAAATGTTCCTCTTTCATATAGACAAAAATTAAAAGAAATCCTCAATGATATGTGTGAGAAGAAAATAATAGAACCAATTGAGTCATCCCCTTGGGTTTCTCCCATTGTGATTTCGATTAAACGAGGGGGAGATCTTCGTGTATGCATAGACCTACGCAGCTTGAATAATGCTATTTGTGTGGATTCACATCCTTTACCTAACCTACATGAGATTGTTTCCACTTTGAACAATGCTAAAGTATTTTCCTGTTTGGATTTGGCAAGCGCGTATCATCAGGTGGTTGTACATGAAGACTCAAGAGACTTAACTTCTTTTATTACACCTGAGGGTTTATATAGGTTTTGCAGGATGCCTTTTGGCCTAGCAAGTGCAGCTGCGGTATTTCAAAGGTTGATGAAAGAGACTTTAGTTGGTTTAACTGGAGCAATTGCATTTCAAGATGACATTTTAGTTTTTGGGAAAGATGGTGTTGAACATGACAAGAATTTATTCAAAGTGTTAAATGCTCTGTCAGATAACGGTCTAACACTTCGTGCCTCCAAGTGTAAGTTCAGGAAAGAAGAAGTGGAATATCTTGGACACTGCATTAGTGGAGATGGTATCAGACCTAAAACTTCACATTTGGAGAATATTAGCAAAGCACCTATCCCTCAGAACAAAGAACAGTTGGTAGCATTTTTGGGACTTGTCAAATTCTATGCTAAGTTTATTCAAAACTATGCAACTGTAATTGAACCGTTTAGGTTGCTTTTAAAGAAAAATGCCAAATTTGAGTGGATAGATTCTATGACGGCAACTTTCAATGCTGTAAAGTCAATGATCATTAGTGCACCTTGTCTCAAACCATTTGTGATAGGGAAGAAATGTATTGTGATGGTTGATGCAAGTAATTGTGGATTGGGTGCTGTGTTGATTCAAGAAGAATGGGGTAAATAATGGATTGTAGCATATGCTTCAAGGACGTTAAGGGATTCGGAACAACATTATTCTGTAATTGAAAGAGAACTTTTGGCATGTGTTGGGGAAGCGGAACATTTTCGACCTTTTTTGTGGGGAACGAAATTTGTCATTAAATCAGATCATAAACCCTTGGTGCACATATTGTCACCGGGTGGGGGAGGTACACTCTCTTCTAGATTGGCAAGACTTTCTTCTAGATTACAAAATGTCCAGTATTCTTTGGAATACATTCCTGGGAAGTCTAATGTTCATGCTGATTGCATGTCAAGACTTCCATTGGCGTGCAAGGAATCTGATGTGGTTGATAAAGATGAGTGTGAAGTTGCACATGTTTTCAATGAAGTCAATTTAGTATTTGGAGAGAATTCAGTAGTACAGGAAGAGACATGGGATGAAGAAATGAACAAAGATTTAGAACTCAAAGCAGTGAAAGAGTATATATTGAAGGGTTGGCCTGAAGGAGAGAATTTTACCGGAGGTTTAATGAGTAATCATAAAATTAAAGATGAACTGGCCATAGAAAATGGCATCTTATTAAGAGGTGATAAATGTATTCCACCTTTTGGTCTCAGGAAGAAGTTTCTAGATTTGGCTCATGAAGGGCATTTTGGTATATCAATCACTAGAAGGCATTTAAAAAACAATTTTTGGTGGCCTGGTATTGATTACTTTGTAGAAGAACAAGTGAAATTATGTGAATTGTGTGCTAAGAGTGATAAAACAGCTAAGGCTTTGCCCAGTGTACCACAACCTGTTGAGTTACCTGTTTCACCTTGGAATAAACTTGGCATTGATATTATTGGACCATTTAGTGTGTTGCCACAACAATATTTTTTTGGCATAGTGCTGATAGATTACTTTTCAAAATGGCCAGAAATAAAGATGGTCAAGGAGGTTACCAGTGATGTCATTATACAATTCTTGGATGATGTTTTTTGTAGAGAGGGTATTCCTCAAGAGGTAGTAACGGACAATGGTCCACAGTTTGTTAGTAAGCAAATGGAAAGTTATTTTAGTAGGTGTGGTATTTCTCATAGACGAATAGCGGTATTCCATCCAGAGGCTAACGGCCAGATTGAGAGATTCAATAGAGTAGTCAAGGAAGCCATTCAATTAGCTGTCAAAGGTGGTCTATGCTGGAATAGGGTGTTACAGTTCATGTTATTGTCCTACAGAACTGCTCCTAATGCAGTTACCTTATTGTCTCCTTTTGAGTTGCTGAGAGGGCGGAAACCCAGTACCAATCTTGTTCCTTGGTGGTTAAAGAACAAGGATAGTGGTCGAATTGATTTTGCAGAGGTTGATTTTGGGGAGATTCGCAAGAAAGTTGATGCCTATAAAGAGAAAATGAAGAATGATTTGTCAAAAAAAGAGACAAGAAGTTGTGTTCCTATTAAAGTGGGAGATTTTGTGAGATTAGAAAAAGGGGGTTATGTACATAAGGGATTAGCAAAGTGGTCTGATCCAATTGAAGTAGTTGAAGTATTTAAGAATGCTGTAAGAGTACTGGATGGAAGCGTTTGGCATTTTAGTAGAGTCTCAAAGTTTGATTATAGCAAGCACTTTTCTGAAGATGATTCATCTAATGTGTTTTAGGATGTAGATGATTCATCTAATGTGTTTTTGTTTGTCAATACCAATAGTTCAATATTGTCTGAGTCAACTGTTGTTCCTAGCAGTTGTGATTCTAATGCACAAGAATTGTTGAGAAGTTCAAGAAGTCGCAGGGCCCCTGTATGGTTCAGAGACTTTATTCTTACTTAAAAAAAAAGAAAAAAAAGAAAAGGAGGGAGGTGTGTGGTGTCATGTTATTGTTTGGAATGACGCGCGTGTATGCACGCGCGTCATCCACAAACAATATGCGTGTCTGGTTGTTATTTGAATGTGTGAGTGTCGCGTGTTGTGTTTCGCGTGCTGTGTGTATGGAGATCTTGTGTCTTGTGTGCGTGTTGTGGTTTGAATGGATGTTGTATGTATTTAGCGAGTAGACTGACGGTTTACCGGCATTCAAAACTGTACGCGCATGTACTTACATGTGGAATAAAGCTTTCCTACTTTATCAATGGATTCTGCTCCTTTCTTCCTGGAATATGGTAAATGCCCCTTTGTAACCATCTGCCATTGCCCAAATCCCTAATTTGTCATTTTCAGTGCCGGCTGGTGGAATTTGAAAGTGGTGAGGTATAAGAGCAAACATCGAATGTTTATGAGCACGCGAAGCATGCAAGTCTGACATTTACCTGGGGGTTAGAGGGGGTCCTCCCAGCAAGAAATTTTTTAACAACTGGTGGATTTTGGGACAAGTTTCAGCACTATTTCTGTGATAAATGGACCAAAAAAGCGTCTTATAGGCATGCTTATAATGACTTTCAGGGCGGCAAAGGGAGGTTTAAGTGCACACCTGGGTGTCTGGCATGAGGTACAAGTACAAAAGGGGGCCCTGACTGCTCCCCTTGCCCGCAAGAAGTTTGAACCTATCCTCGTGTTAAGTTCAGGGAAAACATTGGTTACATTGCGGTGTTTACACTGCAATACCTTTACAACGCAGGCATTACAATGCAAATCATTATAATGACTTGTGCTGGATGGTGCTCTAACCTAAGGAATAGTGTGATTTACTATTCCAACACCTTCCCTACTATACCTAGACTTGAGTTGGAATATTAAATCATACAATTCCTAAATCCAGCGCCTTCCAGCGCAAGTCATTGTAATGACTTGCGTTGTAATGCCTGTGTTGTAAAGGTATTGCGGTGTAAAAACCGCAATGTAACGTCATATATTCTAAGTTCAGAGATACATGCGAGGGGACACTGAGAAGGTGTGATTTTATCTAGTGCAGGGACAGGTATCGTACCTCTGGAGAGCCAGGGATCCTGCTGCTTTCACCGCAGCCTCCTGGAGAGTGTCCTCACTACCTCTTCAATCCCTGTTCCTTTCATGCAGGTGGGGGGGGGGGTGACTGCCTATTTTGTGAAGTCTAAGCCTGGTCATAATCATAACACCTGAAGGTTACTAACACAATGAATGTTTGATGCAACAAAAATACTGGGCAATGTATTGTCGGTATGCAGCCATTAACAACACCTGCTTCAGATATGAGTATACCCCATTGCTCCTGTTTTGAATAGAACTTAATTATATAAAATATTTGTGTACCAGGCTGTTGTTGTATTTTGGACCTCATATTACAGTTTGAGAGATCGAGGCAATTATTGCAATTTTTTCAAAGATTCGAATGGCAATTTCACCACAGTTTCCACCATCCTCAGAAGTTGGGATAGTCTGCGACAAGGCAGCAAGCACACAAAGTCAGTGAATTGCAGGCCACTGCTTCAGTCTGTTACTCCAGTCTCCCCACAGGTGCAACATCATATGCCATGAAAGGCTAAGGATTGCCTAAATGTTTCAAATCAGTATTGTTCAAACACTGCAAAGTGACTGTTTGACAGGACTGTGCCAAACCAGTTACATTGCACAAATTAATGTTTTAGGCATGACGAGATTAATTGATTTGCCCAGAATTTCAGGATATGGAACTGACGCTGACACTCAGACCTGGTACCCCAGTTCCAAAGTTAGCAGCTCTGGTCTAACAACATTTCCTCTCATATGTACAAGACTTAGTGAGTAAAAGACATAAATAGTGTTTTTGAATGACAGCTCAGTCGTGAACCTGTGAATGTTCATTTGCATGGACCATTACCATGCCTCTTACCACAGATCATTGGCTAGGTGTCACAATCGCTGCAGAAACATCTGCATAAATAGCTGGACCACAGACTGCAGGAGTGTACCCTGCACATCTGAATTTCAATCTGTAGATCTAACATGCTTTTTTACTGCCACAAAAGTAACATCTTTTCAACCTTTCCCAAGCAAGTCTACCATTCCTTTATTGCACCAGCCTTTTGCAGAAAATGGATAGTGAGACATTATCAGACCTTCACAATTGAGCTACCTTACCTTGTGAGAGGCGCTCACTTACGGAAAGTCTCAGCAATGCAAGAATGTTCTGGGTTAATTATGTCAGGGTGTACTTGTAAGAAAAGCAGGAGACTGTATAAAATATGGGTGGCTGATATTCAAGATTCGTAATTTGCAATTAAAATGGTTGCACACCCCTACTCATGATAAAAACTACATATCTCAGCCCCTTTACATTTTAGCTGAAAAATAGAACTAGTTAACAGGTGCAATTTTGATATAGGGCCAGGCGACAGCTTTATGTTAAGAGGACCTTTAATGTTTGTTATGTTTGGGTTGGGTAGGTAGCACTATGGAAATGCTTGTAAGTTTTTTGAGAGGGTGGCAATTTGGTGGCAGCTTCAGTCACGTTTGGACAGTCTAATGGAGGATTTGATCTGACTGCACATTCAAGAGCAAGAAGAGTATTTACAACTGTATTTGCCTAAAAAACCTACAGGGCTTAAACATGTGCTTTGCCAAGTTTTGATTGTATAAATTATGAGCAAAAGCGACTGCATTATGTGATACTGAAAACATCAACTGTTTAAACTGAAACAGGTCCATGTTGTACCCTATGTTCATGTGCTTAACTTCTCAGACATAAAAACAATAATCGATTTCTAAACAATTAACTTAAAGAACATTAAGGCAATCCATGTCAGTGTTTTAGTTCCTGTTTCTATTTCACCTTTTACCTAATCTGAATTCTCTAAGAGTGTTAGCTATTTCTGAGATGCTGGGGTTCTGTGTTTTTTCGTGTAGCATATTACTCATGTATAGTGAATGGTTTGAATTGAGTCACCTCCAGGAGTTTATAATAGCGGAGTCGGACGATTGAGATCCCTGGAGTTGAGATTGCAGGCAGTGCACGTTTCTCACAGTGTCTGTTAGTCAGTCAAAAGGTGTTCAAAATTCATGGTCATCAAATTCTTGGCCTCTCAGCCACAGCACACACACCAGTGGTCACACTAGCAGCTAGGCTTCTTTACATTTTGCCACACTGAGAAGCAGTAACTCCAACCTTTCTGAAAAATAGTATTTACACTATTTACGTTCTAATCAGGAAACTTGATTTCAAGACGTAAAGCATAGTTCTGGGATAAATTACTACATTTAAAAAACAAATATATGTTCTAAGTATAGATAGCACATTGCTGAATTTAATTAGGCAACTTGCTTTCTAGACGCAGGCCAGAATGTATGTGCTGAATAAACTTCTACCTTTCAGAAATATCACCTTTGCTGCTTCTCAGCAAGTAGACTTTTCAAAATTCTTAATGTATTGCCTGCTGCTGAGGCTAGATAGATAGAGAGGGAGAGAGAATGGCGGGGAAGTCTGAAAAAGAGAAGATAGTGCATAAGGTATTGCAACAGGATAGTTAGAAAAAGAAAAGGAAGAAGTAAGGTGATTCGTGTGAGAGCAGGGAGAGAAAGGAATAATGAAGGGTAAACCGTGGTGTGCTGTGGGCATTGAAGCCACCCACAAAAAGAGAGCAAATGATAAAAGATAAGCAAGAGGAAAGCTAAAGAGACAACGGACAAGGCTACTACCTTACCCAAAGTCCTGTCCTCAGCTCTGTCAGGTTGGTGTCCACAGGTGTACTGCACACCAGCAGTCAGATTCTTTTCCACAAGGCTGCAGCCGAAATGTTCTCTGTCAGGAATAATGCTCTAAACAGGTAAACGAGGCAAAAACATATGTGGAGTGTATTCTGTTTCCAGCATGTGACCTGGCCTCCGGCCTCACAGAGCCATGAGTTGAGCCTCATGTCTCTGTGACGTCAGGCCCTCGAGCAAAGGCTACAACCCCTCCTTTTCACAAGTGAGGACTTGGGAAAGGAAGAGGCTGGCTCTACGCAGCTCCAAATAACTGACACGCAGCCCGGGAGTACAGGGCTGATACTGTACATGCCTTAAAAATATTTAGGCTGCTTTAAAAATATGGAGCTGCAACACATCATTACTGGATGGTCCCTGGGACCCCCCAATATTGGAGATGCGGGCTAGCAGCATGTCAGTACGTAGGTTGCTCAAAATACACATAGTCACCACCAAAACCATCCTGTGAATGGCACATGCGCACTAGTGCTTGTGCCAAAGGAATTGTTCCTGGCTTCCTGATGTTCGTTTCGGTGAGGCAGGCCAAAGCAGTGCCGAGTATGTGTTAAGATAATGGTAGTTGATGGTAATTGCTTGTAATCGCTGTTTCCAATTACAATCGCTAATCGTGTCAAGTTGTAAGGGCTCAGCCCCTCCGTCCTGATCCAAAAACCGCCACTGAGTATTGTATAAAATGCCTAATCCCCTGGAGCCTGAACACTGTTCCGCTCCCATGACACCCAATGAGGCTGATCAGCTGTTGGAATCATCAGATATGATAGTTGGGATTTATGTAAGAGGCGTGGTCCATGCAAATGAACATTCACAGGCTCAAGACTGAGATGGCATTCAAAAACACAATTCAAGTCTTTCACTCACTGAGTCTTGTACATTGGAGAAGAAGTGTTGCTGCCAACTTTGGAACTGGGGAACCAGGTCAGAGAGTCAGCGTCAGTTCCATATCCTGAAATTCTGGGCAAATCACTTACAGCCTGATTCATCAAGCTTTTTTGCGCTCGCAAAGGGCCAGATTCTGAGAATCCGGCCCCTTGCGAGAGCGATTTTTGCATTTGGGATTCAGCATCCCAAATGTAAAAATCGCTAATTGCGATCTCGCAATTTTGCGAGGAATGACATTTAAGGAATCTCTATTTGAGATTCCTTAAATGCAATTTAACATCCTATTTAAATTTGCGAATTCGCAATTTCTAGGCGCAATTTACCGCAAGGTCAGACCTCGCGGTAAATTGCGAAAACTCAGAAAAATGCATTTAAATGCATTTTTCTGAGTTGCATGTTACACACACACATGTCCTTTGGACATGTGTGTGTGCAACACCTGTGTCACAGATCATTTGAGGGGTGCTACAGGGTGTCCTTTGGACACCCCTGGGACCCTTCAAATCGCTATCTTATTTGCGATTAGCAAATTGCTAATCGCAAATAAGGAATACTCACCATTCATTCCTATGGGCCTTTTGGCCCATAGGAATGCATGGGGAGTTTTTCCTTATTTGCGATTAGCAATTTGCTAATGTAAGAAGGGTGCAAAGACAACCAGTAACCAAAGACCCTTCTCTGTGTTGCCCGGCGGTATCGCCTCTGTGACCCACCAATATTAATCAATGAAGAAGCAGGCGCTGGAGACTGAAAGGCAGGAAACGGGGTTTTATTCTCTCCGGAGGAGAACACATCAATTCGGACAGCAAGTATCGTCACGAGGTGCTCTAACCGCATCTCTGAGGCCTGGCCTCTTATACCCGGGTTTATTGCTTTATTACATGAAACACATATTTGTCAATACTTTGATGTACGGAAAAGCATCCTAGGAATCCCCGCTTCAAGCCCGTTCCCACACGTTTACAGTTGAAATCCCCACCCCGGTCACAACAGGTGATGATTATCGCGCAGCTGGACATTCGGCCGATTCACGGAATGTGTGGAGTTGATCGGATCTCATGGGGTGAAGGGTGTTCGATCGACTCGAGGGTCCTTTGATAGGGGGAAGCTTCCTACTGTACGGGGGTGTGATAAACAGTATCCGCAGGGCCAGGTGGCGGCCTGGGAACAAGGGAGACAAATGGGCACACAGGAAAAGGGGTTTTGTATCAAAGGACTTGGGACCATGAAAGGGATGAAGGGAGGTGTCGCGCTGGGAACAGGATGGGATTCCGAGGCAGAGCTGCACTGAAGAGGGGTTTATGACCCAAGGCATGTGAGAGCGGGGGGGGGTTGTCAGCGTGCGAGGGATGCCTGCGAGGTTAGGAGAGAGAGAGAGAGAGAGAGAGACGCGCTGGCTATCAGCGAGGGCAGGGAGGCCATGGTGCTTAAAATGGCTGCCGCTTACGCTCAAGGCATCTGGGAGCGGGAGTGATCAGTGCGTGGGGGTGTTGGTGAGGGTGAAGGTCCGTGTTGGGGGTCAGGGGCGCGCAGAGAGTGGTTCTGATCAGAGCAGCTAAAATGGTGGGGACACATGACAAAAGTGTGGCATCAGAAAAAGGCAAGATGGCGCAGATGATGTTCACCAAAACGTAACAATTTTCCACAGTCCTCCCTTTAACATTTCCAAGACATCTTGCTGGCCTATTTCCTATCTATATCTACTGTGGTGGTCATAAGTAAGGGGATGGAGACCTAGGCAAAGGAACTGTACATAAATATCACATTATAAATATCACAGTTGAAAATCTTGTCATCTAGTAGGCGGGTTCTTCGCTAAACTTGTTGCAGAAAAAGTCATAGTAATGCAATATCAGACTGGAATTACATAGCGGGGGTGTTGGGTACAGATCATAGATGCTTATAGTCATTCGGAATAGGAACTGGTAAGTAAGTCCTTTTTGTACTCGGTGGGAGCATAGTCAGATTCAATGGTGGTTGGGAGAGAAATGAGACATAGCAAAAAAAATAATCAAGGTCTCCAGTGTCTTATGGTCGTGAACCATTATTAGCTAATTCTCAACAGTCTCTGCCGTCTTCCGTCGACACCGTTAAGCGCCTGTATTACAATTCGTTCTTTCAACAGGAATGTTCATGTGGGTTGAGTCGTTGGAGGTCTGCGGGCGAGAGTACGTCTTTGCTTCGTTTCACCAGACCTCATGGAGAAATGCGTTACGGTTTTGGGGCAGGTGCATTTTCTTCCGTAACCCGGAGCACAGTTATTAGAAGACAGAAAAGGATTGTGATGAAAAAGTGCAATGGTCTTCGAGTTGTGGAGTCTGTTTGTTTCTTGAGTCTCTTTGGTGGGTACTTCCTGTTGTTTCCGTCATCTTCGAGGCGTTCAGCAGCGGGTAGAACCACATACTTCGTTCATCTTCTCTTTGGGGTGACCCTTGGTGGAGTTTAGGTCACCGTTCTGAGATTAACATAGTTCGTGGTCTACTTAGTCGGAGCTTCCTCCCTTTAGACGCAGGAAATACCTCATTCTGGATAGCTCAATAGGATTTGGAGGATTTTGAAAGTTCAGGTGGGAAGGGGGGGGTGTGTGTGAGTAGTCCTTATGGTAGGTCGGAGGAGGAGGGGATGGAGCAGGGCCAAGTCGGGAACAGACCAGAGGGACGGAAAGTTTTTAGACAGACGGGTCCATAACCAGTTTCGGAGAGCGGGGACTTCTCGGCATACGTCGATCATAGAGCAGGGGCCTCAGGTCAGCTCCTTCCTTTCGTTTTGTCGGAAATAATGCCTCGTCCTGCGACTCCTTACTGTTACAGTCTCGCCTTGGTCACCGTCGCTGATGGTCCACGATCTTCGGACAGGCCGCGTGCTCCCACATCCGGTCTCTTTCTCCTCCGACAGTGGTACCCTTGAATGAGTTTGAAAAGACAGTCTTTAGAGATTTTGCAGAGGAAAGTAATCACATAAATCTATTTCTCTCCCAACCCCAAGCAACTGGGGTATACATCCGCTACATCGAGGTTTGCAAACAATTGATGATCGGTTCGCTGGATTCCCAAAAATGTTCCTTTGTGGCTATTTCTTTGGTGTTTTGTTGGTCATTACATTCATTTGTCGTGGTACGAGGTCTGATACCCATTTATTGCATTCGTTTATTACAGTCATGTCAGTTCTTCTGGCAGAGACCTATTTCCCTAGTACAAGCCTTTGCAAGACTAGGTCGGTCTTCAGGGCTTTGCATTTTATGAAAAAGTGCAACGTGCTATTCACCATAATCTGATAGGTATCTTTCTGAGGGATGAACACAGGCTAAACGATTTGTCATTATACCATTGCACCTTATCTTTCTGCTAAACATTTTATTTTCAACAGGTTTTATCACAACAAGTTCTTGTATTTCCGATCTGATTTTAACTTTGCACACATCATTCTAATTTCTACATAGTCTCTTACAACATGGCTATTTCATCAAAAACTTCGGGGTTTGCGATGACTATTTAACTTATCTGTGGGGTGAGAGGAGCCTTATGGGAGACTATTAGTAACGTATCGGGGCAAGGGACATTCTTCGGACTCTCCTTCCGGGCAGCTGATACGAAACTGGGGGCATTCTGGGAAGACGGGGATGTCTTGATCATTTTTTACTGCTTGGGGTATGGAGACAACTTGGGACGGGGAAGGTTGCATTACCATAGACATTTTTTTTTTTTTATCATAGAAGCCACTGACAAGTAGTTCCCTTATTGCGGGTCAGATTAGGGAACTTTAGTCGTCTTACCTGTCCCTTCCTTTTGGCCAATCTAATTTTCATCCATTTTTAGCAGAAAAGGAGAGGTAGTAACGTGGTATCGATATAATTTCATTTAGGACAAATTTGTGCAAATACTTGTGGTATTTGGGGCCAATTAGGTGGTGCACCAGGTTCGCCAATTAGGTGCCAGTCGCTAGGAAGAGTAAAAGTGTGGAGGAGTGAGAGACAGAGAGAGAGAGAGAGAGAGAGAGAGAGAGAGAGAGAGCAACAATAGGCTAAATAGTACACGTGTGACATGGAGAATGACCGTGTATTATTTAGGTTATTCAGTGCATTACCCAACGTTAGACATAAGGACATGCATTGAGTTGGGTATCTTTAGGAGCCATCTCGCAGTGTAGGTCTGCTTCAGGTATCGGACATGGCGTGGTACCAGATCTCTACTATCTCCTGGTCGTGATTCCAAGGTAACCTGCAGAGGGTGAGAAAGGTAGGAGGAAAAAGGAAGGGGGGGGGCAACATTCAAGCATATCAAACGTATGGGCACGAAAAGACCTTTACTTACCACTTACTCGTCTTATCTCCTCGGGATATAATCTCTGGGGTCTTGGTTTCTAGAGCCAAGAAGGAGGGGGGAGGGGGCAGTGTGGTGAGGGTGGCGAGCGATAGGTTGTACAGGGGGAAGACGGTCTGGGCGTGGCATTATAGATAGGGTGTAGGAGAACGCTAAAATGAAATCAGAGGTGTCTAGTATAGCATCATAGGAATGAATTAAAAGATGAATCGAAGTAACATAAGGTTAGGTTTACTCCACAAGTAAGAGCGCATCCATACAGATCTTCTTGTCAGCATACACAGTGAGTAACTGTCCTCACAGCGATTGCATCATGGAACATAGAACACAGGTAATGAAATGCATACGAGTCAGTAAAAGAGGAAATGCGTAATAGGCACAACGCTAGATACTACGCCTAGTGCGAGGTGTCTGGGTTGTGGATGAGTCCGGCTATCGGGCTTCTCAAATCACTTCTCAACGCCTGTAAGGTGCTGAAGGCACGTTAGTTCTTCGGTCAACCCCGTTCCTGAGTACCTTCGAGTATCGTACCTTTGTAACATTCTACCATCTACACTGCTTCGCTTTACCCATTCTCAGAAGTCGAGGTCCTTCTTCATGTGTTAGTTCCCGAGCTCAGTCGCACATTTGGAGGCAGCGTATCATACCTTAGATTCAATCGTCCATCCGGGGCCGACCAACCCTTTTTTTTTTTCACATAACCTAAAAAAAAGAGCAGAACGGGTGCGCACAGAAAAGCCCTCCCACCAACTCCCACATTTTACAAAAGTATGCGATAACTGTTCATAGTTTTGCAAACCTTTATTTGCATAATCGTTCAGTAAGTAAAAGGTGCGAGTGCAATCGTATTTTGACCGAACATGGCGGTGACTGAAGCACATACAGTAGGGGGGCTATTTTGCAACATTTAAAAACATTAAAAAGGTCTACTTAGTTATTTGCGAGAAACTAAAAATGTCTATTATTAGTTGAGGAAAAAGGAGGCATTTATTTCATAATTGGAAACACAGTCATACTAATCGCAATCGTATTTCCTATACGTTTACCGTGGGTGTGTGTCATAAGCGACGTTAGGTATTGGTCATAATAAATATCATTATAAATCATACATTGAAATCAACATTTTAACGGGATCCTTTCAAATGTTCGCCAAGTGAACCCTCCTCCCTTTTTCGTCAAGTGTACAAAGGTTCACATACATATCTCAGAACATCAAGTCTTGTTAGCTAAAGAACACCATGCGGTGTTCGTAAGTTCCTATTGATACCGGCGCCATTTTGGGCGATGTCGGGTTGGTTGCACCAGAATCCCTTTCGGCAGTTCAAAAACCTGTGCTAACAAAGGGGCTGGTAATGTGGACCGTCAATCAAGAGGGGAGGGAGGTAGAATCTTCCCTACCAGGTCACGTTGAGGTTCAGCCGGAACTCACTCAAATTCGTTAGCCCACAATGTTCCTGGGTGGTTCAGGCTGAAGCTGGTGCAGACACGAGAGCACCACCATCTTGCGGCTATGTCGTGGTCGTTCCAGTTGTTCCCTACCGGAAGCCTGTAGGGGCCGAGGGCTTCTGGGACTCTGGTAGAATCTTCAAAGCTGTGGGGATGCTGTCGGAGGTGGGGGCTCGTGCCCAGGTGGGCAAGTGCCCGAGTTGCAATTCCGGACAAAGTTACTCCAGCGGCCTAGACCCGCCTTCCAGAGGGCCCAGACGCCATTTTGAGACCCTGCAGCCGCCGCCCTTCGTCGTGTCTTTCAGGAGTGGAAGAAAACTTCTTGTGGCGACAAAGACAGAACATCATGCTGTTGGAGCAGGACATTTGATTCGGGGCGCCAGGGTGCAGCTGTGGAGCCTTCATCTGGGGAGGTGAAGGAGGCTCGTCCGTGCCGCCTCCCTCTCCCGGCGCATCCCACGCCGTCCCTTTGAATCAGGGGTGCACATGATGACCACCCTACACCCCTGACTCCGACTCTTGGGGGACCATTGTATGTCCGGTGCTGCACAAGTATGCCTGTCGGACATTGTATGTTCTGTGCTGCGAAAATAGGCCCGTTGAACATTGTACGTCCTGTGCTACGCAAATAGATCTGTGGCCTGGCTGGAGGATTTCGGCGCCGGGCCGGGGCTGGGAAACCTCCTACCTGTGGAGGTGGGAGAGGATCATCCGCGTCGCCTCTCCCTCCCAGCCCACCCTGCATCAGTTCGAAGGAGGAATTCGTGATGGCCGGACCAGGGGATACGAGGGAGGGGGTCATCTGCCGCCCCCCTCCCTACTCGTGGCCCAGGGGATGTCACCCCAGGAAGGACAGCATGGGAAGACCATTTCAAGTCGGCTGGTGTAGCCTCCTGCACCTTCTCGCCGGCGATTTCGTTTGGGCTATGGTCGTTGGCAGGCCCCGCCCCACACGTGCCGTGTGTTTCACCTTCCGGATGGGCGGGATTGTCGACCTGTTACATTTTGAGAACTTCCGGAGTGAGCGTAATATGTTTTGTATTGTTCCTATTAGTACAGTTTACTCTAAAGAATGTTTTACTAGTTTTTCTATTTATCGTTGGTTGTGTGTTATCTTTATCGTAATTAAATCCTAAATTATATAACAGATGCTTGGTTTCCCTGAGTCCTTTTTCTAATGGGAGGTTGTCTACGCAGGCCTGTATTTGCTTTTGTTTTTCAGAGTGGGGGGCAACAGGGGGGCAATCAGTCCCAGAACTCTAACATGTCGTTAAAATTGGTCTGACGAAATTTGTGCCATCGAGCATAATCGAACGTGGTGGTTCTATCCGTCCTGTCCGTGTTAGTCTGATTTGTTTTTGTCTCGCGCCTTTTCCCTTCCTGCCGGCCTGTTATTTCTGTCGACCCTCCGCTCTTACTTATGTTCTGTAGAGTCGGGCATTGGGCTTTCCAGTGCCCGAGACATTTACAGAAAGCACATTGGTTTTGCCTTAAATCTGTTCGTCCTGTGCATAGTGTTGGGGGATTACTTTTGGGTCGTTGTGTCTCGGGGTTGTCCCGTCGGCACATCCCTTTACACCGTCCCTTTTTTATGTTTAATACTCTGAACTGTGTCGTTGCTGGCCCTTCCTTTTGCCTACTAGACGTTTGGAGGGTTGCCTGTCGCGTTTCTTTAACTACTTTGACTTCGTCTCTTTCCCTTCGTTGCGTAGCTTCTTTGCGCCACATACCGAGACTATCGAGCATAATAGGCGTTGTCTTATTATTACGAAGGGCTATTTCTACCGTTTCTATTTTGTCTAAATCGAAGGATCCTATTAGTGGCCACTGCTTCTCTTGGTCTGCTTTGGTATACTTATGCCATAGCTTACTATAGGCTATGGTAATTAATCCATACTTTGTGAACATGTCTTTATTAGGGGTGCCTTCCAGCGGGGCTAGATGGTCCACCTCTAATAAACGGTCCGGGCTGAACCAGCTATCCATCAGTGGGGAGAAGACAGGCATGACGGATCACAAATGGGGATAATAGTCAGCACTACCTATCTTATCACTGTGTGCAAAGACTAGACAGAATATTTCTATTCTACGTTGTTTGCAGGCAGTGAATACCTCATGAACCAATTTCGGGCAATCAATGTTAGGTCAATAAATAAAAATGGTCAATGGGGAGAATGAGTAGGTTCGCAAAGGTCTGCGTCACCTACCCTTTCACTATCTGCAAAGAGGGGACCTATTCTTCCCTGTTTGCAGACAGAGAATCTCCAGAAAACAATCTGTAACAGTTAATCAATGGGGAGGGGCAATTGTTCAGTGGGGGAGAAAGATAGGTCCGACGGATGCGTACCTATCCTTCACTGTTTGCAAAGGGAGAGCCGGTTGTTTCTCCGTTTGCCGACAGTGAATCTCCAATAAATTAACAAAAAGTAATACTAGTATTTTCTCATCAATTATCAATCACTTTCGCAATTCGTCGTGTTTACACGACCTTACCCGGACCGCATGGACAGTTTCTTGTCTTCCGAATCCAGCGCCCGATCGTCCTCTTCTCTTCGTACTCCTCGTGGCACTCCTGATGGTTCCCAGTCAGGACCGTAGATCACTCGAGAGAGGTCTGTTCGGAACCAGTGAAGTTCGGATGATCGGCTGTCAGACGAGGGTCTATCGGACAGGGTACCTTCCGATCGTTGCAGTCGTTCACTCTGTCGTCAGGACCTCTCCCACTGGATCCACGAGTCGCTGATGGGCCCCACGCTTGGGACGCCAATTGTAAGAAGGGTGCAAAGACAACCAGTAACCAAAGACCCTTCTCTGTGTTGCCCGGCGGTATCGCCTCTATGACCCACCAATATTAATCAATGAAGAAGCAGGCGCTGGAGACTGAAAGGCAGGAAACGGGGTTTTATTCTCTCCGGAGGAGAACACATCAATTCGGACAGCAAGTATCGTCACGAGGTGCTCTAACCGCATCTCTGAGGCCTGGCCTCTTATACCCGGGTTTATTGCTTTATTACATGAAACACATATTTGTCAATACTTTGATGTACGGAAAAGCATCCTAGGAATCCCCGCTTCAAGCCCGTTCCCACACGTTTACAGTTGAAATCCCCACCCCGGTCACAACAGGTGATGATTATCGCGCAGCTGGACATTCCGCCGATTCACGGAATGTGTGGAGTTGATCGGATCTCATGGGGTGAAGGGTGTTCGATCGACTCGAGGGTCCTTTGATAGGGGGAAGCTTCCTACTGTACGGGGGTGTGATAAACAGTATCCGCAGGGCCAGGTGGCGGCCTGGGAACAAGGGAGACAAATGGGCACACAGGAAAAGGGGGTTTGTATCAAAGGACTTGGGACCATGAAAGGGATGAAGGGAGGTGTCGCGCTGGGAACAGGATGGGATTCCGAGGCAGAGCTGCACTGAAGAGGGGTTTATGACCCAAGGCATGTGAGAGCGGGGGGGGGGGGTTGTCAGCGTGCGAGGGATGCCTGCGAGGTTAGGAGAGAGAGAGAGAGAGAGACGCGCTGGCTATCAGCGAGGGCAGGGAGGCCATGGTGCTTAAAATGGCTGCCGCTTACGCTCAAGGCATCTGGGAGCGGGAGTGATCAGTGCGTGGGGGTGTTGGTGAGGGTGAAGGTCCGTGTTGGGGGTCAGGGGCGCGCAGAGAGTGGTTCTGATCAGAGCAGCTAAAATGGTGGGGACACATGACAAAAGTGTGGCATCAAAAAAAGGCAAGATGGCGCAGATGATGTTCACCAAAACGTAACAATTTTCCACACTAATCGCAAATAAAGAATGTGTAGGAATCGCAAAAAATATTGCGATTCCTACATGAATCCCGTTTTGCGAGTCCTTAATAGCGATTCGCTATGAATCGCTATTAGGGCCTCGCAAAACGGGAGAATGATGAATCTGGCGGATAATCTTGCCATGCCTAAAAAAATAATTTGTGCAATGTAACTGGTTAGGCACAGTCTTGTCAAACTGTCACTTTATATTGTTTGAACAATACTGATTTGAAGCATTTATTCAATCCGTTGCCTTTCATTCCGAATATGATGCTGCACCTGTGGGGAGACTGAAGGAACAGAACGAAGCAGCCGCCTGAAATTCACTCACTTGCTGTGGTTGCTGCCTTATCACAGACTATCCCAACTTCTGGGGATGGTGGGAAATATGGTGAAATTGCCATTCTACTGTTTTTTTACATTACCAATGATTGCTTCAATCTATCAAATTGTAGGATGAGATCGAAACACATACACATACTTGTAAACAAATCATTTTATTTCATTAAGTTCAGTACACAACAGAAGCAATGGGGGATACTCATATCTGAAGCAGGTGCTGCTAAGGGCTGCATACCGGTATTTTTGTTGCATTACATATTTATTATGTTAGTAACCTACAGGTATTATCAATATGTCCATGTTTAGACTTCACAAAATAGATAGTTACATCCCCCACCTACCTGCATGAATAGAACAGGGATTGAAGAGGTAGTAAGGAAACTCTCCAGGATGTTGCGGAGGAAGCGTCAGTAGCCCTGGCACTCCAGGGAATTTCTGTATTTCAACTATATTGTACCATAGTCCAAGCCCTGAAGAAGTCTCAGTTAAGGGATGAAACACGTTGGCTACAGGTAATAAAAACAAAAAAGAAAAGTTTACATCAATAAAGAAAATCCTGATGAAAAATTGAAAAGGAGTCTGTGCCAAATATAATAATTGTGTGTGACTGTACAGCTTTTTCAATGGATCAAATATATGGTGGGTGCTGATCGCCTTTTTCTGATTATTTCTGTGGAACACTGTTAGGAGGCTGGTTTCCCAGATTTTTGCACCAATGAAGAGGATATACTCTATTAACAGTGATAGGTGCGATTTTTCTGTCTGAGTCTCATTTTTGTAAATTATGCCTTATATTTTAATATCTAACTTTTAATCCTTGTGCACTCTTAAATAGTAACATCAAATGTGAATGTTAATAACTTTGCACCCACAAGTGTGAGTCGTCTATCCATCAATATATTGTTATTATTTTTTTCCCAGTGTAGAATTGTTACCTTTTTATATTCACTTTCAATATTCAATTTAGTGTAAGGAAAATTTGACATCTAATGAAGTATGTTTTAAAAGTGAGCTACGAAAACCATTGTTTGCATTATGCAAACTGCATCAGCATAAAGACAGGAGAGACACACAAACATTAAAGGAGAACATGGAGGGGAACAACCATAATAATCAATGTTCAGTCATTAAAATGTAAAATAGGTTGATGGTATACTTTCGACTCAGTTGTACTATTGTATCTTCACAGACTTTTGCAAACTTCATAATTTCAAGCGTTTGCAGACAAAAAAGTTATTGTCTGTATTTCTCAAATCTCTGATATTCAACAGTAGAATCTACAGTCCTTTCCAAATCATCTATATTACAGAGTGCTCTCCACCATTACTAGAAGGATATTAATATAATCTTTCAGATTATGTGTTATACTGCTAATACCAACTGCAACCATGACTTCAAAATTTTTGCTCATATTCTTATTAAAGGATATCAGCCTCCATCCTCTACCCCTCCACCAATTTTGGCAGTGTTCTGTCCCCACATGTGCTATGAATGCAGACTGACTCCTGCCTTTGTGTGGAGTAAAGCACAGAGCACATACATTTTAGAAAATGTCTGGCAAAGGTTGATGAATATACAATACTGACAGGGTTTGGGTTTTTGCCTACGCATACTTTGCCACTGTGAGTATATTTAGTCAGTAAAGTCAGTCAACTAAACAGAATTTAAGCATGAGTAATTTAATATATGGGGAAAATTTGCAATGTTTGTGGATTCCTGATGTGAATTTACGCTGTAAACATAGTATGTGTGCAACCGGTACCTAGATGTGCAAAAGGATCACTGACATAACCTAGTGAATATTATTAATGAGAGACAAACATTTTGCCAACAATATTGTTTGCAAATGATTGTGACCCAATATGTAAAATGTGAAATGCAAAAATATTGTGTGAAAAATATAGTTGGCAAGAGTATCGACCAAAAACAGGCAAAAATAAATAACTAATGACTTTAATGGAATATATATTTAAAGTAGCTTATTTAAAAGTAATGTATTGGTCATTAAATACATTTAACGTGTTTTTTAAATAATGTTTTTAACACCTTCGCTGTGGTGATAGACATTTCTACACCACAGCGAAGGGTTCAGACGGCTATGGCCGTCGTACATACACGCCCACCGTGACTCATGACGGGCAGGCGCCGTCGTGAGCACTGAAGGGGTTAATGAATATCTATCTATCTGTCTATCTATCTATCTATCTATCTATCTATCTATCTATCTATCTATCTATCTATCTATCTATCTATCTATCTATCTATCTATCTATCTATCTATCTATCTATCTATTCATCTATCTATCTATCTATCTATCTATCTATCTATCTATCTATCTATCTATCTATCTATCTATCTATTAGTTATAGTTAGGACCTAGTTTCCATAGGAAGAGCATTTTTAGTTTTGCTACTGACTTTGGAGCCGTTTGACGAATCTGGAAAGTTTTGGTGTGATCAAACAAGTGGGGGCAGAGAAAAAGGAGGGTTCCAAGATGGGTTTCCCTATGCAATTTCCTATAGGGATTTTAGATGTGACTGCTGCCCGAACCGCTGAACTTAATTACACCAAATTTGGCAGAAAGTCCAGAAAGAGTGCTTTTTGTAATTTGCTGTATAACTGTTAAGGAGTTTTGGAGTTATCAAATTAAAAAGATTTATGTATATCTAGAGATGTGGATCCAGCCAACGGGTCCACAGATCCATATGTAAACAGCAGGGCCATGATTTGCTGGCTGCAGTCTGAGAGAAAAGTTTCAGCTGCCATTTTGTGCATCGGGCTTAGTTCCCAGGGGGATATAAAAATTTTAAGTGATGGAAGGGGTCAGGTTAGAGGTACTCTAAACCCATGGGACTGATGGAAGGTCTGTGAGGGAGCCCTCATGGGCAAGAAATTGTCCCAAAATGTTTCTTTTTAGCTCACGAGGATCCTCGAATCCACTGCTTAGCTCAGCACGACTCCCTGTGTGTTCTGTGATCGATTCACGGATCCAGAATCCAATTAAACAAACACATACACCCACTAACAAACCGACACACCTACTCACACACTCACAAAACCACTTACATACCCACAAAACTACTCACACACCCATACAACCACTCATTCACAGACCCACATAAACATTATCACACCCACTCATTGACCCACATAATCATTCATACACCCACCCGCTCACACACCCACTTTTACACTCACACAACTACTTATACACCCACATAAACATATATAACACACACACTCATACAGTGACTCACAGACCCACAGAACCATATAAACACCCACTCACAGACCCACACAGCTACTCACACACTCACTGACACAACTACACAACCACTCACCCACCCACTCATAGACCCACAGTCCCTCACATAACCATTGAGACCCACACAGCAAATCACACATGCACTCACACACCCACACCCAATTACTCTCATGCAGCCACTCATACATACAAAACCACTCACACAACCATGCACAGACCCACACAGCAACTAACACATGCATTCACACTCATACTCACATACCCACATGCACACACAACCACTTACACAATCACTCACATACCCATAAAGTTAATCACATACCCAATCCACACTCATAAAGTCACTCACACTACTCACAGACCAACACAACCACTCACACATCCATTCACAGACCCACACAGCTGCTCACACACCTACTCACACACATACTTGCACACCCATACAACCACTCACACACCCATGCAGCCACTCACAAACCCACTAAACCACTCACCCACCTAGACAGCCACTGAAACACCTATTCACACACCCACACAGCAGCTAATACACCCAATCACACACCCACATAGCCATTCACACACCTACTCATACACCCACACACAGGCAGTAATTCACAAATAGATATTGCATTAGCACATGTTTGTATTAAATATCTTGTTGTTTTAGTATTAAATGTGTGCAATATAACAGCCAACCCATTATTTTTTTACAGATTCTTGATGAATTTTAAAAAAAGAACGACTTGGTACATTGCATTTATGGAAAGACTACATAAGATACCTTACATTAATCTTTTAATATTTAGTTTTAAAATATATATTAAGAATGAATTTGTGAATAAAATGTATTAATAAACTTGTGAAAATGAATATTAGTAAATTGTTTATGGGTCAAACTGTTGTACAGTTTATGTTTAAAAAAATGGTTGAAACGCAGGAAAAAACAAAGGTTACAGAGACGTAAACGTTAGAAAAAAAAGGATTAAACATCTGTAGGAATTCACTGAAGAAAATAAAGGTGACAGGGATGTTATAGTTAGGAAATACAATTAAAAACCTTAGAACTTCACTGAAAAAACGAAGGGTTACAGGGACGTTATACCATAAAAATTCAGCAATTATAGTTACTTGAGCTAACTATAACTCCGCCACCCTCAATGCACTGCTATGACCTCACATATTACATCACTTATGACATGGTTTGTGACATAACTAATGACATCACTGATGACATCTCAAGTGACATCACTGATTGGAAAGGCACAAGCACCCCATGCCTTCCTGCACATAACATCTGAGACTATGTAATTGATTTCAGAAATTTTTAGATTTGTAATTATTAATAGGATCCAAATAATTGAAATGCAATTTTTGCAGGACCCCTAGCTATTGCAATCTAAAGCTATAGCCTACTGAGATATCAGCAAATAAAACACACCCAATGTAATCAATACCAGAGCTACAAATGCTACAAATATAAAACTGGTGATACCGCTCCTGAACTGCACCATCTCTAGTCTGAGGTAGAATTTCTAAAGTCTAAACCATAGCTGGACAGTACCATAGAACAGAAGAGCTGCAAGACCCTGCTGTCAAGCACAGCATTTGATTGGGAAAGGAATAATTCCAATACAAATCCTTTGCTTCAATACTTTCCCTACTTTGTATTTATGCTGTGCAGTGCAGCACACAGCAAAGTTGGAAAAATGAGGAGAATTTTAAAGTTGCTTCAGTTTTACATCTGTCTCTAAGGGGCATAATCTTTTTTTATATTATTATTTTTTTAATTCCTCATTTGCCTTACTTCCACCCTTCTTCTAACGATTCCGCCCTGGGTTATCAAACCTCATTTGCTGTAAAAAAAAAAAGGGGGAGGGTTGAAACATAGGTGTGTAAATCACCCAGAAAAACTAGGCACCATTGAATTTTACTGGGCAACCCTCCTCCACCAAAAACCGAAACCCACTCTCTTATCCTCCTGCATACACAGGATGAAAAATATCACCAGCCGAGGCAGACGAAGGCTTAATTATTGGACATAACTTTTTTCTGAGTAACCCAACTTTAACCACACAGGACAAGAAAGGAGTCCACAGTTCATATCTCTTTTTCATCCGATCCGAAATATTCAACTTTGCAATAGATTTCATCATTTGTATCCAACTACCCTCTGTTGGGGAGGCTGAAGAGACCAATAATTTACATAACTCTCTGTGGGCCAACAGCAAAGCATAAAATACAAACTTTGCAACATCTTTCTTAATTTTACCTTGCAGATCAAGCTTTCCAAATATGACCAGCTCAGCGCTTACCTCGATCTGCAGACTTAAAACACTCGACAGGCAACTACTCACGGCCTCCCAGAAAGTCTGTATCTTAGAGCAATGCAGGAACATATGTATATAATCTTCGTTTGGACTGCCACACTTAGGACATGCTACCACTCCACCTGAGTCAAATTTAGACCAATATGTCCTGTGTAATGTAAAAAAATTATTCCTCCCCAGATATGCGGGTTTAACTGTTTTATAAAGCATAGACATTGATACTTGCCATTGGTCTTTCTTCTCAATCTCTGGCAAGCATCTTCCCCACAGATCTTCTGGTAAAGCGAAATCACCAACCAGTATCATAGTGCGATTTCTTTCCTAAACATGACACTGGACACAAGTTTTTCCTCTGATTCATAAGTTCCCCCTATCATTTCATCAATACAAAAAGATCCCAGTACCCTGGATGTGGATTAGCATTTATCTAATAGGACATTTATGTATGCTGGAGAATATACCATTAGATTCCAGACCACCCACCTACTCTATATTGAGTTAGGTGTGTTCTTCAAGTGCCTATCCGTCCAAAACAAGTTATTATTTGTAACGATAAAAAAAGGGGGGAGAATCCAAACTGCTTTCAACTCGACCCAACCACCTATGACTGCTCAACTGAGACAGTACATAATCCAACACTTAGAACAAGACAAACATGAAAAATGTCCTCTTTCTCACAGAAACGTGGACTCGGGAGGACTGTGAGGTGGAGCTGGGCCTAGCCTGTCCCTCAGGCTATAAAATTAGTCACACCCCTCGCTCGCTTAATCGAGGAGGGGGAATCGGGTTTATTTACAAAGAGTCGCTTACTCTCTCTCAGCTAAAGATTCGTGAGGTATCAGGATTTGAAATCATGGGTTTTACAGTCAAACAGCAGGAGCTGAAACTGTGTTCAGGTGTCCTTTGCGATCGTCCCCCAGGACCAGCACCAACCATAGCGCTCCTTATTGACCTGATTTACGAACTCTCCAGTTCCCACTCCTAGCTACTGATTCTTGGTGACTTTAACTTGTGTGCAGGCGGCTCAAGGGATAATGCACTTTTTACCCTCAGCCAAGCCTGCATGGACATCAAGATGGAACAGCTGGTAAATGTCACCACGCATCGGAAGGGTCATATCCTGGACTTAATTTTCGCGGATCCACTATGGGTTTCAATAGAGGACATTAAGTGCCAGTATTGGACAGACCACTTCCTGATCATGTTTTCTCTCTGGCTGGAGGACCACACCTCACGGGAGGCCGGACTACCCCAAGCCAAGCTAGAGAGACCTTGGTCCCGAATTCTTAAAACCTCTCCACTGCCGAACATTTTAGGCAAGGACTTTAAGCTTCGCAATACAGCTGAGGAGAGCTACTCTCTCTTCTGCCAGTCTATCTTGAGTTCACTGGATAAGCTGGCACCCCTCCAGAAGTCACGGGGTAGGGTGAATCGAGCCAGTCCTTGGTATACGAGCGAACTTCGTCAGCTCAAACTCGACTGCAAACGTGCAGAAAGGGCGTGGAGGAAACAATACTTAGATTCGGAGAAAATTGTGTTCCGGTCCGCCATACAAAAATACAACGCTCAGATCAAGATGGCTAAAGCGTCCTATCTTGAATCCACCTTGAATCATGCCCCCAACAAGGCACAGGCCCTTTTCAAAATTGTCAGAGATCTCGCCCACCCTACGTGTGTGGCCAGCTCTGTCCCTTCATCGCAAGCTCTTTGTGACTCTATTGCCGAGGCCTTTGAGGAGAAAATCCGCAGAATCCTGGAGGGTCTGCAGGATCCAGTCAATTCTTCCACTGGTTTGGGAGCTCCGGAGGCGATGGCCAGTCGACCCCTGCAGGGGGTCTCTCACCTCTGTCTGGAAGCTCCGGCCTCACCTGCCAGTCGACCCGGACCAGAGGATCAGGCTCTCTACTTGGGAGCTCCGGCGATTGAGGCCAGTCGACCCCAGCTGAGTAGCTTTCCCCTCTCCCCCGTGGACCAGGCCCTCAGTTTGGGAGCTCCGGCGATGGAGGCCAGTCGACCCCAGCTGAGTAGCTTCTCCTTGCCCCTTTCGGACCAGGTCCTCAGTCTGGGAGCTCCGGCAAGTGAGGCCAGTCGACCCCAGCTGAGTAGCTCTCCCCCGCCCCCCTTGGTCCGGGCCCTCAGTCTGGGAGCTCCGGCGACTGAGGCCAGTCGACCCCAGCTGAGTAGTTCTCCCCTGCCCTCCTTGGACCAGGCTTCCAGTTTGGGAGCTCCGGCGATTGAGGCCAGTCGACCCCAACTGAGTAGTTTTCCTCTACCTTCCTTGGAGGAGTTTGGCAACCTAGCCCTTACGATCTCATCTGGCTCGCCTCTTGACCCTCTTCCGCCAAAACTCTGGAGGTTGTTTCAGGAGGAACTTTTCCAGCCTTTACATTCCATCTGCTGTCAGTCGTTTGAAACAGGGACTGTACTGGGTTGTTGGAAGAAGGCAGTGGTATCTCCGCTTCTAAAAAAACCTACGCTTGACCCTGCCTGTCTCTCCAATTACCGGCCAATTTCCCTGCTTCCTTTTCCAGTTAAGATCATGGAAAACTTGGTCACCCGCACTCTATCCGGCTTCTTAGAAGGGAACACCTGGCTGGATGAGACGCAATTTGGCTTTCGCCCAGCTCATGGGACGGAATCCGCGTTAGTGACCGTGCTAGACAATCTGCGGGCGCGAGTCGACAGTGGTCGGGCAGCCTTTTTGGTGCTGCTCGACATGTCGGCCGCGTTCGACACGGTCAGCCATCCGACCTTGATAGCGAGGCTGGAAGAGTGTGGGGTCAAAGACAAGGCTAGGGACTGGTTAATTTCCTATCTGGACAATCGTCAACAACGGGTGTCGCTCCCTCCCTTCAGCTCAGAGGAGCGGAGAGTGGGACAAGGAGTACCTCAGGGCTCAGCCATCAGCCCTATACTCTTTAATATTTACCTCCGCCCTCTAGTCCAGCTTATTAAATCATTTGGGATCTCTGCATTTAATTATGCAGATGATACCCAGCTGGTCTTTTCACTGGAGGGACAGGATGCGGTCCCACTGGAGACTTTCCATCGGTGCATGCAGGCCACAGCGGATTGGCTCCGCCTGAACTCGTTACAGTTCAATGGTACTAAAACAGAGGTGCTGCACTGTTCCAGCGACCGAGTTCCCAGGGACCTCCCAAATGACTTTTGGCCCCCGTCCTTTTCAGAGACGGTGTCAGACACTCATTCGGCGCGTAATCTGGGGGTCATTTTTGGACCTAATTTGCAGCTGGATCTGCACGTAAATAAGACCACTTCAACGTGCATGATGCTTATCCGTATGCTGCGTAAGGTCCTACCTCTCCTCCCTGAGCAAGCCAGATCCGAAGTAGTGCGGAGTACCATCCTAAGTCGACTCGACTACTGTAACGCACTACTGTTGGATGCCCCTGCTACACTACTGGGCAAGCTTCAAAGGGTTCAAAATTTGGCTGCCAAACTCGCCCTTTCCCGCCCCTACTACAGTTCATCTACAGCAGCGTTACAGGAACTCCACTGGCTGCCGGTCCACCTTCGCGTTCGCTACAAAGCAGCGTGTATTGTGTTTAGAGCTATTCATGGCTTGGGACCGATCCCGTTGCGGAGAATGTTTGCTTGGTATCTTCCATCTCGAGCCTTACGCTCCTCGTCATCCAAGCTGTTAGTAGTCCCGCGCTTCCAGAGAGTGAGGATGGGTGGCCGATCGTTCAGAGTAGCGGCGGCCAAACTCTGGAACTCCCTGCCATTATCCCTTAGGAGTCTGGAGGCTCTCTCAGCCTTTAGAAAGGCGTTGAAAACCTACCTCTTCCCAAGGACAGGCTAGCTGCTGAAGTTGCTGGTTCAGGGTTCAAAGCGCCAGGATGCCCTTGGTGGTGACAGGCTGCACTATATAAGTATACCGCTTACAAAATGCGACCTCTTAATGATTCCCAGCCTCGAGCTGTTCAATAAAGGTGCCAACCTCCTCAACAAACAGAAAGGAGTGCATCTTGTTATTTAGCATCACTTTGAGTAGAGCCGGAAACTTCAGCTGGACAGAAGCACCTAGCCTCCTTAGCGGCTCAATTCTTTTTCTCAGCTCCCACTGCCTATTAGCTGTTACTACTGACAGATCTAATCTTACTTCAATTCTTACTCCTTCCATCTCCGACACTTTCTTCTTCAAAGCTTTAGCTAAGATCCTCTCCTTCAGGGAATAAGTGAGGAAATTAGCGAGAATTCTCTTAGGCTTAGGTCTATTTGCATTTAACCTGAAAGAGCCCCTCGATCTCTTTCCAATTGGTCTGTATTTTCTCTTTTAGGTCCCTAACTTTACCTTCTAGCACCAGTGTTCTTCCACTCAATTCATCCATTTATTTCTCTAATGCCTCACATGCAGACCTTATGCCTTTCTGATTCAACGCTGAGGTTTCAAATCTTCCTTGCATCTCAAGAGTAAGGGTTTTAAGCATTGTACCTATACAGGGATCTCGACTTTCTAAGGCTGCTCCATCTTCACCTACAGCATCTTGCCCCAATCCATAATCCTTCACGAGCGGTAACTCATTTTGTAGCTCCTCCAAAACTTGCAATTTACCTCCTACCTAAAAAATAGGCTCTGCTGGAAGATTTAAACTGCCCTCTGGATCATTCAAACTAACCTCATCCCTTGTGGCTCCCACTACCTCTCCACCCTCTGCAGACAGCATTTGAAATCGGTTTGGGCTCAAATGTCCAGACCAATCTTCCAGATTTGTTATCCCCTCAGGGCTGCCCCCACCCCCTGAGTTATCACTATACTCTTATATTTGTTTAGGGTTCGCCACTGATACTGAGGTGGGAGTATTCCTTAATGCTAAAGTTTTCTGGAGCACCTTAAAATAAGTCCTAAGGGACGGTGTCACCCTAATCTTGCGCTCCAAAGAACCCCTCCTTGCCAGTTTAGTGTGAACTTTGGTCCCCTTATTGCACCGTCTGCCCCTAGGCTTCCCCACCTTCGCCTCCCCCTCCACTCTCTTCTCCCTTTGCTTTTTTGCAGACTTATTCGAAAGATCCACCAACTCCGGGGAATCAGCTGCACCCCCCTCGCCACACTTCTCAGTGAATACCTTGAAACCACCTCACCAGCACTACATCTACTCTCCACCCTCATTCCTGATCCTTTACCCTTGTCAATACTCTGGCTCTCCTCATTAATCCCCTGCTTCTGCTCCCAGGCTTTTTGAAAAAAAGGGGTAAACTGTACCTCAGCGTTTCTAGCCTTCAATAAGTTCTCGACTTAACTCCTGCAAGCATGCTTCTCACTGGCCCCCACTCAGCCCACTGGCTCCTCGACCGCTACCTTGATAGAGGACCCTAGCAGCAGCACAACACCCTCTCCTCAACTCCAGTGCCGCTCTCTTCCATGGCTGCTCCGCCGTGTTCCCAAGCTCCACCTCAAGCCTTGCTGCCTCGCCGCCTCTCTGATCAAAAACTCGGCTCGAGGACCTCCTACCTCCTTGGTCACTCCGTTAGCTCTCCAGAGCACTCCAAACCCCGTGAGTCCCCCGCAAAACACTAAATTAACCCTACTTGGTTAATCCACATAAACTGGCAGCTTCCACCGCCGTTCGCCTGCTGTATCGTGTCAACTTCACCGCACGCCTCGGGGATCACCCGAAACCCGCCGCTAGCCAGCCGCCATGTTTTCGGGGCATGATTTTTTTGCACAAATCTCTGTCTACAAATGTTAGTAGATAGGGGTTTGCATCAAAACTTTGCCTGGTTTTATGGGAAGGCTCACGTCTAACCCATATTATGCCCTTTTGACATTAAGTAGCGCATTGTGCTATTAAGTGGTATTTTGGGCAACCTTCCACAGCAAATCATATTTCGTGAGGAATGTAAATCCCCCTCATAACATTTTGAACTAGGTTTGTGTCTCATCTGTGATCAAATCAGGTGCAAATTGTTAGTAATCCTGGGTTAAGGTGTTCTTTTAAAATTGAATCATATTTTAATTCTAGACTGGGGAACTCTGCTTCGCCCTCCTCCCCCCCTGTAGGCCCCTAGCTGGCTCAGCACAGCTGGGTGGGACCCCCAGATTACATAATGTTAGTGGCTCTAACTGTTACAGAATCCAGTCTGATGCTACTCCCAATGGATAGTTTGCTTCTACTATCATCTACTGTTGTTACAAGGTACTTCCCATATGCAGCATGGCGGGTTTCTTTCAAACGCTGTGTGCTCTTTACAGATGTATGGAATTTACTGTTATGTATGTTGGTCAGATGGCAATTTTCAACAAATAATTTGCCTATATTATTTATTGTGCTTCTCAACAGGTGTCCGGGAGTTAAATATTATCCATGATGGTTAGAAGGCACATTTTAGAAAATAATCTGCTGTTATTATTTACTATGCCTGCACTTTGTGTGATAGTTTTACCATCTGGAGATAGGCTTTAATCCTACTTAATCACAATGCGTTTTTAAAAATGTGTTAAATAGCCCGGGTGTTAGGCAGTTTTGATGATCCTCTTGGGTTCCTCTGCATTAGCACTTTGATGTACTATGTTAACTCGAAACAACATCAGTGTGGACTTTTTGGCATTTATGATATTTTTTATGTGTCAGTGCTGATTATTCAAGCTCTTTTGTCTGCGAGTTTACTGTTAAGCATGTTGGTTAGATGGCACTTCACAACAAATAATTTGCTGCTTATATCTATTGTGCATGCAACTGTGAGATAGTTTTAACATCTTAGATAGGTTTTTAATATGTAATTCTACAAAATGTTAGTGTTTAAAAAGAATTTGTTAAATGGCCGACGTACTAGGCAACCTTGATGATCTGCATTGGGTTCTTCAGTACTAACACCTTGTTTTACTATGTTAACACTGAATAACGTCAATGTAACCTATATTAGTTCATGTAATGTCTTTTTATGAAATATTGCTGATTATCAGAGCTCTTTTGCACTAGTACTCAGTCTTACTATGTCAATATGGAACAACTTCATTTAGAGCATTTTAGATTATTATGAGCTTTTAGTATTCATGTGCTCTCTTTTGATTATTTAAGATGGTTTACAATGTATCAGTTTTAAACGATTGTAATGGTTTTAACTACCTGCATAATACAAAATATAATTCATTCTCAAATCTAGAGGAGCATTTGTAAAATATGTGCTACCAGTATTTAGAAATCAGATTTGTTATAATTCAGAATTGAATTGTACGGTGTGCACTGTGTGAGTCACAGTACTGTGTCACAATGAGCGCTGTAGGATGGCTGGCTGTTTGGACCTTTGTTAGGCTTCCTGTTCAGTTCCTAAGGCAATCAGTGGCAACTGGGCAGCTAATACTGATTCCTTAATGTGCACCATATGTGTCTAACGGCCTTATTTAAAATTTAGAAGATGCTATACTCCATCTCAAACGTGACTGTTATCATGTCCGCTGTATTGCTATTATACCTTATGGCACTTGAAATAAGGCAGGCATGAAATCTATCACATCTGTGATGGAGTATTCCAGCCGCCAAACTCTAATTCAGGCCCTAGGTTTCTTGGGAAATATTGTACTTACCAACAAGTGCCAAAGTCTCCTAAATGTATTAATTGTGGGGCTGAGCATTTAAGGTTTAGTCTAGGAGGAAGAGTTTCCACCTTTTCAAGAGGAAAATACAGGTTATAGGTTCACCTTTTTTGAGTCTGCAAAGTACCGTACATGATACTTGAATTGACTTTCATAAATCGTCTTTTTCCAATTTTAACATGTCCGTTCTCTCTTTTTTTACTTTAATTATCAGTCTGGGGTAATTAAAGGTTCTCTAGAACACACTCTAAAGTGTTTACTTCTATATATTTACTGTTTCAAATATGTACCAGCAAGGGAAAAAAATTGTGACTTTAAGTTATTTCTATGATAATTTGTGGACATACTGAGTTATGAAAATACTGTTCATGCAGTTAAAGAAACACCCAGTTGGCAACCCTCCAAGGGGAGATGAGTTTTTAAATCTGATTTGTAAAAATACAAAGAAATAACACTCAAATTAAGGTATTTGACAGTCCGGGCTACATAGTTGAGTTCTTTATACAGTACCTTGTAGAAAAGCAAAAATAAATATGGATCTAATGACTACTGTTGTGGAATACAAACCGAAATAAGGTGTCGATTAGGATCGCGGACGGAAACGTGTTCCGTCCGCCGAGGAAGGTGGCAAGATACTCCGGACCTGTCCGCGGAAAAACCACAATAGCGATTTGGATCAAATTTGATAGAAACGCCGATCGCGGCGGACGGAGCACACCAATCTCCGTCTGCGGCGGTCGAAGTACACCTGAGGCCGCGGCAGGCGGACGGAACCGAAAGAACACCGACCGCCGCGTACGCACATGACCATGAAAACAACCACTTCCACCGCGATACCTGCGTTGTGTCCGTGTCCGCAATTAGGATAACTCCGCAAGTACCCCGGTAGCCACCGCGATCCACGTCCGCGGCGGTACCAATGCTACGAGATACCGTGCTCCACAGCGGACGTCCAACACGAACAACATCCCTACAGTCAAACCAATGCCATACATTGCGACGGAATCTGTGATGGAGTATTCCAGCCGCCAAACTCTAATTCAGGCCCTAGGTTTCTTGGGAAATATTGTACTTACCAACAAGTGCCAAAGTCTCCTAAATGTATTAATTGTGGGGCTGAGCATTTAAGGTTTAGTCTAGGAGGAAGAGTTTCCACCTTTTCAAGAGGAAAATACAGGTTATAGGTTCACCTTTTTTGAGTCTGCAAAGTACCGGACATGATACTTGAATTGACTTTCATAAATCGTCTTTTTCCAATTTTAACATGGCTGTTCTCTCTTTTTTTACTTTAATTATCAGTCTGGGGTAATTAAAGGTTCTCTAGAACACACTCTAAAGTGTTTACTTCTATATATTTACTGTTTCAAATATGTACCAGCAAGGGAAAAAAATTGTGACTTTAAGTTATTTCTATGATAATTTTTGGACATACTGAGTTATGAAAATACTGTTCATGCAGTTAAAGAAACACCCAGTTGGCAACCCTCCAAGGGGAGATGAGTTTTTAAATCTGATTTGTAAAAATACAAAGAAATAACACTCAAATAAAGGTATTTGACAGTCCGGGCTACATATTTGAGTTCTTTATACAGTACCTTGTAGAAAAGCAAAAATAAATATGGATCTATTGACTACTGTTGTGGAATACAAACCGAAATAAGGGGTCGATTAGGATCGCGGACGGAAACGTGTTCCGTCCGCCGAGGAAGGTGGCAAGATACTCCGGACCTGTCCGCGGAAAAACCACAATAGCGATTTGGATCAAATTTGATAGAAACGCCGATCGCGGCGGACGGAGCACACCAATCTCCGTCTGCGGCGGTCGAAGTACACCTGAGGCCGCGGCAGGCGGACGGAACCGAAAGAACACTGACCGCCGCGTACGCACATGACCATGAAAACAACCACTTCCACCGCGATACCTGCGTTGTGTCCGTGTCCGCAATTAGGATAACTCCGCAAGTACCCCGGTAGCCACCGCGATCCACGTCCGCGGCGGTACCAATGCTACGAGATACCGTGCTCCACAGCGGACGTCCAACACGAACAACATCCCTACAGTCAAACCAATGCCATACATTGCGACGGAATTTATCACCAAACACATGAAAAAGAACGACCACCCACCTGACACATCTAAACCAATCACAAGACACAATGACCCACCCCTAAGATCCGCATAATGCACACCTGGCAACACACCCACCTATCACCTGACTGCCAATAACAATTCACACAGGGCCAAGACACAGACTATAAATTAACTCCCACCCACTCCAGAAATCCTCTGCATCACAGCATAGCTGCTAGCAGGAGACACCACTTAGCCAACAGCAAACACAGATATCATACATATAACCCACACCCAAACACACCCTCTACACAAAGACCCACCACACCATCCCTAAACAATACACACCAGCACCTCCCAATTCACACAAACACACACCCCGAGCACCATGGCACCCAAAAAAAACCCTAAATTCACTGACACCGAGTTAAAGGTTATGGTAGATGAGATACTTTGTGTGGAACCCCACTTATTTGGGGCCCTAGTGCAGCAGACCAGCATAGCTAGGAAAAATAGCATGTGGGACCGGATTGTCACCAGGGTCAATGCCTCTGGGACCGTTCCGAGGACGAAGCAGGAAATTCAGAGGCCGTGGCATGACCTCAAGACCCGAGTGAAATCCATCAGAGCCAAAAACTTTCTCCGGGCCAATCATACAGGTGGTGGAACCCCCCCGGAGCCCTTACCATACACCGAGTGGGAGGAGAAGGTGCTGACGATCCTGCACCCTGAGAGCCTTGATGTACTTGAGGAGGGAGAAGAGGCTGGTAAGTACCAACCAAGCACCACAAGCACAACAACACGGTGTGCCTCACACAACTCTGAAGACACATCTCCCAGACCCCAACCCATGCATGCAGTCCACATACTCACCAACCTCTAAACCACTCCAACAGGCCCCCATGTCCATAGGGAGGGTGGTGGGTGGGGTGTGTGAGGGGACGGAAGTACAACTCCCAACAGGCCCCCATGTCCATAGGGAGGGTGGTGGTGGTGGGTGGGGTGTGTGAGGGGACGGAACTACAACTCCCAACAGGCCCCCATGTCTATAGGGAGGGTGGTGTTGGTGGGTGGGGTGTGTGAGGGGACAGAACTACAACTCCCAACAGGCCCCCATGTCCATAGGGAGGGTGGTGGTGGTGGGTGGGGTGTGCTAGAGGTCACTACACCAACTCCCAACAGGCCCCCATGTCCATAGGGAGGGTGGTGGTGGTGTGTGGGGTGTGTGAGGGGACGGAACTACAACTCCCAACAGGCCCCCATGTCCATAGGGATGGTGGTGGTGGTGGGTGGGGTGTGTGAGGGGAGGGAAGTACAACTCCCAACAGGCCCCCATGTCCATAGGGAGGGTGGTGGTGGTGGGTGGGGTGTGTGAGGGGACGGAAGTACAACTCCCAACAGGCCCCCATGTCCATAGGGATGGTGGTGGTGGTGGGTGGGGTGTGTGAGGGGATGGAAGTACAACTCCCAACAGGCCCCCATGTCCATAGGGAGGGTGGTGGTGGTGGGTGGGGTGTGTGAGGGGACGGAACTACAACTCCCAACAGGCCCCCATGTCCATAGGGATGGTGGTGGTGGTGGGTGGGGTGTGTGAGGGGACGGAAGTACAACTCCCAACAGGCCCCCATGTCCATAGGGAGGGTGGTGGTGGTGGGTGGGGTGTGTGAGGGGACGGAACTACAACTCCCAACAGGCCCCCATGGCCATAGGGATGGTGGTGGTGGTGGGTGGGGTGTGTGAGGGGACGGAAGTACAACTCCCAACAGGCCCCCATGTCCATAGGGAGGGTGGTGGTGGTGGGTGGGGTGTGTGAGGGGACGGAACTACAACTCCCAACAGGCCCCCATGGCCATAGGGATGGTGGTGGTGGTGGGTGGGGTGCGTGAGGCGGACGGAAGTACAACTCCCAACAGGCCCCCATGTCCATAGGGAGGGTGGTGGTGGTGGGTGGGGTGTGCTATAGGTCACTACACCAACTCCCAACAGGCCCCCATGTCCATAGGGAGGATGGTGGTGGTGGGTGGGGTGTGTGAGGGGATGGAACTACAACTCCCAACAGGCCCCCATGTCCATAGGGAGGGTGGTGGTGGTGGGTGGGGTGTGTGAGGGGACGAAGTACAACTCCCAACAGGCCCCCATGTCTATAGGGATGGTGGTGGTGGTGGGTGGGGTGTGCTAGAGGTCACTACACCAACTCCCAACAGGCCCCAATGTCCATAGGGAGGGTGGTGGTGGTGGGTGGGGTGTGTGAGGGGATGGAACCACAACTCCCAACAGGCCCCCATGTCCATAGGGAGGGTGGTGGTGGTGGGTGGGGTGTGCTCGAGGTCACTACACCAACTCCCAACAGGCCCCCATGTCCATAGGGAGGGTGGTGGTGGTGGGTGGGGTGTGTGAGGGGACGGAACTACAACTCCCAACAGGCCCCCATGTCCATAGGGATGGTGGTGGTGGTGGGTGGGGTGTGTGAGGGGACGGAAGTTCAACTCCCAACAGGCCCCCATGTCCATAGGGAGGGTGGTGGTGGTGGGTGGGGTGTGTGAGGGGACGGAAGTACAACTCCCAACAGGCCCCCATGACCATAGGGATGGTGGTGGTGGTGGGTGGGGTGTGTGAGGGGATGGAAGTACAACTCCCAACAGGCCCCCATGTCCATAGGGAGGGTGGTGGTGGTGGGTGGGGTGTGTGAGGGGACGGAACTACAACTTCCAACTGGCCCCCATGTCCATAGGGATGGTGGTGGTGGTGGGTGGGGTGTGTGAGGGGACGGAAGTACAACTCCCAACAGGCCCCCATGTCCATAGGGAGGGTGGTGGTGGTGGGTGGGGTGTGTGAGGGGACGGAAGTACAACTCCCAACAGGCCCCCATGTCCATAGGGAGGGTGGTGGTATAGGGAGGGTGGTGGTGGTGGGTGGGGTGTGCTAGAGGTCACTACACCAACTCCCAACAGGCCCCCATGTCCATAGGGAGGGTGGTGTGTGTGAGGGGACGGAACTACAACTCCCAACAGGCCCCCATGTCCATAGGGAGGGTGGTGGTGGTGGGTGGGGTGTGTGAGGGGACTGAACTACAACTCCCAACAGGCCCCCATGTCCATAGGGAGGGTGGTGGTGGTGGGTGGGGTGTGCTAGAGGTCACTACACCAACTCCCAACAGCCCCCATGTCCATAGCGAGGGTGGTGGTGGTGGGTGGGGTGTGCTAGAGGTCACTACACCAACTCCCAACAGGCCCCCATGTCCATAGGGAGGGTGGTGGTGGTGGGTGGGGTGTGTGAGGGGACGGAACTACAACTCCCAACAGGCCCCCATGTCCATAGGGAGGGTGGTGGTGGTGGGTGTGGTGTTTGAGGGGACGGAAGTACAACTCCCAACAGGGCCCCATGTCCATAGGGAGGGGTGTGCTAGAGGTCACTACACCAACTCCCAACAAGCCCCAATGTCCATAGGGAGGGTGGTGGTGGTGGGTGGGGTGTGTGAGGGGACGGAACTACAACTCCCAACAGGCCGCCATGTCCATAGAGAGGGTGGTGGTGGTGGGTGGGGTGTGCTAGAGGTCACTACACCAACTCCCAACAGGCCCCCATGTCCATAGGGAGGGTGGTGGTGGTGAGTGGGGTGTGTGAGGGGACAGAAGTACAACTCCCAACAGGCCCCCATGTCCATAGGGAGGGTGGTGGTGGTGGGTGGAGTGTGTGAGGAGACGGAAGTACAACTCCCAACAGGCCCCCATGTCCATTGGGATGGTGGTGGTGGTAGGTGGGGTGTGTGAGGGGACGGAAGTACAACTCCCAACAGGCCCCCATGTCCATAGGGAGGGTGGTGGTGGTGGGTGGGGTGTGTGAGGGGACGGAACTACAACTCCCAACAGGCCCCCATGTACATAAGGATGGTGGTGGTGGTGGGTGGGTTGTGTGAGGGGACGGAAGTACAACTCCCAACAGGCCCCCATGTCCATAGGGAGGGTGTTGGTGGTGGGTGGGGTGTGCTAGAGGTCTCTACACCAACTCCCAACAGGCCCCCATGTCCATAGGGAGGGTGGTGGTGGTGAGTGGGGTGTGTGAGGGGACGGAACTACAACTCCCAACAGGCCCCCATGTCCATAAGGAGGGTGGTGGTGGTGGGTGGGGTGCGTGAGGGGACGGAACTACAACTCCCAACAGGCCCCCATGCCTATAGGGAGGGTGGTGGTGGTGGGTGGGGTGTGCTAGAGGTAACTACACCAACTCCCAACAGACCCCCATGTCCATAGGGAGGGTGGTGGTGGTGGGTGGGGTGTGCTAGAGGTCACTACACCAACTCCCAACAGGCCCCCATGTCCATAGGGAGGGTGGTGGTGGTGTGTGGGGTGTGTGACAGTGCCGACTGAATTCCAAAAACAAATAAATTGACACGTAATGGCCACATGACTCATCCTCACATTTTTTTTTGCAGGGGATCCTAATCTGACAGCTGCAATAAACACCCGGCCTCCAGCCTCGCCACACTCTGAAGTCTCAGGGGACGATTGGCCAGCCACCTCCGGGGCTGAGGATGGTGCCGGCTCAAGCAGGCAGCCAGGGACATCTGGCTCCCAGGTCACACCTGCAACAACGACTAAGGCCTCTGCCATTTCAACAACACCGGCCACTGTGACCTGCACAGCCACCTCCAGCACCAGCTCCACCACCACTACTACCACCACTTCTGCCCCTGCCACCCTGCACAACCCACCGCTAGGCCTGGGCGGAGTTCGCGGAGTGGGGCTTCGCGGAGCTACGCGAAGTGGGCGAGAAACTACGCCCACCTCCGCACTCCGCGTAGCCCCACTCCGCAAAACCACTGGCCGGCAGCCCCGCAACCCGCCTCCCTCCCGCCCTCCCTAAATACTTTACAATAAAAGAACGCAATAATTTTAAAAGCACTTACCTTGCCGCCGCTGGCCGCCGCGTTCCCCGGGGCTCGTTCTCTTCCGTCTTCCGTATTTTGCAGTAATGCGCATGCGCGGGCGGCCGCGCATGCGCATTTTCTCGTGAAAATGCGCATGCGCGGCCGTCCGCGCATGCGCATTACTGCAAAATACGGAAGACGGAAGAGAACGAGCCCCGGGGAACGCGGCGGCCAGCGGCGGCAAGGTAAGTGCTTTTAAAATTATTGCGTTCTTTTATTGTAAAGTATTTAGGGAGGGCGGGAGGGAGGCGGGTGGCGGCCAGCTACGCTCCGTCTGCGGAGCGTGCGTAGTGCCGCCTGGCTCCGCCAGCTCCGCAAAATGCGGAGTAGGCGGAACTACGCACACTCCGCAGACGGAGCGTAGCTGGCCGCCCACGGCTACCCACCGCCCAACGCTGGGCCAGCGCCATCCCAGCCACAAAGGGAGAGTGTGCGGCAAAGCAGAGATGCAAGGCCAGATCCGGCAGGCAGGAGCACAGCACAAAGACGGCATGATGACACAACTACACCCAATGCCGTGCAACAGTGTTTAGAAGCACTAGCCAGGGTGGAGGCAAACTATCTATGTGGCCAGGCACAGGCAGACCGGGCCCACCAGGACTTTGTTGACAACACATTAATGTTGGGGGCCATCGAGAGGCGGCTTGGGCAACTCGTGGACATATTTAGCACGTCTAATACCATGTGGATGCCATGGATATCCACCAACACCACCCTCCCCACACCCCCTCAAACAACGCCACCACCACCACCACCGCCACCTGCACCACTGGCGGCGGATGTGGTACCTGATCAGCCTGCGCCCCCAGCTGACTCCGTCCCCACACAAAGACGGAGGGGCCGTCCGAGGCTGGAAGTGGGCGAGAGAAGTGTTGAAGGTCCTTCCACACGCTCCAAGAGGAGCCGACAATGACTTTTAGAGTACCTGAGCCTGCCATTCACCCTGCCAACTATCCGGTCCCACCTGGCACAGGCCTGCTGCACTAGGCAGACACCACCCTATCTGGTGTCAGCACGGACATTTCATCTGCCATAACCTTTAACTCTCACTCCCCCACCCCTTCACTCATTTGTAAATATGCACCTACACCTATGCACAATCTGTAAATAAATACCACTCACTCACTCAATGATGTGTTGCCTCCATGTTTACTCACATGATTGCATCAGAAACAGACGTTACCAGGTTCATGGATCCAACTGGTACAGAATCATGACGCAAGGGAGTGACCTAGGGAAACATAGAAACCGCAAAGACACGTTAGGAAACACCATCACACTCATCCCAACACACTGCAGTGCAACTTTCAACAAACCACACACATCACAACAGGAATGGATGAGACTACACACATCATGGAGACGAGCATGTACTCATGAATGAAGAGACACACACACATGCATACATCACATAACAAAACACATAGATGATGGCCAACACAATGACACAAGACCAGCAAACCTACACAGGGCATACACAAGCAGCACAAGAGGAGCACACTCACAATCAAGGGAAGTAGCGATCAATGAGCTGGAGCCTCTGGTCCACACCTTCCTCCTCACCACTATCCTCATCAGTCGACATGTGTGGGTCGGGAGGGCGAGGAACTTGCTGTTCATCTGGGTCCAAGAGCAGTTCAATGTTATTGCGCACAGCCAGGTTGTGGAGCATGCAGCAGGCAATCACAATCTTGCATACTTTGCCTGGTGAGTAAGGCAGGGCCCCTCCAGTCTTATCCAGGCACCGAAACCTAGACTTAAGCAGGCCAAATGTTCGTTCTACCACTCGACGTGTCCTTCCATGGGCATCATTGTATCGCATTTCTCCCGCAGTAGTTGGATTGCGTACTGGACTCAGAAGCCAAGGCCTGTTTGGGTAAGCCGAGTCGCCTGTGTTTGTGGAAAAAAGAGAGAGAGAAACATCAAACCCAGAATATGTGGGCACACCATGCCACACAGATATCACTCCTGTCACCACAGCATACTCACCAACAAGCCACGCTTGTGCCGGACGCAGATTTGCCATCAGTTGGGGGACAATGCTGCTCCGCATGATGTGGGCATCATGTGCAGAGCCAGGAAATCTTGCACACACATGTGAGATTATGTTGTCGGCCTGGCACACCACTTGCACGTTTAGGGAATGGAAGTGCTTCCGATTCCTAAACACCTGCTCACGTGCCCGTGGTGGAATGATCGCAATATGCGTGCCATCAATGGAACCCACAACGTGTGGTATGCGACCCAGTGCATAGAAGTCTGCTTTGACCGCTGCCAACTCTGCTGCCTGTGGGAAATAAATGTAGTCATGCTTGTACAGCATCATGGCTGTCAGTACATCCCGAAGTACCGTGCTGAACATGGCCTGTGACATTCCCCCGGCATGTCCAACTGTGTATTGAAATGTGCCGGTTGCAAAAAAATGGAGTGCCGCCATCACCTTTTGCGTGGGTGAAATGGAACCTGGATAGGTTCTTCGCGGCTGCAGGTGAGGAGACAATTGGTTCAAAAGCTCCAGCAATCAACGTCGATCCAGCCTGAATGATAATTTTTGGACATACTGAGTTATGAAAATACTGTTCATGCAGTTAAAGAAACACCCAGTTGGCAACCCTCCAAGGGGAGATGAGTTTTTAAATCTGATTTGTAAAAATACAAAGAAATAACACTCAAATAAAGGTATTTGACAGTCCGGGCTACATATTTGAGTTCTTTATACAGTACCTTGTAGAAAAGCAAAAATAAATATGGATCTATTGACTACTGTTGTGGAATACAAACCGAAATAAGGGGTCGATTAGGATCGCGGACGGAAACGTGTTCCGTCCGCCGAGGAAGGTGGCAAGATACTCCGGACCTGTCCGCGGAAAAACCACAATAGCGATTTGGATCAAATTTGATAGAAACGCCGATCGCGGCGGACGGAGCACACCAATCTCCGTCTGCGGCGGTCGAAGTACACCTGAGGCCGCGGCAGGCGGACGGAACCGAAAGAACACTGACCGCCGCGTACGCACATGACCATGAAAACAACCACTTCCACCGCGATACCTGCGTTGTGTCCGTGTCCGCAATTAGGATAACTCCGCAAGTACCCCGGTAGCCACCGCGATCCACGTCCGCGGCGGTACCAATGCTACGAGATACCGTGCTCCATAGCGGACGTCCAACACGAACAACATCCCTACAGTCAAACCAATGCCATACATTGCGACGGAATTTATCACCAAACACATGAAAAAGAACGACCACCCACCTGACACATCTAAACCAATCACAAGACACAATGACCCACCCCCAAGATCCGCATAATGCACACCTGGCAACACACCCACCTATCACCTGACTGCCAATAACCATTCACACAGGGCCAAGACACAGACTATAAATTAACTCCCACCCACTCCAGAAATCCTCTGCATCACAGCATAGCTGCTAGCAGGAGACACCACTTAGCCAACAGCAAACACAGATATCATACATATAACCCACACCCAAACACACCCTCTACACAAAGACCCACCACACCATCCCTAAACAATACACACCAGCACCTCCCAATTCACACAAACACACACCCCGAGCACCATGGCACCCAAAAAAAACCCTAAATTCACTGACACCGAGTTAAAGGTTATGGTAGATGAGATACTTTGTGTGGAACCCCACTTATTTGGGGCACTAGTGCAGCAGACCAGCATAGCTAGGAAAAATAGCATGTGGGACCGGATTGTCACCAGGGTCAATGCCTCTGGGACCGTCCCGAGGACGAAGCAGGAAATTCAGAGGCCGTGGCATGACCTCAAGACCCGAGTGAAATCCATCAGAGCCAAAAACTTTCTCCGGGCCAATCATACAGGTGGTGGAACCCCCCCGGAGCCCTTACCATACACCGAGTGGGAGGAGAAGGTGCTGACGATCCTGCACCCTGAGAGCCTTGATGTACTTGAGGAGGGAGAAGAGGCTGGTAAGTACCAACCAAGCACCACAAGCACAACAACACGGTGTGCCTCACACAACTCTGAAGACACATCTCCCAGACCCCAACCCATGCATGCAGTCCACATACTCACCAACCTCTAAACCACTCCAACAGGCCCCCATGTCCATAGGGAGGGTGGTGGGTGGGGTGTGTGAGGGGACGGAAGTACAACTCCCAACAGGCCCCCATGTCCATAGGGAGGGTGGTGGTGGTGGGTGGGGTGTGTGAGGGGACGGAACTACAACTCCCAACAGGCCCCCATGTCCATAGGGAGGGTGGTGTTGGTGGGTGGGGTGTGTGAGGGGACGGAACTACAACTCCCAACAGGCCCCCATGTCCATAGGGAGGGTGGTGGTGGTGGGTGGGGTGTGCTAGAGGTCACTACACCAACTCCCAACAGGCCCCCATGTCCATAGGGAGGGTGGTGGTGGTGGGTGGGGTGTGTGAGGGGACGGAACTACAACTCCCAACAGGCCCCCATGTCCATAGGGATGGTGGTGGTGGTGGGTGGGGTGTGTGAGGGGAGGGAAGTACAACTCCCAACAGGCCCCCATGTCCATAGGGAGGGTGGTGGTGGTGGGTGGGGTGTGTGAGGGGACGGAAGTACAACTCCCAACAGGCCCCCATGTCCATAGGGATGGTGGTGGTGGTGGGTGGGGTGTGTGAGGGGATGGAAGTACAACTCCCAACAGGCCCCCATGTCCATAGGGAGGGTGGTGGTGGTGGGTGGGGTGTGTGAGGGGACGGAACTACAACTCCCAACAGGCCCCCATGTCCATAGGGATGGTGGTGGTGGTGGGTGGGGTGTGTGAGGGGACGGAAGTACAACTCCCAACAGGCCCCCATGTCCATAGGGAGGGTGGTGGTGGTGGGTGGGGTGTGTGAGGGGACGGAACTACAACTCCCAACAGGCCCCCATGGCCATAGGGATGGTGGTGGTGGTGGGTGGGGTGTGTGAGGGGACGGAAGTACAACTCCCAACAGGCCCCCATGTCCATAGGGAGGGTGGTGGTGGTGGGTGGGGTGTGCTATAGGTCACTACACCAACTCCCAACAGGCCCCCATGTCCATAGGGAGGATGGTGGTGGTGGGTGGGGTGTGTGAGGGGATGGAACTACAACTCCCAACAGGCCCCCATGTCCATAGGGAGGGTGGTGGTGGTGGGTGGGGTGTGTGAGGGGACGGAAGTACAACTCCCAACAGGCCCCCATGTCCATAGGGATGGTGGTGGTGGTGGGTGGGGTGTGCTAGAGGTCACTACACCAACTCCCAACAGGCCCCAATGTCCATAGGGAGGGTGGTGGTGGTGGGTGGGGTGTGTGAGGGGATGGAACCACAACTCCCAACAGGCCCCCATGTCCATAGGGAGGGTGGTGGTGGTGGGTGGGGTGTGCTCGAGGTCACTACACCAACTCCCAACAGGCCCCCATGTCCATAGGGAGGGTGGTGGTGGTGGGTGGGGTGTGTGAGGGGACGGAACTACAACTCCCAACAGGCCCCCATGTCCATAGGGATGGTGGTGGTGGTGGGTGGGGTGTGTGAGGGGACGGAAGTTCAACTCCCAACAGGCCCCCATGTCCATAGGGAGGGTGGTGGTGGTGGGTGGGGTGTGTGAGGGGACGGAAGTACAACTCCCAACAGGCCCCCATGACCATAGGGATGGTGGTGGTGGTGGGTGGGGTGTGTGAGGGGATGGAAGTACAACTCCCAACAGGCCCCCATGTCCATAGGGAGGGTGGTGGTGGTGGGTGGGGTGTGTGAGGGGACGGAACTACAACTTCCAACAGGCCCCCATGTCCATAGGGATGGTGGTGGTGGTCGGTGGGGTGTGTGAGGGGACGGAAGTACAACTCCCAACAGGCCCCCATGTCCATAGGGAGGGTGGTGGTGGTGGGTGGGGTGTGTGAGGGGACGGAAGTACAACTCCCAACAGGCCCCCATGTCCATAGGGAGGGTGGTGGTGGTGGGTGGGGTGTGCTAGAGGTCACTACACCAACTCCCAACAGGCCCCCATGTCCATAGGGAGGGTGGTGGTGGTGGGTGGGGTGTGTGAGGGGACGGAACTACAACTCCCAACAGGCCCCCATGTCCATAGGGAGGGTGGTGGTGGTGGGTGGGGTGTGTGAGGGGACTGAACTACAACTCCCAACAGGCCCCCATGTCCATAGGGAGGGTGGTGGTGGTGGGTGGGGTGTGCTAGAGGTCACTACACCAACTCCCAACAGGCCCCCATGTCCATAGGGAGGGTGGTGGTGGTGGGTGGGGTGTGCTAGAGGTCACTACACCAACTCCCAACAGGCCCCCATGTCCATAGGGAGGGTGGTGGTGGTGGGTGGGGTGTGTGAGGGGACGGAACTACAACTCCCAACAGGCCCCCATGTCTATAGGGAGGGTGGTGGTGGTGGGTGTGGTGTTTGAGGGGACGGAAGTACAACTCCCAACAGGGCCCCATGTCCATAGGGAGGGGTGTGCTAGAGGTCACTACACCAACTCCCAACAAGCCCCAATGTCCATAGGGAGGGTGGTGGTGGTGGGTGGGGTGTGTGAGGGGACGGAACTACAACTCCCAACAGGCCCCCATGTCCATAGGGAGGGTGGTGGTGGTGGGTGGGGTGTGCTAGAGTTCACTACACCAACTCCCAACAGGCCCCCATGTCCATAGGGAGGGTGGTGGTGGTGAGTGGGGTGTGTGAGGGGACAGAAGTACAACTCCCAACAGGCCCCCATGTCCATAGGGAGGGTGGTGGTGGTGGGTGGAGTGTGTGAGGAGACGGAAGTACAACTCCCAACAGGCCCCCATGTCCATTGGGATGGTGGTGGTGGTAGGTGGGGTGTGTGAGGGGACGGAAGTACAACTCCCAACAGGCCCCCATGTCCATAGGGAGGGTGGTGGTGGTGGGTGGGGTGTGTGAGGGGACGGAACTACAACTCCCAACAGGCCCCCATGTACATAAGGATGGTGGTGGTGGTGGGTGGGGTGTGTGAGGGGACGGAAGTACAACTCCCAACAGGCCCCCATGTCCATAGGGAGGGTGTTGGTGGTGGGTGGGGTGTGCTAGAGGTCACTACACCAACTCCCAACAGGCCCCCATGTCCATAGGGAGGGTGGTAGTGGTGAGTGGGGTGTGTGAGGGGACGGAACTACAACTCCCAACAGGCCCCCATGTCCATAAGGAGGGTGGTGGTGGTGGGTGGGGTGCGTGAGGGGACGGAACTACAACTCCCAACAGGCCCCCATGCCCATAGGGAGGGTGGTGGTGGTGGGTGGGGTGTCCTAGAGGTCACTACACCAACTCCCAACAGACCCCCATGTCCATAGGGAGGGTGGTGGTGGTGGGTGGGGTGTGCTAGAGGTCACTACACCAACTCCCAACAGGCCCCCATGTCCATAGGGAGGGTGGTGGTGGTGTGTGGGGTGTGTGACAGTGCCGACTGAATTCCAAAAACAAATAAATTGACACGTAATGGCCACATGACTCATCCTCACATTTTTTTTTGCAGGGGATCCTAATCTGACAGCTGCAATAAACACCCGGCCTCCAGCCTCGCCACACTCTGAAGTCTCAGGGGACGATTGGCCAGCCACCTCCGGGGCTGAGGATGGTGCCGGCTCAAGCAGGCAGCCAGGGACATCTGGCTCCCAGGTCACACCTGCAACAACGACTAAGGCCTCTGCCATTTCAACAACACCGGCCACTGTGACCTGCACAGCCACCTCCAGCACCAGCTCCACCACCACTACTACCACCACTTCTGCCCCTGCCACCCTGCACAACCCACCGCCCAACGCTGGGCCAGCGCCATCCCAGCCACAAAGGGAGAGTGTGCGGCAAAGCAGAGATGCAAGGCCAGATCCGGCAGGCAGGAGCACAGCACAAAGACGGCATGATGACACAACTACACCCAATGCCGTGCAACAGTGTTTAGAAGCACTAGCCAGGGTGGAGGCAAACTATCTATGTGGCCAGGCACAGGCAGACCGGGCCCACCAGGACTTTGTTGACAACACATTAATGTTGGGGGCCATCGAGAGGCGGCTTGGGCAACTCGTGGACATATTTAGCACGTCTAATACCATGTGGATGCCATGGATATCCACCAACACCACCCTCCCCACACCCCCTCAAACAACGCCACCACCACCACCACCGCCACCTGCACCACTGGCGGTGGATGTGGTACCTGATCAGCCTGCGCCCCCAGCTGACTCCGTCCCCACACAAAGACGGAGGGGCCGTCCGAGGCTGGAAGTGGGCGAGAGAAGTGTTGAAGGTCCTTCCACACGCTCCAAGAGGAGCCGACAATGACTTTTAGAGTACCTGAGCCTGCCATTCACCCTGCCAACTATCCGGTCCCACCTGGCACAGGCCTGCTGCACTAGGCAGACACCACCCTATCTGGTGTCAGCACGGACATTTCATCTGCCATAACCTTTAACTCTCACTCCCCCACCCCTTCACTCATTTGTAAATATGCACCTACACCTATGCACAATCTGTAAATAAATACCACTCACTCACTCAATGATGTGTTGCCTCCATGTTTACTCACATGATTGCATCAGAAACAGACGTTACCAGGTTCATGGATCCAACTGGTACAGAATCATGACGCAAGGGAGTGACCTAGGGAAACATAGAAACCGCAAAGACACGTTAGGAAACACCATCACACTCATCCCAACACACTGCAGTGCAACTTTCAACAAACCACACACATCACAACAGGAATGGATGAGACTACACACATCATGGAGACGAGCATGTACTCATGAATGAAGAGACACACACACATGCATACATCACATAACAAAACACATAGATGATGGCCAACACAATGACACAAGACCAGCAAACCTACACAGGGCATACACAAGCAGCACAAGAGGAGCACACTCACAATCAAGGGAAGTAGCGATCAATGAGCTGGAGCCTCTGGTCCACACCTTCCTCCTCACCACTATCCTCATCAGTCGACATGTGTGGGTCGGGAGGGCGAGGAACTTGCTGTTCATCTGGGTCCAAGAGCAGTTCAATGTTATTGCGCACAGCCAGGTTGTGGAGCATGCAGCAGGCAATCACAATCTTGCATACTTTGCCTGGTGAGTAAGGCAGGGCCCCTCCAGTCTTATCCAGGCACCGAAACCTAGACTTAAGCAGGCCAAATGTTCGTTCTACCACTCGACGTGTCCTTCCATGGGCATCATTGTATCGCATTTCTCCCGCAGTAGTTGGATTGCGTACTGGACTCAGAAGCCAAGGCCTGTTTGGGTAAGCCGAGTCGCCTGTGTTTGTGGAAAAAAGAGAGAGAGAAACATCAAACCCAGAATATGTGGGCACACCATGCCACACAGATATCACTCCTGTCACCACAGCATACTCACCAACAAGCCACGCTTGTGCCGGACGCAGATTTGCCATCAGTTGGGGGACAATGCTGCTCCGCATGATGTGGGCATCATGTGCAGAGCCAGGAAATCTTGCACACACATGTGAGATTATGTTGTCGGCCTGGCACACCACTTGCACGTTTAGGGAATGGAAGTGCTTCCGATTCCTAAACACCTGCTCACGTGCCCGTGGTGGAATGATCGCAATATGCGTGCCATCAATGGAACCCACAACGTGTGGTATGCGACCCAGTGCATAGAAGTCTGCTTTGACCGCTGCCAACTCTGCTGCCTGTGGGAAATAAATGTAGTCATGCTTGTACAGCATCATGGCTGTCAGTACATCCCGAAGTACCGTGCTGAACATGGCCTGTGACATTCCCCCGGCATGTCCAACTGTGTATTGAAATGTGCCGGTTGCAAAAAAATGGAGTGCCGCCATCACCTTTTGCGTGGGTGAAATGGAACCTGGATAGGTTCTTCGCGGCTGCAGGTGAGGAGACAATTGGTTCACAAGCTCCAGCAATCAACGTCGATCCAGCCTGAATTTCCTGATCACCTCCTCGTCCACCATATCCTCCAGCACAGTGTATGGGCGATGGACATTTTGAGCCCTCCTGTGTGGGAGAAAATGGAATGGAACTCAATTCACATACAACGCATGTCTGTGCAACTCACTCACATGTCATCGCACTCTATCCACCATGTAATAGGCAGTTTTTAATTAGCATATGTGTGACATCGCTGATTGTCACTACAACATGGTTTGACGTAGCAACAATGTGCATCCACTAGCCACATGATGTGTTGCAACATGTGCAATGCACTTTGTCTCAACTCAACATTACTGTCAACAAGACATGTGACATGACCCACATGTCTATGCGCAACATGACATACACACATGCAAGTGCATGCACACAAACGAAAATATACACACACACCATTTCATGAAGCACCAATGGCAACACCAATAATGGTGACCAAACGGACATCACATGCATGGTGACACAATAGGCAACACGCATGCACTGAACACAAGTGAACCCCCACCATAGTCAATATCACACATATACCACTCACTCACAACCGAATCACAATGTGCCGATACATCCGGCATCTACTGTGTAGATGTGAGGTACGATAAACTTGTGTAGGGAAATAACCGATGTCGACATGCACATGTGATGGACATTTGTGGCACACCGATGGCCATGGTATGGACACACATGGGATAGAGCATTAAATATGGAGTCACGTAATCACGCACACAACCGTCATCATGCAGCTGCAGACAATGGAACAAGGTGCATCGTCAGCAGAAATGCAATCATTGACCCCGCCATGGCGGTGCACTGCTTCCGCTGTTTACGTCTGGGCATACGCGGCCCGCGTTCAACATTCCCATTGTCTGCATGTGCACGGTCCGTGACGCTCACACACCGGCAAGTGCATGTGCTAGACTCCGGGACGGATGCTTGATTTGCAACAAAGTTAGATCACTGGCGCCACCATGGCCGGGCACGTATTCGGCGAGGGAGGTGCAGGCCAACACATCCATAAGCTAATGTCAATGCACATGGCAGTTCATGACCCCCCTTACAGTGACATTGCATCAGCCAGCCTACACCAGCCGGCCCAGCCCTGCCCATGACCGCCGTGCCAGGCCCTGCCCATGACCGCTGTTCCGGCCATGTGAACTACCGCCGTTTCAGGCCCCGTCCAGTACCGCCGTGCCAGGCCCTGCCCATGACCGCCGTGCCAGGCCCTGCCCATGACTGCCGTTCCGGCCATGTGAACTACCGCCGTTTCAGGCCCCGTCCAGTACCGCCGTGCCAGGCCCCGCCAGGGCACGGCGGTACTGGACGGGGCCTGAAACGGCGGTAGTTCACATGGCCGGAACGGCTGTCATGGGCAGGGCCTGGCACGGCGGTCATGGGCAGGGCCTGGCACGGCGGTACTGGACGGGGCCTGAAACGGCGGTAGTTCACATGGCCGGAACGGCGATCATGGGCAGGGCCTGGCACAGCGGTACTGGACGGGGCCTGAAACGGCGGTAGTTCACATGGCCGGAACGGCGGTCATGGGCAGGGCTTGGCACGGCGGTACTGGACGGGGCCTGAAACGGCGGTAGTTCACATGGCCGGAACGGTGGTCATGGGCAGGGCCTGGCACGGCGGTCATGGGCAGGGCTGGGCCGGCCGGTGTAGGCTGGCTGATGCAATGTTACTGTAAGGGGGGTCATGAACTGCCATGTGCATTGACATCAGCTTATGGATGTGTTGGCCTGCACCTCCCCCGACGAATACGTGCCCCGCCATGGCGGCGCCAGTGATCTAACTTTGTTGCAAATCAAGCATCCGTCCCGGAGTCTAGCACATGCACTTGCCGGTGTGTGAGTGTGACGGTCTGTGCACGTGCAGCCAATGGGAGGTGTGAACATGGTCCACATGTGCCCAATAGAAAGTACCGTATGCTGTTCACCGCAACACCAGGGCCAATCATTGGCCCTTTTCCAAACACGCTTCCAGGGCTGACCAATGGCTGGCGCCGTATGCCACTGACATGGCCACAGGGCCCTATATATGTGTGATGTGCTAAAGCATACATTCTACGATGACCACCGACTGCTGCCTGTGACCATCACCTCCACCTGCTGCTGCGGAGCTGACCACTGACTGCTGCCTGTGACCATCACCTCCACCTGCTGCTGCGGAGCTGACCACCGACTGCTGCCTGTGACCATCACCTCCACCTGCTGCTGCGGAGCTGACCACCGACTGCAGCCTGTGACCATCACCTCCACCTGCTGCTGCGGAGCTGACCACCGACTGCCGCTCTAGTGCCATACTCCGTGACCTTGGCATGTCGAGAGTCAAAGAGATCCGGTCTCGTCCCTTCACCGCCGCGGAGCTTGATGTCCTCGTGGACGGTGTGCTCCGCAACTACGGACGCCTGTATGGCGCACCCGGACAGGTGGTAAGTGCAGTGGGGGATAAGCTGTTGTGCATGAGGTGTTCCATGACACCTGGGCTCTGGAATCTTGGCGGTGTGATGTGGGACCAACAAATGAGTCGAAATGTGCATGGCTGCAGAGAGAAATGTGTTGACCCTATCTGTGTGACTGGCCAACTGTCCACTGACTTGCACCCTTTTGTCTCCCATCATGGTAGGTCAATCTGCACCTTCGCAAAGACGTGTGGAGGAGCATTGCACGTGATGTACGAGCATTGGGGGTGTCCAATAGACGACATACACACTGTCACAAATGCTGGGACGACATTTCCAGGCTGAGCAAGAATGTAGCGGAAGTGACACTGGGGATGATTCCAAGGACGGCACGTCTGGCTCGACGCTCAATGACCCCTCTCATGCACCGTATCATAGCTGTGACGCATCCTGACCTGTCCGAGCCGTTGCGTGTGGATGAACAGCAACGTGGCGGTAAGCATACTGTCAGTGAATGTTGCTTGTGAGTGCAATGCATGTATTGTTGCCCACACACATTAGTGACTTCCGTGTATCGTGTGGTTGGTTCCAATGGCATGTTGGAGACATTGGCGCAGTTAAATTTCACTTCCCGGTGCGGCATGTTGAGACGCCACTCGCTAAGCAGTTGAGTGTTCATGCACATGCTGTAGTGCTCCGTCACCCCTTGGCAAGACTGGTGTGCAGATGTAGGTGCTCATGCCCTGTCCACATGCTGTACATGTATTACGGCCAACGCCACTTAATTCCTGTGAGGATGACTGGTTGGGGTGGGCCGTGTGCAGGTTGGGGGATTGATGGACATTCTCATCAGTGGCTTTAGGGATTCCGTAGCAGTACTGTACATGTGTGTGCCCATTACCTACACCCATTTCCTGTGCATTTCAGCTTTGGCAGAGGGCACTCAGCCACAGACGGAGGAGATGATAGAAGGCAATGCATCCGGATCAGACGTCGCACACACGCAGACTGACACCGAAGTGGCCAGCGCCGGAGAGGGGGACAGGACCGTCCCGGAGGACTCGCATGTGGAGACAACATCGTCATCATCTTCAGACAGTGTTGGTGAGTCAGCACTGTTGTCACAGACTGGGAGTGGGCAATCAACACCTTTGGTCGGAACACAGCACACTGGGCCCACCCTGCCGCCAACTGCACCATGTACTGTTCGTGCACGCAGGAGTAGGGGGAGCAGAGTGGCGTTCGGTGTCGGCACCGCTGCCCCAGCCTCGGTGAGCCAAAATGCTCTTTGTGCAGAGGCTGATGATCTGCTGCGACAGCTGTGTGTGGGGCAGACCAATATGATAAATGCTTTCCAAGACCACGATAGGAAGTTGGGGCAGGTGGTGGCTTTCATGGAAGGTATGCATGGTGATCTGGCTGGTGTACACAGGACAGTGCAGTCATTGGCTAACATCGTGTCGTCTGCCATTGTACAGTCGCATGGACTGGGTGGTACTTCTGTTACACCATCTACAACACTGGATGTCTCAGGGGGGAGTGAATATTCTGACCAGGACTCTAATACAGGTTATTGCACTAGAAGCAGCGTCAGCCAGCACGTCAAGGCACGGAGGCCTCAGACCCCATCCCCTAGTTCAGCTAAATCTGTTCACAAACACAACGTCAGATACAGTGGAGTACACACATGTGAGCCAACAGAGGGTATGGGTGTAATGGCTACACATGCTGCACAGCCATCCCACACACAAGGTACTCCCAAAACAAGCCTTACTCCCACTTCCATTGACACTACCTTGGACAAGGACATTCAGAAGACAAAGGCATCTCTTGAGAGCTCGGACACTCCCAGTGCCAGGAAGACTAGGAAGGAAGGAGCCACTCCCAAGGGCAGGGAGACTAGGAAGGAAGGAGCCACTGCCAAGGGCAGGGAGACTAGGAAGGAGGGAGCTTCTACCAAGGGCAGGGAGACTAGGAAGGAAGGAGACACTCCCAAGGGCAGGGAGACTAGGCAGGAAGGAGCCACTGCCAAGGGCAGGGAGACTAGGAAGGAAGAAGCTTCTACCAAGGTCAGGAAGACTATGAAGGAAGGAGCCACTGCCAAGGGCAGGAAGACTAGGAAGGAGGGAGCTTCTACCAAGGGCAGGGAGACTATGAAGGAAGGAGCTTCTACCAAGGGCAGGGACAAGGACAGTCACAAGACAAACGCACCTAAGAAGAGCACGGACACTCCCAGGGGCAGGGAGACTAGGAAGGAAGGAGCTTCTACCAAGGGCAGGGACAAGGACAGTCACAAGACAAACGCACCTAAGGAGAGCACGGACACTCCCAGGGGCAGGGACACACACAGGGAGAAGGTGTGTCCTGGGGATATGTACACCACAGATGACAAGTCTGCTGCCTGGAAGAGGGCACCATCCAGGGAACAGGGAAAGTCCGCAGACAACATTACTCCTACGGAAATGGAACATCCAAGGGCCAAGGCATCTCCCATGGACAGTGGCGCTGTCAAGGACAGGCATACATCACCCATTGATGCACTGAGGCAGCTGTTTTCTGGGAAACGGAATACAGATGTCTCCGCAGTGGAGTCACCCCTTACCTCCACTCCCATCAGGGACCATCAGTAACGGATGCAGGTGGACCCTGTAATAGCATCCCCCATGACACATGTTGCACAGGCCACAAGGCAGCCACACAGCAAACGACAAGCAGGCGCCAGCACGTCCCCAGAGAGCATTCCCCCGCCAGCAGATGCACCTCCCATGGTGGATGATATTTCTTCGCAGTCCGGCCCACTTGCCAGTCCTGTCCTGTCCAGGGTGCAGTCACATGTCCACAAGAAACGTAGACACACAGCATTCACACATGCCCAATCCGATGTCGGACAATTGCAACTATCCCCCGCTCCCAGAGCCACCCTGCCTCCTGGACCATACAGCCCTGTGGCTCATCATTTCAGTGGTCCCAGTGGTGCCGCTGCAGTTGACTCGCATGTGTCAGGTAGTGGCAGTGTATCAGTTGAGCCCTATCCTGTATCAGGTGCTGGCAGTGTATCTGGGTATATGGGCCATGTGTCAGTCACTCGGACTGTGGCTGTGTCTCACACTCCTGTATCAGGTGTTGGCAGTGTATCTGGGTCTATGGCCATGTGTCAGTCACTCGGACTGTGGCTGTGTCTCACACTCCTGTATCAGGTGTTGGCAGTGTATCTGGGTCTATGGGCCATGTGTCAGTCACTCGGACTGTGGCTGTGTCTCACACTCGTGGATCAGGTGCTGGCAGTGTATCTGGGTCTATGGGCCATGTGTCAGTCACTCGGGCTGTGGCTGTGTCTCACACTCATGTATCAGGTGCTGGCAGTGTATCTGGGTCTGTGGCTCACGTGTCAGTCACTACATCTGTGGCTGTGTGTCACACTCCGGTTTCTGGTGCTGCCAGTGTGTCCGATGCGGGTACTTCACGCAATACACCTGATGGTGTGATGTAAGTTGCTGTTGTATGCCCTCTGATGTACCTGCTCTGGTGTCCACGCTGCCCTGTTGCTATCCTCATACTGATGTACTGCATCTGATGTACCTGCTCTGGTGTCCACACTGCCCTGTTGCTGTTCTGATACTGCTGTATGCCCTCTGATGTACCTGCTCTAGTGTCCACACTGCCCTGTTGCTGTTCAGATACTGCTGTATGCCCTCTGATGTACCTGCTCTGGTGTCCACACTGCCCTGTTGCTATCCTCATACTGATGTACTGTATCTGATGTACCTGCTCTGGTGTCCACACTGCCCTGTTGCTATCCTCATACTGATGTACTGCCTCTGATGTACTGCCTCTGATGTACCTGCTCTGGTGTCCACACTTCCCTGTAGCTGTTCTGATACTGATGTATGCCCTCTGATGTACCTGCTCTGGTGTCCACACTGCCCTGTTGCTATCCTCATACTGATGTACTGCATCTGATGTACCTGCTCTGGTGTCCACGCTGCCCTGTTGCTATCCTCATACTGATGTACTGCATCTGATGTACCTGCTCTGGTGTCCACACTGCCCAGTTGCTATCCTCATACTGATGTACTGCATCTGATGTACTGCCTCTGATGTACCTGCTCTGGTGTCCACACTGCCCTGTAGCTGTTCTGATACTGATGCATGCCCTCTGATGTACCTGCTCTGGTGTCCACACTGCCCTGTTGCTGTTCTGATACTGCTGTATGCCCTCTGATGTACCTGCTCTGGTGTCCACACTGCCCTGTTGCTATCCTCATACTGATGTACTGCATCTGATGTACCTGCTCTGGTGTCCACACTGCCCTGTTGCTGTTCTGATACTGCTGTATGCCCTCTGATGTACCTGCTCTGGTGTCCACACTGCCCTGTTGCTGTTCAGATACTGCTGTATGCCCTCTTATGTACCTACTCTGGTGTCCACACTGCCCTGTTGCTATCCTCATACTGATGTACTGTATCTGATGTACCTGCTCTGGTGTCCACACTGCCCTGTTCCTATCCTCATACTGATGTACTGCATCTGATGTACCTGCTCTGGTGTCCACATTGCCCTGTTGCTATCCTCATACTGATGTACTGCCCTCTGATGTACCTGCTCTGGTGTCCACACTGCCCTGTTGCTATCCTCCTACTGATGTACTGCATCTGATGTACCTGCTCTGGTGTCCACGCTGCCCTGTTGCTATCCTCATACTGATGTACTGTATCTGATGTACCTGCTCTGGTGTCCACACTGTCCTGTTGCTATCCTCATACTGATGTACTGCATCTGATGTACTGCCTCTGATGTACCTGCTCTGGTGTCCACACTGCCCTGTAGCTGTTCTGATACTGATGTATGCCCTCTGATGTACCTGCTCTGGTGTCCACACTGCCCTGTTGCTGTTCTGATACTGCTGTATGCCCTCTGATGTACCTGCTCTGGTGTCCACACTATCCTCATACTGATGTACTGTATCTGATGTACCTGCTCTGGTGTCCACACTGCCCTGTTGCTATCCTCATACTGATGTACTGCATCTGATGTACCTGCTCTGGTGTCCACACTGCCCTGTTGCTATCCTCATACTGATGTACTGCCTCTGATGTACCTGCTCTGGTGTCCACACTGCCCTGTTGCTATCCTCATACTGATGTACTGCATCTGATGTACCTGCTCTGGTGTCCACACTGCCCTGTTGCTATCCTCATACTGATGTACTGCCTCTGATGTACCTGCTCTGGTGTCCACGCTGCCCTGTTGCTATCCTCATACTGATGTAAGCCCTCTGATGTACTGCCTCTGATGTACCTGCTCTGGTGTCCACACTGCCCTGTTGCTGTTCTGATACTGCTGTATGCCCTCTGATGTACCTGCTCTGGTGTCCACACTGCCCTGTTGCTGTTCAGATACTGCTGTATGCCCTCTGATGTACCTGCTCTGGTGTCCACACCGCCCTGTTGCTATCCTCATACTGATGTACTGTATCTGATATACCTGCTCTGGTGTCCACACTGCCCTATTGCTATCCTCATACTGATGTACTGCATCTGATGGACCTGCTCTGGTGTCCACACTGCCCTGTTGCTATCCTCATACTGATGTACTGCCTCTGATGTACCTGCTCTGGTGTCCACACTGCCCTGTTGCTATCCTCATACTGATGTACTGCATCTGATGTACCTGCTCTGGTGTCCACACTGCCCTGTTGCTATCCTCATACTGATGTACTGCCTCTGATGTACCTGCTCTGGTGTCCACACTGCCCTGTTGCCGTCCTGATACTGATGTATGGCCTCTGATGTACTGCCTCTGATGGACCTGTGCCTTGCCATGGACTGTTGGTGCACTTAGCCCCTCTGATGTACTGCCTCTGATGGACCTGTGCCTTGCCATGACCTGTTGGTGCACTTAGCCCCTCTGATGTACTGCCTCTGATGGACCTGTGCCTTGCCATGGACTGTTGGTGCACTTTGCCCCTCTCATGTACTGCCCTCTGATGTACCTGCTCTGGTGTCCACACTGCCCTGTTGCTGTTCTGATACTGATGTATGCCCTCTGATGTACCTGCTCTGGTGTCCACACTGCCCTGTTGCCGTTCTGATACTGATGTATGCCCTCTGATGTACTGCCTCTGATGGACCTGTGCCTTGCCATGGACTGTTGGTGCACTTAGCCCCTCTCATGTACTGCCTCTGATGGACCTGTGCCTTGCCATGGACTGTTGGTGCACTTAGCCCCTCTGATTTACTGCCTCTGATGGACCTGTGCCTTGCCATGGACTGTTGGTGCACTTTGCCCCTCTCATGTACTGCCCTCTCATGTACCTGCTCTGGTGTCCACACTGCCCTGTTGCTATCCTCATACTGATGTACTGCATCTGATGTACCTGCTCTGGTGTCCACACTGCCCTGTTGCTATCCTCATGCTGATGTACTGCCTCTGATGTACATGCTCTGGTGTCCACACTGCCCTGTTGCTATCCTCATACTGATGTACTGCATCTGATGTACCTGCTCTGGTGTCCACACTGCCCTGTTGCTATCCTCATACTGATGTACTGCCTCTGATGTACCTGCTCTGGTGTCCACACTGCCCTGTTGCTTCTCTTATACTGATGTACTGCCTCTGATGTACCTGCTCTGGTGTCCACACTGCCCTGTTGCTATCCTCATACTAATGTACTGCCTCCGATGTACCTGCTCTGGTGTCCACGCTGCCCTGTTGCTATCCTCATACTGATGTACTGCATCTGATGTACCTGCTCTGGTGTCCACGCTGCCCTGTTGCTATCCTCATACTGATGTACTGCATCTGATGTACCTGCTCTGGTGTCCACGCTGCCCTGTTGCTATCCTCATACTGATGTACTGCATCTGATGTACCTGCTCTGGTGTCCACACTGCCCTGTTGCTGTTCAGATACTGCTGTATGCCCTCTGATGTACCTGCTCTGGTGTCCACACCGCCCTGTTGCTATCCTCATACTGATGTACTGTATCTGATATACCTGCTCTGGTGTCCACACTGCCCTGTTGCTATCCTCATACTGATGTACTGCATCTGATGGACCTGCTCTGGTGTCCACACTGCCCTGTTGCTATCCTCATACTGATGTACTGCCTCTGATATACCTGCTCTGGTGTCCACACTGCCCTGTTGCTATCCTCATACTGATGTACTGCATCTGATGTACCTGCTCTGGTGTCCACACTGCCCTGTTGCTATCCTCATACTGATGTACTGCCTCTGATGTACCTGCTCTGGTGTCCACACTGCCCTGTTGCCGTTCTGATACTGATGTATGGCCTCTGATGTACTGCCTCTGATGGACCTGTGCCTTGCCATGGACTGTTGGTGCACTTAGCCCCTCTGATGTACTGCCTCTGATGGACCTGTGCCTTGCCATGGACTGTTGGTGCACTTAGCCCCTCTGATGTACTGCCTCTGATGGACCTGTGCCTTGCCATGGACTGTTGGTGCACTTTGCCCCTCTCATGTACTGCCCTCTGATGTACCTGCTCTGGTGTCCACACTGCCCTGTTGCTGTTCTGATACTGATGTATGCCCTCTGATGTACTGCCTCTGATGGACCTGTGCCTTGCCATGGACTGTTGGTGCGCTTAGTCCCTCTCATGTACTGCCTCTGATGGACCTGTGCCTTGCCATGGACTGTTGGTGCACTTAGCCCCTCTGATGTACTGCCTCTGATGGACCTGTGCCTTGCCATGGACTGTTGGTGCACTTTGCCCCTCTCATGTACTGCCCTCTGATGTACCTGCTCTGGTGTCCACACTGCCCTGTTGCTATCCTCATACTGATGTACTGCATCTGATGTACCTGCTCTGGTGTCCACACTGCCCTGTTGCTATCCTCATGCTGATGTACTGCCTCTGATGTACATGCTCTGGTGTCCACACTGCCCTGTTGCTATCCTCATACTGATGTACTGCATCTGATGTACCTGCTCTGGTGTCCACACTGCCCTGTTGCTATCCTCATACTGATGTACTGCCTCTGATGTACCTGCTCTGGTGTTCACACTGCCCTGTTGCTGTTCTGATACTGATGTACTGCCTCTGATGTACCTGCTCTGGTGTCCACACTGCCCTGTTGCTATCCTCATACTAATGTACTGCATCTGATGTACCTGTTCTGGTGTCCACGCTGCCCTGTTGCTATCCTCATACTGATGTACTGCATCTGATGTACCTGCTCTGGTGTCCACGCTGCCCTGTTGCTATCCTCATACTGATGTACTGCATCTGATGTACCTGCTCTGGTGTCCACACTGCCTTGTTGCTATCCTCATACTGATGTATGCCCTCTGATGTACCTGCTCTGGTGTCCACACTGGCCATGCTCGAGCCTAGACTGTGATGTTCCTCCGATTATGCGTAAATAAAATTGACAATCATGTGTCGTGGGTTGTCGGAGTCATTCTTGCGTGTGTGATGGTGGTGTGTATTTGTATTTACTTGAAGGCAGTGGGTTCACATACATGTCACTCCCCCTACCTGGGTCACGACCCTTGGAGGCGCTGCCCTACACACGAATCTGTGGTTTCTGGGACATGTCACTCCCCCCTCCCTACGTCACGGACCTTGCAGGTACTCCTCTCCAGACACCGAATGGTTTGTTGCCTACCTGCGTCGTCCTCGATGGTGGGCCAAGACTAGGACGTGGTGGATTGTGAAGAGTATCGGGTAAGCGTGTAGTGCAGGGTCCATGTCGGCGAGCGGCTCGTGGTGGGTATGGTCGCTGTGGGGCATCCGCAGTGTTCAGGCTGGTTGTTTTTCCGCAGCGCTTTTATGTGTATTTTCCGCCATCTTGATTTGGAGGACGGTCCTGGACGTCAGTCCGTACGGCGGAGTCTCTGGATAGGTTACGTCCGCCGCAAGGTTGGGTGTGGTAGTGCGGCGGACCGTGATCTACCGCCGCGGACGGATTTTGGCCCATATTTCCTATCCTGATTTGGCGGACGGAGTGTCCGCGACGGGCGGACGGAGAATAGGCATGTTCCGCATGCTCCGGGGCGGCGGAGACACTTCCGTCCGCCATCCTAATGAGCCCCTTAATTACAAGTTCTTAGGCAGCAAGGTGCTACAGTTCCACATAACATGGACATCTACACACAATGTTATTTTTTTTGTAGGAAACATTTTGGACCTCATTGCTAAAGCTATTTGCACTTGTGAATCCGACTTAACAAGGTCAATACAATGAGCATCATTTACTTAGCTAGTAAACCTAAAAGTTTTTTCATTCTGGAACAATTATTCTGCTGCTTTGGTAATCTATTTTCTTATGAATATGCCACATCTATATGCACATTGTTATATATATATATATATATATATATATATATATATATATATATATATATATATATATATATATATATACATACACACACACAAATACGTTCAAACATATTGCAGATCCCTAGTTAAAATAGGGTGGAACCTAAACTTGATTTTATCATTAAAAGTAGCTTTCTTGCTGTTCTAATAATCTACAACGTATTGTACATGTTTTAAAGCAACATTAGTGTTGTCATTTCCTATGATGTCATCAGTGTCAAAGATCATGTGACAACACATTTGACATCATCGGTGTCAAAGAGTGTGTGATGTCGCTTCTGCTACCCCAGGCATTTTGAGTTGACGTCTATGGTTGTATGAAGAGTGAATAACAATTTTAGCTTACCTTAATTGTATGACAGAGACAAGCCTTAAAGTTATACAACAAAGTGATGATAAATAAAAGCAGTCTAGACAGATGTCCTAGTAAATGAAATAGAGAAACAGCTCAGTGGAACACACAGTATATGGAGGCAGTCCTGATTCAGGGGATGAGACAGTATGACTCACATGGATTTTTTTTCCTCTTTGTATTCATCAATTCACAGTAATTGCATTGCATTTATCCTAATGGAAGGCAACAGGAGAGTCAACGGGAGAGCCACTTCAGTTCTATTAGGAATAGAATCGCCTAATGTCAACTGCCTTTCATTTCCTGATGATTCAGCTACTAAAAGAATAGCACAGAGTGATCAATTCAGTTTTTAAAAACAAAATAAAAATGGCTTAGCTACCTCAGCAAGGTGGGCGATGATTACAATGGGACAGCATGCAGTGCCCAAACCATGATGCTGCAAAGCCAGAAAATCAAGTTAAAGCAACCATTTCATGGCTAAGCACTATAAGAAGTACAGTTATGTTTGCTACAGATTGGTTGTTTTAAAATAAGTAATAACAGCTGCACCGCTCCCCTTCCAGGAACCGTACCATACCTGTGTATCTGCCTTACTACACACAGCCAACCGTTATTGTATTTTGTGGTGGATGTTGGCCGCAGTTTTATTACTCATTACATACGTCATATTTGTACACCTCCCCTGGACACCTTCTCCGGCCCAGGTCCTAAATCATTATCATACATTATCGCAAATTGGGTATCACTAAGTGTCATTTGGACATCATAAAATATTGGATCATAAATCATTGAGTATCATAAATCATTCTGCCGCAATCGGCCATTATTTTGTCATCATAATTCACTCTGCCTGATCATCATAAATCGGCAGCCATAAATCATGGTCATAAATCATCAGGATGTCATAAATCTTTCTGTCACAAATCTGTCATCCTTTTGTTGTCATAAATAATTCTGCATGTGCATCATAAATCATCAGCCATAAATCATCAGCTGGCCATAAATCACTGATTTGTCTTTAGCTCATTTGCATCTCCTAGGGTCGTAAATCACGCTAACATCTCGTAGATTGTTCTTTGCTGTTTTCCACGCCTCTTTGCATGTGGGGAGTAGCCTTTCCCCGGAGGCAGGCCCCAACTCGCTACCTTGCTAGTCTCTCCTGTGCCCTGCCATCAGCACGGGCTGGGCTGCGAGTGCCATCTCCATTTGCTACCCCGATTTTTCTCAGGCGTACTCACCCAGCCGTGAGGCATCCCAGAGTGAGTGGCCCTCCTTCTACACACCACCCTGTTGGTGTGTTACCATAACCAAACCAATACACATTTTGATTCCTTCTCTTTTGTTTGGATTTGCGCTCTCTTTGCTCTCTATTTGTGTGGGGGTAGCTTCTTCCCGGAGTTGGGCCCCAGCTCGCTACCTTGTTAGACTCTTTTGTGCCCTGCCATACGGCAGGAGCTGGGCTGCGAATGCCGTCTCTATTTGTTGACCCATTTTGTTAGACCATTTCACTCAGCCGTGAGGCATACCAAAGTGAAGTGACTGGAACCACTTCACTCAGCCATGAGGCATCCCAAAGTGAGTGGCCTTGCTCCCACACACCACCCGATGAGTCTCTATAGACAACACTTGTACCATTAGTTCCTTTTGTCCCTGTCAGCACTGCAACGCTGCTGTTGTAGGTGTGGGTGAGTGGGACTCGAAATTTTTATGGTGCCGCTCCCCCAGCTCCCTGATTTAAAGGTAAGCTACCCAGGGGGAGCGTCACCTTATATCCCCCTCCGCCTTCCTCTCTTCCCTTTGCTCTTGGAAAAGAGGAGGAGAGGGCCTTGGGCGCGTTTCCCCAGGCAGCATTTCCCAACAGTGCAAACCAGTGCACACCAGATCAGTTCCTTGTGGGCTCTGGCGACCATTATGTCGCCGGCCTGCGAGGCCCTTTGCGTGCAGCCTTTGCTATAGCAGCCGCATCGTGCCCATTCCAGGAACCGTACCATACTTGTGTATCTGCCTTACTACACAGAGCCAACAGTAATTGTATTTTGTAGTGGTTGTTGGCCTCAGTTGTATTACTCATTACATACTTCATATTTGTACAACTCCCCTAGACACCCTCTCAGGCCGGGGTAATAAATCTGTATCATACATTATAGCAAATTGGGTATCACTCAATGTCATTTGGACATCATAAATCATGGGTCAGAAATCATCGGGTATCATAAATCATTCTGCCGCAATCGGTCATTATTTTGTCGTCATAAATCGACTGCCATAAATCATGGTCAGAAATCATCAGGATGTCATAAATCATTCTGTAACAAATCTGTCATATTTTGCTGTCATAAATCAGTCTGCATGGGCATCATAAATCACCAGCCATAAATCATCTGCTGGCCATAAATAACTGGTTTGTCTTTTGCTCATTTGCATCTTCTAGGGTCGTAAATCATCCTGACAGCTCATAGATTGTTGTTTGTTGTTTTCCACGCCCCTTTGCGTGTGTGGGGGGTAACCTTTCCCCAGAGCCAGGCCCCAACTCGCTCCCTTATCTCCTGTGCCCTGCTGTCTGGCGGAGATTGGGCTGCAAGTGCCGTCTCTGTTTGCTACCCCGATTTTTGTCGGGTGTTCTCACCTAGCCGTGAGGCAGCCCACACGCCCTCCCCTCCATCGACTACATCCTCCTAGGGGACCTCAACTTCCACCTGGAGAACAACAAGGACCGCAACACCGTCGCCCTGCTGGACAACCTCTCCAACCTCGGACTCAAGCAACTCGTCAACACCCCCACCCACTACGCCGGCCACACGCTTGATCCCGTCTTCTTATCCAGCAAGCACATCACCTTCAGCCACTCCACCGGACTCCACTGGACCGACCACAGCTGCGTCCACTTCAGCTCCAGGAAAACCACAACCCACCACCACCCGTAACAGGTTCCTCACAGGAGCTGGAGCAAGATCACCGCCGACCAGCTCACCACCTCCCTCAGCCAGAACCCACCTGCCAGCACAACGCACCCCAACAAACCAGCCCACAACTTCACTCAGTGGCTGACCGCCTGCGCCAACGAGCTCACACCACTAAAGAACCCTCCCACCAGACCCAGAAGCAAGAAGGCCCCCTGGTTCACCGACGAACTCAAGGACTCCAAGAAGACCTGCCGCACTCTCGAGAAAGCCTGGCTCCTCGACCAGACCACTGACAACATGACCGCCCTCAAACACGCCACCCGCAAGCACCACCAGCTCATCCGCACCACCAAGAAGAAATCACTGAAGGAGCGACTGGACAACAACGCCCACGACAGCAAGGAACTCTTCAGCATCGTCAAAGCGTTCTCCCACCCCAGCATCGGCAACAACGACATCACTCCTTCACAAGATCTCTGCTACTCCATCGCCTCATTCTTCCACCGCAAGATTGCCGACATCCACAACAGTTTCGGCACACCACCCACGCACCCAACCGTCGAACCAACGCACCCCACTGCCACCCTCCGCACCTGGACCTCGGTGACCACCGAAGACACAGCCCGCACGATGAACACCATCCACTCCGGATCTCCAACCGACCCCTGCCCCTACCACGTCTTCAACAAGGCCGACTCCACCATCGCACCCCAACTCCGGGACGTCATCAACACTTCCTTCAACACCGCCACCTTCCCGGAGAGCTGTAAGCATGCCGAGCTCAGCGCCCTACTGAAGAAACCAACAGCGTACCCCACCGACCTCAAAAACTTCCGCCCCATCTCGCTCCTCCCTTTTCCTGCCAAAGTCATTGAGAAGATCATCAACAGACAGCTTGCCGCCTTCCTCGAGACGAACGGATCCCTCGACCCCTCGCAGTCCGGTTTCAGAGCCAACCACAGCACCGAGACCGCCCTCATCGCAGCCACCGACAACATCCGAGCCCTGCTCGACAACGGGGAAACAGCGGCACTCATCCTCCTGGACCTCTCTGCAGCGTTCGTCACTGTCTGCCACTGCACCCTAGTCCAACGCCTCAGCAACACCGGCATCCAAGAGAAGGCACTGGATTGGATCATCTCGTTCCTCGCCGGAAGAACACAGAGAGTCCGCCTCCCCCCGTTTCGATCCGAGGCCACCGAAATCATCTGCGGCGTCCCGCAAGGATCATCACTCAGCCCCACCCTCTTCAACGTCTACATGAGACCTCTCGCTGCCATCGCACGCCAACACAACCTCAACATCATCTCCTACGCCGACGACACCCAGCTGATCCTTTCTCTCACCAGAGACCCCGACACCGCCAGAACCAGCCTACACGAAGGGATGAAAGACGTCGCCGAGTGGATGAAGAACAGCCGTCTGAAACTGAACTCAGACAAGACGGAAGTCCTCATCCTGGGACCATCACCCTCCGCCTGGGACAACTCCTTGTGGCCCCCAGCCCTGGGCACCGCTCCCAAGCCAACAGACCACGCACGCAACCTGGGCTTCATCCTGGACTCCTCCCTCTCAATGACCAGACAAGTCAACGCCATCTCCTCATCATGCTTTCACACCCTTCGCATGCTTCGCAAGATCTTCCGATGGATCCCGACCGAAACCAGGAAGACGGTCACCCAGGCCCTCGTCACCAGCCGACTGGACTACGGAAACACCCTCGCCGCCGGAACCACAGCCAAGCTACATATAAGACTCCAACGCATCCAGAACGCCTCCGCCCGACTCATCCTGGACATCCCCCGACGCAGCCACATCTCCGGCCACCTGAGGGACCTGCACTGGCTCCCCGTCAACAAAAGGATCACGTTCAGGCTCCTCACCCAACACACAAGTCTCTTCACGACCTGGGCCCCAAGTACCTCAATGACCGCCTGACCTTCTACACGCCCACCCGCCAGCTACGGTCTACTAGCCTCGCCCTCGCCGCCGTACCACGCATCCGAAGAGCCACCGCCGGAGGCAGATCTTTCTCCTACCTGGCGGCCAAGACATGGAACTCCCTCCCCATTCACCTTCGGCTGACCCAGGACCACCTCGCCTTCAGGAGACAACTCAAGAACTGGCTGTTCGAGCAGTAGCGGACCCCTTCCCCCAAGCGCCTTGAGACCCTTCCGGGTGAGTAGTGCGCTATACAAGTGTTATGATTGATTGATTGATTGATTGGCCCTCCTTCTACACATGGCCCTGTCGGTGTGTTTTCATAACCAAACCAATACACCTTTTGTTTCTGCCACGCCGCCAGGGAGGCTTCAGTCTTCCTGTGGCTCCCCCTACCCTGTGTCATCCCTTTGCACCTCCCACTGGTCTTTCTGTGGACCTGCCCATGTCGTTGCTCCACTCGTGCGCTTGGATACCAACTTCTGCAAAAACAACAGTTGATGGACAGATGGATACCAACTTCTAGGTGTGTCTCAGGTAGGTTGACGTCTGGTAATCTCTGATGGCAATCTTCCCACAAACGCCATGGTGTGCTCTGCTCCGTTCTTGTCATTATGCTGTGGCACGCTTGTGTCCTGTTCGGAGTCTTACCGCACTGTCTCCTCTCAACATGGGTCATACATGAAATAAAAAATTGGAAGATAGTCAGATACTGCTTGTGGAGGCGCGATACAACATACAGTACTTAAAATAACCTCCTCTACTTCACCCAAACGCCTGGCATGCTCCCCCCGGTGAGGACCTCAGCAAAATTAGTGACCCTGAATGGTATTTCCCCAGGTGTACTACCCCCTCCACTGTATTTTTTCTTTACTCTGGGAAGAAGAAAACCCAAGAGTATGCTGCCGGGAAGAGGGGGGGCAGGGGGCATGGTTCACGTATATGTAAAAGTCTAAAAGTATATTAATTTGTTCCTGCAAATTGGATGGGACCCCCTTTGTGTGGCCCTTGACTTGGTGTGTATGCTTTATTTTATTAATTAATTAATGTATTTATTTTACAGGCCCATGCCCTAAGACCTTTAATACAAAAAGGTCTGACTCTTCCAGGCCCCGATTTCGTTGTCTGGTCATATCTGGCCAGTTGCATCACAAACGGGCTATTTAAGATTAAGATATTTGTCCAGGGTCATAGGATGTATGGGCTGCCCTCCCCGCCTGAAGCAGTCCCCCTGCTCAATGTTGACCTTTCCAGCCTTGTAGCCAATTGACACTTAGAGAAATGAGTGGGGCGTGAAATAAATTAACAACAGACATAATTGTACGTATATTTCACCATAGCTAGGAGGATTGAAGCCTTTCGCTTTGGGGCTTGACGCCTTGAAAGATCTGTGCTCCATAACAAAGCACGCCTTTCGTCACAGCAAAGCAGTGCTTGCCCCGTCGAAACCTCATCATTCTTCCTTTCAAGTTATTGAGACTTACTACCAAAAGACCCGTTTTCATGCATCAGTTGAACTCACTACAGAGGCTGTATCACCTTGGTGTTTACTTATGTCCAAGCAAATTTGCTCTACGCTTGATTTATAATATATATATATATATATATATATATATATATATATATATATATATATATATATATATATTACCTACTGGCGGTCGCCAGTAGGTAGTTATAGTTAGGACCTAGTTTCCATAGGAAATCCTCAACATTCTATTTGGAATAACTTTGGCCCTGGTTGAAGAATCTTAGCGAATTTCTCAAAGAAGATGGCTCGGTCCGCTGCGCTCCTTCCCTAAAAGTTTGCGGGGGATTGGTCAAGTGGGGGCTGAGATAAAAGGGGGTCCCAAAACGTGTTTTCTCCATGTTATTTTCCATAGGACCTTTAGACTCGGCTACAGGTCGAACGGGTGAATGGATTTATAAGAAATTTGGCAAAACTGTACAGTCCGGCTCGCAGATTACGCTTTTTTTGGAATGGTGTAAATCCGTTCAGTAGTTGCTGAGGAAATTAAAGTTAAAGTCAATTATATATCTATACGGGCGCACGGGTGCGCGCACTCAAGCGGCTGCGCGCGCGAGCGGAATTTTGCTGCGTGATGTCTGTTAACGTTCGATTCGAAGGAAATCAGGAAGTGTTGACCGCCATTTTGTCATTGCGAGTAAATATATTGTTGATTTCAAAGCGTTGGAACATGGAAAGGGGAGAAGGTAGAGATTGTTTTGCTGCGTAGGTTTTCTCAGGGTGTGCAGTAAGGCCCTTAAAGGCGAAAATATATATATATATTTATTTTTTTTTAAAGTTGCGTGGTGCGCGCACTCGGTCGCGCACACCTTTTTACAAGAGTGTGAAAATGGAGATAAATCAGAAGTTTGAGTGCTTAGATATAAGGTGGCTCTGAAAAGAGCCATTGTGTTAATTGAGTGTTTTCTGCATTTATAAGTAAGTACCGATGCAGAGCCTGATGTTGCAGAGGAAGATTCTGTTTCCCTCATTCGTGAAATGAACACCGTCTCTCCTATAGACGTCTTGCATGTGGTATCGCAAGTTGTTGTGGTAAATAGAACTCATGCTATAATCTCTGAGGAAAGCAGAAACAGATTTATTTACATGTCTCCTTGCTTTCTCAAATTGTGCACAATGTTGATTGGACCAATTCCATTTCTGTCTTTGGCATATATTGGAATATACCAAGGCAGATCGAGGGAAAAGTGTCATCAATTGTCGAAAGGTGTCTTTTAGAAGCATTTCCAGACCTACCCCAGTGATTGTGCCTAGATCGTTCCCACCACAGTGCACAATTATAAGGTCTGGTTCTGGGAGATGCATAAAAGTTTTCACCAATGGAATCAATTGGTGACATTTCAATCCTCTTTTGGCAATCCATGTTATGTGTACATTTGGTAAGCCGAGGTTGCAAATTTGTCTGCTTACTGCATATTTTTCACTCCAGTGAATATAACTGTGTCCTATTAGCCAGACCTTCATTTTCAAGGGATTTGTAGTCGTCCTCCGATCGGTTCTGGAAGTGGAATGGTAGTTAGAAGTTGAAATTCTAAATAAAGAAAAAGGAAGAGGCTGGGTGTGGTTTAAAAAATAAAAATGATTGGTTGATTGTAAGAATTGGAGATTGAACAGTACGTTGCATGTTAATGTTTATGTTAAACGAAAAGTACTATTGGGTGTGAAAAAAAAAGACATGTAACAGAGCTGTGGATTGGCAGGTGTTTCTGGAGGGAAAACAGTGTTGTTACTTTGCTGTAGAACGTTGAGATATGAACTTTTGACCTGTGCCTTCAGCCAGGTGTAGAATGAGGTGTTACCATGGAAACAGCCAGAGATGGCAGTGGGTGATGGGTGACTTTTATGTGACATTGAAAATATTGTGAGGGAGAACCAACTGAAATGTAAATGCTTACGTTACGCGCTCCGCGCCGCGCCCCGGATTGCTTCCGGGAAGCTGCACTTCGCGCCTCGCGCACCGGAGCACTTCCGGGTGCGCTAACGCGGCGCGTCATATGACGGATTACGCAACAACGCGATACGTCGTTGGGGCTCCACCGGAACTGATCGAATTGGTAGTCTACAGTGTTTCTGGATGTTTCAGACTGAAGCTGGCGTCAGCATGAGAGCACCCCGTGGCTACGTCGTGGCCATTCCGCGAGCAATCATGGCAGTCGCTCCCCACCGGAAGTCTGCAGGAGTCGGGAGCCTCGGTGACTCTTGTAGAATCTTCAAGGCTGAGGGGACGCTTTTGGGAATGGGGCTCATGCCCTAGCAGTCAAGCGTCCGAGTTCCAGGGTTGCCCAGAGCCATCCTTGCAGGCCAGGCCCAAGTCTGTGGAGCCGACCGCCATTTCCTGAGCTCCGTGGCAGCCGCCTGTCGCTGTATCGGAAGAGTGGGTGCAATTCAGCCGGATGGCGGGTGAGACGGTGTAATAGCAAGAGCAGGCGTAATTCAGCTGGCCGAGCGAGGCACTGTGCCGCAGGAGCAGGCGCAACTCAGCTGGCCGAGTGAAGCGCTGGGGTGTAGCTAAGAAACCTCCACCTGGTGAGGTGGGAGAGGCTCGTTCGCGCCGCCTCTCCCTTCCAGTGCACCCCACGCCGTCTCCTGGCGCAGGTATATGTGATGGTCGGACCAGGGCACCGCAGGACGTGTCTTCAGGTCAAACGGATTGTGGGACAAGGTCCAGAATGGAAGAGGCATCAAAAGGCAAGAAGTTCCGCCTGACCCCGGGAGCCGGCCGCCTATGTCGGGGGCGATCTCAGGCCATACCAGGGGAACAAGACTTGGAGAGGGGGCAGGAGCCAAGCGCCCCCTCCGAGTCCGCGTTTCTTGGACCTTGAAGTATGGCACTCAACATCCAGAACTTATGACATTTGTGCAAGGCAGGGACATCGAAGCCTCTCAGGGACCAAGCATATCCAGAGTCCTTCCTACAGAAGGTGGTGGGGGTGGCGGCATTAGCAAGGCATCCCCCCGCACAACTTGTCGGACATCACCTCTGGATGTACTGGGTGTTCAATTTCAGAATTGAAACTACTAAGAAGCAATTAGAAGTGTTGTTTTCATGTTGCAGCAGGCTGCCATGTAAATAGTTATTTAATAAAACGTTTTATCCTGTTACTTTGCTGGTGTGTTGTATATATTTATAATATTTGCATAGTGTTTGTTGTTATTTTGGGTGGGGTGGGCGGCGGAGCCGAGCTGTCTTGCAGCCATCATGGCGTCGAGCTCGGTTCCTCTCTCTAGTTTCATGTTTTTTCTAACGATTTATATGTTATAGTTTGCTAGCACGATACAGCGGATAGTCCGCATTTTATATGTATGTCCTTTTTATTAGGGGGGTCCTCCAGTGGAGTCGGACGATCTACCTGTAATAAACGGTCCGGGTTGAACCAACTACCAACAAACGCGGCAGAGATAGGCATGACGGGTTACAAAGGGGACAAAAGTGTGCACTACCTATCCTTCACTATCTGCAAAAAGTAAACAGAGTATTGCGACTTTGTGCTTCTTTGTGAACAGAGAATGACCCAAAGAGAACCAATTTCGAACAATCATAGGCTATTGGCAGTGGGCAGAGAGGCCATGACACAGAAAATGGCTGTTACTTACGTGCATGATGGGGCCTAAAAGGGACTAGATGGCGTGGCCACTGTTTCGCGACTTTCACTTTACTTTTAACAATGGCTGTGGTGAACATAAATGAACGCCGCTTATGTATACCTAATTTTAGTCATTTTCCACAAAAAACTTTTGATATTTGCTATTAAAAAACCAAAGAAAATCACTGAAAAAACCATAGGTTATAGACCATATATAGTTAAATATCTGAAGTCCATCTCTGCACTCGATGGAGATACAGGTCGTCGATCAGAAGATGTGCTGGCCACCTCTAATGGTAATAGCGTGGCCAGGGCTCTTGTCGTTGCCTCTGCAAATTGCAGAGGGTGCACTTGTTTGACATGCCGCACTATGGTATGTATGGAAAAGGAATATTTTTTTGCTGGATTTCTTCTTTAGACAACCAAGTCACATATCGTGCAGGTTACTTTTAGTGCATTCACTTTCTTTTGATCTTCAGGATAAGTGAAAAATTGCCAGATGAAAGATTTATTTTTTCTTATTAAAAGTAGTCGATCATTTTGGTCAGATTCGGAAGATGAATGAGATACGGTAGCCATTTCACCAAAGTCTTCCGAAAGATGTAGGACGTTGTTCTCTCTTGAGAGTAGAAAAGATAGTGAGGGAAGTGGGTGGAGTGCTGCGTGTAAATTCCAGAATTGAAACTATTAAGAACCAATTGAAAGTGTTGTTTTCATGTTGCAGCAGGCTGCCATGTAAATAGTTATTTAATAAAACGTTTTACCCTGTTACTTTGCTGGTGTGTTGTATATCTTTATAATATTTGTCGTTATTTTGGGTGGGGTGGGCGGCGGAGCCGAGCTGTCTTGCAGCCATCATGGCGTCGAGCTCGGTTCCTCTCACTAGTTTCATATTTCTCATGAGGGGTTGTTCCTAATTTTTCTATTTTAGCGAGGTCAAAAAAATATCTCATCAGTGGCCTACTGATTTTGCTCGATTCCTTTTGTTTTTTCTAACGATTTATATGTTATAGTTTGCTAGCACGATACAGCGGCTAGTCCTCATTTTATATATATGTCCTTTTTATTAGGGGTGTCCTCCGGTGGAGTCGGACGATCTACCTCTAATAAACGGTCCGGGTTGAACCAACTACCATCCTGATTTTGTATATCTTCTGAGCTGGATTTAAGCACACAATTGTTAAAGTATGAAACGTTTTATATTTCTAAAAAAAATACCAAGGTGTGTACATCCGGTAACGCACGAAAGTTTAAAAAGACATTCGGCTCCATTTACTGAAAAGTTTCATAAGAATAAAAAAGAAGTCTAGGTACAGTCTCTTTGACGTACTATAAGTTCTTTGAGGGGTGTATGAAGAAATTCAATAAGTTCAAATTGCAAAGTTTTCACGAAATATATAGGCAGGTGCGCGCACTCGGTCGCGCACGAAAGCCTGGAAATGCGATATCCATTTTATTGACAACTGTTGCCGAGAGTGCGCACACCGGGTCGCGCACGAAAGTTTAGTAAGGCTCTTTTTATTTACAGACAAATTTTAATGTGTTTAAAAAAAGGCAAGGTACAGACTTTCGAATTCTGTATTGCTTTACAAGGAGTCTCTATGCAACTTGAACAGTGAAGAAAACGGCTTGTTTTCCAAAAAAATATTGCCAGAACTTTATTGACAAAAGTATAGGTTGCATACACAACATTTTTCTGAATTAGCATTTTAAAAACCAATGAAATTCACAGAAAAAACCATAGGTTTTACACACGTTATAGTTAGGAAGTAGCATTTAAAAAACCTATGAAATTCACTGAAAAAACCATAGGTTTGACACATGTTATAGTTAGCTGGAAATTTTACTGATATAAAACCAATGAAATTCCACGTTATAGTTAGTTGGACTCACTATAACTTGCGCGTGCAATGCACTGCTGATGACGTCACATATTACATCACTCATGACATGGTCAGTGACATCACTCATGACATCACTGATGACACCATCCAGTGAATATGTGTCTTTCTGAAAAATAAATATTAGTGAGTAATGTTTAAATATTTAAATATATATATTAGTGTTTCACTTTGTGTATAAGTGGCTACATGTGTTGGTAAGTAGCTACATGCGTATGTATATGGGTTATTAGATGTTTCTCTTAGTATCAGTATGAGTGTCTATATGGTTTGGTGGGGGTATTACTTAGCACATAGATGCATGAGTGACTGACTCTCTGTTTGTATGTGTTTTGAAGACAGCATATGTGCAGGACTGTATGGGTGGATGAGTGTGTATATGTGTTTGTTAGTGAGTGAATGACTGTCTCACTAGTGTCTTTATCAGTAACGACATATGTTTTAATCTAGTATATGTGAATATTGATGTATATAAGTGAGTATATGTGAGAGTAAGAGATTGTAAGAGTTCCTGTTTAAATAAGTATGTGTTTCTATAAGTGATTGTTTAAGAGAATAAATATGTGTAATTTTCAATAGAAGTAAGGTGGAAGTGTGTGTATAACTCTATATTCAAATAAATGGATGTTCAATAGTTTATTTGCACGTGTGAGTATGTGTGTGAGTAACTTTTGGATGACTGTCGGTGTGTAACAGGATGTATAGGTGTATCACATCATATGATGAGTGAGTATATGTATGAGTGACTATATAGAACTGTTGGTGAATGAGTGGATGTGTATATAGATGGTGGAATTACTGAATTACTTGTTGTAACTGATATGGGTATCTCCATTTTTTTTTTAAATTTCAGTTTCTATTTTTGAATATGTGTTTCAAGGGTTACATTACAGTGAAAGGAGGTCTGTCACTATGTCACAAGGATGGTGTCATCAGTGATGTCATGAGTGATGTCACTGACCATGTCATGAGTGATGTAATATGTGACGTCATCAGCAGTGCATTGCACGTGCAAGTTATAGTGAGTCCAACTAACTATAACGTGGAATTTCATTGGTTTTATATCAGTAAAATTTCCAGCTAACTATAACATGTGTCAAACCTATGGTTTTTTCAGTGAATATATATATATATATATATCCAAAAAGCAGTTGCCTGCAGATGAAGGAACCCACAGAGATGTTGTAAATCCGCCTTCTTTATTGATGGGGTGAAACACAGCACAACAAAAGGGAACTGTTGTCAGCATATGAAGTCCTTTTCCGACGCGTTTCGAGGTTGCCGCACTTCTTCATGGGATGGGCTTTCATTTCAGAGTGACGCTTGGACAATTTGTAAGGCACCAGTTAATGAGAAGTCCCGCCCACAGGGCGTCACCGCCGCTTGGCTTTCTGGTTCTTGTGGTGCCACAGTTATGCTTTAATGAGTTGCCAAGTCTGTCATCCTTACTTGTTTAGAACACCAAGTGGGTTGCAAAAACAGGGCTCCTGAAGTCCGTGTGAATCACTTCCCCCATAGGCACATCTCCCCCAGCGCCGACTCGAACCTAATCGTGCCAGCAGGGATGCACAGCGTGCAGCAGGGTTCACAACGCGGCTCAGGCGGTGCCGCAAACAATCCAAAAAGCAGTTGCCTGCAGATGAAGGAACCCACAGAGATGTTGTAAATCCGCCTTCTTTATTGATGGGGTGAAACACAGCACAACAAAAGGGAACTGTTGTCAGCATATGAAGTCCTTTTCCGACGCGTTTCGTGCTTGCCGCACTTCTTCATGGGATGGGCTTTCATTTCAGAGTGACGCTTGGACAATTTGTAAGGCACCAGTTGATGAGAAGTCCCGCCCACAGGGCGTCACCGCCGCTTGGCTTTCTGGTTCTTGTGGTGCCACAGTTATGCTTTAATGAGTTGCCAAGTCTGTCATCCTTACTTGTTTAGAATTGTCCAAGCGTCACTCTGAAATGAAAGCCCATCCCATGAAGAAGTGCGGCAAGCACGAAACGCGTCGGAAAAGGACTTCATATGCTGACAACAGTTCCCTTTTGTTGTGCTGTGTTTCACCCCATCAATAAAGAAGGCGGATTTACAACATCTCTGTGGGTTCCTTCATCTGCAGGCAACTGCTTTTTGGATTGTTTGCGGCACCGCCTGAGCCGCGTTGTGAACCCTGCTGCACGCTGTGCAGCCCTGCTGGCACGATTAGGTTCGAGTCGGCGCTGGGGGAGATGTGCCTATGGGGGAAGTGATTCACACGGACTTCAGGAGCCCTGTTTTCGCAACCCACTTGGTGTTCTAAACAAGTAAGGATGACAGACTTGGCAACTCATTAAAGCATAACTGTGGCACCACAAGAACCAGAAAGCCAAGCGGCGGTGACGCCCTGTGGGCGGGACTTCTCATTAACTGGTGCCTTACAAATTGTCCAAGCGTCACTCTGAAGTGAAAGCCCATCCCATGAAGAAGTGCGGCAAGCACGAAACGCGTCGGAAAAGGACTTCATATGCTGACAACAGTTCCCTTTTGTTGTGCTGTGTTTCACCCCATCAATAAAGAAGGCGGATTTACAACATCTCTGTGGGTTCCTTCATCTGCAGGCAACTGCTTTTTGGATTGTTTGCGGCACCGCCTGAGCCGCGTTGTAAACCCTGCTGCACGCTGTGCAGCCCTGCTGGCACGATTAGGTTCGAGTCGGCGCTGGGGGAGATGTGCCTATGGGGGAAGTGATTCACACGGACTTCAGGAGCCCTGTTTTCACAACCCACTTGGTGTTCTAAACAAGTAAGGATGACAGACTTGGCAACTCATTAAAGCATAACTGTGGCACCACAAGAACCAGAAAGCCAAGTGGCGGTGACGCCCTGTGGGCGGGACTTCTCATTAACTGGTGCCTTACAAATTGTCCAAGCGTCACTCTGAAATGAAAGCCCATCCCATGAAGAAGTGCGGCAAGCACGAAACGCGTCGGAAAAGGACTTCATATGCTGACAACAGTTCCCGTTTGTTGTGCTGTGTTTCACCCCATCAATAAAGAAGGCGGATTTACAACATCTCTGTGGGTTCCTTCATCTGCAGGCAACTGCTTTTTGGATTGTTTGCGGCACCGCCTGAGCCGCGTTGTGAACCCTGCTGCACGCTGTGCAGCCCTGCTGGCACGATTAGGTTCGAGTCGGCGCTGGGGGAGATGTGCCTATGGGGGAAGTGATTCACACGGACTTCAGGAGCCCTGTTTTCGCAACCCACTTGGTGTTCTAAACAAGTAAGGATGACAGACTTGGCAACTCATTAAAGCATAACTGTGGCACCACAAGAACCAGAAAGCCAAGCGGCGGTGACGCCCTGTGGGCGGGACTTCTCATTAACTGGTGCCTTACAAATTGTCCAAGCGTCACTCTGAAATGAAAGCCCATCCCATGAAGAAGTGCGGCAAGCACGAAACGCGTCGGAAAAGGACTTCATATGCTGACAACAGTTCCCTTTTGTTGTGCTGTGTTTCACCCCATCAATAAAGAAGGCGGATTTACAACATCTCTGTGGGTTCCTTCATCTGCAGGCAACTGCTTTTTGGATTGTTTGCGGCACCGCCTGAGCCGCGTTGTGAACCCTGCTGCACGCTGTGCAGCCCTGCTGGCACGATTAGGTTCGAGTCGGCGCTGGGGGAGATGTGCCTATGGGGGAAGTGATTAACACGGACTTCAGGAGCCCTGTTTTCGCAACCCACTTGGTGTTCTAAACAAGTAAGGATGACAGACTTGGCAACTCATTAAAGCATAACTGTGGCACCACAAGAACCAGAAAGCCAAGCGGCGGTGACGCCCTGTGGGCGGGACTTCTCATTAACTGGTGCCTTACAAATTGTCCAAGCGTCACTCTGAAATGAAAGCCCATCCCATGAAGAAGTGCGGCAAGCACGAAACGCGTCGGAAAAGGACTTCATATGCTGACAACAGTTCCCTTTTGTTGTGCTGTGTTTCACCCCATCAATAAAGAAGGCGGATTTACAACATCTCTGTGGGTTCCTTCATCTGCAGGCAACTGCTTTTTGGATTGTTTGCGGCACCGCCTGAGCCGCGTTGTGAACCCTGCTGCACGCTGTGCAGCCCTGCTGGCACGATTAGGTTCGAGTCGGCGCTGGGGGAGATGTGCCTATGGGGGAAGTGATTAGCACGGACTTCAGGAGCCCTGTTTTCGCAACCCACTTGGTGTTCTAAACAAGTAAGGATGACAGACTTGGCAACTCATTAAAGCATAACTGTGGCACCACAAGAACCAGAAAGCCAAGCGGCGGTGACGCCCTGTGGGCGGGACTTCTCATTAACTGGTGCCTTACAAATTGTCCAAGCGTCACTCTGAAATGAAAGCCCATCCCATGAAGAAGTGCGGCAAGCACGAAGCGCGTCGGAAAAGGACTTCATATGCTGACAACAGTTCCCTTTTGTTGTGCTGTGTTTCACCCCATCAATAAAGAAGGCGGATTTACAACATCTCTGTGGGTTCCTTCATCTGCAGGCAACTGCTTTTTGGATTGTTTGCGGCACCGCCTGAGCCGCGTTGTGAACCCTGCTGCACGCTGTGCAGCCCTGCTGGCACGATTAGGTTCGAGTCGGCGCTGGGGGAGATGTGCCTATGGGGGAAGTGATTCACACGGACTTCAGGAGCCCTGTTTTCGCAACCCACTTGGTGTTCTAAACAAGTAAGGATGACAGACTTGGCAACTCATTAAAGCATAACTGTGGCACCACAAGAACCAGAAAGCCAAGCGGCGGTGACGCCCTGTGGGCGGGACTTCTCATTAACTGGTGCCTTACAAATTGTCCAAGCGTCACTCTGAAATGAAAGCCCATCCCATGAAGAAGTGCGGCAAGCACGAAACGCGTCGGAAAAGGACTTCATATGCTGACAACAGTTCCCTTTTGTTGTGCTGTGTTTCACCCCATCAATAAAGAAGGCGGATTTACAACATCTCTGTGGGTTCCTTCATCTGCAGGCAACTGCTTTTTGGATTGTTTGCGGCACCGCCTGAGCCGCGTTGTGAACCCTGCTGCACGCTGTGCAGCCCTGCTGGCACGATTAGGTTCGAGTCGGCGCTGGGGGAGATGTGCCTATGGGGGAAGTGATTCACACGGACTTCAGGAGCCCTGTTTTCGCAACCCACTTGGTGTTCTAAACAAGTAAGGATGACAGACTTGGCAACTCATTAAAGCATAACTGTGGCACCACAAGAACCAGAAAGCCAAGCGGCGGTGACGCCCTGTGGGCGGGACTTCTCATTAACTGGTGCCTTACAAATTGTCCAAGCGTCACTCTGAAATGAAAGCCCATCCCATGAAGAAGTGCGGCAAGCACGAAACGCGTCGGAAAAGGACTTCATATGCTGACAACAGTTCCCTTTTGTTGTGCTGTGTTTCACCCCATCAATAAAGAAGGCGGATTTACAACATCTCTGTGGGTTCCTTCATCTGCAGGCAACTGCTTTTTGGATTGTTTGCGGCACCGCCTGAGCCGCGTTGTGAACCCTGCTGCCCGCTGTGCAGCCCTGCTGGCACGATTAGGTTCGAGTCGGTGCTGGGGGAGATGTGCCTATGGGGGAAGTGATTCACACGGACTTCAGGAGCCCTGTTTTCGCAACCCACTTGGTGTTCTAAACAAGTAAGGATGACAGACTTGGCAACTCATTAAAGCATAACTGTGGCACCACAAGAACCAGAAAGCCAAGCGGCGGTGACGCCCTGTGGGCGGGACTTCTCATTAACTGGTGCCTTACAAATTGTCCAAGCGTCACTCTGAAATGAAAGCCCATCCCATGAAGAAGTGCGGCAAGCACGAAACACGTCGGAAAAGGACTTCATATGCTGACAACAGTTCCCTTTTGTTGTGCTGTGTTTCACCCCATCAATAAAGAAGGCGGATTTACAACATCTCTGTGGGTTCCTTCATCTGCAGGCAACTGCTTTTTGGATATATATATATATATATATATATATATATATATATATATATATATATATATATATATATATATATATATATATATATATATATATATATATATATATATATGTGTATATATATATATATATATATATATATATATATATATATATATATATATATATATATATATATATATATTTCTTTTTACATTTTGTCCTACCGAGCTTTGGAGGATCAGAGCTGAGCTCCGAGCACAAAATGGAAGTGCGGCTCAGCCCCCAGCATTTCTCCTGCACACACCGCTTTTGCACCACCATATTCATCCTCCCCAAGGGCATACAACAGCCGCAGCAGACAGCATTGCATGTAGCCGAAAAGAAAAACCGGCACTAGAGCATTGCAACCCATCGAAATGGCCAGGGGGACTCATCCCTTTCACCTTGAGGTTTACAGTGTGTCTGTGCAGGACAATCTGGAGCCTTCATCCTGGGCTACCCTATGTCGTTTGTATTTTGATTCTTTGGCACAAGTACTGAAAAGGCGCAGTTTTTCATGTTGAAGGGGTGCACACTGCATCACTTGTCACTTTAGCACTAACCTGGGCTACATGTGCGATGCGGTGGTAGCTAATTAGTAGTATTTGAAAGCGGCGACTTGAGCCCAAAATCTCAGCTTCCCCTACTCGGCGGAACATGCTTCATTCTGCCCTTAAGTTTTCTTCTTTTTGCAGATTTCTATGGCGCCAACTCGCCATAAGGTATTGGAGCGCTTTAACTGTTCACCAATGGTGTAACGTAAGGACACATTTGCTTTTGGTAGGCAGTGTGGGGGATGAGTGATTTGCCCAGAATCACCGGGGGCCGCCCACACGAGGATTGGACTTGGCTCCCCAGCTCGAACAAGGTCACTTTTTGACAGCATATATCAACAGTCCATCTATCCGGAAACAATTTGCTCTTAAACAGGATTATGTTTTGTGGGCTGCATAGTGTGAGTCATGGCAGTAATGGGATTAGTCACCCATTTACAGCTCGCCCAGACTATAGTTCCACTCGTGCTTCCCGCTACTCCTGAGCGCTGATTGAGCCGAGACGCTGCCACGATTATTAAGCGGATTCTACTCCACACCTTTTAATTGAGGAAAGATTCCTAGTAGACCGTAGACCTCGCAGTAATCTTCCCGTGAAAATTATATTTTACCCATAGAAGTTTAAAATGGGGCAATATCTTACTTTATGAAGAATGTGTGAACGCTATCTCCAACCTCTCCTTCTCTCCAGCTGTGTGTAGTGTCTGCTGTAGTGCAGGAGTGAACATCCTCGCCCCAGCAGTCTTTTCCCATCCCTTCGGGATACATTCGAAGTCAGACCCCTTTGCTACTCATCTCTCTGGTCATCAGTAACGGCGTGGAAGCTTTTCATCCCCTTCACGCTCAGCACAGACATGCATTCCGGATCTACTACTTGGGCAACACCTTGCCTTATATGGTCATTGACTTACCCAGTCACCACTCAGGGAGACAAGGCAAACAGCTGCCTTACAAAGGTTTCTATGCTTAATTTCATAGCTGCGAACATACTGTAATTAATTTAGGATTCCTGGTTTTGTGAGCTAAATTACTGCTATGTATGTTATCGTGTAGGGGTTCAAACCAATGACCTTCCCCTTGGTAGATGTCTCACCCACCTCCTTGTACAATCGCAGCTCCACTGTTATTTAACTTAGCGTGTCCCAGTTTTAGTAAAAAGTGAGCACTTTACTTTATAATTCCTAATGCAAGTACAACAGAAAATACAATTCTCCAGCTTTCTATATTTCCTTCTCATTTGGAGACACTCCAAAACGTTGCCATGAGATTGGATGCTGCACTTGGAAGTTCGGAGCAGCACGTAACGTTCTGTGGACTACATTGGCAGGACTGGTTCAATAATTAGTAAAGAACATACACCCACCAATTCCGAAAGTAAAGAGTGGGGGCCTATCCTTAGAGATTAGGAGACTTAGCTTCCTTCATCTGTTTGCACCCCTCGCTGTTGTTCTGATGGAGGCCACAGGCGCTGCGGTGGCCTCGAGTCAGCAGAATGTTGTCCCTGGGAGGCAGAGAGAGGGAACTCCAGATGCTATAATGTGCTGCCGGCAAATTAGTTAAACTTGTTACTTCCTGTATCCAACATGCAGCACTCAGGGCAGGGAAAGCTGCTACACCAGGTATATCTCGGTGACTGTCAGAAGGGAGCGTGTTAACTACTGTGCGCACGTTCAGCAGCATAAGAATTGGGCACCTCCTAACCCTACTCCCACTGGAAAACGCCTCACCTGCCCCCTATAGTAACATCAAAGAACACAATAGGATGGCTCGCATTTGATGCCAGGACCTCCATGCCTGTGACCGTGACCTGCAAACAGGACTGTTTTCGATGGATTAAAGGAAGGAGGGCTCCCCCACACATGGCACTGGCCAAGGTCCTCCTGGTACAAACATAAATCCTCGGAGCTCACTCAATTATCAGAATAAACTTCTCTGGCATTTTGTGGCTTCTTCATCTTATTATTGTTTGATCAGTAATCCTGGTGATTACCTGGATCATACTTCTTTTGCGGACATTGCACAACCCGTAACGCACTGAGCCATCCTACCAGCCTGATTTATGCTTCTCGTATTTCTGTTATGGGGTAAATTGAGGTGGACGCACCAGCCACAGTGATGGTGTTATGAGGCGTCAGTCCAGCCCTCAGCCCGCGGGGCTTCCAGCCTACGGCAACAATTGTTGTTACTGTTGTGTCGGGTGATCTACGCTCAAGGGGCATCTAACCCTGACTAGGCCTAGTACGTGGCCCTAGAATAAACTCAGCCAGACACTGGGAATAAAGTTGCTTGGTCGGTCGGCGCGTATCTCTGAACGCCCTCGCACGCGCTCGACCTCTTTTTATTATAGGGCGGTCACATGACCAACTTGTCCGTCCCTCCGGACATCGGGGGCGGACCTTCGGGAACATAACATTCCTCCTAAAACAAGGAAACAAAAAAAAACCAAGAACAAACTGCAAAACCGCAAACATGGTCTGATCAAACCCATTGTCTTAATAGCATCAGGACCGATACCTTCAGCGTCTTTCAAAAGGCCAGCGCTTTCAGTTCAAACATTACGTGCATATATGTAAATGAGAACAGTCTTACGTAAAGTAGTCTCTCAGCCAGCCGGAGGGGGTGGGGTTGGCACGTAGCTGGCGTTGGGACCCCTGATGAGTCATCAGCTCTGTTCCAGCCTCCCCCTCGTGTCTTGGCGCCTCGTTGTCGGCCCCCTCCGGATCTGGGGCCTCATCCAGGGCCTCCGTGTCTCCGCCCACGTCCTCACTAGAAACCTGCTGCTCGTCACGTGGCCTGACCTCGGGCTGAGATGTTGATTCACCAGACGGCAACGTAGTTGCAGTTTCGGTTTCTCTGTCGCCTTGCTGGCGCCTTGGCTCGCTGCTCGAAGGGTGATAGAGCTTGAAGTGAGACACGTTGCGAGTCACCCTGTCTCGTCCTCGAGTGGCTGTGATGCGGGTGCCCTTCACACCACTGACTCGCCATGGTTGTTTTTCGTAACTGAGTTTGAATTTGCCACCAGTGGCCCGATTCTTGATGAGCACTAGGTCACCTCTTTTGAAGTGGGGGGCCACAGCCCTACGTTTCTTACTGATCTTGTCACAGGCGGAACGTCTCCTCATTTCCACTGTATGTTCATCTATCAGTTCAGGTGCCCACTGGGGGTGATGGGGAATGGAGTCCGTTATTACCCGCCCTAGGAGAAGGTGGGCAGGAGCTACCCCTGTTGTGGAGTGCGGGGTCTGTCGGTAGCTACGGAGGAAAGTGAAAATGGCCATTTCCACTGACTGTCCTTTATCATGCGCAATGCGGATTACCTTGTTTAAAGTTCTCATGAACCTCTCGGCCTCCCCATTGGCTTGAGGCCACCTCGGGGTGATGCGTCTGTGACGTGTTCCTAGGGACGAGAGATATTCCGCAAAGTCTTGACCCTGGAAGGGCGGTCCATTGTCCGTTCTGAGTTCTCTCATGGCTCCATGGGTGGCAATGATTTTCTCTATCTTGGGAATCACACAGTCTGCACTGGTGCCGGTGATGATTTCGACCTCAGGATATTTGGAGTGGTCGTCGATCATCACTAGCGTGTGCCGTCCATCCGGAAGGCTGCCAAAATCCATGCTGACCCTTTCCCAGGGGCCTCGGGGCCTGGGTTCCACAATGATGGGGGCTTCGCGGGGGCTGTCGCCCGTAGTTTGGCAGGCCGTGCATGTGCGCACAACAGTTTCCACCATATCGTCCATGAGCGGGAACCACACCTTTGTCCGCAGCCGGGCCTTTGTCTTGACCATTCCCTGGTGCCCTACGTGCGCCAGTTGAACTACTCGGCCTGTCAAAGCCGTCGGGATCACCAGGCGATGCCCTCGCAGGAGGCACCCCGCCGCGTCCTCGTTCAGTTCAGCCCTCACGTGGTACAGACCGTCCATGATTTTCTGGGCCTCTGGTGTGAGTACCTTCCAGCTCTCCTTGGCTTTCTGCCAGCTAGCCGTCCGGAGCAGATCCTTGGCCCGCTGTATGCAGGCATCCTGAGCCGTGGCGCTCACAACCTCTTCCAGGGATATGGGGCGCGGGCATGATCTGGCCACGACCCATCGCACATAGGCCTCCGTCTCTTCAGCTTCCTCCATCTCCTCTGGGGTGGCCGCCCGGGGGTGTCGTGACAGATAATCCGCCGGATTCTTTGCCCCTGGCTGGTACTCAATGGCACAGTTGTACTCTTGCAATTGCAAAATCCACTTTTCAATTCTAGGGGGTGGCTTGGATGAGGTACCTGAGAATAGCGACAGCAGCGGCTTGTGGTCCGTCACTACGGTGAAGGGCTTGCCATATACGTATAAGTGGAAGTGCCGGCATCCCCAATGAATCGCGATGGCCTCTTTTTCGATTTGGGAATACCTTTGTTCTGTGTCCGTGAGGGACCGGCTGGCAAAAGCGACAGGGGCCCAGTCTATCTCGTCTCGGGCTCTCTGCATCAGAACAGCCCCCAATCCCGCCGGTCCGGCATCTACCGCAATGAGAGTGAAGTGTCTTGGGTCAAAAAACGCCAGCGTGGTGTTGCTGGACAGCGCACTCTTGATATTTTGGAATGCCCTTTCCTGCTCCGGTCCCCAGTTCCATGGCGTGGAGTCTTTGGTTAGATCACGTAGAGGGAGGGTCAGGTTGGCTAGGTCTCTTATGAAGCGACCACAGTAATTCACCATCCCGAGAAAGCTTCGGACTTCCGTGACAGTCGTGGGCGGAGGTGCATCCTTGATGTCCTTGACCTTGTCGGGATCAGGATTGACGCCATCGGCCGAGAACACGTAGCCGAAGAACCCTAGTTTGGTCTGAAGAAACTCGCATTTGTCTCGGTGCAGAGTGAGTCCAGCGCTGCGGAGCCTACGGAACACCTGTGCCAAGCGTTGGTTGTGCTCGGGAATTGTCCTTGCGTGCACCATGATGTCGTCACTGACATTGATCACCCCCGGTATGCCAGTAATGAGTTCTTGGATAACATTCTGGAACACCTCGGCGGCACTGGATATCCCGAAACTCAGCCTGGTGTACCTGCGCAGTCCGATGTGGGTGGAGAACGTCGTAATGTTCCGGGATTCTTTATCCAGCACGAGCTGATGGTACCCCGCCCTGAGATCCAACTTGGAAAACCACCGGGCCCCGGCCATCTCTCCGATCAGGTCATCGATCGTAGGGGTGATGTGTCGTTCCCTTTTGATGGCCGCATTGGGGAGGCGCATGTCCACACATATCCGGACCGCTCCCGGCTGCTTTGGTTTCCTGGTGACCACGATGGGCGATACCCAGGGGGTGGGTCCGGACACCTTTTCAATGATGCCCGCGGCTTCCAGCTTCTGTAGTTCTTCCTCAACTAGTGGCCTTAAATGAAACGCAACCCGCCGGTGTCGCAGGGCCACCGGTTGGACAGTGGGGTCCACATGCAGGTGTATTTCCCGACCCTTGAAACGGCCAATCCCTTCGAACAGGTCCGAAAAGTCTGCAATCAGTTGCTGCACCGATTCCTCGTGCACCCCAAACACAAAAGAGACCACTCCCAAGTCTTCTGCCGTCCGACAACTCAGGAGCATGCCTTGACCTTCCTCCGACACGAAGATGTTGGCACGTGTGATCTTGTCTCCGTGCCGGACTGCTGCTTTAAACTTCCCTCGAATGCGGAGGGGCACGTCCTGGCCGTAGGCAAAAACGGTGATCGGAGTGGAGCGGAGGCTGGGTGGAGTAGCCATGCCTCCGTAGAGGGACGCACTCATGAGATTTATTGAGGTGCCCGTGTCCACCGTTGCCATGATATCCTGATCAGCTACTTGTATTGCACACTGTGGTAGTGTCCTTGTGCGTCGGGTGGCCGTGCCGATCATGTGCACCTTGTGTACGGACCGCTCCTCCTCGTCGTCGTCCATATCACTGTTGCTGGGTCCTCCTTCCGCGCCTTCAGGCTCCGCCACCGTGTGTACTGTCTGGCGGGGCTTGCTGAACTTTTTGGACCGGCACACCTTTTCAAAATGGTTCATTTTTCCGCACCCGGAGCATATCTTGCCCCGTGCTGGACATTCTGGCGCCGGGTGTCTCGGGCCTCCACAGTAACCACATGATTGCGCCGAAGCTCCGCCCTGCGGAGTTGTTGTTCGCTTCACCCATTTGGGCTGTGGGCGGACTTGCAGTTTGTTCACCGGTTCCACTTTCATGTTGGCCTGTAGAGCTGCTTCCATGTGGGCTGCCCTGGCCTTGGACAGCTCCTTCGTGCGGCCCAGCGTGAGAATGTCTGGGAGGGGTTTCCCCGACTCCTCCAGAATTCTCTCGCGTAGTTTAGCAGAAGCGCAACCCTGAATGATCTGGCCTCTGATTTCCTCCGTGACATCCTGAAATCCACACGTTAGTGCCAGTTTCTTCAACCGAGAGTGATAGGCGTCCAGCGATTCATCTGGCAGTTGCCGCGCTTGTCTGAAAATAAACCGTTCATAGTCTTGGTTGGCCATGGGTTCAAAGTGTGCATTGAGCGCGTTTATGAGCGTGTGGTGGGTTTTGGGAGTTGCTTCCGTAAGGGTGCGGGCGATGGAATGAATGTCCTTGCCACCAAGATGTAGGATCATGGCACGCTTCTGCTCCTTATGGACCTTGGTGGCCTCGAAGAATATGAAAAGCCTGTCCACCCATTCTTTCCACTTCGGTGCGAGAGTGGATGGCGCACCCTCCACCACAAACGGCTCAATGGGCGGAATGTTAGCCATCGCTTTAGACGCCCGGGATGATGTCCGTGGGCAGCCGGGATATGATCCAGCGGCAGCCGGAGCGCCCGGCCAGTTGTAACTTGGTGCGGATTACACCCGTGCAGCCCAGTGCGGCGTGGCACCGAGGCGTAGAGGGTCCACGGGGGAAGCACCTCGCGCGACCAATCAGACTCCTGTGCGCCGCCGAAAGATGCAAGCCAGCGCCGCTCACCTGATGAGAGCCAGGGATCAGAGTATTTCCACCAGGCAGGCAGAGCGGGGGGGTGTGTGGTGGCAAGGCACGAGCACCGCGGACACGTGGTAGTGCCCGCAGCCGCCTCACCCCACGAGGGACACACACACGCACCCCAAGCGGGGGATCGATCACCACCCTCGTCACCAATTGTTGTGTCTGGTGATCTACGCTCAAGGGGCATCTAACCCTGACTAGGCCTAGCACGTGGCCCTAGAATAAACTCAGCCAGACACTGGGAATAAAGTTGCTTGGTCGGTCGGCGCGTATCTCTGAACGCCCTCGCACGTGCTCGACCTCTTTTTATTATAGGGCGGTCACATGACCAACTTGTCCGTCCCTCCGGACATCGGGGGCGGACCTTCGGGAACATAACAGTTACTACTGTTTACTTTACATAACTTGCACATAATCCTAGTGTTAGGAAAGTCAGAGCAGGACAATTATTATACTAGCAAGGGTGACCAGCAGGAAACACCACCACTCCTCGCTGCTTGAGCCCTTCCCCTCCCGCTGCTTTCGGCGCAAAGAGCCTCATTGTATTCGCCCACTGCCTGGGGAGCTGGGGGTCGTGCCTGCATCTCTCGACCTCGGTCCACTCCGTCCCGACCTGCCATGCCTTGGTGGGGGCCGTTCAGTCCTCCGATTTCCTGCACCTCTTGTGGTAGCTGGGTTCCTTGTTATCTCCGGCTGGCTGGGGTCCTTCTTCGCTGTTCCCTGGGTCGTGATGTTGGAGATGATAGCTGCAGGAAAAGCGGCTTCCTTACGCAGTGTAGCGGGCTTGGACTCAAAAATGTTACGCCGCCGCTCCACCAGCTCCCTGATGTAAAGGTGAGCTGCTGAGAGGGAGCGTTGCCTTATATCCCCCTGCCCCCTTCCTCTCTTCCCTTTGTTCTTGAAAGAGGCGAGGAGAGGGCCTCGGGTGCATTATACCGCTTAGCATTTTCCAGAGGCGCAAACCAGCGCACACCGGATCCTTTCTTTGTGGACTCTGGCGGCCGTTATGGTGCCTGCCCTCGAGGCCCCTTTCAGGGTGGCCTTTGCTAAATCAGTTTCGTAGTGTTGTTTACTTATGTTTACTTTTCAACTACTCGCTGTGCACAGTAAGTATCTGTGGCAGTGCGTTGTTATTGGTATGAGTGAAAGAAGGGAACGTTGTGTTATAAGGGGTATTGGCAGGGGTTTTGGCAGTGCTTTAAATTGTCCGGTACGGAGTACAGGCACTTTTTTAGTTTGAGAGAGAGAGTACCGGCACTTCTCAAGAGAAATGCAATACCTTCAATTGGAGAGTACCGGCACTTCTCAGAAACAAGCAGGTACTCTGGTACAAAGTACCTGCAATTCTATTTTTCCATTTCAAGCACTGGGTGTTGGTCAGGTACAGCTGAGTGTTCTGCGAGTGAAGACATGTTGGCCTTTTCTCCTGCATATGATTAATAAAGAAGATTACCTCATTCATAGTCTCTGTGCCATTTATACTCAAGAAAATTGAGGACAAGCTGGTTCCTGTCACATGGTGTTTCGGCTGGTGGAGAAGTGTGGCTCAATGGTTAGAGCGGCAGACCCTGATGAAGAGGTCTAGCCCGGAATCAGGGTTCAATTCCCCGCCTCAGCGGGTCTTGGGCTCAAAATTCCACGGACCTGATAATTCTCGCCTCGGTGCCTATTCCAATCATGGAGTCCCACTCTGCAACTCTGGGTAATAGCTTGCTTAATCTCCACAACGGCCCCCACAACGCTAAAGATGCCTGGCCTCCACCTTGGGGGTGCCCAGGAGTGGATGCCTCACAGGGAAAGCCAGGATGGGTTCCACAGCGGTATTCGTACAAGCCCCTTGCGGGTGAGTAGTGTGCTATACAAGTATCAATTTACATCTACTTTAGGGTTTATAGCATCAAGCGATGCTACTACTTTTGAGTACAACGAGGAGAATTGTGGCACTTTCTGATGACCTGAGCAGAAGTGTAGGAAGTCAAAGATGGGACAAAGGCCAACATGAAGAATCACAGTTGCATGTGCACTGAATATTATTTCTACAGCAAGAATGCTGGTTACTAGAATAAGTGGTTTGTATGAGAACACGTTCCACTACGTGCTCACTCAATGTACCCTCCATTTTGGATTGGAAACACTTTCCACTACATGCACACACAATGGAACTTCCATCTTGGATTGGCTGCAGCTATTCCCTCAAACCAAAACCATTACTGCACACTTAAACCTTCATTTTGGATTGGGAGCGCATTCCGATAAGTTTCAATGTAACTAAGCTGCTGCATTGGATTAGTTGCAGCTGTTCCCTTAGCCTCCATTTCGGATTGGTTGCAGCAGTTCCTTTGAGTTGAAATTGTTGCAGCTTGAATGAGCTTTGATTGTGACATAAAAAATTCTAACGAGGTGCTGGATGAAGCCTGTATAATTTTGGGCAAAGGATGGAGCACATCCACCTTACAAAATAAGTGTGCACTCAACTTTGTGTAGTGAGTATGTTGGCATGATGCTCATGTTGGCAATTTTTCCATGTTTTCCACGTGGAACTGTGTGTCCTGTGATGTTATTAATACTAAGTTCCTGAAAGAGCCTTCAAGTCATAAGTGTCATGCTGCAAGTGCGTGTTTATTGGCACTGAATTGTATAATATAAGCCAATTCCAATTCCAAAAATTCTTTATTTCGGCCACATAGGCCATAAAAGATGCAAAAATACAAATACATACATTTAAAACACAGTATTTACATATAAAGAGATTCTAGTGAACCCGCATGGGGTAGGAAGTGCAAGGTAGTACCAGTTCAGGGGGACATTTTCTTCCTTATTATCCACGCTGCCATTAAAAATTTTGAAACAGCAAAGACAATATGGCCCAGAGTGTTAGTTTTCATGACCCTGTAGGCCTGTAAGTACTTCCTGAAGCCCAGGTTCCGACAGAGCGGTGCTATCCAGCGCTTCCTGGGTCTCTGGTAAGCGTGGCATACAAACATTATGTGTAGGTCATCTTCATCCTGGGCTTTACAGCATGGGCAAAGTTTGTCTCCCCCTGTGGACCATTTGTGGGGAGTGTACCAAACCTCCATTGCACGAACAATTTCCTCGCCAAGAGAGGAAAGATAAAATCCATAAAAGGTTCAAAAGCATAAGAATTTTTGGATTCCATAAAACGTGCCGTCAAGGTGCCACTATTGTGAGCGTTATCCATGTGGGCGAGGTTTTTGTTCTTATACAGCTGGGCAAGAGTTTTACGTGTAATCCTTTGACAGCCCTGAGCTGGATCATCCCATAAGTCTGGCAAGTTCATACTAAACAATTCCGTCTTGATAAAAGCCAGCCAGGGAATTTTGTTGTTACCATTCAGCCTCATTACATGAATAAGGTCCTGTCTATAATGGTGCAGTTCCTCGGTAGTCCATATCCGATGCCAAAACTTCACGGGTTTCGACAGGAGATCTTCAGCGATAGAGGGAAGGCCCAAGTCCAGTCTTAGGGGGAGGAGTGGCGTACCTTGCGGAAGAGCAAGTAAGCGTCTTAGAAAACTATTTTCCACACCTGCCAAAGCCTTCCCTGCTTTGTGTCCCCACAACTCACTGCCATACATGGCTGCTGCCTTGGCTTGGGACCTGTATGGTTCCAGGGCCGGGCTTACAGGCTTAAAGGTGGACTTATTAGCCACCTTCAGGAGTGCACCCGATAGCTGGGACAGTTTCAGCCTGGATCTCGCTATCTGGCAGTCCCATGATAAGTTTTCCTGGAGTGTTACCCCCAAATATATAAAGGTCGAGACCCTCTCAAGACTAACTTCCCCCAGTGTAGGATTGGGTCTAGTTTTGGTGGGGGGGTTGAAGATCATGAACTTAGTCTTTTCTGTGTTCACCTCCAACCCATGTTGGCGACAGAAAAGGCCAAAACTGTTCACAATCCTCTGAATCCCCATGGGGGATTTGGAAAGCAGGAGGGTATCGTCAGCAAACATTATTGCCGGGACCCTCCTGCCTGCCAGGAGCGGGGCATCATTGTCCTTAACGTTATCAAGATGTTGAATGACGCTATTAATGAAAAGACAGAACAGGGTCGGCGCCAAGACACAGCCCTGTCTGACTCCTCGATGGACCAAGAATTTGCCCGAGAGCTTACCATCCCTCCCACACCTCACTTGTGCATAGTTGTTCTCATGCAACCTGATGATAATGCTGAGAAGCTGAGGGGGTACTCCTAGCTTTTGCAAAACCTCCCATAGTTTCCTTTTAGGGACTAGGTCAAAGGCTGACCTCAGATCCACGAAGACCATGTACAGTCTTCCCCCCTCTAACGTTACCGTCTTCCAATAGAGGAGGAGGAGGCGGAAGATCTGATCCATGGTCGACGTGTTCTTTCTGAAGCCAGCCTGGAGGGGGCTCATGATGTCATTGTCCTCCACCCAGTCCAGGAGATGGTTAAGGATAAGGCGCGCAAAGAGCTTTTGGGGTACATCTATTAGGCTAATAGGCCTGTAGTTGGCGGGGAGCAGAGTGGATCCCTTCTTGTGGATCGGAACAATCTCTGCCCCCAGCCAGGACCCGGGGATTGCCATACCTCCTAGAATGGCATTGAAAAGGATAAGGAGGTACGGACCCCAGATGTCCGAATGATGCCTAAAAAGATCCCCGGGTAACCTATCCAGACCCGGCGCCTTCCCCAACGATAAATGCTCCAGGGCAGCCTCCACCTCCCCCAGGGATAGTTCCATGACAGAGTCCTGGGAGCCTAAGGGCGCTAACAGGGCTATATCAGGGCAGGAGTTAGTGTCTTGGTAGAGTCCCCCAAAGTGGGCCTCCCAAACCACGGGGGCAATGTTGGGTTCAATTGCTTTTTTGAGTTCCCCTATCCCATTGTTTACAAGGGCCCAAAATTTCCGGGAGTCCCTGACTTTTAGGGCATCATGAAGGTCCTGCCAGTGGTTCCAGTCCCACTCGGTCCTAGCATTCCCCATCACTATTTTATAATGCTTCCTAAGGTCACGTACCTTGGCCTTATTTGACCCCTCTTTTATTGCAGCAATGAGCTCAGATTTGGCTGCCCTACAGGAGGAGGTATACCAGGTGGGAACATGGGTCTTTTTCTTTCGGGTTGGCACCACCGGGTGAAATACCTCCGCCAAATCCCTCACTAATTCCTGATGTATGTTGCCCAGTTTCTCGTTATATTCTGGGGTTCTTGGTTCGTTTAGAAGTACGTCCACCTCCATAAACCTTGGGAGTGCCAACTCATATAGCTTGTTGATGGCATCTTCTGAGCTCATGAGCTTTCCCCACTTAACCCGGCGCCTGTTTGTTGTAAGGAGCAACTCCCCCGTGTCTTCACCTCCATTTTCTGCGGAAATGCCCGCTGGAGACAAGGGCCACTGGATGTTTAAACAAAGGGCATTGTGGTCACTGTCTGAGCTATTTATTACCCAAAAGTCGAGGACTTTTGGCCAGAGTGTAATATCTATCATGATATAATCTAGCCTCGACTCATGGCCCCTTCTGTTGAAAGTACACACTGAGGGAGTATCGGAAGGGGTACGACCATTGCAAGCCCTCAGTGCGTAGTTCAAGGTGAGGGACATGAGTTGTATTGCTAGAGGGGACCAGGCTTTAGGGTGGGGTGAAGACGAGGGTGGGACCCCCCAGTAGTCATCCTCGGCCGTAAGGGCACCCTCCAGTAGGCCTTCCAAGGGTTCAAAGTGGCAATTGAAGTCTCCTCCCAGCACCACCTTGAAGTCTCCCGGAAGTTGACCCAAGAAGGAGGACAAATCGTTTAGGGTCGATGATTCATTTGGCGCGGCAACTAGTCGCGAGTAGACATTAACAATAGCCCACGGTGGTTTGCCAGGCCATGTGAGCCGTACACACTGAATGTCCTGCGAAAACGTATGGACCTGTTCCGCCTGGCACCCAGTGTGACTCGCAATCCAGATTGCTAAGTCACCTGATGGCCTCCCCCTCCCACTCCATTTGGCAGGGATTTCAAATGTTTCGAACCCTCTCCTAGTTTGGGTGTCCCTCGCCCATGTTTCCTGAAAGAGGAGGATGTCACTGCTACCTACTAGGTGATCCCACTCCGGTGTGCCTTCCTTGTTTGCAATTCCTGCCACATTCCAGGAGAGAATTCTCAACTCAGGATCTGACGGTAGAGTACCTTGACCTCCAGTAGGAGGTTGCGCAATGACTATGGGTGGATAAGTGTCTGACAAAGCAGTGTTACAAACTGCGGTGGCGGATGGCCCAACCAACTCCGCCACCCCAGGTTGCGAGATATGGTCAGACCCGGTGTTAGGTGGAGGCCCCTGTTGACCCAGACTATCATCCGGGATAACCGTTCGATCTTTAACGGTATCCTGTGGACCGCGTTCAGTTACAGGGGCAGCACTCAATCCCACCCAACTTTGCACCTCATCCATCAGCTTTCCAGGGCTAAGAGAAGTCTCCCCGGTTTGTGGTTAGTTGACCTGATCTAGACAGGAAAATCTATTGTGATGTGTAAAATTGTCCTGAGCAGGTGGTAAGTAATGCCTTGGTCTATAACGTGAGCCATCTACAGCAAAGCCTACTCTAGTCCACCCCTTCTCCCTCCCCACCTCCATGTTGCAAACATTTGGGTAGAAGTGTGAGAGGGGTACTAATTCAATGTTGGACTTATCAGGCCTTACGAGCCAATTGCAGATGTAGTTGGCGACTTGTGGGCTTTTGAAACTTACAATGATACAATCCCCTGCCCTATTCTTTGGAGTAAGGCCAATCCATGGGATCCTCCTAACCATCAAAACCTCACCTTTCAGGTTTGGGGGCAGCGGCCTATTAATACTAAGCCAACTTATGACCTTGTTGCGTAAAGAGTCTTGAGGCTCCCTTGTGTCACCAGTTAGCTCAGGTACTCCCACCATGATTGCCGTGTACGGGACTGCTTCTGGAGGCAAATTAACCACCCTGCGCCTATCATGGGGGGGAGTGATATTACCAGTGGGACCATTGGTAGAGTTCTCTACTCCCCTCAATTGGGGAGCAGGAAGTGGCTTAGATCTCCTAGGGGCCGGGACAGGGGGCCTAGACGCTGAAGATGGCAAAGGGTGCGTCTGAGGGGCAGACGCACCGTTTGTACTCAGCAGGACCGTATTTGAAACCTGGGTCGGTGCAGGAGACAACGGTCTATTTCCAGATGGATCCCGTGGAGCTAAGGGAGCATTTGTAGCTGACCCAGGGCTGTTCCTTATGTGACTGCTTTCCAAAGCATTGAGTCTACTCTCTATGGCATCCAATTTAGCTGAGATGGGGATTAACAAGTTCTTAATGGTGGCTGTGAGTGAATTGATTATTATGTCAGTGCTATTGGAAGTTGCCCCGCTGAAGATAAATGGGCCCGAGTGCAATGATAGGGCCGCAGGTGCTGGAGAGCCCATGTGACCCGACCTAGACCCTGATATAGTGAGCTCAGGGGAGGCCGAAATGTCTGTACTGTCATCCTGGTTTAGCTCAGTTGTATCAACTTTGGCCCTTTTTGCCTTCCTTGGTTTCCTGGACCTTTTCCTTTTTGGTGGTTGTTCCACTCCGCTGCCTGCAGGCTCTGTGAGCAGGGCAACCTGTCCCACTTCCTGCGAGTCTATTCCCGTAGTAACCGGAATAGCAGAGTGGTCAGAGATCCCAGATGGCCGGGGGAAGTCACTTTCCCTCTGGGTTGATGGAGTTCTTAACTGCTGACGGACCGACTCAATGGTCTGATCAATACTGTCCATTAGTGACATGTGGGTGGCGTCCAGTAGAATGGGTGTGCTAACATCTGTAGAAAAAGTATCCCCATGATCCAGAAACGCGCTTTCAGGTCCCAGCTCCAGGTGCGTTTCCGTGACTGATTGGCATTTATTAACTTGAGCACTCGCCTTTGGGAAGAATTTTTCCAGAGTACTTGAACCCTGTTGGGCAGACTTACTCCGTGAAGTCCTGGTCGTCATTATGGAGTGAGCGGAGAGGGGCTGAGGGGCAGGGAGCGTCAGAGGGGTGGCCCGGTCCGGTCTCTGCCGGCCTCTAACGGCCTAGAACGGCCCGCTCTTTGCCCGGTCTTCGCCCCGTTCTCCGCCCCGCGCGCGTCCCGCGATGCGCGTGCCCAAGTGCTCCTAAGTATGGCAGGGGGGCGTGGCACTGGGAGGGGGCGCGGCGCGGCGGGAAGAGTAACCAGCTGGCGGTGTTGTCAGGAATGCTGGTCCTCGCAGTCCCGCTTGCCGCGCCTCTCACCTCCACTGCGGCCGGGTTCAGCTGGAAAATGCCCCCAGAAAACGCGTTGGCTCCCAGCTACTCCTGTAGCGAGCTAAACTTCACCAAGGGACAGAGTCTCTAACTCGATCGGCTCCCGCGAAGCGGGGGCCGCGAGAGGTAATGAGCGTTTCAGGCGGGGGGCGTGGCACTGGGAGGGGGCGCGGCGCGGCAGGAAGAGGAACCAGCTGGCGGTGTTGTCAGGAATGCTGGTCCACGCAGTCCTGCTTGCCGCGCCTCTCACCTCCACTGCGGCCGGGTTCAGCTGGAAAATGCCCCCAGAAAACGCGTTGGCTCCCAGCTACTCCTGTAGCGAGCTAAACTTCACCAAGGGACAGAGTCTCTAACTCGAGCGGCTCCCGCGAAGCGGGGGCCGCGAGAGGTAATGAGCGTTTCAGGCGGGGGCGTGGCACTGGGAGGGGGCGCGACGCGGCAGGAAGAGGAACCAGCTGGCGGTGTTGTCAGGAATGCTGGTCCTCGCAGTCCCGCTTGCCGCGCCTCTCACCTCCACTGCGGCCGGGTTCAGCTGGAAAATGCCCCCAGAAAACGCGTTGGCTCCCAGCTACTCCTGTAGCGAACTAAACTTCACCAAGGGACAGAGTCTCTAACTCGAGCGGCATAATATAAGCATCCAGGGCTGCGGTGTAAAACAGATGTTCATACACTGAACTACAGCACAACAGTGGAGCAGGGCGTATGTGGAATTAATTGGCAGAGCTTCAGAGTTATACTGCTGGATTAAAACTTACCTTTGGAATACTTGCTGCGTTAATACTTACTTTTGGAATACTAACAGGAGGGGTGACATTTTGGATATATTTGAGGTATTGGTAGAGTTTGTATAAAATTGTTACAAGTGCCAACTGGTGACAGTGCTGTGTAACTGTATTTAGCATTGAGTTATATGTATTACTAATGTGTACTTCTCATACTTTTTCACTGACTCCGATACAAGCATTATTGCCCTCATCTGGTGAGCCACTCATTAAGTGGTATAAGTGCAAAGAATATCTTCTCAACTGCGTTGATACTATTGAAGATGAGGAGTTCATGCAATTGGGAAAAAATAAAATAAGGTACATTTGCTAGGTCATCAATGAATCATAGTGTAAAATGTGATGGAGACAAAAAACTCGGGGGCAGATTTACAAGCCCCTTGTGCCTCTTTTACGCTGCCGTTGCATCACTTTCGTTACGCAGCAGCGGCGCAAAGCCAGCGCTATGCTGCGGGGTATTTACAACGTGACACGTCTGGGAGATGTGTCACGTTGTAAAGCCCTGTGCCACATGTAGGCGTTCCGGCACAGGGGGGGGGGGGCGTTCTGGTGCAGGAATGCCTCCTAAAAGTGGCTGAGTGAAATCTACTAGATTTCACTCAGCCACTTTTAAGGTCATGCTGCGTCAAAACCCTATGCCTGCTTGAAGCAGGCGTAAGGATTGAAGCAGCATTTTAAGGATAGGGCACCCCCAAACCTTGCTGGAGCTGCATCGCGCTTGCGACGCAACTCCAGCAATGCACCACCTCTACGGCAGCAGATGCGTCACGCATCTGTCCATTTTTGCCCCATGGTGCGCCGCCCTGTGAATACGGCGCATCCATGGTGGCGGAGCTGTGACGCACAATAACTGCCGCATCCATGCTGATATGCAGGGAAGCACGAGTTATTGTAAATCTGCCCCTCTGGCTCAGATGACTGCAATGTATTCCAACATACATCAGAAGTCTTCGACAAATAATAATCTACCTCTGTGGATATTGCGATAGACCAGCACAATTTTTTTAGATGAAAACAGAACAAATTGGAGGGTGTGAAGATTATTTCTGAGCCCTGAAAATGTTGGAACTTTCATGTAGGTTTGGAGCTTTACATGATCTGCTTATTTGTGACCCAGTTAACATGTATGTAATAATAATAATAAGCATATTATGGAGAGGTTATGGATATATGAAGAGGCATCCCTAGTAGATGTAATTGCAATTGTTAAGAAAGCAAACATTTCTAACAAATGGGCTAAAGCTGCTGGGTCACCTTCGTAGGAAGAGTCTGAGAATGTGGTATGTAAAGTGAAACAGAGAGGCAAAAAAGACATACCAAGGTTCAGGAAAATACAAAGAAGACCATGGTTAAGTTTACAGATAGAAAATGGTAAAAATGTGATAACAAAGACCACTTAGCATATAGCATGAAATGTCCTGCGAGAGACTAAGGGCCAGATGTACATCCCTTTTTTGGGGCCACAAACAGGAGATAGGCCCATTTGCGAATGCAATAAAGGTTTCAGGCATGTACAAATGAAATAGCATTTGCGACTCTTGCTATTAGGAAGGGGCGCCCCTTCTAATAGCGAGTCACCATGCCATGTACTGTTGTTTTGCAACCACATTTGCAGCCACAAAACATTCACAGTTTACCACCTACTCCAAGTAAGTGGTAAACCACTCACAAACCGGAAGGGGTTAGTGGATAATAAGTAAAAGTTTCACGTTTTGCAATGGAATTGAGCACAAATTCACTACAGTCTATAGTCTAGTGGAAATGGTGAAACAGAGAGTTTCAATTGTGTAATTAAGGGGATTTTAAAAATGGCAAAATGCAAATGATTTAATTGGATGGCTTGTTTATAATTGAAAGTGTGAATGTATTGCACCACAACCTGTTACTAGGTATAGCCCTATTAGCATAATGAGAGGAAGAGTATCTTTCATGAAGGGCATCCAATAATGAATGTTTAAATCTAGGCTACAACTATGGTCTCCTGACATTCTCTGAGATAATATTGTCAAAGCACATGGGGTACATAAGGCTAATACTGAACGGAAGAGAGGAAACAAAGAGGTGAAAATGAAGAAGGGAGATGCAGTGGATATTAAATTACCAAGAAGAGTGAAGAAGGGTGAAAACAAGTTTTCTGACCCATTAGAACTTGTAGAAGTGTTCAGGAATTCGGCTAGACTTAGGGCCAGATCTAGATCTTGACAGGACAGAGTTTATAAGAAATCTGCCAAGCTGACCATATCTCGCTGGCAGTATTTTGATGTGTGCTAGCTGAACCGCCATCCAAGTTGACAGACTATTTTGCCCTGCGTAAATGATTTGCCGCTGTTGCACAGCAGACCTCTCTGTTGGCTAACATTACTCTGTTGCTGTCAAGGTGGCGGGATTTTAGCAAGTCTAGGTATCACATACTGGCTATATTTCAGATGTGGGTTGCTGGCAGAGTACTTCAATCATGGGATGCAATCAAAATTGGACTATACCTGTGGCTGTAGGATGGATCCTAACATCACACACATGATGTGCTTCGCCTAATTGTTTGTACCTGCATACCACCGTATAAAATACACACCATTTCAGGACCATGATCATTTACTATTCTAGCACAGCGCAACATTTTCCTGGAGAACTTTTGTCAGAGTCTTCTGGGTTTATATTCCTGCTCCCTCTGTTTCTAGTGCGTTTTACATTTAATTTTCCTTTACCTGTGGGTTTATAAATTCATTTAATTTATGTATATTTTAATGGCAGGGAGGAGAAATTCAAATTTTGCTGATGGAGAATTGTCAGTCTTGGTGGATGAAATTATTAGAGTAGAGCAACAGTTATTTGAAGCCCAAGTCCAAAATACAAACATAACTCAGAAAAGGCAAATGTGGCCAGAATAGTTGACAGAGTGAATGCTATAGCAAACAACCTGTGGACACAAGAAGAGATTAGGAAGAGGTGGAACGACCTGAGGGAAGAGTGCGTTCCCAGACATCGAAGCATCACCTGGAGGCCCAAGGACTGGTGGTGGTTCTCCCAGCACCCCCTTACAAATTTTTCCCCGGGAAAAGAAGGTCTTGCAGATCCTACATTCTGAAGGCTTGATAGGAATACCTGGTGGAGTGGAGACTAGTAAATTATACTTTTGAATTGTTCTCAAAACCTAAATCTCGTTTTGCATTTTATTTTAGTTGTTGTTAAGTGCTTTGCACCTTTGTTAAACATACAAACCTAGATACATTAGTAGAATACTTGTTGTCTTGTTGGCTTGTTTGAAAGTATTGTGTTGTAATTAAGATTACAGGTTTAAATCTCCATTACAGTTCACATGATATAATAGCACTTTTACTCCAAATAACGTATTTCATACATGTGTTTCTATATTCTAAATGTCATTTTGTTTTGTTCTGTCTGCATATTTTCAATAGATATATTTAATTTAGTATTTTGCAACTGTTGTGCATGTTTAATTGAAATGACTACAACTTCCATGATGCCTTGTTTTTGTCATGTGAAAATAATATTACAATGTAATTTTGCTCTTTCTCTCTTTTCTGCCAAAGTTATACATATGTTGAAGTGTTATGTAGTTTATCAATCTCTATGTCATGCATTGTTTTTAAATGTGTTTGTTATTAATGTTGTATGTTATCCTATCTTTGGCATCTCATTGAATTGATATTTTTTGTTTCACAAATCAACGTTTTCTGACTTAAAAGTCTGAAGGTATTGAATTTTGTATGCTGAACATCAGTTTAAATACAAATGTTTTAATAAATGTACTCTGCAATGTTTTCATGATAAGTAATGCTATATATCCTCATAAGTTGTGTAATTGTCAGACATTTAGCCTCCAAAGCCTTGGAATGGTTTCTGTGACATTTCTCCCAAATCCTATGTTGTGTTGAATCTTTGGTATATCTTATGTATATGTCCTATCTTTTCATTTCAGGACATCTTATTACCTTTTGTTTTGAAGAAACAAACTATAGACAACATCAGGTTCTCTAGAATGAATAACCACACAATCGTCAGGATGATCCTTAGTGCCTTTCTCAGCCAAATCACATGCAGTGTAAACAGAATTTTATTAGCCATCGAGGTAGGGAAGATCCTGTATTTCCCCAGTGAACTTAGGCCCTTGTTTCTCCATTCTGTGTGGGGTTCTCTTAGCCCATCCCTAAGTCCAGGCACCCCAGTCATCACAATCACATAGGGTCATGCTTCCAGAGGCAGATCAAAAGTTACAAGGTCCTCGATTTCACAATAAAGTATGTCCAGCACTTTCTTACTTTCTGAAGTGCCTCTAAGATCTTGGTGAGAGGTGTCAGTTGTGTGGTTGTTACTAAGCATGGGCCAATTTGCAAATTTCCCTGCAAAATCGCCAAAAAATCAGCGAATTTGCAAATTTTCCCATGAAAACGTGGATTTTTTTGCGATTTGCCCTGGAGTACTTTCTACTGACTAATTCAGTAAGTTCTCCCTCATTGGGTAATGTATAATGCTTTTACTACACTGCAGCTGCGTAAAGGGCCAGAAGATGTGTCTCCAGTGACCATGTGTGTCTGTAACACAGGCACACATGGTCACTGGAGACACATCTTCTGGCCCCTTATGCAGCTACAGTGTAGTAAAAACACTATGGGGCAGATTTACAAGCCGCTTGTGCCTCTTTTGCGCCGCAGTTGCGTCACTTTTGTGATGCAGCAGCAGCACAAGAGATGCGCCATGGTGCTGGGTATTAACAACGTGATGCATCTGAGGGAGGCGTCATGTTGTAAAGCCCTGCGCCATCAGGAGGCGTTCCGGCGCAGGGGAGGGCGTTCCTGCACAGGAATGCCTCCTAAAAGTGGCTGAGTGAAATCTACAAGATTTCACTCAGTCAATTTTAGGCCAATGCTGCGTCAAAACCCTGCGCCTGCTTGAAGCAGGCGCAAGGCTTGACGCAGCATTGGGGAGATAGGACCCCCCAGAGCATTGCTGGAGCTGCGTCGCGCTTGCGGCGCAGCTCCAGCAATGCGCTGCTTTTACAGCACAGATGCATGTCGCATCTGTGCTGTTTTTGCCACATGGTCTGCCGCATTGTAAATGCGGCGCACCATGGGTGGCGGAGCTGCGGCGCACAATTACTGGCACATCCCTGGGGATGCATCAGTTATTGTAAATCTGCCCCTATACATTTAGCCAATGAGGGAGCACTTAATGATTAGACAGTAGAAAGTACTCCAGCTGAGTAGAGGTATTGCACAAAAAGGTGGCATCTTCGTGGACAAACACGCAGGAAAGCATTCATTCTGCCCCCTGTTAGACTCGTTTTTTGTGCCCTTCTGCCCTCTGTTAGAATCGTTTTTCCCTTGTTTTTCTGCCCTTCTGCCCTCTGTTAGACTCGTTTTTCCCTTGTTTTTCTGCCCTTCTGCCCCGTTAGACTCGTTTTTTGTGCCCTTCTGCCCTCTGTTAGACTCATTTTTCCCTTGTTTTTCTGCCCTTCTGCCCTCTGTTAGACTCGTTTTTTGTGCCCTTCAGCCCTCTGTTATTCTCTTGTTTTTGTGCCCTTCTGCCCTCTATTAGACTCGTTTTTGTGCCTTTCTGCCCCCTGTTAGACTTGTTTTTTGTGCCCTTCTTCCCTCTGTTAGACTGTTTTTTGTGCACTTCTGCCCTCTGTTAGACTTGTTTTCCCCTTGTTTTTCAGCCCTTCTGCCCTTTGTTAGACTGCTTTTTGTGCCTTTCTGCCCTCTGCATCACCACATCATCACTCAGCGCTACCCCAGCATCACTCAGCACCACCACATTATCACTCAGCACCACCACATTATCACTCAGCACCACCACAGCATTACTCAGCACCACCACAGCACCACTCAGCACCAATACAGCACCACTCCGTGCCACCACAGCATCACTCAGCACCCCCACAGCATCACTCAGCACCACCACATTATCACTCAGCACCACCACAGCACCACTCAGCACCACCACAGCATAATTCAGCACCACCGCAGCATCACTCAGCACCACTACAGCAGCACTCAGCACTACCACAGCACCACTCAGCACCACCACAGCATCACTCAGTGCCACCACAGCATCCCTCAGCGCCACCACATTATCACTCAGCACCAGGACAGCACCACTCAGCACCACCACAGCATCACTCAGCACCACCACAGCATCACTCAGCACCACCACAGCACCAATCAGCACCACCACAGCACCACTCAGCGCCACCACAGCATCACTCAGCACCACCACATTATCACTCAGCACCACCACAGCACCACTTAGCACCACCACAGCATCACTCAGCACCACCACAGCATCACTCAGCACCACCACAGCACCACTTAGAACCACCCCAGCATCACTCAGCACCATCCCAGTATCACTCAGCACCACCACAGCACCACTCAGCACCACCACAGCACCACTTAGCACCACCACAGCACCACTCAGCACCACCACAGCACCACTCAGCATCACCACAGCACCACTCAGCATCACCACAGCACCACTCAGCACCACCACAGCTCCATTCAGCATCACCACAGCACCACTCAGCACCACCACAGCACCACTCAGCGCCACTCCAGCATCAATCTGCGCAACCATTCAACAACAACTAGTTCAAATATGTTCTCTCAATGTTTCAAGCTTTATTACAAATGTCATAAAAAGATGTTAATATTTCACTTCTGTTCTAGGATTTTCATCACAATAAAATACACTGAAAATAATCTTCACAAAAGTTATTTACAAAATTTTAAGCTATTGCCATTATAAATTAAAATCACTTTTATTTAAGTATTAATTATTTTAAAAAATTAAAAGCCAGTGTAATTTGCAATATCAATACATCTAAGTCACGTAAATACAAAGCATGTTGCATTACAAATGCTATAGGTGTCACATTTGCGAAAGTTATAACTATTGGCATTGTAAATGACAAAGCTATTAATTTAGCTATTTTCAAAACCAACACATAAATAAAAAAAATTGTCATTTACAAGACCAATAGCTCAAACTTTCCTAATGCGAGATCTATTGCATTGCAAATGCTTGTTTTTATATCTGTCAGTGCTTCCTGTTGAGGTTTAATTTTCTTGACAGGCGCCTCATTGCCTACTTGTAACTATTCTCTGACCCTGCCTCAAGGGTCAGAGCAGGGTCAGAGAATAGTTGCAAGTAGGCAACGAGGCGCCAGGAAGCACTTACAGGCTTACAGCAGCAGGTGCCCATGTTGAAGTTAATTTCTTTGTAACCCTTTTGTAAAAGGTTACAAAAAATTAGCTTCAACTTTTGCACCTGCTGCTGTAACTCTGTAAGTGCTTGGCTGAAAATTCGTCCCCGCTGATTCGCGGATCTTACCGCGCCCCATGCATTCTCTATATCTTGGGGCTTGCCTGCATAGCTTCCTATGGATAAGGGTTCTGAGGGTCTGTAGATATCAACACCCACAGGTGTTTCTGTTTGAGGAAAGAGGCTTCTGCCTTAGGGTGATCAAGTTGAGGAAGTCCAGTAGTGGAGTACGTTCTGAAAGGATCAACCCCTTGAGTTGGTCCATCACAGCACCCGCAAAGACATCTGTCCAGTCCAGTTTGATTGCATCTGGCCTTTCCATCCCTTTTGGTTGGGTGGTACTATGAGATTAGGTTCTGTATTTGACAGCCAAAACAGGCGTTGGATCAACACTGGTCAAAGTGTGCTTGTTACAATCAACCCAGTTGAATTTAGATGCATGAGGGAGAGGTTCCTGTCAGGAGCAGTTAAGAGGGGCCTAGTTAGTGTAGTATCTTGAATACTCGGAGTCACAGTTTGGGTAATTAAGTTTCTGCAGGTGGCTGGGCAGCAGGTTCCCCACCAGTTCCTTTGTGTTTTCCCATTTTGATAAAATCCAAATCTCTCAAGGTTAAAATATAACAGTGAAAATCACTCTTGCAGCGAATGGATTTTTTAGAGCAATAGCCAAGAGGGGTGGCCCAGCCCAGCCTCTTCCAGCCAAAGACTGGCAGACACTGGCCCGCTCTTGTCCTTGTCTTCGCCCAGGCCATGTCGTGGCGCAACCCGCAAATGTCCTGCACAGCGGGATGCCTCTGTCTGATTTAGGGTGCTCCAGAACCTGCAACTTGGTGCATCTGATCATGAGAGAGTTTGGGGAATGTGTCCCCTGTCCCACCAAAGACCAGGAGCATCCGGAGGGAAAAGGGCAGTACAGCAGCAGCATAGAGTCCACCATCCACCAAGTCTCGGGATCCCTCCATCAGTCCCAAGAAATGATGGGCCAGATTTATATGGAGCTCCCAGAGCTCCGAGAGATGAAGCATTTGAAGAGGGAGCATAATGTACAGATGGAGAATCTGAACTTTAGTTTGGGCTCCCTGACATAGGTTCTGCATGACATTTACACCCATATGTGCAGGGCTTTTTAAGCACCATTTTCCCTTCCCTGTGGTCCAACAACAGCTGGGCCAAAACATATACCTAAACCTCAGCACTCTAATCAATTTGACATCGATTCATACAAAAATGTTTTTAAATATGGGTCAATTTGAAACACCAAAAAACAAAACATTTTTTTACTTGCTGTTCAATTTAATATACATAGGGAACATACAAATTTAGGTCATATATTTGGAAGCAATAACATTGTGTTAAAACTATGAAAAGCTTGATACAGTGATCCTTCTGTCAGACGTTGGACCGGCAGCTGACACGTGTTTCGTTTTAAAGAAACTTTTTCAAGGCTGCAATTAATGCCATAAAAAGAAATCCAATATTTACAATAAGAAAATTATAACTGAAAAAACAACAAAGGAAACAAGAATATGAGTTTTTCTCAGAAACAACGAGAAAGAAGGAATAAAGTTGTATGTACAGAAGCAGCTATATTTCACATCCAAAGTGTTATAGTAAAGTGAAAAAGGTTGATTATTATAAGAGCTAGTAAGAATAGACCAAAAACAACCAATGGTGAAGTCACATAATGTATGCAGTGCTCGTACACCATGATATAAGTAGTTAGTGGAATAGACCCTGAGTGACCAGTGGTGAAATCACATAAATTGTGCAGTGCTCTTGCACCAGGATGCAAGTGATTAGTAGATCATAACAGGGGATGAGAACTATAATAAATAAATCCATATATGATACCTTCAGTGGATAATAAATAAGTTCTCGAAATGTTCCATAAATAATTGCTCTGGTCTTCCAGCGGCGATATTCAGTCCCTAGCGAATATTAATGAGAGGAAAAGGCAAGGAAGTCTTGTCAAGAAATCCTAGTCCAAGGGTGGATAATTAGTCTCTTGTGACTGATCATAACTTCATAAAAAATATAGAAAAGTTAGTATATACCTATTTGAAATATTATTTTTATCCAGAACGAAAGCAGTGTCCCATAATTTCAAATGAATCTTGTAATACACATCTGTAAGAGAAAGGAAAAGAAAAATAGTTTTCCTCATTGGTCTAATATAAGATACCTTCACACTTCCAAAGATTAAAAGATTTACTATGTAATAGTGTGATTGATGTCTGCCTAATCCCTTGAGATCTACTTAAAATAGCCATAATAGGCCGTAGAGTAAAAGATTTATTTGGATACAGCTTAAAAATTCCTACAGTTTGTGTAACTCCAAACTATCATTTAGAAAATAGTAAAGTGGTTCTGTTCTTACTGAAATATTATTACATATTCATATTCTTGTCTGCCAAAAGCCCAAGAGACATATTTGTCAGTTCATCATAGACCAATTCGTAACAATCATTAGAGGTAAATAGAAATGCAAGACACCTATATATACACTCTAACTCCAATCTGTTAAATTGATAATTTATACAAAGGATAATTTACAGATTAGTCAGAAAAGAACGTAGGGTTATGATATGCCCCTAAAATAATGTAAGAGAAACAATAGTATATCTATTAAAAAAGGATATGAATTATGTTATTTACACATATTTTATACTCAAAGAACATATCCCTATTAGATATGACTTCTATTTAAGTTTCAAATAGGGTGCAGCAAAATAAATACTGCTAAGTATCCCACATTCACAATCAGATTAGTATAGTCAACCCCAACCTATTATTTAATTTCAATTTTATGTAGTAATAGCGTCCCTAATATTTCTATATTGGCCCGGGGAATTGCAAATAAGTGGGCTATTACAGCCACTAACTCAAATAATGATACCCCTACTATCTAATATTCAGTTAGTAAACAGAGACCCCCCAAAAGTTTTTTTTTGTTTAAGAAAAGGGGATCTTTCTCAGTTCCAAGTTACAGCGTTCTAGAGCCCCTGGTACATCAACACTAACCTGTCTTTGTGTATTATGTCATGCACTGAGGCCCTTCCGAGTAGGTAAATGAACATTTCTTCAACTCTTGACTCTCCTTATAAGCGCATTCCTGTCCCTTACGTACGACATATTGTTGAGTAGGTTGCTGCTTCCGTTCATTTAATTTAAACAGAAGATGGACTAATGCAACCAAATTCATTGTATTCTATTAAGCCGATGACGGCCATTACTAGATAGTGTTTATTCAAACGTTCTATATCAAGCTAAGCACCTATATCTAATGCTTAAGTTGGTCAGATTAAAAGCGAGTTAATAAAAGTGTATACGAGAGCTTATTAGGTTGACCATATCCATTAGTAAAATTATTAAAGAAAAAAAGAATTCAAATAGTCATTAATAGGTAAGTATTGTTTGTAATGGTTTAAGTAACAATTATTTACTTGATGCATATATGGTGCTTTGAAAGGTTCTAGTTCAAATGTTAGTGTATGAAGAAAATTAGATAGAAAAAGCTTTTCCTCCAAACCTAATAAAACATTCGGATCAAAGGTATTTAGATGACCACATGTCGCATGACATATCCATGTGCACAAAAATAAATACATGATCAATTAACAGAAGTCCCGATCATATAGTGCAATTGTTACCATATAATTCGACATATTCAAATTTAAAAAAGAGAAAACTAAACAATAAAGTCTCAAAATGTATCGGACAATATGAGCACCTACATAGTAAGCATTTCCATGAATTCCCAGCTTAGGAAACAGATGTTTTGCTTATTTGTTATACATTTGCTCAGAAAGTAATAGATTATCAAAAAAAAATCTAATCCTTCAGCAAAACATGTAATTCTTTATCAATATTAATGCCCTTTCTACCGCGCGAAGGCGGATAATCCATTGTGCTTTGGCATTTCTTAGCCTTAGAGTTCTGTCTTCCCCTATGGCATCAGTTTGAATTTCAGCGATGCCGTGGAAACTCAGACCTGTATGGGTTCTATTTGGATGGTCAGAGTTAAAATGTAAAGCTAGAGGGTAACTAGAATCGTTGTTTCTGATGGCCCTCATATGCTCTTGGATTCTCTTCTTCAACGGTCATATTGTGCTGCCTATATATATTAAGCCACACAAGCAGCGTATGCAATAGATGACATATCTAGTATTACAATTGATAAATTGGCAAATTTGATATATTGTATTCGTATTGTATTTGAATTCCTTTAGTTTGTTACAAGAAAATTGGCACATATTGCAATGTGCACGTTTGTAAAAGCCATCCTGTTTATTGTATAACCAAGTGTTGTCAGTTTGTTTAGGGTGTAAATAGCTTGAACACAAGAAATCCCTTCGGGGCAGATCTATGATAACTGGCGCATCCCCAAGGATGCGCCAGTTATTTTGCGCCGCTGCTCCGCCACCCATGGTGCGCCGCATTTACAATGCGGCGCACCATGTGGCAAAAACGGCACAGATGCGTGACGCATCCGTGCCGTAAAGGTGGCGCATTGCTGGAGTTGCGTCGCAAGCGCGACGCAGCTCCAGCAAGGCTCGGGGGTGCCCTATCTGTCCAATGCTGCGTCAAGCCTTACGCCTGCTTCAAGCAGGCGCAGGGTTTTGACGCAGCATTGGCCTGAAAGTGACTGAGTGAAATCTTATAGATTTCACTCAGCCACTTTTGCAAGGCGCACCTGCCCCGGAACGCCCACAAGTGGCGCAGGGCTTTACAACATGACACATCTGCCTAGATGCGTCACTTTGAAAATGGGTCGTAGGGATGCGCCACGTTTACGCCGCAGTTGCGTGACGCAAACGTGGCGCATTACCAACATAAATCTGCCCCTTAGTGTTTTACCTCTTCTATAGAGAATACTAGGATTAGGTGTAACAAACGTCCTCATTGCGCTATTTAGATTTAGAAGGTGACAATGTTTTTTGTGATTATCTAAATCAGGTGACTGTGCATTTTGTAATTAGTGACAGGACTAATCTTGTCTCTACTTTTATTTTTTTGTGTGACATTTAACTTTTTCAGTATAGAATGCCTGGTTGTAAGATTCTCTTTCTAGATTGTTTTAGAGCATATGAGGAATATCCTCTGTTGAGAAAACGTGTCTCAAGATTTGTCAATTCCTTATTGAATATGTTTTTTCTCACAAAAATTCCCCCTAAGTGTGGTCATTTCATCGAAGGGAATTGAGTTGACCTATATTGACAGGTGAGCACTAGAGGCATGCAAAAGAGCATTGCATGCCATTGGTTTCCTATATAAACGGGGCATGATTTTAGCATCCTTGGCATAGATTGTGACATTCAAAAATTAAATTTTCGATTTGCTATGTGTAGACGTAAATTTTAGGTAGTAAGAATTGCTGTTTAGAGAACAAGTCAGGGCCTCAAACTGATGTGCGCTACCTGCCCAGATGACAAAAATGTCATCTATATAGCGTATCCAATAGACTATGAGTCCTGTTAGTTTTAGGGGTCCCATAAGCCATAGAGGTTTAGCCTCAAATCTACCCATGTACAGATTGGCATACGATGGGGAGAATTTTGATCCCATAGCAATGCCCATAGATTGTTTAAACCACGTGCCTTGATGTAGGAACACATTGTTCTCTAAAACTATCTATGCAATATCAAGTAGCAGCTCCGTGTGTTCAAACATTGTTGCATCTCTTTGGTATAGTGTATCTTTGAGTGCCTGTAATCCCAGATCTTGGGGGATGCTAGTATATAAGGAACAGACATCAAAGGTGGCAAAGGATAATTCTTCCGTCCACTCCAAGTTGTTAAGTAGGTCTCCCATATCCTTAAGATATGACGGAATGTTCTGAACTATGGGTTGTAAATAGATGTCGATATATTATGACAAGCGTTCTGTAGGGGACCTGATACCAGAGACAATTAGTCTCCCAGGAGGAAAGGGTCCCGGCGTGTGGATTTTGGGGAGTGCATAAATACAAGGTGCTGGAGGCTTTGAAACAAAGAGATATTTATATTCTGTATCTGAGATCATACCCTGTTGTTTCCAATATGTCAACCTATATTCAATGTATTTAGTGATGTCCGTAAAGGGGTTATTTGTGAGTCTGGAATATGCCATGTCTTCTCTCTATTGTCTGTAAATTTCTTGTATATAGTCGTCATTTTGCATGATGACTATGTTCCCCCCTTTGTCCGCTTCCTTGATGACAATTTCTTAGTTGTCAGCCAGACCTTTTAGAGCTCGAAATTCTGCTTTCGTCAGATTGTATGACCTTTTTAATGGTGTATTAGTCAGTTTGTCCTCCAAGCAGTGCAAGTCATGACTGACTACTCTGTAGAAAGAATCAATGGAGTTGTCGGTGGGTAAAGTTGTTATAAACCTGGATTTCGGTCTTAGACCACTGTCTGTGTCCATATTTGTAGGGATGTCAAATTCTGCAAGAGTGTCAAAGAGTGTATGTGAGGATTCATCTAATGATAACAATACATGTACATCATGAATGTCCCTTATTGTCTTTTGGCATGATGGTGTAGGAATGGAACAAGCAGCCACAGACATGGGGTTCTCCTCCAAAAACGTTTTGAATTTCATTTGGAGAACAAATTTAAATAGATCAATGTGCAATTTTAAATAATCAGGTTGAGCTGTACGACAAAAGTTTAAACCCTCAGTAAGGACACTTTTTTCATATGTGGGCAGTTGTGTAGAAGACAGGTAGACAATGTTAACAGCATCAGAAGCAATTGACTTACAGGCTTCATTTTCACATAGTTCAGTGTTTGTAAAAGCACTCAGTTCTTCGCACCTCAGAATGATGATCTGGTGTTAGTTGCACCCTCCCTTTGAATACCTGCGACATCTGCCCCGCCTTGTTTTTTTGAACTGGCTTTGTTGTAATTGCTTCATGTCCCCTTTTGGAAATGTGCCATTTCCCCTAAAAAAGGAAGAATTATGATTGGGCAGGTGTGCAGTGGAAGACATACCTGGGTCTCCCTCAATACTGGTAACACTATGGAGACTCAATAGATCAGACTCACTGTTGGAAGCTGGTATTGCTATTGAGGCAATGGACCCTTCTTTTACCGATTGTGGCATTTTTGTTTCATCAAATTTTCTTGCAAATGTAAAGACCCTGGCGGATTTATAATCGTTCTCATCCCTTTTTAGGATTCATGGTATATAGATCCTCATATTGTCCGATATATGTTGAGTCTTTATTGTTTAGTTTTCTCTTTTTAAAATTTTAATATATCGAATTATATGATAACAATTGCACTATATGATTGGGACTTCTGTTAATTGATTATGTATTTATTTTTGTGTACATGGTTATGTCATGTAGCACTTAATACAGATAGAACTATGATGAATAGCTGTTGGATATCTAAGGATTGAAAAATATGTGTCAGAATTGCGACATATGGTCATCTAAATACCTTTGATCAGAATGTTTTATAAGGTTTGGAGGAAAAGCTTTTTCTATCTAATTTTCCTCATACACTAACATTTGAACTAGAACCTAAAAAGCACCATATATACATCAGCTAAATAATGGTTATTTAAGCCACTACAAAAAATACTTACCTATTAATGATTATTTGAATTCTTTTTTTCTTTACTAATTTTACTAATGGATATGGTCCACCTAATAAGCTCTCGTACACACTTTTATTAACTTGCTTTTAATCTGACCGACTTTAGCATTAGATATGGGTGCTTAGCTTGATATAGAACGCTCGAAAAAACACCTTCTAGTAATGGCTGCCGTCCGCTTAATAGAATACAATGATTTTGGTTGTATTAGTCCATCTTCTGTTTCAATGAAATGAACGGAAGTGGCAACCTACTCACCAATACGTCGTACGTAATGGACTGGAAGGTGCTTAAAAGGAGTGTCAAAGAAATGTTTGTTGACCTACACGGAAGGACCTCGGTGCACGGCGTAATACACAAGGACTGTTTAGTGCTGACGTACCTGAGGCTCTAGAATTCTGTTACTTGGAAATGCAAAAGATCCCCTTTTCTTAAACAAAAAAATGTTTTGGGGGTCTCCATTTACTAACTGAATATTAGTTATTATGGGTAACATTATTTGAGTTAGTGGCTGTAATAGCCCACTCATTTGCAATTCCCATGACCATTATAGAAATATTAAATAATAGGTTGGGGTTGACTATACTAATCTGATTGTGAATACGGGATAACTAGCAATATTTATTTTGCTGCGCCCTAGTTGAAACTTAAATAGAAGTCATGTCTAACGGGGATATGTTCCTTATGTATAAAAATAAGTCTTTCTATGTAAATACCATACTTCATATCCCCTTTTTAATATATATATACTATCGTTTCTCTTTTATTTTTTTTAGGGGCATATCCTAGCCCGACATTCTTCGCTGTAAATTAAACTTTGTATAAATGATCGATTTAACAGATTGGAATTAGAGTGTATATATAGGTGTCTTGCTTCCCTGTTTACCTACAATGATTGTTACGAATTGCTCTATGATGAACTGACATATATGTGTCCCAGGCTTTTGGCAGACAAGAATATGAATATGTAATAATATTTCGGTGAGAACAGAACCGCTTTACTATTTTCTAAATGATAGTTTGGAGTTTCACAATCTATAGGAATTCTTTATTTGCATACAAATAAATCTTTTACTCTATGGCCAGTTATGGCTATTATAAGTAGATCTCAAGGGATTAGGCAGACATCAATCACACTATTACATAGTGAATCTTTTAATCTCTGGAAGTGTGAAGGTATCTTATATTAGACCTATGAGGAAAACTATTTTTCTTTTCCTTTCTCTTACAGATGTTTATTACAAGATTCATTTGAAATTATGGGGCACTACTTTCGTCCTGGATAAAAATAATATTTCAAAAAGGTATATACTACCTTTGGCTATATTTTTATGAAGTTATGATCAGTCACAAGAGACTAATTATCCACTCTTAGACTAGGATTTCTTGACAAAACTTCTTTGCCTTTTCCTCTCATTAATATTTGCAAGGGACTGTAAAACGCCGCTGGAATACCAGAAAAATTATTTATGGAACATTTTAAGAACGTATTTATTATCCACTGAAGGTATCATATATGAATTTGTTGATTGTAGTTCTCATCACCTGATATGATCTACTAATCACTTGTATTCTAGGCAACGAGCACAGCACAAATTATGCGCTTTCATCACTGGTCACTCTGGGTCTATTCCACTAACAACTTATATCTTGGTGTACGAGCACTGCATAAATTATGTGATTTCACAATTGGTTGTTTTTGGTCTGGTGTTACTAGTTCTTATAATAATCAACTTTTTGCACTTTACTATAACACTTTGGCTGTGAAATATAGCTTCTTCTGTATATACAAATGTATTCCTTCTTTCTCGTTACTTCTAAGAAAAACTCATATTCTTGTTTCCCTTGTTGTTTTTTCAATTACAATTTTCTTGTTGTAAATATTAGATTTATTTTTATGGCATTAATTGCAGCCTTGAAAAGATTTCTTTGAAACGTAACACGTGTCAGCTGCCAGTCCAAAGTCAGACAGAAGGATCACTGTATCGAGCTTTTAATCGTTTTAACACAATGTTATTGATTCCAAATATATGGCCTATCTTTGTATGTTCCTTATGTATATTAAATTGAACAGCAAGTTAAAAAAATGTTTGTTTGTTGGTGTTTCAAATTGACCCATATTTAATTTTTTTTTGCATAAATCAATGTCAAATTGATTAGAGTGCCGAGATTTATGTATAACTTTTGACAATATCACTGGGTTCATTTCGGCCACAGTGGGCTGATACCTTAGGTAATGAGGTGTGGATCTTTAACCTTGAGGGGCACTAATACTGTAAACTAATGGATACAGCACATAGAGAGTGATGTGCTACCAATAAGACCACCACTACCATTTGTAAATATTATAACATCTGGGCCAACTACATCTGCTTCAGCCATAGAAAGGGAGGACAAGCCACAAGAAGCAACACCTGCACCAACCTCAAACCCTGCAACCGTGGATCCACCAGCCCCCCGCAGGAGCACATGTCCATCTGGACCACCAAGAGAGGATGGCAAGGCCACCACCAAGAGATTCAGAACATAATTTCCTCCAGTGTGTGACTACCATTCACTCTATGGAGCATTTCTGGACATATTTACCTTTCTGAAGCAAAGATTTTGGGCTCATCAATAATAGTTTCATTGAGCATGATTGGCTTTTATCATTACTTTTAGCTTTTTGTATTTACGTCTTGTTTTAGTTTATTTGTTTTCTTTATGAAAACAAAACTAAAGATGTCAAAGACTGCTGTTGTATTTTTTTTCTCAATTTCATTATCATTCTTTCTACCATCACACATATTAAAATGTAAGAAATAATATGGTTGCCTATTCATAAATAAATGCCATGTAGCCAATGTGTCTCACAATTTCTAAAAATGATCAAACAAACAAATGGTACAAACTCAACTGATGTATGTTATTAAATTGTTAAAAAGAAATGTTTGTCATAGTATACAAAAAACATTACAACCCATTCATAATCAAATCATCAGTGCCATTATAACTTTTACAGTTCCAGACATTTCCACAATGGAAGACCGATATTAATCCAAAAAAAAACCAGATTCAATAGGCAAATTATCATCGATTTCTGTCATCAACTGGAGCCTGATCTTCTGGCTCAGAATAGTTATCCCACATTAATAACACAAATAGTACAAATCCTGGTATTACTCTGTTTTGTGGCCACATGATCACTCTAAGACGTTCTGCAATGCCATAACCAACTTTAAGTAGTATGATACAAAAAGTTATGTCTACAATGGTGAGACACATCCACAGTTTCATACACTTAACACAAAATGAGGATTTCGTCAATGTGAAGTTAGATTAATATGCTTTGGGTCAAATACCACATAGGTTTAGAGCAATTTAAGCAGCACATCTTAGCTTGGTAGCACCATTCGGGCGTGTCTTTCACAGGTTCAGTCTATTTTCCCTTTCTTCTTTGCAACAAAAGCTTATAACTGCAAAGATCACAATTCTGAAATGACTTAATGAAGTTAACATGGTGTAGGGTCCCAAAACAGATAAAAACAAAAAGATTGATAACATTACATTACACAATAGACACCTTACACATCATTAATTTAGAGGACACATTTTCTAAGAGCTACCAAAGATGAACAGTGTAAATGAACACAGTAGTTAATGTGTCACAACTTTGATCAACAAATATATTTTCCCTGGATTTCAGCTAACTTTGCCTTTTTACAAAATGTCCAGCAAAGATTTTTATCCTAATTACATTACAAGTTGTTTTCACATTTCATACAATAACATGTAATTATATACGTATACAGTTATCAAAAAGGAAAAGGGACACTTGGTACAGTTCTAAACCATTGGTTAGAAAAATGAATGAAACACCCTCAAAAACTCAATGTTTATTGGAAAAGCGGTATATATTCTTCATCCGCCCCACATTGATGTTGTGGCATTTATCATTGGATGTTACAATACGAGCTCAATGCCAGCCTGATCCAGAGGCACCTCTGGTATAGTGTCCAGAGATATACGTATACTCACGTGAAGCAGTTGTCAGTGACATCTTGACTTGTCGATTTCTTCCTCTTCACCACTATCATCTTCATTTGACATTTCAACATCCTCACCTGGTGGCCGTTATGGCCTTCTTCATTTACAATATATGGGATGTACCGTTGCAGTCTATGTTGTGTAAAATGCAGTATGCCATGGTGATTTTGCACACCTCATCGGGTGAGTAGAGGAGTGCTCCACAAGTCTTGGCCAGACATCAAATTATGGCCTTTAGGAGCGAAAAAGACCACTCCACTATCAGGTAAGCAGACAACGTGCACATTGATTGAATGGAAGTTCTTCCAATTCCGGTAGACCTGTTTCCTGGCACGTGCTAGCACTAAGGCAATATGTATACCATTAATTGCTCCAACCACATGTGGTAGGTGACCCAAAACATACAAATCTCTCTTCGCATTTGCAAAATCCTCATGTTGTAGAAACTGGATGAAGCTGTTGAAGAAAGAACTTTGTGTGGCACACCACTGAAAGTTAGTTGTGAGAGTCCATAGATCCAACCACAATGTATTGGAATGATCCAGTGGCCACAAAATGAAGTACTGCCATGAGTTTGGCAATTGGTGTAATAGGTGTGGGATTTCTACTATGACAGAGAAGATCTGGCTCCAGCTGATGACATAAATCCTGTATAGTTGGGCATTCAAGCTGATTTTTTTGATAATATTCAATTTTTCCATGGTGGCAAGGTCGGGAAATGATCAGATCAACAATTGAGGCTGATGTCTCCTCATTTTAAAACATTTACAAATGTATTTTTGATAAATAACACAGATGTCATGTTCTCCTAAAAATACATATCTTAACATAATTTAACACAATGTGTAATACTGACATTTTTCCTTAACAAATAAAATGTTGTACCTGTCTATTCCTAAAAGAAAAGATTGTGTAAATAAGATATTTTAAATATTATTCACACATTCTTTTTTAAACTTTTTCAACCAAAGTACCATCAATAGGAAGTGTAAACAACATTGCACAACTACCATGTTTAACCATGTTAAAACACTACATATACATTTTTATTTTTGAATAAATAAGTGACATTAGCATTTTGTATATGTAAACAAACTAGCAAGCATTTTGAGTGGTTGTGCCACAATAAACATTCACAAAAACACTATTTGCCCATCTAAAATGGTGGGCATCAGGACATTTGGAATTAGATGGCTGTGGCGGAAGTTGACCAGGAAGTGGATGGAAAACCAGTGGATGAGACCGTCTCCATTGATGATTGTGTACAATGTGTACATATATGCTGCATTTAAATAAAGCCTTGCTTGCTTACTAACACTGCAGCCAACAAGTCCTCCTCAACTTTTACTGCTGTTTCCACCTCTGGGAGCCACAATGCCAGGAAGAGCATATAACAAGGCCCCAGCCTTTTCACCAGAGGAGCTGAAGTTTCTGGCAATAGAGGTCCTGAACAGCCAGCTCTACGGGTCACCAGAGAAACAATGCATGTTTACAATTTATTTGTGAATCTGTCAAATGGTGTTTTATGAAAAACTCAGGCTAGAATGTCCCTCTGAGTTTCTCAATGAATGGTAGTGATTGAAGTGTCATTTTGTTTCTTAAACTACATAGAGTAATGATAGTGTGAATTTTTAAGCACTTTATGATTAGGGAAAACAACATTTGTATGTGTTATGTTATATTACATAAGTTTAAAGCGCTCACAACTACTCTGAAGAGTTTCCCTGCACGAGCATTGAAAGGTCAAGAGACAAATCTAAAAAAAGGAAGGTTTTCAACTTTTTCTTAAAAGTCAAAGAATCATTATCGCTGCGTTAGGCTAACGGCAGGACATTCAATGCCGGGGCATCTTTACGGGCAAGAGAACACCCCCCCCCAGCCTTTGGTGGGTGAACCAGGAAATCTGAGCCAACAGTTGTGAAGAGGACCGCAGTAGTCTTGCAGGAGCCTAGAACAAGAACCTCTTCTGCAAGTAGACGGGCCCCAAGCCACGGAGGGCACTGTGGGCACTGTGGGCAATATAGCAAGGGGAACCCAGGAGGCCTCAACGTCCCTCTGAAGCTGACGGGGAATTTTCCATACAACAGGATCTCAGATTTCTCCTCATCACACTTAAGCTGTGCATGAGCTAGCCAGTGGAAGACGGAGACTAGACACTTTTGTGCAGAGGAGACCGAAGCATCATCCCTTCCCCAAGAAAACAGAAGCTGCGTGTCATCTGCGTAGGCTATCACCTTAGCCCCTAGCCCCTCCGCTAAATATACCAGCGTGGTGACATAGATGTTAAACAAAAGGGGGCTAAGGGAAGAAACCCACAGGACACCATGGCCACGGGCTGAGGTGTGGAAGCGCAAGGTGGTAGCCAGATCTGCTGTGTCCGGCCATCCAGGAAGGACCGGAGCTAGCCCCAGGCAGATCCGAATATACCAATCTCCAAGAGACGAGAAAGAAGCAAGGAGTCGGGTACCGTATCAAATGCAGCCGAGAGGTCAAGCATAACCAAACACTCCCTGATCGCCTCAGAGACCTCCACCAATGCAGACTCCGTGCTATACGAAGAGCGAAATCCCGACTGAGCAGGGTGCAGTAGACCCGCACCCTCAGCATACTCGTAAGCTATCTAGTAATCACCTTCTCACACACCTTTGCCTGACAAGGCAAAAGCGAGATAGGACAGTAGTTTCCAGGAGTCGAAGGGTCCAGTGAAGGCTTCTTTAAAAGGGGAAGGATTTTTGCCTGCTTCCAGGCTTCCGGCACAAGGGTGTCACGCAAAGAGATAATAATATTCTGATTAACTTCAGGATTGATAATGTCAGCAGCTGATGCCAATAGTCTAGCAGCACAAGGGTCCGAAGGCGAGCCCGATTTGAAGCCTTTAAGAATTTTAAAGGTGCTAGGTAGGTCCACTAGCAAAAAGGCAAGCAAAGTAAAGGTAGAGCCATCTGAAGGCCGGGCAGGAGGCCGATAGGCCATAGGGCCAATTACACTGAAGGAGAAAGCTGCCTGAATGGAACAAATCTTGTCCAAGGAAAACTTTGAAAAAACATTGCAGCAGGTCTTGGAAGCTGGTAACGAGCAAGTCTGAGCAGTGGGAGACAGAAAACTCTGCACTATAGAAAACATTACTTTAGAGTTGTTATTGGCCTGATCAATACGCGAGGCGAAGTATCTGCTTTTTGCCAAAGCTATAGCAGCATAATACTCCTTTTGCTCAATTCTGAGTGTATGTTGTGCAAGGGGGCAGTAATCGCTGGTACACCATGCCACCTCCAATACCTTCAATCCTGTTTCACAGAGCTCAGGCGAAAACCAGGCTTTAGAGGGAGACTCCCTGGCCAGCCTGGGTGGGCGTGGTGAGGATAGTACTGCCACAGAATCAGAAATCCACTCCATGAACCCTGTAAAGCTCCCTTTAAAGTCCTGCTGAAGGTCGGCTCGAGAGGATGCCAAAGTCATATTAAACTGAAGAGGATCGATTTTGCCAAAAGCCGGATGCGCTGGCTATGGGCCGGCCGAGCGGACTGGGTGACCTCCCATGAAAGAAATGTAAAAAAATAGTCTGACTAGGACACAGGGAGAGGCTAGGTCACCTGAATAGGAAAGTTAGAACCAATCGGGTCTAAAATGTGGCCCCCTTGATGTGTGGGGCGACATACCAATTGTGTTGTGTGTTTTAAGCTATACATTTTATTTGGTGAGTAGTTTTAGATATATATGTGTATATGTATGATATTCGTATGAAATGTAGAATTTTCACATCTTGTAATATTAGAAAACACATTATATTTTCTTTTCAAATGTACAAATATAGAACTTTTTACATTCCAAATAAAAATGTTATACAATGTGCATTGTCCCACAAATCACTCAACCCAGATCAGGTGTCTTAAATTAGTTGACTGGGAGCTACCAGTACCTCTCAGACACATTCAGAGTAGCTCAACCTCTTGAGTTCATTTTCAAATGAGCACAAGGTCATATTTTTATTTCAAAGTTAAGGGAAGGCTTGCTCATTGACATCATGATCATCAGGCTGTAGATAGCAGGTTCTGAGTATGAGCAGTGCTCATTCATATTTATGGGCCAGGATGGTGCAGACGTGAACAACTGAAGCACTGAGATATTTGACTCTTAAAACGAATTCGTTGTCAACTCAAAATGCGAAGTGCAAACAAAATAATGCATGTAAATGCTTTTAAATAGACAAAAAATAAAATGGAGAGTTACCTTAACTCTTGAGTTAACACTTAATTACAATTGTCACCCATTTCATTGTGCTGTTACAAACAACAAGCAACCTTACTCCCAGTGGGCAGTTTACACCGTGCTGCGAGTATATAGGAAAAATACAGCCTTTTTTTACATGAGATAAATTCAAAGTGCAGAAATATATTCCATGATATGAAGTGTTTGGTAGAATATTTATCTGCACTTTTTAATTTCTCCAAATTAAAAAGTTCATACAATTGTATGTTTGTGCCATTGATATAATCGTCGCACATATGGCAAATGTATGTCCTGTGCTGCAAGTACATATAACACAGGCTATGATTCACCCATTCAAATATATTGCTTCATCCGCGCACATGTTCATACATCCCCAAAGACCACATTGACACACATGGCAGCCCTTTCATGATGCCCTTAGTCATAGTATTTAGTTCAAACCAAAGTATCTGGCTCAGTGAATGTTAGGCTTCAATACAATGAAGCTGGAAGTGGGGGTGTCTGGTTACAAGTGTAGAAGGTATTTAGCCTTCAGTATTTCACAATGATTTACCCTGATCAGAAGTAGCTCTCATTACAGAAAATGTTCAAGCCCCCTGGCCCAGATGATGTCACTGGCCTAGATTCGTGAATTTAGGACATGACAAAGGATAAGAGTAGTTGATAGGTTACAAAAAAATTATTAATCATTGTTTCATTTTGGCAGATGAAAAAATATATATTTTGTAGTAACTTTTAACTAATGCTTGTGATCAATGTAGTGAAAGTGTTTTACATCAACACAGACAAACAAAAAGTAACAAAACAATTCTTTTTTCTTTAATTTCTTATATCCATACAGGTCAATTCCCATCAGACAAAGATAACTTGAAAGGCCATTGCCAAGAAGGTGCGGACACTGGGGTCTACAAGCAGTGCAACATTCATTGTAGGAAGAGGTGGGAGGATCTACAATACTGGTCAGTGAAGTCATCAGAAGTCCAGCTCTGCCAGTCCTCCCAACATGGGAAGCACGTGTGCTACAAGCTAACCCCCCTAATGGCTCACATACTTGCGGTGGCCTATTCGGAGTTTAATGGGCAGTTCAGAGCCCAAGAGCAGCATCAAGGGGGTAAGTTCTAGTTTGAGTTTAACATTAAATTATATATCTTGCTTCACGATGTAAACCCTGAAGTTAAGGCAAGTAGGAGTGGCAAGGTCGCCGGTCCTGATGGGGTACCAATTGATCTCTATAAGTTAAACTTGGAGGACTGGGGCCCCATTTTAACTAGGGTTTGACAAACATGCTGCGAAAAAAGATTCATTAGCACATGGTCCTAGTCAATCATAGTTCCCATTTTTAAAAAGGGTGAGCAGGAGAACCCTGCTTGCTACCGTCCAATATCATTGTTGGATTCTGTGATGAAGGTAGAGGGCAGGATTGATCTAGACTGACTACAGGGATGGACCAAAGAAAATGGTATTTTAAGCAACGTCCAATATGGAATTAGAGCTGGTCTAGGAACCAAAGAGCAGATTTTGAACTTAAGTATTTTATTCAGCAAATATACTCAGGCCAAAGCAGGGAAATTTGATCTTACCTTTGTAGAACTCACAGCTGTTTTCGATTGCGTAGCTCATGATAAGCTATGGGGTATTCTTAATGAATTGAAAGTGGACCCTATTTTAATTCAGTTTTTAAGACAGTTATATCTTGGAGCCACCACAACGGTTCGTTATGGCGTAGAGGGTGAGTGTACCACCCCATTTAAAATAGAACAAGCCGTAAAGCAGGGTTGTGTCTTGGCACCACCCCTGTTCTTCTCATATTCTAACACTCAGGAACAGGAGTTGGAGTCACACACTAGGGACCCACCATTTGTAAATACCTGCCAGGTAGCCTCTCCTCTATGCTGATGATGCGGTGCTCATGGCCGCACCCAGTGTGTGCAACAGTAGGGAAAGCGTTGGATAGCGTAGAGGTAAAAAATACTATTCCCACTCCAGTGGGTGCAACAGTAGGGAAAGTGTTGGATAGCGTAGGGGTAAAAATTACTATTCCCACTCCAGTGGGTGCCACAGTAGGGAAAGCATTGGATAGCGTAGGAGTAAAAATAACTATTCCAACTCCAAAGAGTGCAACAGTAGAAAAAACGTTGGATAGCGTAGGGGTAAAAATTACTATTCCCACTCCAAATAGGGCAACAGTAGGGAAAGCGTTGGATAGCGTAGGTGTTAAAATTACTATTCCCACTCCAAAGAGTGCAACAGTAGGGAAAGCGTTGGATAGCGTACGGGTAAAAATTACTATTCCCACTCCAGTGAGTGCAACAGTAGGGAAAGCGTTGGATAGCGTAGGGATAAAAATTACTATTCCCACTCCAGTGGATGCAACAGTAGGGAAAGCGTTGGATAGCGTAGGGGTAAAAATTACTATTCCAACTCCAAAGAGTGCAACAGTAGGGAAAGCGTTGGATAGCGTAGGGGTAAAAATTACTATTCCCACTCTAAATAGTGCAACAGTAGGGAAAGCGTTGGATAGCGTAGGGGTTAAAATTACTATTCCCACTCCAGTGAGTGCAACAGTAGGGAAAGCATTGGATAGCGTAGGGGTAAAAACTAACTATTCCCACTCCAAATAGTGCAACAGTAGGGAAAGCGTTGGATAGCGTAGGGGTTAAAATTACTATTCCCATTCCAGTGAGTGCACCAGTAGGAAAAGCGCTGGATAGCGTAGGGGTAAAAATTACTATTCCAACTCCAATGAGTGCAACAGTAGGGAAAGTGTTGGATAGCATAGTGGTAAAAATTACTATTCCCACTCCAGAGAGTGCAATAGTAGGGAAATTAAATACTTCATATATTATTTCAATAAATATAAATTAATATCTATAAAGAATTAATTAAAAGTAATTACCAATTTAATATAATATCATAATTAATCAATTAAAATTGCAAAATAAAAAATATTTATTACAATTATTTACCTATTAATACAAATTAATTACAAATTAACAATTAATATTGTAACATTTAAAAATTAATTAACAATTAATTCAAATTAAATACAATTAAATAAGTTGATTTATTTAATTAATTATAAATACATTACTTACCACCCTATTCCCCTATAAACCCACAACCCACTACAGAAAATAAATTATTAAAATTAACACAATTAGCAATTAATCAATTAAGTAAAATTAATTGTCAATTAAAATGTAATTAATTACCAAATATAAATTAATTAACAATTAATTAAAAATTAATACCAATAAATACATTTACATATTTAATTAATTATAATTAAATTACTTTCCACCCTATTCCCCTATAAACCCACAACCCGCTACAGAATTAAATTACGCAAAAATTAAAAAAAGAAATTTAAAAAATAAATACACACTTTTCATACATATTCGATATTATTAAAAATTTGATAATTTTAATAACCTATATTATATACTTCGATATTTTAACTGTCTACATTTTTAATATTCAATATTATATTACTTACCTTAAAAACAATATTTTTGATGTCTATATTCTGTCCAGTCGATATTTTGTCAATTCTATATTTAAAACTCGATATTATGTCCATTCGATATTTTGTAGTCGATATTTTGACTGTTTACCATGTACAAATACATACGAAAAATCAAACTAAAAAAGTTGTTTGCCAAATTGCCCACCATAACTGAAGAAATGATCCCGGGAGAAGCCGTTAACAGCGATGCCCAACAATCAACACATGCGATATCTGATATATCAGGCCTAGTCACAGCCTATGTACTGATACATGAGATAGAGGAAACAGACATGACTGAAAGCCAAATATTAACTGACATGGAAATACCATTAAATACCCATCCACGAACAAAATTCAAGAACAAGTCAAGATTCTGTCCAACATTATATACGGGCAATCGAATAGACGTGTTTCATGACTTGGTCACAGCTGAACTGGAGGTCATGAAAAACTGCAATAACAAAAGAGAAGAAAACCTGTCCTGGAATGAGCGAGAAACATTAAAATCATTGAAAGATAATATTGAGATCGAAATAAAACCCGCGGACAAGGGTGGAAATATCGTGATTCTCAACAAACGAGATTACATAGAGGAGACAAATCGACAACTCAATGATGTCAACAACTACACAATACTGGAGGACAATCCCTTTCCGTAAATGATCAATAGAATACACAATCAAATAACGGAATGGTATGAAAAGGGATTACTGAGCCAAGACTAGAAAAACTTCTTGACAGTAACCAATCCGATAACTCCGACCATCCATTTCTTGCCTAAAGTGCATAAGACTTTGTATAAACTACCAGCTCGCCCAATAATCTCTAGTTGAGGGTCACTCTATGAGAACATCGCGTCATATGTCAATTTTTTCCTAGCACCCCTGGTCCCTACATTAACCTCATTTATAAAAGATACAGGTGACCTCCTGAGAATCCTAATGGAGACAGAATGGAAATCCTCGTATCCACTGGTCACAATAGACGTTGTTTCCTTATATACATCCATTAATCATGAGATAGGTTTACAGGCAATCACCTATTTCTTGAAACAACGCCCAATAGGTGAACTTCAACACACCAGGATGATACTGGAAATGATGAGGATTTGCCTAACAAACAATGTCTTTGTATTCCCAAAAGTGTGGAACAGCCAAGGGAGTTTCCTTCTCTCCAAGCTATGCTAATCTCACCATGAGTTGGTGGGAGAAACACATAGCTTGGAGAGAAGAAAACGACCCATACACAACAGATGAAGTTCTATGGCTAAGGTTCATAGACAACCTTTTTCTACTGTGAAGAGCAGCAAGTCCAAACTCCTTGAATACATTGCAGTATTAAACAACAATGAAGTAGGACTTCAATTCACTTATAATATACAACAAAAAGCCATAGACTTTCCCGATACATAAGTGTACATAAAAGATAACCAAATACACACACCGCTTTTCCGGAAGAAAACATTAACAAACAGTGTCCTACATGGAACAACTTTCCACGCTGTGTCACTGAAATAAAGGTATCCCATATGGGGAATTTTTAAGAATGAAGCGCAATTGTTCGGAACCTGCGGAAATGGAGAGGAAATTTGAGGAAACAAGAGCTCGAATTATCAAGAGAGGCTACAAACACAGTGTTATAAATCGTGGAGAACAAAGAGCAAGAATGAAAATACCTAAAAATCGTGACGAGAAAATAAAGTCATCAAGCAATGATGATAATCCTCGATTAATACTTACCTACTCCAAAGAGAGCTTCAAAATCAGAAATATCATAACCAAATATTAGAATGTGCTTAAAAAGGACCCTGACATTGGAAGCCTAATAGGTGATGGACCAGCAATCTCATTCAGGAAAGCACCATCTCTTCAAGACACACTAGTCAACAGTCCCTTGTCTAGCAACAAAACAGAAACATGGCTACAAAAGAGACAGAAAGGATTTACGAAATGTGTGTCAAGTAAGGCCTGTAAAGTAGGGAAAAATCTCAAATCTATCAAGGACCCCAAAGGACACATTTTCGAAATCTTGAACAAAATCACCTGTGAATCACACTTTGCAGTATATCTTTTGGAATGTGACTGTGGAAAGCAATATATTGGATCAACAATTTGTGCCTTGAAGAAAGGAACACTGGAGCACATACTTGCCATTCAAAACAAGGATACAACCTATGCAATACCTAAACATATGTTGAGTCACAAAAACAAATCTTGGCTGAACATAAAGTACTCTGTATAGCGACGGCTAGAATCAAAATTAATCATTCGATTCAAAACTAAGATCCCGAATGGATTAAACGGAGACGAGGAAATTCATGTACATCTTGGATTAGAGAACATTGAAATCTGAAACTTGTAAATAATGTAAAGGAAGCATAGAGAAAAATTTGTAAATAGAGAATTGAAGCCAATTAATCATATACAACTGAAAGATGAACTTTTCAAATACTCTCACCGAAGAGTTGTAGTCTAAATTACAGGCGATCAATAAGAGAAATAACTGGAGGATGTGCTTGACGTATGACGCATGTGCCTTACAGAAACTGTTTCCATCAAATGTGCCAGCCTCAAAAAAAGTTTTTGAATTAGATAGAAATATTCGCTTATGGTAAAGTGTAAATAGAGGCAGCGATGCCTTTAAAGTGCTTAAATAGTGTATAGAATTTGTAAATATTTGGATCTGTGAACCATGTTTTGTTGGCGGGGGTAGAGAACATTGACCTAAAGGACATATTCAAGCACTTAGCTTTAAAACCAAAACTCATTCAACAAGTGTCTTCACATTTGGTTTCCCCTAACTCCATGGGAGGCAGATATGCAAGCGGCAAACAGGTCAAGCAGGCACTCAGCCTAAACCTTGCCACCATGCAGTGGAAACATTGATAAATCACCTGAAGAAATATGCATGTAGCATAGTAAGATATGTCCAACTGTAATGTTCAAAATCCTCCGACAAAATCGGGACGCAGCTAGGCTGTTAACACCTTGGCTGCTTTGACTTTTCCCCTCATGTGCTGCATTCCATGATTTACCATTGTTCATGACGAGCTCAGCTCGTCATAAGCACAGCTCCACTGTGCCTCATGACGAGCTGAGCTCGTCATGAGCATGGAAGGGGTTAAATAAAAGACAGCCATGCCTTGAACTGCTGAGCCAACAATGCACCCTAAATGTAAAAGTGGTGACCCAGTATAAATAACCAGAAACAAATGAAGGACTTGTTACTACTGTGATCAGGAACTGCTGAAAGTTCAAAACGCGTAGGTGAAGGAGGAAGATTCCGAGTGAAATAAATTGTGTTCAAACCATCCAAAGAGAGTGCGGCGTATTCGTTGAACTTTGCCCAGACAAATTGTTGCAGGGCTTGTCTCTGCCTCGCCGCCGGCACCAGCTATCTGCCGCTCCTCCCAGAAGGGACAATAGCGCATATATATATATCTATATCTATATATATATATATATATATATATATATATATATATATATTGCCAGTCACCTCGTAACAAATTATACCACGCTCTCAGGCACTCAATAAGCGTCAGACATCAGCAGGTTCCAAGGGTGTTTAATGACCCCTTACAACATGTTTCGGCTTACGGGAAGCCTTGTTCACGTGAACAAGGCTTCCCGTAAGCCGAAACATGTTGTAAGGGGTCATTAAACACCCTTGGAACCTGCTGATGTCTGACGCTTATTGAGTGCCTGAGAGCGTGGTATAATTTGTTACGAGGTGACTGGCAATCGAATTTACCGGCAGGCTCTACCGGCGCCCACGCCACTTCCCGCGGGGCCGACCGCAACCTTTTGGAGCAACCGAGGAGTGTGAATATATATATATATATATATATATATATATATATATATATATATATATATATATATATATATGTCCAAACTATCTCCCCAACTGAAGAGAAATTGAGTCGCACACGGAACTTCCATTTAAAAGCCATTTGTTTAATTTTAATTATATATATATGTAATGTTACATCACTCATGACATAGTCAGTGACATCACTCATGACATCACTGATGACACCATCCAGTGAATGTGTGTCTTTCTGAAAAATAAATATGTTTTATATATGTATATGTAAAGGTCGATGGAAGAATAAATGTTTAAATAAGTGTCTTAATGGATGTTTTTCTTTAAAAAAAATGATTAGTTAACTGGCTTATTAAGTGTATCTTAGTGAATACATATATTAGCGGGTATTGTTTAAATATTTAAATGTTTGTATCAGTGTTTCACTTTGTGTATAAGTGGCTGCATGGGTTGGTGAGTAGCTACATGTGTGTGTATATGTGTTATTAGATGTTTTTTTTAGTATCAGTATGAGTGTCTGTATGGTTTGGTGAGGGTGTTACTTAGCACATAGATGCATCAATGACTAACTCACTGTTTGCATGTGTTTTGAAGACAGCATATGTGCAGGACTGAATGGGTGGATGAGTGTGTATATGTGTGTGTTAGTGAGTGAATGACTGTCTCACTAGTGTCTTTATCAGTAACTACATACGTTTTAATCTAGTATATGTGAGTATTGATGTATATAAGTGAGTATATGTGAGAGTGAGAGATTGAAAGAGTTCTTGTTTAAATAAGTATGTGTTTCTATAAGTGATTGTTTAAGAGAGTAAGTATGTGTAAGTTTCCTTAGAAGTAAGGTGGTAGTGTGTGTATAGCTGTATATGCAAATAAATGGATGTTCAATAGTTTATTTGCATGTGTGAGTATGTGTGTGAGTACCTTTTGGATGCCTGTGGGTCTGTAACAGGATGTATATGTGTATCACTACATATGATGAGTGAGTATATGTATGAGTGACTATATAGAACTGTTGCTGAATGAGAGGATGTGTATATAGATGGTGGAATTACTGAATTGGTTGTTGTAACTGGTATGGGTATCTCAATTCTTTTGAAAATGTTAGTTTCTATTTTTGAATATGTGTTTCAAGGGTTACATTACACCCAAAGGAGGTCTGTCAGTCTGTCACAAGGATGGTGTCATCAGTGATGTCATGAGTGATGTCACTGACCATGTCATGAGTGATGTAATATGTGAGGTCATCAGCAGTGCATTGCAGGCGCGCAAGTTATAGTGAGTCCAACTAACTATAACGTGGGAATTTCAAGGGTTTTATGTCAGTAAAATTTCCAGCTAACTATAACTGGTGTGAAATTTCTGTTTTTTTCAGTGAATTTATTAGGTTTTTTAAATGCTAATTCCTAACTATAACTGGTGTGAAACCTATGGTTTTTTCAGTGAATTTCATAGGTTTTTTAAATGCTAATTCCTAACTATATATAGGGCCTCAAACCTATGTTTTTTTCAGTGAATTTCAAAGGTTTTTAAAAAACACATGTCTATAGCTATGAAATGTAATATTTTTTAAAATAAATCCTATATTGTATATTTATGTAATACTATTTTTTTTATGTATATTGCTCATATTTATTTTTTATTTTTTGCCCTGGAGCGCTCTCGGTGTGCTCCCCGGTGCGCGTACCGGGCGCTCCCCCCGCCTAAATCAAATTTTTTTTTTTGCCCCGCGGGGCCCTTTTATAGCCCCCACATCAAACCTAGGGGGTCAGGGAGGGTCTACTCTGCCCCCTTAAGGTCAATTCACCCTTTGTTTTTGCCACCTCTTGTGTCTCAATCCTACCGAGACACAAGATGGCGGCCGCCCCGGACTGTTTAGAATGTTTACAGACACCCGAGAGCCAATCAGCTTTCCACACGCAAGTCTCGTAGCACGCCCGGTGCGCTCCCCGGTGCGCGTACCGGGGCACGCCTATAGATATATATATTTTTTTGAACCTAAATTACTCAAAAACCACTGAAGCACATATCTTGAGACCTAGCAAAGGCACATCGGGCTACCAGTCCCTACAATTTTGCCAAGTTTGGTGGAAATCCACTTAGCCGTTCGGGCTAAAAGTGAGTTCGACCGCCCTATGGAAATTAACATGGGGAAAACATGTTTTGGGACCCCCCTTTTATCTCGGCCCCCGCTTCACTAATCCCCCCCAAACTTTCAGGGAAGGACTGGAGCTCCGCGAGGCAAATTTGAGGAAAATTTCAAGCAGATTCGTCAACCGGCGCCAAAGTTATTCACAATAGAATTTTGAGATTTTGCATTGAAAAAAATCCTAACTATAACTACCTACTGGCGACCGCCAGTAGGTTATATATCTATATATATATATATATATATTACCTACTGGCGGTCGCCAGTAGGTATATATAGTTAGGATTTTTTTCCTATGGGATTTTTGAAAATTCTATGTCGAATAACTTTGGCGTTTGTGGACGGAATTGGCCGAAATTTTCAGGAAAATGGCACATTTTGTTTCTGAGCAGCCCCTGAAAATTTTGGGGGGGGGGGTTTGTCAAGGGGGGGGTTGAGAAAAAAGGGGGGTCCCAAAACGCGTTTTTCCCATTTATTTTTCCATAGGGCGGTTGGACTCACTTTTAGCTCGAACGGCTGAATGGATTTACACGAAACTTGGCAAAATTGTAGATATGGTTTGCCCGACGTGCCTTTGCTATGTCTCAATATATGTGCTCCAGTGGATTTTGAGAAATTAACAATTTAAAAAACAGATATATCTGTGACAGCGCTCCGGTTAGCGCCCCGGTTCGCGTACCTGACGCGTAACGGAACTTCGCCAAGCGAAGCTGATTGGCTCCCCGGTGTCTGTCAACATTCTAAACAGTCCCGACCGGCCGCCATCTTGTCTCTCGGTAGGATCGAGAGACAAGAGGAGGAGAAAAACGAAGGGGGAATTTAATGAAAGGGGGCAAGGTAGACCCCTCCTTACCCCCTAGGAATGATGTTGGGGTTATTAAAGGGTCCCGTGGGGCAAATAAAAAAAAATCGATTTTTCGCGGTAGAAGCGCTTCCCGGTACGCGAACCGGGTCGCTCACCCGTAGCGTAACGGGAGTTCGCCATTTTGTGTTTCGGTCGAATTTAATCACAAGATGGAGGAAAAACAATGTGGAAAATGGGTATAAGGGGGCACGGGAGACGTATCCTGACCCCCTAGTTTTTCTGAGGGTGGCTAAGGAGGCTCATATATGTTTGAAAAAAAAAATTGCATTTTTCGCGTGGTTAGCTGCCGGTACGTGAACCGGGTAGCGAACCGGGAAGCGAACATAAGTGAAAATTTGTGAAAAAAGGTACATTCGAAATTTTGAAAGAGTAATTATAGTTAAGGTAGCTCTGAAAAGAGCTTTTGGGTGCTGTGTAAGTTCTAGGTACTTATAAGTAGGTACCAATACACAGTCTTAAATTTTGTATGAAAACTCTGTTTCCCTCATCTGAGAAGTGCACACCATCTCCTCTGTAGATATCTTGCATGTAGTAACGCAAGTTATTGTTGTAGATGGCGCCCATTCCATGGTCTCTCATATAAGCTGAAACAGACTTATTTACATGCTTCCTCGCTTTCTCAATTTGTGGACAAAATTGATTGGACCACCTCCATTTTTGTCTTTGGCATATATTGGAATATACCAAGGCAGTTTGAGGAAAAAGTGCCATTAATTGCTCAAAGGTGTCCTTTAAGAGCATTTCCGGGCCTACCCCAGTCAAAGTGCCCAAATCATTTCCTCCACAGTGCACTATTATGAGGTCAGGGTTTGGCAAATGCAAAAAGGTTTTCACCAATGGTATCAATTGGTGACATCTCAATCCTCTTTGCCCAATCCATTTGATTTCCACATTTTGTAAATTGAGGTTGTGTAAATTTATGTTATCAGCATACCTGTGAGCCCAGTGGATGTAGCTATGTCCAAGAATCCAGACATAAAACATGGTGAGAGGAGGTTCTGTTGCAGTCAGATGAAGTGTGGGAATGAAATGGCAGTTGAAACAGTAGGAGTTTGTAAAGAAAAAAAACTGTGGAGTTTGAGTGCTAATGATTCATTAGCAGTGATTGGTGGATTTTCATTGCTGAAAACAGAAATTAGGGTGCATGGATGTGTTCTTTGAAAGGTGTAATTTGAATGGTTAAGAAAAAATGATTTTAAGAAAGATTGCAGTGGATTAGCAGGTGTACTGAGAGTTCAGAGTTCATTTGAAACATTGTTGTGTGAACTTGTAAACATGAGAGGTCTGTCAGGAGGTAGTTGCTATGGAAAAAGGGCAGAAAGGACAGAGAAGGGAAGGGTGTTGATTTGAAAAAAGTGAGGGAAGAGTTTTGATTGGGTGACAGGAGAGATATGTGTGATGAATATCAGCATTTCTGTGCCTTTGTTGGTTGCAGCCTCTGGAGTGCATACCTTTTGCTCTGCTAAAGAAAACTTGGTGTGTTTCTGAGACTGTTTTGAAATTCAAAAAGCATTTGCTAAGGTGAGATATGGTTCCTTTACTTTAGAAAGAGACTAGTATGCTTTTTGGAGAAAATAAGGAAGCCAGCTGTGCATTTAAAATGTTGTTTTGTGTCAAGTGTTTGCATTATGTTTTCCAAGAAGATTTTGCTTCTTTTACAAATTGTAATTGGAGATAATGTGAAATATTAGTACTGACAAGGTGTGGTTGTACATAGGAGCTGTGCTGTGTTTTCAAATTAGGACCAGAAAATCGTTTTTAAGGAAAAGGAATGCTTTTTAAATTTATGAGAATTTATTTACTTGCAATGTGACTCCTGCAATGCGTCGCTTTTGCAGAACAGATGCATGATGCATCTGTGCTATTTTTGCCCCATGGTGCTCCACAGTGTAAATGTTAAAAGTGATGCATAAGTGGTGCAAGGGCCTTGTAAATACACCCCCATGTGTGCATGACCATTTCAAGTCACTTCCCCCTGGTGCAAGGGCCTTCTAAATATGCCCTCATGTGTGCTTGGCAATTTTAAGTCACTTCCCCCTGGTGCAAGTTCCTTGTAAATACGCCGTCATGTGTGCTTGACCATTTCAAGTCACTTCCCCCTGGTGCAAGGACCTTGTAAATACGCCGTCATGTGTGCTTGACCATTTCAAGTCACTTCCCCCTGGTGCAAGGGCCTTGTAAATACGCCCCCATGTGTGCTTGGCCATTTCAAGTCACTTCCCCCTGGTGCAAGGGCCTTGTAAATACACCCTCATGTGTGCTTGGCCGTCATTTTCCCCTGGTGCATGTGCCTTGTAAATACGCCCCTATGTGTGCTAGACAATTTTAAGTCCCTTCTCCCATGAATCTGGGAGACTAATTTGGTAGAGACTAGTATGCTTTTTGGAGAAAATAAGGAAGCCAGCTGTGCATTTAAAATGTTGTTTTGTGTCAAGTGTTTGCATTATGTTTTCCTTGAAGATTTTGCTTCTTTTACAAATTGTAATTGTAGATAATGTGAAATATTAGTATTGACAAGGTGTGCTTGTACATAGGAGCTGTGCTGTGTTTTCAAATTATGATCAGAAAATCGTTTTTAAGGAAAAGGAATGCTTTTTAAATTTATGAGAATGTATTTACTTGCGATGTGACTCCTGCAATGCGTCGCTTTTGCGGAACAGATGCATGATGCATCTGTGCTGTTTTTGCCCCATGGTGCTCCACAGTGTGGAGTTCTGGACTTTTTGGTTCCGTCCAGAGGTGTCAGGGATAACACCCGAAGACCCCGGAGTTCTACCTGTCTCGGTGCACAAATAAACAGAAACACGGGCTTCTCGATGGTGGCGTCAAAGACCAAAGGTTTATTACTGCAGGGACACAGAAGTCACAGAAACTACACACGGGCAGATTCTAGGAGCCTGTTCGATTTGTACAAGAAGGGTTGCTCCTTATATACAAAATATTAACCTTCAGGCGAATTCTTCACAATGCTAGTACATTCCCAAACCTTTGTGTCCTAAACAATAAATATTTGGCGTTGCACAGGAATCGTCGATAATATTTGATGTCAAACATTACGAAGAGGGGTTCCCACTATTCCATCACAATCCCATGTCAACATTTCATTCAAGAGCCGGACCGCCTCATCGTAAATTTCGTTACCTCCCCCTAATAAAGGCCCAGAAGGGAAGGAGCAGAGCCAGGTGCAGAAGATAGAAAAGCAGGATAAGAGATGTTTGTGGGTTGTAAATGGGCAAGGCTACCAGCTTCGGCCGCCTAATCATGATCAGGCCAGCGAACACGAGAACCAGTATAGCAGGGCTGGCCTCGGGCAGAGGAGGCAGCCTTTGTCGAGTCATGCAGCCACAGCATGTTCTGTTCTAAGGTGCACGTGTCACTAGAGAGGTGAATCGCCGGCTAAGCCTACGTGTCCTTAATCGAAATGAAGTAATCAGAGGTCATTGCGTATGTGAGGGCAAGAAACACAAAATGGCTGCCATGATCTAAGATGGATGCCATGGGTAGATTGGAAATGTGTTTGTAACAGGAGTACTCTTGCTCGTAGCATAGCGAAAACACCAGGATATGCTAAATGGATCATTTGCGGTTCGCTGATACCAAAATTATGTATTTACAACAATGTTGAAAACACGGGTTCAAATCGTCACGGAACCTCAGACCCTCCTTTTGCCCTTACATAGGCAATTACTCAGTCTATGTCAGAGTCTAATTCTATGCTCATCAGGTCAGTGACATGCTGTTGTATCATCATCCTTTCTCGCGCCTTTTCTCCAAACGCAGATGATTTTCTGAAACAGGTTGCAGCACAAAGACTACACAAAGCAGGACCACACTGGATAATCAGGCAGCATGAGAATAGGAATACTAAGATGACAGCAATGACCATCAGAACCTTCCATCCCCACGCTGATATCAGAGTCCAAAACCACTCCATGAAGGACCAGTTTCCCTTGTCTACATGTATAGAGTCGGAAATCTTGTGTAGCTTAGAGATCGCCTCATAGACTGTTGGAGCGTTATTGGGAATAAAGACACAGCAGCTCGATTGGATCATTCTGCATACCCCACCTCGATCTGCAAGTATTACGTCTAGAACCATACGGTTCTGCAACGTCATGAGTCGATCCGCCTGAAGCTCAGCTGTCAAATTGCTAAGGGCACCAGCAGTTTCGGTAATAGTAGATTCAACTACCCGTGTTAGCTGACGTATGTTTCTACTATTGGCCATAGGCCCCCAGAACGGAAGGAAACCTTTGAAGAAGTCTCCAGCTTCCTGACCAGCGGTGTCTTCCTTGCTGAAAACACCTCTTGCTACTCTGGTCTTGTGATAGTCAGAAGAAGCAGTGTACGTTGGAGGCAACAATCGAGCAATATAACATGAACCTGAAAAGTCAGCAGGCAACCATGTATACGCTCTGTCTTGACAGATGAAGTAGGTACCCCTAGCAGTAAGGAAGGCAGGGGAAGAGTTAGACGGAAACACGTAAGTCTCAACGCACTCACTCCTCCCTAGCTGAGCTCTCGGATTTCTCCCATTTCCTTGCAAACAGACCTGACCTCGGTGAGGTACGACCCAGATTGGAGTGGAGCTTTTACGCTTGCTTTCTCCCAAACTAAGGCGATACTCTGTAGAGTTCCAACTCAAATATACTCGTAATTCGTCTCTAGGGTAAGATGGAGTATTATTGACGTCCTTGATCATGTCAATAATTTCCTGGACTAAAGCTTTGTTGGCAGAGTTATATTTAGTGGAACGTGGTGGACGCGGAGGATAGGTTTCAAGGGCATAGGCAAAAATGGTCTGAAAGGCCTGAAATGATCCATTATAGCTAAAAGGCAAAACCAGGTAGGGAATGCCTTTATCCATAGTGTGGGGTATCAAGCCACACACCCAGCAGTCTGTAGTGTTAACTACCAGTTGGTGTTGGTACAAGAGCTGTACGAAAGTGTTATTGATAAATTCTGAGCGTCGAGCTTGCTCATGTTCAGGAAATGAGTGAAAAGAGTGCATAGAAGAAACAGTGGAAGTAGCAGGATCAAGGGGAGGTACTGTAGTTACTGGCATAAAAATTAGGTTTACACCAAAGACGATTCCACCCACCAACGTTATCAAAACAATTAAAAATGTAATAGCACATTACATCAGAAAACATTTGCTATGAAGAATTCTGTAAAGTCTGTTTCTGCGAACATAAATCACATTTTCTCGTTGCAGCGCAGGAAGCTCCATCTTCTACAATCCGCTCGCGACCACTGATGATGTGTACGTAGATGAAAATGCCTCTATCAGCCCTGGGAGTTCCCAGAACTAACAGAAAGATCGACCTTGTGTCTGACCCCCGCAGATTCAACTAGGCACACAGCCACGACCCTACGGCTACCCAGACGGCAAGGCAATTTTAAAAAACAATAAAACAATAGCAAACTTCCTGGCTGAAGGCAAAATGTTAAAATTTCAAATGTGTAAAATAGGCAGTTTCCTGCTTTATTTGTCCATATTGCGAGACCGTAAATTGTATCTCAATTTTGCAGGAGCTGTTTGATCTGGAAACAGTGTGTTATCAGCAGAGGTTGCAATGTTCAAGTTCGCAGATGGCAAAGTTTATTCTGATGCAGAGGGCAAGTGTTCAGGAGTCAAAGAAGTAGTTTCAGGAGGAGAGTCAGAGTTTGATGTGTCAGTTATCAGTTCGGCATCGCTGAAAGGGATAAACCTGGGTGTTCGCTCGAACTCAGAGGCACCAATTTCCTTCTTAACCCAGTTGTCATAAGGAAGTGGCAGGGGCACACGTTTGACATGCGTCGTATGTATCCAATGTTTGCGGCCGGCCACACGAATAGCAGTTCTCGTTGCCAGCAGCACTTGATAGGGACCGACAAATCTGGGTTGAAGGTTCTTCGTCCTCGCAAAGTTGCGCACCACCACGTGGTCTCCTGGTTTCAGCTGATGACCTGGACTCTCCGGTGGCTTTGGCAATGCATCGAAAACCTGTTGGTGAATAAGACTCAATTTAGCAGTCAAGTCGTAAAGGTAATCAATCAACATTGGATATTCCAGAGAACAGAATTCCTTTGGCCTTGGCACTCCCCAAATATTAGCGGGGCGACCAAAGACAATTTCATAAGGACTAAGCCCTACTCTAGAATGTACAGTCGCTCTCGTAGATAACAAAGCCAAGGGTAGTGCGTCTGGCCAGGATAAACCCGTGGATGCCTGTATTTTAGCAAGTTTCAGTTTGAGGGTGCCATTGTAACCCTCAACTAAACCAGCAGACTGGGGATGGTTTGCACTGGGAAATTTTTGCCTGATCCCTAAACCGGCACACACACTCTGCATAACTTTCCCTATAAACTCACTTCCGTTATCTGACCATACAATCCGTGGCATACCAAACCTAGGGAAATATTCCTTGAGAAGAATTTTGGCAGTTGATAGGGCAGTGTTGTCCTTCAGTGGATATGCTTCGATCCATCTGGAGAAAGCACAAACTACCACCAGGACGTATTTTAGGTTGTTGCAACGATCCATGTGAATGAAGTCTAACTGAATCACTTCAAAGGGGCAAGAGGGAGGAGCGAAGTGACCAGCAGGCGTGGGGATTCCCTTGCCAGGATTATGCATCAGGCATACCATACAATTTTTCACCACTCTCTCTGCACATTTACTAATCCCATCATTCTTCCAGACTGGAGCCAACATCTTACAGATTCCTTTAGAACTAATATGCGCTACTCCATGTGCCATTGTCACTACTGCAAGCACATACGCGTCAGGCAACATCCAACGCTGTTGTTCCGACAAATCAATCCAACACCCACTCGAGTCTAATTTACCCGTACTCTCTTTCCATGCACGCTTTTCCTCCTCAGTCGCCTCTTTCTGAATCTCTTTCACACTTTCCACTGTGTCTTCACACATTCCAGACTCAAGAATCCATCTTCCGGACATAGCAACATACATTCTACTCATCATATTTCTAGCTGTCTGTTTAGCGGTCTCATCAGCAAAAGCATTCCCACGACCAACATCATCCGTGATTGCTTTATGAGCGCTGCATTTCACAATCGCAACTTCCATTGGCAAGGTTAGAGATTCCAACAAGTCGTTAACTAGCTGACCATGTTGAATCTTAGTCCCATGGGACGTAATGAAACCTCTTTCTTTCCACAAACGGCCAAAATTATGGGCCACGCCAAATGCGTACTGACTATCTGTGAATACATTCACTCTCTTTCCCTTTGCTAAAACACACGCTCTCGTTAGAGCAATTAACTCTGCAGCTTGGGCAGAATTCTGACTCACTCTTGCAGTCTCCACAATCGTACTCAAAGTCGTTACTGCATAAGCAGCAGTCACATCACCATTCTCCAATATAAAGCATGACCCATCAACATACAACGTGCCATCTGGATCTGACAATGGAGTGTCTTTTAAATCAATTCGTCCTTTTGTCTCCTCCTCGGTTCTGAAACAGCAATCATGGGGTTCGGAATCACTCGACTCTTGATTAGTCGGCAACAATGTTGCTGGATTCAATACATTGCATCTTTTGATCTGTATATGACTCGCTAACAATGTCAGCTCATAGCCAGATAATCTAGCACTGGTAAGGTGTTGCGTCTTGGTTCGGTTCATGAGTGTATCCACAGCATGAGGAACCATGACCACTAGCATGTTATTCATCACCAAACCAGCAGATTGTCGAATGGAAGTTGCAGCTGCCGCTGTAGCTCTCAAACAACTAGGCAACGCTCTAGCTACCGGATCTAATGTTGATGAAAAATACGCACAAGGGCGTTGTTTATCACCAAATCTCTGTGTCAGAACACTCAACGTGCAACCTTCTCTTTCGTGAACATAGAGCGTGAATGGCTTGCTGTAATCGGGTGTACCCAATACAGGAGCTGAACATAGTGCATTTCGTAACTCAGAAAAACTCTCCTGACATTCAGCAGACCATGGCACCGGACTCGGAACATTTTTCCCAGTCAAAGCTACCAATGGTTTTGCTAAAAGAGAAAAATTTGGGATCCACTGCCTACAGTACGAGGTAATACCTAAAAAGGCACGTACTTCTATCTGTGTGCGAGGAACACTCATCTGCGTAATTGCTTTTATTCTCTCTGGGGTCAACTTCCTTCCCTCCTTTGACAAGAGATGACCTAGGTAGGTCACTTCTTGGCAGCAGTATTGCATTTTCGAAGGTGACACCTTATGATTCAAATTAGACAAATGATGCAATAACGAAATTGTAGCTGCTTTGCAAGTTTCCTTGTCATCGGCAGCCACCAGAAGGTCATCTACATACTGCACTAGAGCAGAACCTGGAGGAAGTACAAAAGAATCTAACTGACTTTTTAATGCCTGACTGTAAATGGAGGGACTCTCACAATAGCCTTGTGGAGCACGTTTAAACCTGAAGCTTCGACCTCCTAGAGAAAAGCCGAAAATATCTCTGCTTTCCTCGGCTATCGGAATGCTGAAAAAGGCATTCTTCAAATCGATAACTGAAAACCATGTGGCTGTTGCAGGAATCAACGTTAACAATGCAGTAATGTCTGGAACCACAGGGAACTGCGGAACCACCATTTTATTAACCTCTCTGAGATCGATAACAAATCTATATACTGGAGGCTTTGAAGGATCGGTACGTTTCAAAATTGGCAATACAGGACTGTTACAAACATTTCCTCTAGTTTCTTCAACCACCCCTTTCTTAATCAAATCTTGCACAATCAATAAAAGTGCACGTTCACCTTCACTAGAGATCTTGTATTGAGGAATTCGTGGAAATTTAACATTTGCTTTCAAAGTGACTACATATGGTGGTATTTCCAAAAGGCCTACATCGTTAGGACCAGTCGCCCAAAGAGTATCAGGGAGAGAACGCAGCTCTGGCGGGAGTGCATCCATTGACAAGTACATCGGAGAGGTGATTCGTTTACCCAACGTAAGCTGTACTCCTTCCGGAGAACAGTACAATGTCGCATATAGGCGTTTTAACAAGTCTAAACCAAGCAGATTTTCATTGAAACCTGTCGTCAAAATCAGGGGTGCTTTCAATTGACACGGTCCAACAGAAATAGACAAAGGACCAGATACAGGGTTGTAAACGGGGGCGCCTGAAAAACCTACAGAAACATTTGTTAAGCCGGACAAAGGTGCGCCAGGGAGTTTCGCATGAATAATAGAATTTTTTGCGGCACCAGTATCCAACAGAAACGGTTCGACTACACCTGATGTTGCTACTGCGACATAAGGCCCACTCTGATCCACTGAAACTGATACTACTCCCTCTCTCAGTCCATGGCTGTCCTAGTACTCATTTTGCTGAAATCCCTCATCATTTTCACAATAGTCTTCAACATGATACTGTTGCGACCTACTCTGTTGAGCAGACTGCCCATTACGCTGATCAAAGTGATTGGAAGGGCGATCGTTTGTTTGTGGAGGCATAGCACCTCGTCCTCGACCTCTAGAATTTTGCACAAAACCACCACGACCTCTCTGAGCTGCTGCAGCGTTATTCTGCGCTAAGACTGGACACTCATTCTTATAATGACCCTCTTTCTTACAATACGCACATTGATTCCACTGGTATTGCGGTCTCTGAGAACCATAATCTGTCCTTTGATATGACCCTTGCTGTGTATTGGTCTGATTCATACGAGGCGGATATGCCTGTTGCAGAAGAACTTTAGTCTTTAAATCTTTCGTTTTCTTATCTGATTTCTCTTTCTCCTCTTTATCCCTGTTTTCATAATACTGTGCAGTTGCAAGTATTTGCGCGGTTGTAGAGACAGCCCACGCACTCTCGGAATCTTTCAATTTATTGCAGAGCTCTGGTTGCAGATTGTGTACAAATTTATCGACAAACAATCTCTGTCCTCCTTCTGTGCTCATATCCTGACCACTGTGGTCTACAAAAGTCTCTTCGAACCTCGTGAAAAAGTCGGAGACACTTTCGTCTTTCTTCTGCCTGCATGCGGACAACTTGTCCCAGTTAACGCGCAATGCTGGCATCAGAGTCTTCATTAAGTCAATTATCCTACCTGGAAGATTAGCAATTAGAGGTTCGGGTTTGGAACCACCTATTTGCTGACCATCGGCTGCAATGATAGCTGCCCAATCACCACCTAGAGCAACTGGATGATTTTCTTTACGAATTTTAGCCCAAATTGGTTGCGGAACTACATTCCCAAATAACATATCAATGTCCGCTAGATTCATTACACAAGCCTCAACTGTCTGTGCTAACTCCTTGTAGTATCCGGCAGGATTCTTACGTGGATCTGGCAAGGCCTGTTTCACTGCTAACACTTCAGCTCTCTTCCACGGAATGTGTATCCACACTCTTTGGAATTGCGCCGGAGCGGCTGCAATACCATTAACAGCATCAGCTTGTACAGCGTCGCGCCAAATTGGTGGAACCTCTCTCATTGGATATTGGCGATTCTGCTTCATACTACTCTTTTCTAAGTCCCTTGGTGAACGGAGTGATGGATCATTCCTATAACTTAAAATTAGTTCCATCGCTTCTTTTATATTTTGACCTATTATCATACCTGCAGCAAACTCTTTCTGGACCTTAATCAATTCTTCTAAACTCGAGTCAGAGTCATCTTCTTCTAACTCCTCTCGTAAAAGAGAGTACATCTCGTCGAACACATATCGTTGTGTTGGTTCATTCCACTGCATAAATGTATCTAATACATCTCTAGTACTGTATCTTCTACTCTTCGAAATCCATCTGAGAGCCGTGGAATCTAATATTCCCCGTTCCTCAGTACTTGGGAGCTGACTACGTCTCTGTACAGAGTCAGAAGTAGGAGTCTTAATTAAAGTTTTATAGAAGGGAGACAGAATGTTAGAGACAGAATCAGTGATTCTTCGACGAACAGAAAGCGGAGTCATAATACTAGCAGATGTAGAGAACACAGTAGCAGTTGGAACAGATAGCACAGGGACAGTAGGAGTATCAGGTAAGGTAGCTTGTGAAACAGTAGGTGTAAACGATACAGGTATAGGCAAAGAAGTCGGCAACCCAGGAAGAGGGGGTGCCGAAGGAACATTCCCATTAACCACAGGAGGTACAGGAGCTTGATTCTGAGGGGCAGGAGCAGGAATACCAGGTTGTCCAGCAACCGGCAATTGAACATTCGGTACAGGCGGCGCCGTAGCACCCTGTGCATACGGTGGGGGTGACCGTAACAAGTAAGACAACAGAGGATCGTTTTCGGGGTCCTCTACTGTCTTAGTTGTAGTCGATGGCAAGGCAGGGTAGCACTTGTCTATCGCTAAATTACGCTCTCTAGTAGCTACCTCTATTGCCTTCTCAGACTCGTTGACTTGCAGCTGTTTAGCCGCCTGTTCTAAAGTCAACTCTTGCTCTTTCTGTTCTTTCTTCAACCTTTTAATTTCTCTCTGTTTAGATTTTTTTCGCCAGTAACGGAAAGAATCAAACATTGCCGGCCGGGCTTTCTTTTTAAATAATTTCACTTCTAAATTGTCAAGGGCTTCAGGTTCAAAACTACCATGCAGTGGCCAACTAAGGACACCGTCTTTTTCAGTGTATCGGACCCACACCTCATTATAAGATATAGGACCCACACCATACTTACAATAAAGATCATATAGAGGAGTTTCAATTGGAGGAACCAAACATGAGTCCTCCAACCGGGAATCACTGTTGCAACCAAAACACGACAACATACAATTTTTCCGACTTACCATTTTGTAATCCGGAACACAGAACAAACAAACACAAACAAGAATGTGCACTCGAACCAAGAACTTAGGCCTACCAAAAGCGAACAAATGTATCGATACCCAAACTAAACCAATAGATTATCGTAACTAGAACAACCAGTGATAATCTTACGAAACCAAACCAAACCAAGAACTAAAAGGATTTTTAACAACCCTTACGAACTAGCAACCACTAAATACTTAACTGAGGCACTGAAGACGTCACCAAGGAGAAACCCGTCACGTCTCGCCGTACTAAGGACTGCACCTCGGGTCCAAGACAGGGCGACGGTCAAGGCAACGGACCACTGCAGCCGTCCTGAACGGGAACCCTCGTGGAAGAGAACGTCGGGCCACTTTTGCGATATGCCGGGATCGATGAAGTGGGGCGCCTCCCTCAGGAATCTTCACACGAAGCTTCTCGAACTCTTCAGGCTTTTGGACCGGTACCGAATGACGTCGCCCCACGTTGGGCGCCAATTGGAGTTCTGGACTTTTTGGTTCCGTCCAGAGGTGTCAGGGATAACACCCGAAGACCCCGGAGTTCTACCTGTCTCGGTGCACAAATAAACAGAAACACGGGCTTCTCGATGGTGGCGTCAAAGACCAAAGGTTTATTACTGCAGGGACACAGAAGTCACAGAAACTACACACGGGCAGATTCTAGGAGCCTGTTCGATTTGTACAAGAAGGGTTGCTCCTTATATACAAAATATTAACCTTCAGGCGAATTCTTCACAATGCTAGTACATTCCCAAACCTTTGTGTCCTAAACAATAAATATTTGGCGTTGCACAGGAATCGTCGATAATATTTGATGTCAAACATTACGAAGAGGGGTTCCCACTATTCCATCACAAGCCCATGTCAACATTTCATTCAAGAGCCGGACCGCCTCATCGTAAATTTCGTTACCTCCCCCTAATAAAGGCCCAGAAAGGAAGGAGCAGAGCCAGGTGCAGAAGATAGAAAAGCAGGATAAGAGATGTTTGTGGGTTGTAAATGGGCAAGGCTACCAGCTTTGGCCGCCTAATCATGATCAGGCCAGCGAACACGAGAACCAGTATAGCAGGGCTGGCCTCGGGCAGAGGAGGCAGCCTTTGTCGAGTCATGCAGCCACAGCATGTTCTGTTCTAAGCTGCACGTGTCACTAGAGAGGTGAATCGCCGGCTAAGCCTACGTGTCCTTAATCGAAATGAAGTAATCAGAGGTCATTGCGTATGTGAGGGCAAGAAACACAAAATGGCTGCCATGATCTAAGATGGATGCCATGGGTAGATTGGAAATGTGTTTGTAACAGGAGTACTCTTGCTCGTAGCATAGCGAAAACACCAGGATATGCTAAATGGATCATTTGCGGTTCGCTGATACCAAAATTATGTATTTACGACAATGTTGAAAACACGGGTTCAAATCGTCACGGAACCTCAAGTGTAAATGTTAAAAGTGATGCATAAGTGGTGCAAGGGCCTTGTAAATACACCCCCATGTGTGCTTGACCATTTTAAGTCACTTCCCCCTGGTGCAAGGGCCTTCTAAATATGCCCTCATGTGTGCTTGGCAATTTTAAGTCACTTCCCCCTGGTGCAGGTTCCTTGTAAATACGCCGTCATGTGTGCTTGACCATTTCAAGTCACTTCCCCCTGGTGCAAGGGCCTTGGAAATACGCCCCCATGTGTGCTTGGAAATTTTAAGTCACTTCCTCCTGGTGCAAGGGCCTTGTAAATCAACCCTCATGTGTGGTTGGCCGTCATTTTCCCCTGGTGCATGTGCCTTGTAAATACACCCCTATGTGTGCTAGACAATTTTAAGTCCCTTCTCCCATGAATCTGGGAGACTTATTTGGTAGAGACTAGTATGCTTTTTGGAGAAAATAAGGAAGCCAGCTGTGCATCTATAATGTTGTTTTGTGTCAAGTGTTTGCATTATGTTTTCCTTGAAGATTTTTTTTCTTTTACAAATTGTAGTTGTAGATAATGTGAAGTATTAGTACTGACAAGGTGTGCTTGTAAATAGGAGCTGTGCTGTGTTTTCAAATTATGATCAGAAAATCGTTTTTAAGGAAAAGGAATGCTTTTTAAATTTATGAGAATTTATTTACTTGCGATGTGACTCCTGCAATGCGTCGCTTTTGCGGAACAGATGCATGATGCATCTGTGCTGTTTTTACCCCATGGTGTTCCACAGTGTAAATGTTAAAAGTGATGCATAAGTGGTGCAAGGGCCTTGTAAATACACCCCCATGTGTGCTTGGCCATTTTAAGTCACTTCCCCCTGGTGCAAGGGCCTTCTAAATATGCCCTCATGTGTGCTTGGCAATTTTAAGTCACTTCCCCCTGGTGCAAGTTCCTTGTAAATACGCCGTCATGTGTGCTTGACCATTTCAAGTCACTTCCCCCTGGTGCAAGGGCCTTGTAAATACGCCCCCATGTGTGCTTGGCAATTTTAAGTCACTTCCCCCTGGTGCAAGAGCCTTGTAAATATGCCCTCATGTGTGCTTGGCAATTTTAAGTCAATAACATCAACAATGTCTGTTGTGGAACAATCTCTAAATAGAAATAGAGTCTCGAAATTAGTTGAGATTAACATATAACAGAGCACAGGTCATATGTAGAAGGATTCTATTCCATTGCTATTTTCTACCATCAAGTATGTTGCAAAATCCTTCCATTCAATTGTTTGCTTACTGTTATTGATTTACTGTTTGGTAATAGTATTTAATAAAAAAATGTTAATACATTTTCCACAGATTCAACTCAAGATATTCTTAAAAATTCAAACATGCCCTCAAGGCAGAGAAGAAAGAAAGAAGCAAAGCGACTTACACCCCACCTTGGTAAAAATTGAGATAATGGACCTTTGCAGCAGTCCTCTAGAATTAAAAGTTGTCAAGTCACCAAAAAAATTCCGGGTAAGACAACAAAATCTTTTTTAAGAAACATTTGTAGACGAAAAAGTATCACTAGTGAATATGTTTTAGTTCAGAAGAAGAGAGCCAGTTTAAACGGGAAGGAAAGGCCCCTCAAAAATGTAACTGCTAGAGCAGGAGATAACTCTGTGCATGGTAGTAGAAGGAAAAATCTGTTTAGAGACATTCGTAGACGAATGTTCCGCAACAGGATAATTGGCAATTTGTTAAAAAAATTTAAGAAAGGTCAACAGAAAGTGGCTTTTTATAAGAGAAAGAAAAATGTAGAGAAAATTATTGATCAGGCTTTTGAAATTAAGCGAAAGGTATTTATTTTGGTAATCAATAGAATTAGGAAACTAAACAAGGTAATTTATGATTTCAAATCAAATAGTAGATGGAAGAGAGTAGTTAATCATAGTAATTTTTGTGAAGTTTTCTCAGGAGAATGGATGCATAGTTCAAGTTGTGAGGCATTTTTTAATGAGGAGAGTTATTTTCAGGACAATAATTTGGTGCATGCAGTTGACACCAATGGTCGAGCTTATGAGGTGAAAGATGGTCGTCTGGTTGAAAAAGAAAAACGTGTGTCAACAGAGGCAGAAGAGGTGTTAGGTAATGAAGTTTTAGGGAGACGTCCTAAGGGACCAGTGTATACCTGGAAATGTAGTTCTATTTGCAGTGTGCAACAGGATTCCATCAATTTTCTTTGTGATTTTGTACGGACATTTAATGAGAAAAGTTTAAAACAGAAAATAAAATTGTTGCAAGAATTAGATCCTTGCAGAGTGAGAGATGTGACAGGTTTGCATGGTCATTCACTGGCTTGTCTTTCCAGGAGAGTATGCCAGAGTGTTTTTCATCATTTCAGGATGCTAGCAGTGCATCATAATAAAGTGAGGAAATTAGTGAGAATGTTGTATTATGCTAAGAGTCCAGCAATTATGCTTAAACAATTAAGCACTGCTCTTTTGCATGGTTCTGAAGTAGATGTGAAGAATATTTGAGAAGAAATTGAGCTCTGTTACTTTGCTGGTAAAGAGAACAATGTTGAAATTGACCCAGTAGAAGAAGGTAATGTGGAAGAGAGTGTACTGATTTCTAATATAGATATGTTTCACAAGGAAATTTTCAACTTTCAGGTCAAATCAAGTGAGAGGCCTAATCTCACTTGTGTGTGTTGTCGACGGACTTATTATAAGAATCAGACTAAGTTAGTGGATTTATATGCAGTAAGTGAAATGGAAAACAATAGTGAATGGAAGGAATTTGCCACATACTTGATGGTAGAAAATTGTTTTGATTTGGGATCGGACCAACGTATGTGTACTTATTGTTTTAACAAATTAAACCAAAACCGGATGCCTGCTAGAGCAGTTTATAATAATCTTGAATTGGTTGGCATTCCTTCTGAATTGAAGGATTTAAATACTTATGAACCTATTTTGATTCAAAGTGTTCATCCCTTTCAGGCTATTGTACGAATGGAGCCAAAGACAGGGAAATTGCCTCCATCAGATTTACAGAGAGGATTAAAGGGAAGAGTTGTTTATTTGCCTTTAGATTTGAAGAAAAACATTAATACAATTGGAGTAGAGAAAGTGGAAGAGGAACCTCTGATTATCCGAGTTAATGGGGTCCGACAATGAGTAAGAAAATCTGGCAAGATTTAGTGGATGTTAGGAAAGTCAAAAAGGCAACATTGTATTTGATAAAAAACAATGAGTACTACAAGAATGTATGTGTTGCAGAAGAGGAAGTAAGTGAAGAAGAGGACAGCGATTTGTGTGCTGGGCAAATTGAGAATGTAGAAGCCTCTAAAAATGAAGAAATATATGAACATTATAGTGTTCATCCTTTGCATTCCAAGGAAGTCATGGGGAATGCTATTGAGTTGTTTCAAATGAAACAAGCCAAAGGGAGTCCCATTAGTGTTTGGGAGGAAAGTTTGGAAGCTCTGTGTTTCCCACAGTTATTTCCCACAGGTCGAGGAGTACGATATGATGAGCGACCAGATCAAATTCCTGCTTCAGAATACCGGACTTTACGATTGTATGCAGAAGATCCTAGGTTTCGTCAATGCATTCCCTATTTGTTTCATCTACTGTTTGAAAGTGAACTGTCTGGACTGTCTTATGCAGTGAACCACATCTTGAAAAGTGGTGTACAACTGCGAAATATCTCGGCAAGAGACTTTATGGATAAAGTCAATGTGCAAGACAGTATTTTGGATTCTCACCTGATTAATCTCATGGCATGTCAGCGTGGTACTAATGAGTATTGGTATCGTCGTCATGGTGACTTAAAATGTATGCTGAGGAACTTAGGAACTCCCACTTGGTTCCTCACTCTCAGCTGTGCTGAGTATGCCTGGGAAGACTTACTTGAATTTCTACGAGAGGCAAATGGAAACATTGAAAATATTGAATTCAAGACACCTGGAGAACTGTACTCTTTGGATCCAGTGAATGTATGCAGGTACTTCAATCATAGATTTGAAGCTATGATGTCTTTCATCACGAACAAGAAAAATCCACCTCTTGGAGAGGTGTTGGATTTCTTCTGGAGAAAGGAGTATCAAGCAAGAGGTGCTCCTCATATACATATGCTGCTATGGATCAAAGATGCACCCAAATTTGGAACAGATCCGGATGACTTAGTGATGAGTTTCATAGAACAGTATTCTACATGTGCTGTTCCAAAGACAAAGGAAGACAAAAGTCTAAGAGAACAAGTTTTACGGTTTCAAAGCCATCGTTGTGGAAAGTACTGTCGTCGTAAATTCAGAAACAAGGGCAAGTACTACACCAAATGTCGTATTGGATTTCCACGATCGGTGATATCTAAAGGAAGAGTGAACAATTTGATGTCTTCGCTGCGACATAATGTGACGAGGAAATCACCCAAAAACACATACAATTTGAAAAGAAACGAAGAGTCCAAGTACATCAACGACTACAACCCAGTGATTTTGTCCATGTGGATTGCTAACATGGATATACAGTTTGTGGCTGACAACTGTATGGCTGTGGCTCGGTATGTGACGTCTTACATCACAAAAAAAGAAAAGACAGAACTGAAGGATATGTGGGAGGACATTTCCCATGAAAAGATCCTCAGTAAGAAGTTGCACAGTTTCAGTCTGAAGATGTTGTCGCATCGAGAAATCGGAGCTTACGAATGTTCTGACCGGTTATCTTCAGCAAGTCTCTATGCCAAATCTAGGAGTATCATTTGGGCGAGTCTTGGTCTTGCTGCAACGCGTAATCGAGTTCTGAAACCTGTACGGGAAATTGAGTATTTGGCGGAGAAGGAGCCAAGCATTACAGATATTTTGAAGACTAACATGTTGGATACATATTATCCAAATAGAAGCAGTCACCTGGAGAATGTCTGTATGAGGTTCTACAAAATTACATTTTCAAGAGGAACATCAAAGAAGATATTGATAAAGGAGTGTATGCTGTAATTGGAAGTGAGGGATGTCTGGTCAAGCAAAGAAAATGTCAATTGGTAAATCATCAAAAATTGAATTGCGAATCTCCAGAAAGAAAAGAGTTTTTCTATTTAGCTGTTTTGCAACTTTTCAAGCCTTGGCATGCAGAAAAGGAACTGCTTTGAGATTTCCTCTGTTACGAAGACTCTTTCAATGCAGCCAAGGAGTCCATAGAATGTCCTGTTTTTCCAAAATATCTAGAAATGTTGAATGCAGAAATCGAGCAGGAAGCAACAATTGCAGCTGAGATTGCTAGAGACAGTTCTCAGGACAGTCAGAGTTCTGTTTCACTGAGTCAGGATCCACTAGGAGAACCAGTTATCGAAAATGAAGCTGCCACTGCCATGATTGAAGTGGAAAGAGCCATGGCACATGCTCAGGAGGATGCGGTTAACTTAGGAGATTTGGAAAGACAACTCAACGTTGAGCAGAGGAAAATATATGATGAAGTTACCAAACAAATTGATCATGGACTAAGTCATGAGAAGAAAGAGTGCTCATGTACGTCGTTGAAGCCTGTCCGACTGTACTTGAGTGGAGAAGCAGGAACTGGAAAAAGTTTCCTCATTAAAGCAATTTCATGTTATCTGCAGAAAAGAACTGAGTCATCGCTGTCTTGTGTTGTCACCGCTCCAACTGGACTGGCAGCACATAACATTAAAGGTATTACTTTGCATCGTCTACTGATGCTGCCAGTGGAGCATGATAACAAATTACAATACCACAAGTTATCTGGAGATGCTTGTTGTGAAGTAGCTAGAGTCCTGAAGAAGATGAAACTTCATATTATTGATGAAGTAAGCATGGCTTCCAATGTCATGCTTGCCTTTGTGCATTTGAGAATGCAGGAAGTTCTTAAAACAGAGTATGATGTGTTATTTGGTGGCAAACACATAATTGTTTTCGGTGATCTTCTGCAGCAGACACCAGTGAAAGGACAACCAGTGTTTAAACTGCTTACTCATGAAGATACCAGGAAGTGCCTAGGGAGCATTGGCAACGTTAACATATGGTTAAACTTCAATTATGCTGAGCTGCGTGAAAATATGCATCAGGCGAAGGACGAAGATTACAAGAATATTCTACAAGATGTTAGAATCGGGACAGTGACTGAGCGTGGGAAAGAAGCTTTACATGCACGATAACTGTCAAATTTGTATCCAGAAGAAGACGTTCTGCCAGAGGATATTTTTCAGAAAATTACTGAGAAGAAATCTGGAATATGTTTGATGCCAACTCTTGCAGAATGTTCCATCTTCAACAACAAAATGCTAAATTTCGAAAACCAAGAGATTGTGAAACTGGAAGCTATTGACAGAATAGAGCATATGGGAGGAACAATTATTTTGTCTGAGAATTTGAAATCTAAATTGGATTCATTAGAGAAGACTATATCTAAAACTGCTGGTTTTGAAAAGACTCTGAATGTGTGCTTAAATTGCCGTATCATTTTGAGAAGGAATTTACATATTGAAAGAGGTCTGGTAAATGGATCAATGGGTAATGTTGTTGATTTTGAGAAATACAGAAACAGAGATGGAATTGAATTTTTAAAAATTAAATTTGATGGCATTGAGGAAGTACAGCTAATTGGTTGTTGCACAGCTAGGTTTTTGCTTGTAAAAGACTTATATGTTCGCCGTAAGCAGTTTCCTGTTTGCTTGGCATATGCGGTGACAATCCATAAATCGCAAGGTTTAAGTGTAGACACTGCTTTGGTGAATATTGGCAGTTGTGTGTTCAAAGAGGGTATGGCTTATGTAGCATTGTCACGAGTCAGAACTTTATCGGGATTGTACTTGATTGATTGTGATGTCACAAACATTTGTGCGGATCTAGATTGTGTTAAGGAATACAATAGGTTAAGAAGAGAGTATGCGCCAGATTTGCCTCAATATCCTTTGTTTGAGAAACGTGTGGTAGGCCGGAAACGAAGAGATATCAGTAATAGTAGGGAGGTTGTAGCAAAAAGACCAAAAGTCGATGAACCGAAAATTGTAAGCAGAAAGAAAATGAATTCTGTTGAAGATGTTGTTGGTTTTCAAATTGAAAATAGTTCTGGTGTCAACTGCTATGCTAATGTAGTGGTTAATGTTGTCTTTTCTCTAGAAACTTTAAAAGAACAGATTGTGATCAATTCGGAACAAAGTTTTTGCTGTTTGTTGAATTCTGTGTTAGAGAAATGTAGCGCTGATAGAACAAGAGTAGAAAGTGTGTCTGAAATTCGTAATCTGTTAGATGAATGTTCAGTTCAAACGCATTCTCTCAAAATATTCAGCAGGATTGTCAGGAGTTTTTAATGTATATGCTTGATGTATTGCAAGATGAAGGTGTAGATGTAGATCATCTGTTTGGCCTTTCTTATCAATGGCAGCATGACTGCGAGAATTGTACATTATCAAGTACTACTAGTGTAGATTCAGAAAGATTTATATATTTAACTTTGCCAGACAGTAAATCAGTATACTTTAATAAGCTAGTAAAAGCAGCCGATCAAAACAAGGAGTGTAGCCAATGTAAGTCTGCAATGCTATCCACATTATTTATACGAAGCTATGGCCAGTATGTCATTTTAATGTTCCAACGATGTAGGCCTGATGGAACAAAATTGACAACTTTAATTAAATATTGTGTGGCTTCTCAGTTGTCAATATCAGGAAGGACTTTTGTAACTGCAGCAATTATATATCATGAGGGTCTTTCAACAACATCAGGACATTACACAACTTATTTGAAGTTTGGAAACGGCTGGTCATTCTGCAATGATTCTGTTTTAACTTTCAAAAAAAGATTGCCTTTTCACCTTAAAAATTCTTACCTGGTGTTCTTACAACCAAAATTTTAGGGAAGGAATCTCAGGATTTGTTCTGAGGAATTTCAAGAGGTTCTAATGGCTCCTACTCTATATGGCCTTGTGGATAAGTGTAGTACAGAACGAAAACTGTTTGTGTTAATAAGCTAATTCAAGCAGCAGATCAAAACAAGGAGTAGAGGTAATGTAAATCTGCAATGGTGTCCACATTATTTATAGAAACTTATGGGTGAAATGTCATTTTACAATTTCAACTACATAAACTGGATGAAAATAAGTTGTCAAGTCTAATGAAAAATGTTTTGGCTACACAGTCGTCGATTTCAGGAAGAACATTTGTAACTGCAGCTATTATATGATATGATGGTCCTTTGACAACATCAGGATATTACACAGGTTATTTGAAATATAAAAAAGGCTGGTCTTTCGGCAATGATTACCATTTGACTATGAAGCAATGTTGCTTTTTGACTTGTTTTCAGAAGTGAGAATTTAGGGTAGGTAACTGGATTATAATGATTCTAGGTGTTGCTGTAATTTACTGTGCTGTTTTAAATTGCTTTGTATGTCTCATTTTTCTTAAAACGATGGAGCTTATCTTTCAGAAAGTGGCGGGCAGAAAATAATAACAGTACAACAGAGTATAAGCTGTTCATAGGACATCCTTTGACGTCATAGAAAGTAAGTTACTTTTGAGGAGTTCTGATTTCTGATTGATTATATTATATGGGTTTTTTAAACACAATCACTTTGATTGTGTTTTTTTTCCCCGCTGTTATATGATGAATACCTTCAACTCACTGTTTTCAGTGAAATTTGATATATTCTGAGAACAGCAAAAATAAACCATTTAATATGTTTAATTAATTCTGTACTTTGAATTTTGATTTTTAATATGTACTCATCTTGTCTCATGCTCACTCATCTTTTAGTACTTTCTATCAATTTTAAAATTTTTGTTCTCTCATTCACAGATTGAAAGTATAAAAATAACAAGTGACTAAGTTAACGATAATTATAAGGTAAGTGTTTAGTACTCATTCCGTTACATCTCTTTCACATTTAACTTTTATTAGTTCCACTGCTTCATTTCTTTAACCCTCAGTTTCCTGCCTTTGCTACTTCCCTCATTCCTTTTTCTATTACTTACTTACTCTACTCTTTCCACTCCTTTTCTTAGTCCCTCTTTAAACAGTATCTCTGTGTTACTCCCTCTAGCTGTCTTTCTTTTAACATTACTCTCTGTTTACTTACTCTTCTTTTTTTTAAAAACATTTTTTTTCTAGTTCGCTTCCGGTTCGCGTACCGGCGCGCGAACCGGGAAGCGAATCAAAAGAAATAGAGTTTGCCAGAGTACTAAACATTCTAGCAATTTCTTATAAAGGGGAGATAGTTCTGAAAAGAACTTTTTTTAAAATTATTTTTGTTGTTTTATATTTTTTTTATTATTTTTCTGAACATTTTTTTTCTTTTTTTTTGGATTTTTTGACCGGTTTTATATTTTTTTTGGTTTTTTTGGGGGGGGGGGGAAATGAAAATGATTCGTTATAAAGGGCTCAACAGGAGCAACAAAAAAAAAAGATAATTCATTTTCTGGGGCGTTTTGGACATTTGTGATTATCAATAGCTATATTGATTAAATGTATGCTACTCTCCTTGTAGCAAATCAGTTGGCCACAAAAAATGCACACGTGTTTTACATTCCCAAACTTCATTTGGATATTTGGGACCATCTCCCTCGCCTCTGGTCCCGTCACTGCCTCTTCATTGGATGTACTGGCCACAGGTGGGGGGTTATCTTGCAGGTCATGGACTTGTGCAGCACTATAATTTATAGGGTGCCACCTTTTCATATGCCGATGCATGGTATAATTCCCATAGCTATATTTCTTTTCTGTCCCTCTGGACAGATCATTTTGGCAGATCAGACAGGTAACGTACCGGGCATTTACCTTTTTTTGGCCCTGGGGAAATGTAAAAAATTGCCATATAAAGTTTTCTTTGACATGGGACCTCCTTGGCTGTTCAAGTAAAAACCTCCTGCTCCCTTGCACCTGTTCCTCTTCTTCCTCTTCTTCCTCCTCTTGCTGTAGGATAACCTGAGGAGGTGGTCAGCACTTCCTAGGAGGTGGTCGTGGTGGTGGGGTCCACCAGCTGCAGCAATCAATGAAGCCATTTCTAAGGAATCAAAGTAGGTCTTTCTCTCATAAAAATGAAAGTCAGAGTGAGGAAAAAAGGTGGGGCTTTCATCATTTGGGAAAAAAAAATGTTCTAAACCAATGAAAAGTGTTATTTGTAGGTCATATGACCAAGCCTTACATCGTTAGGAAACCAAAAGTAAAATGAACCAATGAAAAGTTTTATGAACAAGTCACATGACCTGTTATGCTTACATTACGCGTCCCGCTACGCACCCGGAGCGCTTCCGGGGCACTGCGCTTCGCTCCCCGGAGCGCTTCTGGGTGTGCTAACGCGGCGCGTCATAAGACGCGTTACGCGGCAACGCGATACGTTGCGCTTACACGACGCTTCACGATGTTGTTTTCTAACGTGGTAGTTGCGCTAACGGAACGTTTACCGGGTCGCGGAAGCAAATTGAGCTAACGGGAAGCTGCCCGGTGCGCGGACCGGTAGCGAAACAAAAAAAAAATTAAAAAAAATATAGAAATAAAAAAATTATATTAAATACAAATAAAATATATTTTTCCTTTAAAAGAAAAATACATTTTACAGCTTTTGTTATTTGCTTTTAAAAAACCATTGAAATTCACTGAAAAAAACCATAAGTTATAGACCATATATAGTTAGGAATTAGCATTTACAAAACCTTAAAAATTCACTGAAAAAACCATAGGTTATAGACCATATATAGTTAGGGATTAGCATTTACAAAACCTTATTTTACTCACATAAAACCATTGAAATTCGCATATATAGTTAGTTGCAGTAACTATATATCGCACACCCGCAATCCACTGCTGATCATGTCACATATTACATCATTCATGACATGGTCAGTGACATCACTGATATATATATATACTACTATTATAAAGAGAGAACACAAACCTTTTGGCAAGGTAAACTCGGGAACCACAGCGCCAATCCACACACCAAATATATTGTTGTAATCCTCAGGGTGTGCAGATGGACATAGGCTATAGAAAGTTAAAAAAAACGTAAATTTAAAAATATAACTTTAAAAAGTAGTGCCCTGAAAGTATCACCGGCCGCGACGCTGCGCTGGCCGCGAAGTAGCGCTGGCCGCAACGTATGTGATGACGAGAAGGAGCAGCGGTGAAGTGAGGAGCATGGGGAGGAGCGGCAGCTCAGGTGCGTCATGACGAGGAGAAGCGGCGGTGAAGTGAGGAGTGCGGGGAGGAGCGGCGGCTCAGGTAAGGCTCTGGAACACGGGAAATGTCAGGGCGGGAGGGAGCCAGTGCGGGAGGTTGGCCCTGAACAAATGCGGCTGAGGTAAGGCTCAGGCTTTGGGGGCAGCATTTCAGGCTTGCGTGCACTCCCCCCACCGCCCGCCACAATATTGTCCGGGACACAGACAATGTCGTCGTGGGCGGGGGCCGGGGCGGGAGTGCAGGCAAGCCTGAAATGCTGCCCCAGCCCCCATCTGCCCCAGGCAATGCTGGGGCGGGCTGCTAGTATATATATATATATCCAATTACCACTCCGGTGCTTCGATCCACCCCAAGGAGAAAAACACGGACTTCAGAATAACTTCCTCACTGCTGGCTCCAGTGACTTTTATTTAATCAGGTGCGAAATGCTGTCAGACAGGATGACGCGTTTCGGCTAAAGTGTAGCCTTGCTCACAGAAAAACACATATATATATATATATATATATATATATATATATATATATATATATATATATATATATATATATATATATATATATATATATATATATATATATATATATCCAGGCTCACTGCTCCAAATTACGGGGCACTCTCGCAGCGGGTGCAGGTCTAAGCGCGTCAGAGCTTCGCGCTTTGAAACATGAAAGCTCTCTCCCTCCCGGTCCCGGGTGGAAAATAAAGACAGCACACGTGGGAATTCTCGTTGTTAGCAATCTTTACTCGCACAGACGCGTTTCGGAAGCTACGCTCCCTTCCTCAATGTTTACACCGTAATGCGCGACCTGGCGCCATTTTATTTCAAATTTACAAACAACACGTGTTGGTAGGTGTAGAGAGAGGACTGACGCAAGAGCGCCATCTTGCTAGTACAAACATTCCCTGTATTAGCATGCATGAAATTAAATATCACATTTCATTTATGATTGTTGATGTCAATAAAACTTTAAAAAAACCTCTCATATTTATAACGAGGAATTTACAACGTAATTTTGCCGTGGATCGGCAGGTAACCCTCTCCTTAGTACAATGGGCAATGGACTGTGATCTCGCCGTGGATCGGCTTGTGGCAACTCGAAGGTTGCCATTTAAATTTCCATTGACCCCGTGTGCAAATTTATACCACACAGTGTTGAATGATAATTATCAAAATATTAAAAAAGGTTGCTAAATATGAAACCATAATCCAGAAGTTACCAAGAATATTACACGATTATCAAGTACATGGTGCCACGATAATGAAAAAAGCTCTTAATTCATTCTAAAGCACAATTAATCACAGAAGAACACATATTATGGAAACCAAAATCCTTAAGCTGTAATAACAACAAGATAGTCCTCACTTCGGATACTGCAGTATTGACATTAGCTCCCTAAATGCACAGTAAGTTCCTCCCCACAGTTGAGTCCCAAGGGGGCCTTTGTCTGGCAGTCTATAATATAACGGGATTCTAACCTACGAAGTTTCTGTAGTTTATCCCCACCCCTTATGTTGTCAGAAATTGCGTCCAAGCAGAAGTATTGTAACAGATTCCTGTCGCCCTTATGTTTAATGGAAAAATGTCTTGCGACAGGGTATGTGAAATCTCTGTTAACTATGGCTCGCATATGTTCTAGAATACGCAGTTTCACGGGGTTTATAGTACTGCCTATGTATCTAAGCCCGCAAGGGCAGAGGAGGCAATAGACCGCAAATGGGGAAGTACAGGTAAGGAATTGATTAATCCTCTTTTTCTTTTTGCAACCCACAAGTTCGTAAGCAAGAACCCTTTTACTGTTGGCACAGGCCTTGCATCGGCCACATGGGAAGAACCCTTTTGCATCTCTCAATTTCCCTGTACGTGTGGGGATGGGTGACAGGTGACTATGTACCAAAGTATCCCTCAACGAACGTGCCCTTCTGAAAGTAATTAAGGGATTTACAGGAATGTCATTCCCAATAATATTGTCTTTCTGCAATATATGCCAATGTCTTTTCAGGATGTTCCTCAATTGTTGACAATCTTGGGAATATGATGTTATCATCCTGAATTTTTCTGCCTCACTAGTGGGTTTTTGTTTCTTAACAAACAGAGTCTGTCTGGGTTGTGTCCTTACTCTGTCTAAGGTATTACATAACATCTGCTTGTTATACCCCCTGGCCTCGAATCTATTGATACTTTCCCGGGCTGCTAGTTCAAAATCGTCATTTGTGGAACAGTTCCGTTTCAACCGCAGAAGCTCACCATAAGGTATACTCCTGATGAGTTTCTGAGGATGATTGCTTGACGCATGTAGCGTGCTATTCCCTGCTGTGGGCTTCCTATAAAGGGAGGTCCGAATGCTGTTATCCACGACTTCAATCTTTAGATCTAAGTATACCGCCTCACTCACACTTGCATGACCAGTGAAAATGAGGTTACAGTTGTTATCATTTAACACTTTGACATATTCCCAGGCAGTCTCTACTGAACCATTCCAGACTATGCACAAATCGTCAATATAACGATACCATGAGACGATACAGTCTGACCACTGTTCTCTGTCGGAACCCCAGGCCTCCTGCTCCTCCCACCAGCCCACGAATAAATTCGCGTAGCTGGGGGCGAAGCAGGAACCCATGGCGGTACCGGAGAGCTGTCTAAACAAATCATCCTGAAATAAAAAGATGTTATTAAATAAGCAGAATGCAATTAGCTCCATCAGCATAACATTATGTTGGGCATATTTCAGTGGTCTTTTCCCTAGGAAGTACTTGATCGCCTGCATTCCATGTGCATGCTCGATGCTCGTATAGAGACTTGTGATGTCAAGGGTCAATAGACAATAGCCTGGTTGCCATTCAATTGATTCGATCTTTTGAATAAAGTCAGCAGTGTCTCGGATTTAGGACTTTAAACCCATGCGCACACACAAAAAACCCTGCGGACGTCAGCATAACTTAACTGCTAAACAACGAATGGCCATAAAAACACTGGCCGATGACACATCAATAATCTGTAAACCTTCAGATAAAGGAGGCAATGTTGTCATTCTTTCACGAGCAGAGTACGTCCAAGAAGCAATGCGTCAATTGCAGGACAAGTCTTGTTACGAATTGACTACCAAGCAAAGATACCAGTCCAGTATTGAAGAACTGCATGGACTACTTAAAAAATGGCATGATAAACAGATGCTTGATACCGAAGAGTATCTCTTCTTGAAAACAACACATCCCATCACCCCCACCTTTTATTACTTGCCCAAAGTACATAAGAGGATGGACAAACCACCTGGGCGCCCTATTATTTCATCTATGGGCAGCCTAACCGAGAATCTATCTAAATTTCTGGACTATTTCCTGTTTGAAATGGTTTTGGGTTTAAAGTCCTATATCCGAGTATAAAAAGTAACACTGTGGAGGGACTAACCGACCGTGAGCAAGGCCAGTTGTGGCTGAAACGCGTTGGTGGGGTGAAGTCTAATAAACAGACTTAACAAGTATCCTGGTTGTGCCGCCTCTTTTGTATGACATATATATATATATATGTATATATATATATATATTTATATATATATATACATATATATTCACTGGAAAAAACATAGGTTTTAGGGGTCTTATAGTCGTCTTCTCCGCAATGTGAGGTGCTTCAGCAACAATGCAACAGCTTGCAGTAACAACATGCTTTCCCAGCGATGCTATGACAAGAACTGCAGCTGCTACACACTTCGCCCATGATGCGGCAGTGTCTGGTGCAATGTTGATCCTCTTCTCCTGCGATGCGAGGTGCTTTTGCGTTGTAAAGCAAGTGCGGCAGTTCAGCGACACGCTTCTCCTTTGTGAGTCAATCTTCCAGCTCCTTCCGACACGCAGTCCCTCAGAAAGCCCAACACAACTACAGGCACTTCCTAAGAACTCTTGGGGAGCTGGTGGGTGAAGTCTGTTGTCCCTGAGGCTTCAGCAGGAGACTAGCTCCTTCTCAAGCCCTTGGAGATCCTTCACAAGTTGATGAAAGTACACACAAAGTTCCCCTCTCCTTTCTTTGGCAGTCAGTTTCTCCTCAGTCTCTCTGGTTCCTCTCCTCAGCAAAGGTTTCTTCTTGTTTCCCAAAAGTGATCTAAAGTTCTGGGGTCTGTGTCTCCCTTTTTATACACAGTTTCTCTTTGTTCTCTGAAGGCAGAGAGGCCTTTGCCTAGTCTAAACCAGTTCTGGTCAGTCCTGGAGATCTCTGTTTTTATGATTCCTTTTTCCTTCCACCGTGCAGGGCAGGGTCATCAGACGCACCACAGGAGCATTGTGGAGGGAAGGCACAGTCCTACTCGGGTCCCAGGTGCAACTCCTCCCACCCGTCTACATGCAGATCTCTATTCAACCCTGTGCTGACTCACCCTGTCTCCTGGAATCCCCCAGCCCCTGTCACTCAAACTCCAGACAAGGAATACACAACCTAGCAGAGGCAGGCTTGGATGGTTAGACAAGAATATACCTACTTTCTAAAAAGAGTATTTTCAAACACAGAATGTTAAAACCAACTTCACTAAATGATGTATTTTATCATTCTGAGTTTAAGCATACTAAACTAGAATTTCTTCCTGGTTCCCTGAGTCAGTTAGGATTATAAAATGTAATAATCAAACTGCCCATTCTGGCCTATGGGGAACAGATAGCCTTGCAATAGTGAAAAACAAGATTCACTATCAGGACAAGCACACTTATCAGGGATTGTCCTACCTTTTACCTACAATGCACCCTGCCCTTGGGCCTGCCATAGGGTTGTCTGACATTAAGAAAAGGGAAGGTTTAGGGACTGGAAAGTGGGTGCACTTGTCCAGTCGCCATGGCAGTACCAGACTGCACACAGGCTCTGCAATGGCAAACCTGGGAAACACTTTTACAGGCTGCTTCTGTGGGTGGCACAACCAGTGCTGCAAGCCCACCAGCAGCATTTGGTTTACAAACCCTGGGCACACTCAGTGCATTGTATTAGGGTCTGACAAGTAAACCAAACCAGCCGATCATGGAGTCACTAAGGCTTACATCAATGTACCATAAGGAGCACTTGCACTGTGGTACTGAACAGCAGTGGCACAGTGCCCAACATATCTACAACCTGCAAAAACACCTGAGGCAACAGCAAAAAATGGAAGGGAGACTCACACCAAGGTGCCAGGTCTAACACATAGCCATAAATCTTAATCTAATTTTAAAGACTTATCTTCAGAGGCAAAATACATAAAGAAACAAGAGAGCGGTTAATGGGAGCTCTAATCTCTGTCTGCATTTCAAAGTAGAAGAGGATAAGCTCAAAAAAGATATGATATCCTTCATGTAGATTTTATTAAACATTTGATGTTTTTTCACTGAACACAACTGATGCATACTAAAGAGTTAGGATGAGTTTTGCATTAGTACTTTTAGAGATTGACAGAATGCTCCTCCCCATAGACATTTGTAAACCTTTTGACTGATTTCGACATTTTGTTTAGTTTGCTGCTATATGGTCATACAATGTTAATTTATTATCTATTGTCAAACCTAAATATTCATGGCTGGTAACTTGTTCAATGCCAGTGCCCTCGATTTTCCACCTTGTTTGTTTTCTAGATTCTCCAATCACATTATTTTGGTCTTCCCCAAGTTCACTTTTAAATCATTATCTATATAAAGGTTTTGAAGATGTGATAACTTAAATTGAAGCCCTGCAGGAGTTTAAGAAAAGAAGATAATATCATCTATGTATGACAAATATGTGATAGGCTCATGTCCAAGTTTTAGCCGAAGATCATCTGCATTGTTTAGATATTAATTTAAATCTGATATATATAAAGAGAAATGTAGGGGGGTAAAATGCAGCATTGTTTTAGTCAAATGGAGATTATCATTTTGGAGAAAGTGACCTCCTATTGAGCTTAACTTAAAGCCATGATTCATCATATTGGGATATCATAAAGTGCAATAATGAATGATCAATTCCCTATTTTACTTTTTTAGCCCATAATTTCCTGTGAATAACCTTGAAAATGCTGTTGTGTAGTCCATGTAGCATGCATACAATGTGCAATGTTTTTCTGGAGTCCTAGTCACTAATTGACTAAGTGGACAATGTTGTCCAATGTAGAGCAGCAAGGTCTGAATCAGGACTGATTGAGAGGGAATAAGTTTTGATTTCAGCCTAGGCATGTTGATTGTTCATTAGAAATTTACCAAAAAACTTCCCCTCTGCCTTCTCTACATAGAGGAGGGTAATAAGACAATAGATTTCTGAATATTCACACTTGCCTTTTTGTATAGCAGACATATTCATGTCCCATTCCTTGAGTGAGGAATTTGTCCAGTTCATGTGTTATTGCATACTGGCTTGATGTAGGTTTAGAGAGTATTTCCCAAGATTCAAATGGCAGCAAGCCTCTCCCATTCAACCTAGAAGACTAATTGTGTCAAGTCAGCCCAATTACACAGACAAAAACATCAATGTACATTGAGCAATTTATTGCCATGTATGTATCTTCTTTGAAAGAATGAATCTTTGTGTTAGTTGCCATAAGACGGTGTGAATTAGTCTCCTGTAACTGAATGATTCATCTAGGAATGCAGAAAGACCAACTTGGTTGGTGCAAAGAGCCAGGTTTTAAAGACCTTCCTGAGCCTAGTCAGGGATGGGTCTGTTTTGAGATCAAGAGATAGGCTGTCCCACAGAAGGGCTGTTAACCTAAAAAGAGCTTTTTCCTCTCCTTGTGATTTTCTGAAAGGCAGGTACCACCAAATGTTTTGTGGAAGCCAAACGGAATAGCCTATTGGGGATATACCGTCACTGGTATGAACCAGATCTACTTAGGCATTTTGCAGTCATAAAGGGCCCAATTTGCAGACTTGAAAATTTTGCAAATCAAAATGACTTTTTAGTTTCTGCTAAATTCAAATTGTGATTCTGTGCAGCAGTACCAATTGCAATGTGGGTTTGTGATTTCACACCGAATTATTATATTGAAGTGGAATTTTTTCTGGCATACATTTCAAATAGAAATTGCCATTAGGATGTATTAATGTTTGCAACTGAAATCATGTTTCAAGACATTAATGTTTTTGCAACTACTGAAAGGTTGTGGTAACCAATGCACAAATGTGAAGGGGTCCTCAAGGGACCCCTTTCTGTTTGTGAATGTTTTAATAAAAAGATTTTATAAATAGACAGTAGTCCATCAAACCACTACTTACTCATAAAATAGTTGTATTTTTCCTATATGCCGCCTGTTTTCTTAAAAAGAAAGTTTACTGAGTTTAAAAAAACAAAGATTGATTTATTGAAAAGCAATGACAGACATAGTAATCTACTGACTCAAGCAGGCCACCATCTCTGTGATTGTAGCCAATCACAGTGGTTTGCAATGTGTGACCTCCCACATGCATATTAACATGAATATTAATTGGATAGATCGGATTGAGAACCACTATGAATTTTGCTTTTGAGAATCCACCTATTAGTAACTACCAGATTAATTCTTAGTACACCTTGACCCTGTGTGTGCAACACCAAGTATGTTCTGATTAATCTAAAGAAAATATGGTGCAACAATATTATAATAATGGACATATTGCACCTTTATATTGACATGTCACTAGACTTCAGGTTGTAAAATATTTCTTCAACGGCACACAAACTTTCTGAAACACATTAAAGGTTCCTAAATATGTACAATGTGCAATGTACTTCATAACATAATAATGTTATATTTCATGATAATTTTATCATTCAAGTGCAAGGTCAGCAATGGCCACTCTGCTTGTTCTTCCTATGTCAACTTCTTCATGGGATGGTGAGGAAAATGTACTCACAAGATCAATATTTGTCAAATTTTCATGCACATATAAAGAAGTGGTTGAGTTTTATCGATGCTACCTTCTGATTGTGATCAGGAATGAAGAACTCTTTGTGGCATATCCTAAATAGTGATGATCTAAATGTGAAATACACAAATAATCATTATCAAATTTTCAGGGCTTAGGAGATAATATAAATTTAAGGGAGGGACAGTCCTCTGAGAAGTTAGAGGGGGTATCCAGATGTGGTGCCACGTGACTCAAGTTTAAGTTTTAATCAGGGAAAGGGAAAGGTAGTTGAATGAAAAAAGAAGACGCACAAATGGAGAATAGTTTATGGCTCATAGCCACCTTTAAAGCTGACAAACATATGTACCTGCATATGTTCTGAAGAGGCATTCGTATACATGACCATGAATCCCATCATCAATTAGCACATAAAATAATCTCTCAATCACATTAAGCTGACTGCAGAGTTTGAAAAGTATACTAATCTCCAGTATCTTTGTGAGACATTGTAATGAGTGACTACAATAAACACCCAAAGGATTTTACATAATATCTAATGAAGATTTGTCAACATGAACAGCTGGGAACCTATATATAGAAAATACAGTATCAGTCTTGGAAAATATAAACACTATGGGCGCGATCATAGTGGGCCACAAATCCTGTATTGCACAAGAACTTTTGTTTGCACTGAAAACAGAATCATAATGTTTACAAAACCTTACGCTTGGTATTAATTAGAGGGCAAAATAGAACAGATTCTCTTTTTCTACATGTTCAAATGGATCAAAACATATTCTATTAGCTTGTCAATCCCCTTCCACTGTGTTAATCTAGTAATAATTAGCTTAAGCATAATTTGCATCTGAATACTATAGCCTGTAGCAAATTTGCCTTTTCTCATTTTCACACTTGATTTTTCACCTTTTACTGATCCAATTGTTTTGCTGTTTTATGAACTCTGTGCACTTTAACCATGCTAAACAGAAGCAAAGTCCCTATGGTTCTCCTTTAAACATAGATAAATTGGCTTACCCTTGATTTACATATTTAACTTGCCTCAATGTCCCTAGTATATGGTGTAGGGAATACACCCAGGCCCTGGAAGTTAAATGACAACTGTGAATTGCAGCACCTACTGTGCCATCCACAGAGTGGGTCTGCAAACATTTGGCATCAGACTTCATGTGTGTAAACTCACTACCACAGCCTAAAAAGCAGCTGCCACACTTGTCAAAGTAACGTTTTTTTAAGATGCAGGAAACCCTGTTTTTTAAATAATATTAGGTCAGTCCTAAGTACACCTTAATACCAAAAGGTAGGGCACCTGAAAGTAAAAAAAGTGGAACATCTACAAAAGCAAAGTTGGCATGATCCTCTAGGGCCACCCCCACATTATTTTCCTTGGCTATCAGGGCTGTAGCTGGATCCAAAACAATAACAAAATACAGTTTATAAACTGTAATCAGTAACGCTTGATAGGTAACGGCTAAATTGGTCATTCATAAAATATTTTTTCATATTTATTTAAAGTCAAATTCATTGATGATGTTGGATGTTTGGAGAAATACTTAAGGAACAGCAGCCCAGACAGTGCTTGACCTTAATGAGGATTTACAACTGCTCTCAGAGCAGAATAATGGCTTAAACCTTGTCACAGAATGCACCGAGTGTGCAGCATTTGATACCTATCAACTCAGGAAAGAGAGTTTCTCTGGGCCATTGAACTACATTAATCTGAAAGAGTTGCATGTCAGAACAACACATGTCTTTACCACCCATGCTGGTACTCTGCAATCTTTACAATGAATGCACCTTACCACACATTCCTTCACCACTCATATTGTTAAAACGACATACCTTAGGGAAAGCGCTAGACTTTGGAGCAGTATAATTTCCTATTCCATCTCTTTAAAGTTCAACAGCGCTTTCCCTGATGCATGCTGTTGTAACCATATGTGTGGTAAAGGAATGCATGGTAAATACTAATTTGTTGTAACACCTGTGTTGTAACAGCAATGTGTGATTCGCGGTATACACTCAAAATATCGAGTTTTAAATATCGATTTGCATTAATATTGAATTAAAATATAGAATGGACACAATATCGAATGGACAGAATATAGACTACAAAAATATCGAATAAAATAGCAGTAATATCGAATTCAAAATACCGAATGGACAAAATATCGACAACAAATATATGGAAAGGACAGAATATACACAACACTATTATAGAATGGACAGAATATAGACAACAAAAATATTGAATGGACATAATATAGATAACAAAAATATCGAATTTGAGGTAAGTTAATATCAATTTTTTAATAATATCCAATTTTTGTAAGTGTTTTTTATGTTAGTATATGTGTGAAAAGTGTATATTTATTTTATCATTTATTTTAATTAATACACTTTATGGTATTTAATTTTTGCGTAAAATAATTCTGTAGCGGGTTGTGGGTTTATAGGGGAATAGGGTGGGAAGTAATTTAATTATAACTAATTAAATATGTACATTTATGTATTGGTATTTATTTTGAATTAATTGTTCAATATTTGTTAATAGGTAATTAATTAAAATATAATTGGTAATTAATGTTAATTGATTGAATAATTGATAATTATGTTAATTTTATTAATTTATTTTCTGTTGCGGGTTGTGGGTTTATAGGGGAATAGGGTGGGAAGTAATTTAATTGTAAATAATTCAATGTTTTAATTTTTATATTGGTTTTTTGTTGTAAGTTTTAATTATTTTTTAAATGTTAAAAAATTAATTTTTAATTGGTAAATAATTTGTATTAATAGGTAATAGTTTTTATTTATTAATTTTTATTTTTATTTGTTCTTTTAATTGATTAAATATTATATTATATAAAATTGTTAATTACTTTTAATTAATTTGTAATTGGTATTAATATTTATTATATTTGTATTCATATATGAAGTATTTACTTTCCCTACTGTTGCACTCACTGGAGTGGGAATAGTTAAATTTATGCCTACGCTATCCAACGCTTTCCTTACTGTTGCACTCACTGGAGTGGGAATAGTATTTTTTACCTATACGCTATCCAACGCTTACTACTGTTGTACTCTCTGGAGTGGGAATAGTAATTTTTACCCTCCCGCTATCCAACGCTTTCCCTACTGTTGCACTCATTGGAGTGGGAATAGTAATTTTTACCCCTACGCTATCCAACGCTTTCCCTACTGTTGTACTCTCTGGAGTGGGAATAGTAATTTTTACCCTCCTGCTATCCAATGCTTTCCCTACTGTTACACTCACTGGAGTGGGAATAGTAAATTTTATGCCGACGCTATCCAACACTTTCCCTACTGTTGCACTCTGTGGAGTGGGAATAGTAATTTTTACTACTACACTATCCAATGCTTTCCCTACTCTTGTACTCTCTGGAGTGGGAATAGTCATTTTTACCCTCCCGCTACCCAACGCTTTCCCTACTGTTGCACTCACTGGAGTGGGAATAGTATTTTTTACCTATACGCTATCCAACGCTTTCCCTACTGTTGTACTCTCTGGAGTGGGAATAGTAATTTTTACCCTCCCGCTATCCAACGCTTTCTCTACTGTTGCACTCATTGGAGTGGGAATAGTAATTTTTACCCCTACGCTATCCAACGCTTTCCCTACTGTTGTACTCTCTGGAGTGGGAATAGTAATTTTTACCCTCCTGCTATCCAATGCTTTCCCTACTGTTACACTCACTGGAGTGGGAATAGTAAATTTTATGCCGACGCTATCCAACACTTTCCCTACTGTTGCACTCTGTGGAGTGGGAATAGTAATTTTTACTACTACACTATCCAATGCTTTCCCTACTCTTGTACTATCTGGAGTGGGAATAGTAATTTTTACCCTCCCGCTATCCAACGCTTTCCCTACTGTTGCACTCATTGGAGTGGGAATAGTAATTTTTACCCCTACGCTATCCAACGCTTTCCCTACTGTTGCACTCACTGGAGTGGGAATAGTAATGTTTACCTCTACGCTATCCAACGCTTTCCCTACTGTTGCACTCTCTGGAGTGGGAACAGTAATTTTTACCCTCCCGCTATCCAATGCTTTCCCTACTGTTGCACTCACTGGAGTGGGAATAGTAAATTTTATGCCTACGCTATCCAACGCTTTCCCTACTGTTGCACTCTCTGGAGTGGAAATAGTTATTTTTACTCCTACGCTAGCCAACGCTTTCCCTAATGTTGCACTCACTGGAGTGGGAAGAGTAATTTTTACCCCTACGCTATCCAACGCTTTCCCTACTGTTGCACTCTCTGGAGTGGGAACAGTAATTTTTACCCTCGCGATATCCAACGCTTTCCCTACTGTTGCACTCACTGGAGTGGGAATAGTAATTTTTACTGCTACACTATCCAATGTTTTCTGTACTGTTGCACTAACTGGAGTGGTAATAGTAAATTTAACCCTCCCGCTATCCTACGGTAAAAATATTGTATATTTTTTATTAATATTATGTTTATATATATATATATGTATTAAAAAAATATATAGTTTTTTTAAAGTTACATTAATTATTTATTAATTTTAAGGTTATTTAAGTATTTTAAGTATGTTTAAGTTAATTATATTTATTTTTTCATTAATTTTCAACTACTTTTAAGACATTTAAAAAATTCGATATTTTGAGTAACTATATTTTTTACAATAATATTTTTGATTCGATATTTTTGTACTTACCTGTTTGGAGATAGGGATTCGATATTTTTGCATTTATGAAGGCCTCGCGTTAGTTTTGCGTCGCCGGTGCGTCACTTTTTGTGATGCACCAGCGGTGTAAAAAATGCGCCTTGTTGCGCCATATTTAAAAAGTGACGTATCTAGGTAGATGCGTCACTTTTTAAACCCCTGCACCACATTATACCTGCGTCAGGTATAATGTATGCAGAGGGGCGTTCCCCCGCAAAAAGCCTCGTAATAGTGACGCAGTGAAATCTATGAGATTGCACTGCGTCACTTTTAGGACGATGTTGCGTTAAAATCTTGCGCCTGCCTCACAGCAGGCGTAAGACTGACGCATGCCCTTTCACATGGGGCTTTCCCCATGTGAAAGGATGCATTGCTGGAGTTGCGTCACTTTTGTAACACGCTCCAGCAATGCGTCACTTTTGCGCTTACAGATACGTCAGAAATACTGACGTATCTGTAACTCCTTGCAACATGATGCGTCATACATTAAATATGACGCATCAGGAATGTCGTAAGGAGTGCGGAGGAGTAAGGAGTGCGCAGTGAAAAGTGACGCATCGCTGTTTTCACGCAGCGATGCGTCACTTTTCATAAATGAGGCCCCAGATGTTTTACTCGATATTTTGGTAAGTCTTATATTCTTCATCGATATTCTTTCAGTGATCTGTGATTCGCACCACATTGTAAATTCTGTTGCCCATCTGAAAGGGGCAGGGGTGAAGTCTGCCCAATAATGTAATAGGAGGCATACAAAATTGAAAGCTTTGTGTCCCAAAGGCCCACATTAACTGAGCCTGCACCAAACCCAGAGGGAGGTGGGAGGTAAGGTACTTAAAGAACTGGTTTGGAGTGGACACAGGGGAGGAGAAAGCTGATTTCCCTTTCTACACCTCTGACTGGAGTCAACGGCTCTGTGCAACGAAGAAATTATACTGTGTTTTAGGAGTGAGTTGCATTGTGGGACTGTTCACATTAAGGCAAACAGGATGTGTTGCAAATGTAGGAAGGGTTGCCCTGGCTTCCTTTTCCCCCTTTGGTTTGGGAATGTCCAGGAGTCACCCCCGCCGTATAGCTAGTGCCACCCAAGAATGTGGCACACCTATTAACCCTCCTCCAAACACTTTCTGGACCTGTGGAAGATCAGAAGAGAACTGAACTTGCTGTCTGTGACCTGACAGAAGCCCTTAAGGATGATACATACTCCCTCTTGTACCCAGGACAAACAAGTGGACTCCAAGGATCAGTTGGCTGAAATCCTGTGTGGCTACAGGGACAAAACAAGCAGAAAGGTTTTTTTTTCTGAAGTGACCAGTTGGCCAGTACCAACTGGACCCTGCTGGTTACTTCTTTTGGAGTGAGTCCTGGTCCCTAATTACTGTTCATGAGGTCCTCGGAACCTTATCATTGACCCGAGGAGCTGCTCCAGAAACCATAAAAAATTTGGAGTTAGAACTTTTTTGGACTTCTAAGACCTCCTGAGCTGTAAGCGTAACTTCTCTGCAAAGGTGTCAATTTCATTACAACTTATTCACATACAGCTTCTGGCTTGCTGTAGTCTATCATTTTGAGTTCCATAAACAATACTAAGTCAGATGGTATGTTCTTGGACAGGCACAAACTTCCTTGGCGTATCTGACTTGTACATCTTCATGGTGACCTGAAATCATGTCTAGATACCAGAGTACTGCTTCTATAAACTATGATTGGTGCATAGTGCTTTTTGGGACTATTTTTACTAAAGACTTAAAAATGAATCGCTCTAGTGCCCCTTATTGTCATTTTGATGTCATTCTGTTCATTTAAGTTTAAGCTATTTCTGTAATTTAGGTTGAGATTTTTATTTTTCGTTAAGCCTATCTGTTATGTGCAATAACTACCAAGGGGTTGAACACAGGCTAATTGAGTGACTTTGGGTTAAACTTGACAAGCTAGTGTTATTTTCCCTTGAGGTGGGCAACTGCAGACCCTTAATAATAATGTACTTTCTTACGGAGCCCAATTATGATCAATCCTGATATGTATTATTAATTAGTGTGGTGCAAAATTCATGCAATTTGCATTTGTGGAATTATGCCCAGTTTCATGAAAATGACGTCAAATTACATAAAATGCCAAAATACAAGTTGGTGCTATATTTGAGTGCAAATTTTAAGTGCAAAATGTGGTCTCAGTCCTTAATCATTTGCGTTACATTTTTGCTTGAACAGCAGGAAATTACGCTGATATTGTAGAGTAGCTTAGCTCTGGAATTTCGCTTAAAAGTGTAACATGAAATAGACAAGTTTACACCAGTCTAGAGGAAATTCCTCCCATGCCTATTATTAACACCCTGTATCCACTGGCATCACATTTCGAAAAATTCCCAAGGAGTCACACTAAGTACCTTAATATTTTTGGTGCTGCATAGAGAAGGCACAAAATCGAACTCAGTGGAAATGCAGAGGAAACACTTCGAGGTAGTCAAGTTGTGCCAAGTGTCTGTCTGGAAGAAATCAAAGGAAAAGACTGCATCTGTCTTCTGAATAGTGTGACTGGGGTCATTCTTTACAGTTTGTGCTTTATGAAGATGCCTGTCCTCCAAAGGAAAGACCACTGGGGTTAAATGGTGTAAGCTTTGAAAAATTAGGCATTTTATTTCCCTATTAGTTTATGCATTGTATTTATTCCCCATCTAAATTATGTGAGCAAATGCAGGGAACTAGAATGCACTGACAGGGTCTGCAAGACAACATGAATTTGAATGAATGAATGAATTTATTTGTGTGGTTTCTCAAAACCATTACAATAGAAAAGAAGAGCACTACATTAAAAGATAAACAGTCAAATTAAAATCTAAAGGTCTGAAATTCAAAATCTGTAAACAAAAAAAGATAAATTTATGTACACAACAATTATTAAACGTTTTACATGCTTCAGTTAAACTAGGCAGGTAATAAAAGATAATGGGCAGCCTCTACATGAGTGCCTGCCTAATTACTTAGGGGGGAGTGCCCATCAACGTTGTGCGAGTATATTGTACAAATTTACCAAACATAGGGGGTCATTAGGATTGCGGTTTTTCCGCATCCTCGGGGCCGGCGGAAGCCACCACCGGCCCCGAGGATGCGGAAAAACCGCAGCGGACTGACCAAGGACCCACCACCACATTAGGATGGCTGGTGGGTCCTGGTTTCCGTCCGCAGCTTTTCCGCTGCGGCTGGCTTACAACCGCGGCGGAAAAGCTCTGATATGGTGACGGTGTCTCTCAGACACCGTCCGCCATATCAGGATGGGATTTTAAAAGTGCTTTTCCGCGGCGGGTTTTCCGCCGTGGAAAAGCATACGGATCTTCAGCTAGGGGGCCCGTTGCGGGCCCCCTAGGTGAAGGGGGGGTGGGGGGTGCACATGGGGGGTACCTATGGTACCCCCCTGCATTTGCATGCAGAAAGCGGCAGGCACCGCGCGGTGCCTGCCTCTTTCTGCATGCAAATGCAATGCGTGCATTTTTAACATTGCCGCGGGTGCAGCTTGAAGCTGCACCCGCGGCAATGTTAAAAATAGAGGATGTGACCGCCAGGGTGGCGGTCACATCCTAATCGCACAGGAGGGGACTCCGCAGCCCATGCGGACGTCCCCTCCTCCTCAATGATCGCGGACGGACGCAAGTCCGTCCGCGATCATAATCGGCCCCTAAGTCATGTGCTTGACTGTGTCCAGAGTATAAAGTCGATGGGCTGCCTCCTTTGCAGTTCGAGTACCCAATTGTAGCAAGATGGGCCTGAGATAGACTCTGCGAGCTAAGCGCAGGGACGTGCAGCAAAATAAGATGTGGACCAAAGACTCACGTTTATATTTACAGAGCCGACACTCCATAATCGCTGGTCTTGCTGAACCGGTAGGGTATAATTCTTTAAGGGGGAGAGGATGTAGTCTGACTGCTAGGATCCTGTGTAAAGCTTGTATCCCCATGGCCTGCGTAAGTTGGAGTTTGGAGTTGTGCTTTGTATGTGGGAGGCTTTGGGACTCATGGAATCCACTTTTTGCCAGCGATTCCATGTCCAAGGTACAAGAGCGTAGACGTACTTGTTTTTTTATTGTGCTTTTGATAGCAGTGTACTTGACTGTCTTGGGGTACCAGTTCTCTGTTACAAGTTGCAAGAGGTCTTAAGCGGAGGCGAGACTGGCTGACCAAGGATTGCTGGGTTCTATGAAAATACTTTTTATGGCAGTGATGGAGCAAGGATTCGCACGTGTTCTCATTGATTGTGTTCTCTGGTGCCGCTGTTGTTAAATAGAAGTATTTGCTCAGAAAGGCCATCTCTTACAGTTTTTGTTGGTTGAGGTTGAATTCCAACCGAACCAGATTGTTCCTGGTGCAGGCAGGTAAATGAATTAGCTTTTCGTAGGCTGTGCAGTAGATTTTTTCTAGATCTTTTGCGAATTTTCCTGGGAATGCCTGTTGTGCATAGTTAAGAGATGGTATTAATTTCGCACTTAGAACTCTTTGAATAGCCGTTGTTGTAGGACTATGTAAGGTAGTGTATAGTTTATAGAGAGCTTAGATAATGCTTTTGACTTTCATCTGCATTTTGTGGAGATGGACTCCTGGGAGGCCTGTTTCACTAAACCAAACCCCCAGGTAGTTGTAATGATATATGCAGTCCAAAGTCAGCTGACCAAGCCTCCATTTTGCCATTTCTTTTTAGGATACTGCCCAAATATTACTGTTTTGGACTTTGTTGGGTTGGCAACCAGCTTGTTTTTGGCATTGTAAGTTGCAAGGACTGTGAGTGCTTTTTGTAAGCCAGTTTTGGTATGATCTAGGAGTACCAGGTCGTCAGCATATTGCATCAGTTGGATCTTGGTGCACTCAATCCTGGGTGTGGCTAGTGTGGCTCCAATCAAGGCTTGGCCCATATCTGCGGTATATAAAATAAAAAGCACTGGTGCCAAGATGGGGGTCCCGATGTGCGCATTAGGATGCGCCCGCCACAGTGACGGGCACATCCCCCATTTTTAACATTAAGGTGGGCGGTGCTCACTGCACCGCCCGCCACAATGTTAAAAATATATGCGTGCATTTGCATAACCAAAGCGGCAAGCACCGCGCTGTGCCTGCCTCTTTGTTCACGCAAATGCTGGGGGGTACCACAGGTACCCCCGTGTGCAACCCCCCACCCCTCCTTCACTCTTGGGGCCCGCAGGGGGCCCCCAGAGTGAAGACCACATGCCTTTCGGTGGCGGCATCTCCACCAAGGAAAGGCATCCTGTTGGAACTGGGGTCACCAGTCCCCTAGGGTAGCATGGCACGAGCGGGTAGGCATCCGAGAGCATATGTGTTAAGCAACCATGCAGCACACGCAACCACTGAGTCAGAAACCTGGGCACGCAATTAGTGACACCACTCCAGTGAGTTTGTGTAAAAACTCAAGTTAACTTTATTAAGATAGAGCTGGGTCAGGGTATTAGGAATTCATCATAAAATTAGCTTATTAACTTTCCACTAAAATACATGTGTGAGAACACTTGGCAATAAATACTGGATGAATAAATAATAAATATTAAGTATTAAATAACCACAGGCCTGTCCTTGGCCTGGTTTCTCATCATCACCTGTAAGAAATACATTATAAGGTCATGAATACAACACTGCGTTAAGTAATGAGGAAACATTTCACTAAAGGTGTAACATCCTATTAGCCTCAGCATTAGACTCCTCCTCCCCTATTAGGGGTAAAACTTATGAATGCATAAAGGATGTATCATAAATAACTTTAGGCTTCAACAAATATAACACTCAAGAGGCAAAACATTTCATTAAAAATAAATGACCTCTTGTGTAGGTTAAACCATCTCCCTATTTAGGAATAAAACACCTCACTGGGGAAAACCAGCATTTCATTTAGGCATTTCAACATAGTGTACATAAAACATTCCCTTAAAGGCAGAGCATTTCTCTATGTAATTCTTTGTTAGAAGTTAGCCCCTTCCACCTCACATGAGTGATAACCAGCTGCTCAATAAAGAATCAGGTATGGTCTTCTGGTTTACCCCCTTGGAGGTAAGTAATCAACTTTTACTTGTAAAACACACTCCTGTAGGATTAACGTTTTATTAGATAACTGAAAGGCATCGCACTAGGCAGAGTTAGACATTTAACTACCCAGTGCCAAATATTCCTATAGGGTTTTCCATCCTAATATGCAAGGCTAAACATTTCCTTATGTAGAACAGTTAGTTAACCAAGGTAAACCTCTCCTTAATCAGGAGTAAACACTTCAGGGAAATAGGAGCAACCCTTCCCTAATCAGGAATCAACATTACCCTAGAAATCAAGCATAGGCATTTTACATAGCAAGTACGGGCATCCTTTTAGGTAAACACTTCATTGGGTAAACATCCCATTAGAACCTGGACCCCAATTCACTAGGTATGGCCCCCCCATTTCCTTTAGATGACAATAACCAGTTACTCAACAGGCAAGGGGACCCATACATTTGTAGAAAATCTGCATTATATTAAATGTATGCACTTGGCCTGTGCACTTCACACATCTCCTGGGGCTACTGAGTATATGATATCTCCCCCCCATGGCCTTTCTAATATAAAGGGTCTCCATAGGCAATTCAGCAGGGCTAAAAATAGATTCCTGGTACAGTTCAAAGGCCCAGTAGGCCTGTAAGCACTTTCTTTCCCCTCCCCTCCACCAAGTGATACCCTCACGGTGTTTAGGGGTCCTGGCCCAGGTCAGGGGACTCCCCGTTAATCTGGGCCAATGGGGCCCAACAACAATCTTCCCCAGGGGAGGGGCGAACTCGAGGTCTCATGCGACCTTCTGCCCTCCTCCCCGGGGGTTTACCTGCCTTCTTCGGCCCTTCCCGGGCCCTTGCATGGGTTCTGGAGCCTCACACGACCGGGCGCGGTGCAGGAAGCAGCTACAGAGCTCCAGCGCCGGACGCGAGGCAGTTCCGAGCGTTGCAGGGCAAATCGGAGGGGGCTCTCAGGCTTCACGACCCCCTCCGCGACGAGTGCTGGGCCCGGGCGGGCTTTCCCCGGGACTTGGCCCGGGAACTGGGAGGCTCGGCGGAGAAATCCGGAATTAGGAAGACGGGGGCGCGGCTAGAGACGCGGCGCCCCTGTCACGTGATGCAGGCAAGGGCTTCGGGGCCTGTCAGGCCTAGCGCGGCCTGAGAGAAATTCCGGCGGCCCTCTTCTCACACCGGGGGCCGCCGCAACAGGACACAAAACAGGGCAGGAGGCCCTCAGGCAATCGGAGCGGCCTCCCCAAGACTCCGGGGGCCGCTGCAGCCACTGCACGCGATCGGATCCGCTCCACAGGCCAGTTGACAGGGCGTGCTCGTCAGCCCTTCACAGCACTCCAAAGGGGGCCCAGCAGGGGAGCAATTACCAGCGCTTTTCACACAACACCACAGGTGAGCGCTGGAGAGGAAATTGCGCGCTTGCTGACACAGCGCTTCACGAAGCTCCTCAGTCTCGGGCACCACAGCGCTTCAGGGGTGGGGGAGGGCGCCAAACAGTACAGGACACAGCAGCTCGTGGCACCAGTGCCTGGGCAGTTATAGCGCTTGTAAGGCAACTTCTTTAATAGCGCTTCCAGTCCTCCACGCCAGGGTACAAAGCAGAGCAGCACTCAGTGTTCACACCAGTGGAAGTAATCCTGGGCACAAAAGCGCTTTCTACCACAGCGCCAGGCAACAGTCTCTCAACTTCCCAGCGCTTCAACTAGGCCACCACATAGGGCAGTCCAGCACTTGGGGCACTTCACAGCGCTTTACAGGGGGGCAACTTCCACAGCCCTGCAGGCAATTCCCAGCGCTCCCACAGGACACAGCAATTCTTCACCAGTCAAGCGCTTGGAGGGCAATGTAGCGCTTAGGCAGTTTCTAGGTTGGCGCTTCATCAGCAGTTGCTTTAAAATAGAGGCAGCTCACAGGACATGCCAAACAGCAGCGGTAGGTTAGCGCAGGGACCCCAGGTGGCGTCAGGGGGCACAGGGAGCAACACAGCGCCAATACCTGGGTGGCTCTTCAAATGTCCTGTGGAGATTCAGTCTCTTCTTGGCGCTTTATGTTCCTTGCGCCTTTGTAAGTTTCTTGGTTACTGGTTCCTTGATTTCTTCTTGGCGCAGCTGTTTCTTGCGCCCTTGTAAATAGCCGTTGGTTTCTTGTTTCCTTTGGTTTCTTATTCCTTGAAGGGGGTTAAGTTGGTGGCTGGTGTTAGATCTCCTCAGCCAATCCCCTCAAGTGGTCCCTGGGGGTTCCCTGCCGCGGGGCTAGGTCAGTGGGGGGGGAACAGGATACCTCAACACTTGTAAAGCAGCACACTAGGCCCTGTCATTCCAGCATCATAAGACCCTGCCCTGACCCCCACTGCCTATCCTCCTGCGTAGGTATTTCCCCAGGTCTTCCCCTCAGCTTCTCTCCTCAGGAAAGTTCCCTCCCTTTCCTTTTATAGTGCCAGTTGACAGTTGGTAGTGTCAGTTGGTGTCAGTTGGTGTCACCTCACCTCTCCCAGAAGGTTCCAGAGGCTTCCAGGAGGTTCCACCATTCTACCTGTGGACAGGCTGGCAGGCTAAGATGGATACATTGCCTGAGGGTTCCAGCCAGCCCCTGGCTACTAGAATGCGCCCACTAAATCACGCTGCTGCAGCAGTGGTCTGTGGCGGCCATGTTAGGGGTAGGAAGTACCTGTACTTTAACACTAGTTTTAAACTACACAGGGCATTCTCCACCACCCAAAGCCTATACAGTGTTGTTTCAATAGGGGCATTCTAAATTAACAGGGGATAAAAAGCGAAAAATTTCTGGGGAAAAGGGCCAAGTCTCACACATCCGATTTGGCTTCTCATAATACGGCTGGCGGTGTCTATTAGACACCGCCACCATATTAATCCTTTTCCGCCCCGGTGGCAAGTCGACCGGGCGGAAAAGTGGCGGACGGTCCCCCCCGCCATTCTAATATGGCGGGGGGAATTCAGGAGAGGATGTCGGGGGATTGCCCAAGCCAGGCCGGCGGTGACTACATCCAGCCTGGCGGGGGCAATCCGCCCGACATCCTAATGGGCCCCTAAGAGATCTGCAGTTGCACTAGATATATGTAACTCTCTTTATGTACTTATTTGGCAACTGTGCTTGTTGTAAGCTTCTCTCTCATCACTCTAGTTCATAATCAGTTATCCCTCCATTCAACACCTGAATTCTGCTTCATTCAACGTGGTTATTTTCCTTGTTCCTTGGACTGTAGTATTCCTTAGCCAGTTCATTTATTTGCTGTTACTACTCATGTCTGGCTTTTTTCTATGCCAGGTCTCTTCCCCAGAGTTCTTGATTCACTATACAGCCTCTAGGTGGGGAGTCTTATATTGAATTTATCAGATAAACACACATCTATTTCTTGTTTCACTGAGTTACCCTCAGATCTGAGACTCAAATGGAATAATCATTGAAAGCATAAAGAGAGTTAAATATATCTAAAGCATAAATAGGTATTTTAATTAACCGAATAAATCATATAGAGAGTAGGGTAATTCTATTTCCAGCCCCTGCTGATACCAGCTCTATTAGTGCAATTTTTCTGTTGTTTTTACCGGAAGAGAGCTAGGGTAGTCTGACATTTCCAGTACTGTACTAGACTCTATAGGGTTAAAGATTACTCCACCCTAAAATAGTTTGGGTGACCAAAGCAATTTTCATCATTCTTGGCTCTATCCCAATTACATTTCTCATATAGACCAAGTCAGTTCCTCAAATATAGCTCTTAATGTATTTATGCTGTTCTCTATTTCTAAAGGTGCTTTGTCTCATGCAGCACGCTTGCCTCAAGACAAGATCCATGTTTATCTAGTTACAGCACCTTAATTTCCCATTTTGGGATGTGTTTGAGAAAGGGCCACTTGCTTTAAAGCCCACAACAGTTTACTTACCTTAAGACATGGTTCACAGAAACTGGAAAATTACCTATATTTTTCTGAAGCTCCATGGATGTATGGAACAGCTGCAGCAGCCTTTTACCGCAGCCTCAGAGATTAACTCAAAGATTCAGTGACTGCCATAGTTGATAGGCCCACAGTGACATTCTTATTGAACAGGGTCTCCAAACTGAGAAGTTATAGGCCAGTTAAAGAAAAGAGAACGGACAACCATGAGACTCAGTGGTGTCTAATTTATATATAAAGGGACTTTTGCCACATGCCTTCCTGTAACCCACCCCATTCTACCTCTGATACTTTCAAGCAACACACTCAATTTGAGGCAATCATAAGGTGGCTTGCGAGACAAGAGAAGGCACAAACCTGAAGCAACAGCTTTGACTTTCCTCTACTGTAGTCAGGCAGGACGGTATATCTGATGTTGACTCCACCAGTGGGGAACATTCCAGACTTAGGTCCTGAACAGCAGGCCTGGTCGAGGTATCAATCAAACAAAACCTGTTGAAAAATTAACACATTTCTTCATTGACTTTGTCCTGCCCTTGCTTTAGTTGCCATTGATTTTAAATGTGCCTATTAGCTCTGGGGCAACAAGTGTCTTTATGAATCAATCCTTTGCTCAGGGACACAAAATGTGATTGATCAGAAAAGAAAAGGCTGAATCTATTTGTGAAATTGATGGTATCCTTCTGACATCTGGAGATATCACATGAGCAAACATCCAAAATCACCATGGTATACTTACAAAGGCACTTAGAAAATATAACCTTTAAATTATTACTCAATCAATCAGGGGGTTTAAAGCACGCTACTCACCGGTAAGGGTGTCAAGGTGCTGGAAGGGGGGGTGCAACCGAATAAGACGTAGAGCCAGGTCTTGAGTTTGTTCCTGAAGGTGTGCAGAGTAGGGGAGCATCTGATGCTGACTGGGAGCTCATTCCAGGCATTGGCTGCGATGTAGGAGAAGGCTCTTCCACCTGCTCTGATTCTGCAGATGCATGGGTTTTCTGCCAGTGCGAGGTCGGCAGAGCAAAGGTACCTTTTGGGCACGTGGAAGGAGACACTTTTGTTGAGGTATTTCGGTCTGCTGAAATTGTAGGCGTGGGTGAGTAGCTTGAACGTTATTCTCTTCTCGATGGGGAGCCAGTGGAGGTCTTGCAGGTGTTGGTGATGTGCTCATGCCATGGGATGCCAAGGATGAGTCTATTCTGGATGGTCTGGAGTTTGCGTAGTAGGGATTTGTTGATTCCAGCATAGAGGGTGTTTCCATAGTCGAGTCTGCGTGTTATGAGTGCATAGGTGATGGTCTTACTAGCTTCAGGGGTGACCCACTTGAAGGTCTTGCAAAGGATGCAGAGGGTGTTGAAGCAGGTGGAGGCGACAGTGTTGATCTGTTAGGTCATGGTGAGGGAGTATGATGCTGAGGTGGCAAGCGTGGTCTGTCGGGGTGGAGGGTGCCAAGGTTGGAAGGCAACCAGGAGTTGTCCCACATGGGGGGGAGGGTCCGAGGACTAGGACTTCTGTCTTCTCCAAGTTGAGTTTTAGATCCAAGCTTAGATCCAAGCTGCGATGTTTTCATTCCTTATTGGAAGCTGAGTCTGGTGGTTTTGGGGTCCGTCGTGAGGGGGAGGATGAGCTGGGTGTCGTCGGCGTAGGATACAATGCTGAGTCTTTGCTGTCTGTTGATGGTGGCTAGGGGGCCATGTAGATGTTGAAGAGCGTGGGAGTTAGCGAGGATCTTTGTGTACTCCGCAGTTGATCTCTGTGGGTTTGGAGAGAAAAAGCAGGAGTCTGATCCCTTGGGTTCTGCGGGCAAGGAAGGTGCAGAGCCAGTCGAAGGGGCTTCCCTGTATTCTTGCGTTATGGAGTCTGGCTGCGAGGGTGCGGTGGGAGACGGTGTTGAATGCTGCAGCGAGGAGAGTGGTCTTGTGCTGTGGTTGTTGCGGAATCCAGATTGGGAGGGGACAAGGATGAAGTTCTCTTCAATGAAGTTTGTCAGCTGGGCATTGACGGTCTTCTCTGTGACTTTGGATGCAAAGGGAAGGAGAGAGATGGGTCGGTAGTTCAGGTCCATCAGATCTGCAGCGGAGGGCTTGACTTCTGCATATTTACTGCATCTGCATTGTCAATCATTCTCAGCACAATCTGGCTGTGCTGGCATGTTACACCTGTCATCCTTAGAGTGCTCTTTTTTGCAACATTTTGCCTTTTGTCTCCACATTTTGCTGATTCTTTTTGGTGGCCTTGGACTCTAAACACCTTACTACTGCTAACCAGTGCTAAAGTGCATTCACTTCTCACTTACTCATGGTGACATTGGTGTATATATATGATTAGCATATTTAATTCACTTGTAAGTCTCTTGTAAAGTGATATATCATATACCTAGGGCTTGTAAGTTAAATGCTACTTGTGGGCTGTAGCACTGATTGTGCTACCCACAGAAGTAGCCTTTCAAACCTGTCTCAGGCATGCCATTGCCACACCTGTGTGTGCAGTGTACTGTCACTTGGCACTTAGAAATACTTGCAAAGCCTCAAATACCCCTTTTATTACATGGGATAGCCCTAAGGTAAGCCCTAAGTCACCCTTAGGGCATGGTGCCAAGTACGTAAAAGGTAGGACATTTGTGTTTAATCTTTACACGTCCTGGTAGTGCCAAACACCTTCATTCTTTTTTCACTACGGAGAGGCCTTTTCCTCTCAAAGGCTAGCATTGTGAATTCAATAATGCACTTTTGAGCTATAACTCATTGTCAGAGAGGAATAACTTTTTCCTGTTTCATTAGTTTGTAATGTTACTGTTTAATCCTCCTTATTGGAGAAAGTCGACACTTCTATGCACTTGCTGCTCTGTGTGCCTAACAGACTGTCTCCCATACACGTCTAGGGTGGGTGACAGCTACACTATATACTTCTTTGCCTCTAGACAGCCAAAACACAGGAACGAAAGGTGTGTCTGAGTTCCCATCTACATACATCTGCATTCCGATGGCCTTGCCTGGGCCAGATGGAATGGAGGGACTAACACTTCACATCAACAGTATGGTCCCATCTCCACACAAAGGTCCGATTACCCCCCACATTTGACCTGGCATACAGGAATGGGTTGAAAGGGATACTTGTGCACTTCAGAGACCTGATTTAAGTGACCCCCCAAATCAAAGGCACTTTTGGGTTTAAGTACTTGGTCTCTCACCTTCTAAAATCAAACACTACTGGAATTGTAACTGAAGCCCTGCCAGAAGAACTGCTGTGCTGTTTAAAGGACTCAACCTGACTGCTGATCTGGAAGACCTGCTTTTCTGTTTTTGTCCCTGCTGCTCTCTCACTCTGCTGAAGGAGAACTAGTCTCGGCCTTCCATCCATATGATCTCCCAGGGCTTTATGGCTTGCCTCCTGTTACTTGAGACTCATGGATCTCAAAGTTTCTACACCTGTGTCTGTGCCTGGCTCATTGGAAGTGGCCCAGATACTTGCAACACAGATTTCGACGCATCTCTTGTCTGCGTGTTGCAGAACCTGTGCCCCGACCCCTTTGCCTCCAGAGATCAATACATTGGACAGTGTAGTGCCATGGCTTGGTTAGATCAGCACATACCTTGAACAGCGTGGCAGAATCTGATGCATCGCACAACGTCTCTTGACTTCGGCACCCGTCTTCAGAACTGACGCATCACCTTCATTGTGTGGAGAAGATCAACGGATCACACTGTTTGCGATCAGGAAAGGTACTCAGGGGCAGATTTACAAAACTGCTGCATCTCTGCATGCACCAGTCTCCTCAGGCAACATGAAGGCTTTGATCCACGGCTACCCCTTCCACTGGAAATCATCCCAACTTAAATATCTTGGGGTCCAGGTTTTAAAGACCTTCCTGAACTAGTGCGGGATGGGGCTGTTTTGAGATCAAGATATAGGATGTCCCACAGAAGGGCTGTTAACCTGAAAAACGCTTTTTCCTCCCCATGTGGTTTTCTGAAAGGCAGGTACCACCAAATGTTTTGTGGAAGCCAAATGGAATAGCCTATTGGGGATATACCATCATTGGTATGGACCAGATCCACTGAGGCATTTTGCGGTCATAATGGGACCAATTTGCAGATTTGGAAATTTTTCAATTTCAAAATGACCTTTTAGTGTGTGCTAAATCCAAATTTTGATTCTGTGCAACATTACCACATGCAATGTGGGTTTGTGACTTCATATCGAATTATTATATGGAAGTGGAGTTTTTTCTGGCATACGTTTTCAAATAGAAATTGCCATTAGGATGTATAAATGTTTGCCACTGAAATCAAGTTTCAATACATTCATGTTTTTGCAACCACTGAAAGGTAGTAGTAACTGTTAGAAATGGGAATTTTGGCAGGCTAGGGCATGTGCCAAAGCCTGGCAGAAACCACCACTCTAGTCAGGATAAGGTAGTTACACTCCTAAAATAACCCCTGCTCACCCCCTTGGCAGCTTGGCACAAGCAGTCAGGCTTATCTTAGAGGCAGTGTGCAAAGCATTTGCACATAGTAATACAGTGTAAGCACTACAAAAGGACACCACACCAGTTTAGAGAAATATCCAATATTTTTATATACTTAAGAAAAGACCCAAAACGATAAAAATCCACCAGACAGTACTTAAAAATTTTCACTTATCAAAATCTGCTTTAAGAATTGTTCCTGTATGTCAAAGCTCCATCTGGGGCTATCATGGCGTTGTGAGCAAACAAATCCAAACAGTTCTGGCTGACAGCAGCGTCCCGTGCCAGCTATGGTGTCGGGGAGACCTGCAAACAGTACCTTTTAGAAATGCAGGGCATCGATGACCTCGAGTTAAGCTTCCGAAAACACGGCGTCTACAGATATCAGTTCCGGAGGTCGGTGAAGGAGTCATCAGGGCCCTCGAAGTCACATGCGTTGCAGGTCGATCTCTTCTCTGATGGAGTCAGGAGCACTGGCGTCGGCAGGCGTCATGTGCTTCGGTGCGAAGTGCATCGGTGCACCGTGCGGTGCCCTCAAGTCGCAGTGCGAGCATCGGCTCGGTGGCAGCATCGGATGGCATTGGTGAGATTAGGGTCGCAGTGCGAGATGGACACAGGGGAGGAGAGTGCTGATTTTCCTGGCTACACCTCTGACTGGAGTCAAAGGCTCTGAACAAGGAAGAAAGGGTTACCCCATACTGTGTTTTAGGAGTGAGTTGCATTGTGTGATTGTTCACATTAAGGCAAACAGGATGTGTTGCAAATGTAGGAAGGGTTGCCCTGGCATCCTTTTTCCCCATTGGTTTGGGAATGTCCAGGAGTCAGCCCCCTGTATAGCTAGTGCACTCCAAGGAACTCTCCTTCAAACACTTGCTGTACCTGTGGAAGATCAGAAGAGAACTGGACTTGCTGTCTGTGAAATGGCAACAGCCCTGAAGGATGATACCTACTCCCTCTTGTACCCAGGACAAACAAGCGGGCTCCAAGGCTCAGGTGGCTGAAATCATGTGTGGCTACAGGGACAAAACAAGCAGAAAGGGGTATTTTTTTCTGAAGTGACCAGTTGGCCAGTGGCAGTGCCAACTGGACCTTGCTGGTTACTTCTTTTGGAGTGAGTCCTGGTCCCTAATTACTGTTCATGAGGTCCTGGGAGCCTTATCATTGACCCGAGGAGCTGCTCCAGAAACAATGAATAATTTGAAGTTAGACCTTTTTGGGACATCGAAGACCTCCTGAGCTGCAAGCGTAACTTCACTGCAAAGGTGTCAATTTCATTGCAATTGAATCACATACAGCTTCTGGCTCGCTCTGCTGGAGAATTTTGAGCTCCATACACAATTCTAAGTAAGACGGTAAGTTTTTGGACCGGCAGAAACTTCCTTGGCGTATCTGACTTGTACTTATTCATGGTGGGCTGAAATAATGTCTAGGTACCAGAGTACTGCTTCTATAGACTATGATTGGTGCATAGTGCTTTTTGGGACTATTATTACTTAAAGACTTAAAAATGAATCGCTCTAGTGCCCCTTATTGTTATTTTGGTGTCCTTTTGTTCATTTAAGTTTAACCTATATCTGTAATTTAGGTTGTGATTTTTATTTTTGGGTGTTTGGACTTTATTACTGTTTTGGAGCTGGATAAATACTTTACATATTGCCCAAGGTTAAGCCTATCGGTCCTGTGCTATAGCTACTAAGGGGTTGAACACAGATTCATTTTGTGACTTTGGGTAAACCTTGACAAGTTAATGTTATTTTTCCTTGAGGTGGGCAACTGCAGACCCTCAATAATAATTTACATTCTTACAGAGACCAATTATGATCAGGGCTGATATGTATTATTACTTAATTTGGTGCGAAATTCATGCAATTTGCAGTTGTGGAATTATGCCCAGTTTCAGGAAGTGCAAAATGTGGTCTCAGTAAATGTTTGCTTGAACAGCACGAAATTACGCTGATATTGTAGAGTTGCGTAGTTTCTGGAATTTCGCTTAACAGTGTAACATTAAATTACCAATACTATATAAGATCACACCAGTCTAACGTAAATTCCTCCCAGTCCAATTATTAACTCCCTGTATCCATTGACATCACATTTCGAAAAGTCCCCAAGGAGTCGCCCTAAGTACCTTCATATTTTTGGTGCTGTCATACAGAAGGCATAAAATCGAGCTCAGTGGAGATGCAGAGGAAACACTTTGAGGGAGTCAAGTTGTGCGCAAAGTGTCCGCCTGGAAGGAATCAAGGGAAATTACTGCATCTGTCTTCTGAATAGTGTGACTGGGGTCATTCTTCACAGTTTGATCTTCACGAAGATGCCTTTGCGCCAAAGAAAAGACAACTGGGGTTAAATGGTGTACGCTTTGAGACATTAGGCATTGTAATTCTCATATTGGTTTATACATTGTACTTATTGCCCATCTAAATTATGTGAACAAATGAAGGGAATTAAAATGCACTGACGGGGTCTGCAAGACAACATGAATTATGTACTTACTTATTTTGAACAGGGTGAGCTGTCATTAACAAGATGAAATGTACAGCGATTCCCAGGCATTAAACTAGACATAATGGGACATCCTCTGAGAAAATGTACATGCATTATTTTAATGTTAAATTCAGCAGTGAGCATAAACATACAATAAAATCAATGGTCTGTGAAATACACAAATCATGCATTATAACCCTATAATGATTGTCTCCAGCACTGAACTGGTGATTACTATTTCAATGAATGAATACTGATTCTCATTAGATATACATTCAGATAGCTTCAGTCCATGTGAACGTGTGTGAAGTGGGTCATGTAATTTTGTTGGAAATGTATCTTCTGGGTAAGCCTATGGATGAAAGCACTCAGATTAACATGGCAAAGCAGTGATTTATTGATAAACGTATATCAACATTAACACACTTCCACTTTGCCCATTACATTTCTGGTGACAAAGAGACGTGTGGCATGTTGGATCTGCATTCTGAGTGAAGTTAGTGTGTGCCGCATGAGAAAGGACATATAAAGGAAAGATGATCCCTTAGTGAATTGACTTAGTATACCGAGATAAATGCTTCTTGTGAATTGGATGGTATTCGATCTATCTGCAATTAACAGAAAGGTGCCCTTGGAATGTTCATTAATGGACCTAGCAGCATTGTTAAAAAAGCCTGCAATATCAAGGTTGATGATGTAAAAGCAACTGTCACCTCTTGTCAGGACCCAACCATGGTACGCTCAAAATTATAGATGAGCTGACAGAAACATATACAATGTAGGATGTGGAGGGGTACAGGGTCGATATCTGCAGGCTCTCATAGGCTGGGGGAGGGATATCAGGGTGTCAGATAATGTTTTCCTGGGCATCTGGCATTCTTGGCGTTCAGAAGGTGAAGAGTAGTGGTTTATCCAGGTAATACTCTGTAAACTGCCCAATCCAAGATGGCAATAACCAGTGGTTTCCTGGTATTTGTTGGCCCAGACAATGAGGGTATCAGCGGGCCACTGTTACTTGGGACAGTAGAAGTCTAAGAGTTCTGCAGTTGCACTAGGTATATGTAACTCTCTTTATGCACTTATTGCACTTTGTTTGGCTTCTCTCTCATCACTCTAGTTCATAATCAGCTATCCCTCCATTCAACACCTGAATTCTGCTTCATTCAACTTAGTTGTTTTCCTTGTTCCTTGGAGTGTAGTGTTCCTTAGTCAGTTCATTTGTTTGCTGTTACTACTTATGTCTGTCTTTTTTCTGTGCCAGTTACTCTTTCCCAGAGTTCTTGATTCACTATACAGGTGGAGGTGGCCTTTAGCCTCTAGGTGGTGAGTCTTATATTGAATTTATCAGACAAACGTGTATTGCATGTTTCACTGAGTTACCCTCAGATCCGAGAGTCAAATGACACAATCGTTGAAGCATAAAGAGAGTTACATATACCTAAAGCAAAAATAGGTATTTTAATCAGTCAATCAGCAAAATTTGTAAAGCACGCTACTCACCCGTAAGGGTCTCAAGGCGCTGAGGGGGGGGGATTGCTACTGCTCGAACAGCCAGGTCTTGAGTTGTTTCCTGAAGGAGAGATGGTCCTGGGTCAGCCGTAGGTGCGTGGGGAGGGAGTTCCATCTCTTCGCTGCCAGGTAGGAGAAGGATCTTCCTCCGATGGTGGCTTTCCGAAAACGTGAGACGGAGGCGAGGGCAAGGCTGGCGGATCAGAGCTGGCAGGTGGGTGTGTAGAATGTGAGGCGGCTGTTGAGGTACTCTGGGCCCATGTCATGGAGATCCTTGTGTGCGTGGGTGTGGAGTCTGAACGTGATCATCTTGTTGACGGGGAGACAGTGAAGGTCTTTCAGGTGGGCAGTAATGTGGCTGTGGCGGGGGATGTCTAGGATGAGTCGTGTTGAGGCGTTCTGGATGCGCTGGAGTCTCTTCTGAAGTTTGGCTGTGGTTCCAGCATAGAGGGTGTTCCCGTAGTCCAGGTTGGCTGGTGATGAGGGCCTGGGTGACCGTCTTCCTGGTTTGGGTGGGGATCCATCGGAAGATCTTTCGGAGCATGCGCAGGGTGTTGAAGCAGTACGATGAGATGGCATTGACTTGCTTGGTCATTGTGAGGGAGGAGTCCAGGATGAAGCCCAGCTTACGTGCGTGGTCCGTTGGCTTGGGTGCGCTGCCCAGGGCAGGGGGCCACCAGGAGTCGTCCCAGGCGGAGGGAGATGGTCCGAGGATGAGGACTTCCGTCTTGTCTGATTTCAGTTTCAGACGGCTGATCTTCATCCATTCTGCGACGTCTTTCATTCCTTCCTGGAGGCTGGCTTTGGCGGTGGTGGGGTCATTGGTGAGGGAGAGGATCAGCTGGGTGTCGTCGGCGTAGGAGATGATGTTAAGGTCATGCTGGCGTGCGATGGCAGCGAGAGGGCTCATGTAGACGTTGAAGAGGGTGGGGCTGAGTGAGGATCCTTGCGGGACTCCGCAGATGACTTCGGTGGCCGCGGATCGGAACGGGGGGAGGTGGACTCTGTGGGTTCTTCCGGCGAGGAACGAGATGATCCACTCCAGTGCCGCTCCTTGGATTCCGGTGTATCAGGGTGTGGTGGCAGATGGTGTCGAAGGCTGCTGAGAGGGCAGCCATTTCCCCGTTATAGAGCAGGGACCTGAACAGAACAGAATAAATCATATGGAGTGTAGGGTAATTCTATTTCCAGCCCCTGCTGATAACAGCTCTATTAGTGCCATTTGTCTGTTGTTTTTACCGAAAGAGAGATAGGGTGGTCTGAAATTTCCAGTACTGTACTAGGCTCTATAGGGTTAAAGATTGCTCCACCCTAAAAGTGTTTGGGTGACCAAAAGCAATTTTCATCTTTCTTGGCACTATCCCAATTACATTTCTCGTATAGACCAAGTCAGTTCCTCAAACATAGCTCTTAAGTGTATTTATGATGTTCTCGAATTCTAAAGGTGCTTTGTTTCATGCAGCACACTTGCCTCAAGACAAGATACATGTTTATCTAGTTACAGCACCTTATTTTCCCATTTTGGGATGTGTTTGAGAAAGTGCTACTCGCTATAAATCCCACAACAGTTTGCTTACCTTAAGACAAGGTTAACAGAAACTGTAAAATTACCTACATTTTTCTGAAGCTTCATGGATGTACGGAGCAGCTGCAGCAGCCTTTTACCACAGCCTCAGAGATGATCTCAAAGATACAATGACTACCGTAGTTATTAGGCCCACAGTAATTACTAATCTTATTGAACAGGGTCTCCAAACTGACCAGGTATAGATAAGCCAGCTGAAGAAAGTAGAAAGTACAACCAAGAGACTCAGGGGCATCTAATATACATAGTTCTGCCACAGGCCTTCCTGTAACCCACCCCATTCTACCTCTGATACCTTCAAGCAACCCACTCAATTTGAGGCTATCATAAGGTGGCTTGTGATACAAGAGAAGGCACAAACCTGAAGCAACAGCTTTGCCTTTCCTTTACTGTAGTCAGGCAGAACAGTATATCTGATGTTGACTCCACCAATAGGGACAATTCCAGACTTAGGTCCTGAACAGCAGGCCTGGTCGAGGTATCAATCAAACAAAAGCTGATGAAAAATCAACACATTTCTTCATTGACTTTGTCCTGCCCTTGCTTTAGGTGCCATTAATTAAATTTGGGTAAATGTGCCTTTTAGCTCTGGGGCCACACGTGTCTTTAGGAAACCACCCTGTGCCTGAGCAAAGGAATGATTCCTAAAGACACGTGTCACAAACTTTGATTGATCAGAAAAGGCTGAGTACAATTGTGAAATTGATGGTATCCTTCTGACATCTGGAAATATCAGATGAACAACATTTAAAATCACCATGGTAAACTTACAAAGGCACTTAGAGAACCAGGTCCTGAGGCTCTTCCTGAAGGTGTGCAGAGGAGGGGTGCATCTGATGCACTGGGACCTCATTCCAGGCATTGGCTGCAATGTAGGAGAAGGCTCTTCCACCTGCTCTGATTCTGCAGATGAATGGGGTTTCTGCCAGTGCGAGGTCTGCAGAGCAGAGGTTCCTTTTGGGCACGTGGAAGGAGATTCTTTAGGTGAGGTATTTGGGTCCGCTATAGTGGAGGGCCACCAGGAGTTGTCCCACGTGGAGGGGGTGGGTCCGAAGACTAGGACTTCTGTCTTCTCCAAGTTGAGTTTTAGACAACTGCTGCATATCCAAGCTGTGACGTCTTTCATTCCTTCTTGAAAGCTGAGTCTGGTGGTTTCGGGGTAACATCGTGAGGGGGAGGATGAGCTGGGTGTCATAAGCCTAGGATACAATGCTGAGTCCATGCTGTCTGACGATTGTGGCGAGGGGGCCATGTAGATGTTGAAGAGCTTGGGACTTAGCGATGATCTTTGTGGTACTCCCCAGTTGATCTCTGTGGGTTTGGAGAGGAAAGGCGGGAGTCTACTTCTTTGCGTTCTGCCGGAGACGAAGGTGCGGAGCCAGTCGAAGGGGGTTGCCTGTAGTCCTCTGTTTTGGAGTCAGGCTGTGAAGGTGCGGTGGGAGATGGTGTTGAAAGCTGCAGTCAAGTAGAATGAGGGCGACGGTGTGGCCTTGGTCGAGGAGCGTGCAGATGTCATCTGTGGCAGCGAGGAGGGTGGTCTTGTGCTGTGATTGCAATGGAATCCAGATTGGGAGGGGAAGAGGATGGAGTTCTCCTCAAAGAAATTTGTCCGCTAGGAGTTGACGATCTTCTCTGTGACTTTGGGTGTGAAGGCAAGGAGAGAGATGGGTCGGTAGTTCTTCAGGTCCATCAGGTCTGCAGAGAGTTTCTTGAGGAGGGCTTGACTTCTGCACGTTTACTGCATCTGCATTGTCAATCCTTATCAGCACATTCTGGCTGTGCCAGCATGTTACACCTGTCATCCCTAGGGAGGTCTTTCTCACAACATTTTGCCTTTTGTCTCCACATTTTGCTGATTCTTTTTGTTGGCCTTGGACTTTAAGCACCCCACTACTGCTAACCAGTGCTAAAGTGAATGAGCTTCTCCCTTAAACATGGTGACATTGGTGTATTTATATGATTAGCATATTTAATTTACTTGTAAGTCTCTTGAAAAGTGATATATCATATACCAAAGGTCTGTAAGTTAAATGCTACTAGTGGGCTGTAGCACTTATTGTGCCACCCACAGAAGTAGCCTTTAAAACCTGTCTCAGACCTGTGATAGTCACACCTGTATGTGCAGTTTACAGCAACTTGGCACTTAGAACTACTTTTCGAGCCTCAAATACCCCTTTTATTACATATTTCAACCCTAAGGTAGGCCCTAAGTAACCCTTAGGGCGTGGGGCCAAGTAAGTAAAAAATATGACATTTGTGTTTAATCTTTAAATGTCCTGGTAGTGCCAAATACCTTAATTTGTTTTTCACTACTGTGAGGCCTTCCCCTCTCAAAGGCTAATATTGTGAATTCCTTAATGCACTTTTGAACTATACCTCCTTGTCAGAGAGGAATAGCTTTTTCCTGTTTCATAAGTTTGGAATGATACTGTTAAATCCTCCTAACTGGTGAAAGTGGACACTTCTATGTACTTGTTGCTCTGTGTGCCTAACGGACTGTCTCCCATACATGTCTGGGGACATTGTCAGCTACACTTTGTGCTTTCCCTCTAGACAGCCATAACAAAGGAAGGATAGGTGTGTCTGAGTACCCATCTATACATTTGCATTCCGATGGCCTTGCCTGGGCAAGATGGAAGGTAGGGGCTAACACTTCATTTGAATAGTATGGTCCTGTCTCCACACAAAGGACCGATTACCCCACACATATAGCCTGGTATATAGGAATGGGTTGAAAGGGATACTTGTGCAGTTCAGAGACCTGTTTTAAGTCACCCCCACATTAAAGGCACTTTTGGTTATAAGTACTGTATCTCTCACCTACTACAATCAAACGCTACTGGATTTGTAACTGAAGCCCTGCCAGAAGAACTGCTGTGTTGCCTAAAGGACTTAACCTGCCTGCTGCTCTCTCACTCTGCTGAAGGAGAGCTAGACTCGGCCTTCACTCCATAGGATGTCCAAGAGCTTAATGGCTTGCCTCCTGATAATTGAGACTCATGGACATCAAAGTGTCTACTCCTTCACCTGTGCCTGGCTCACTGGAAGAGTGGCCCAGATACTTGCAACACAGATTTCAATGCATCTCCTGTCTGCGTGTAGCAGAACCTGTGCCCCAAACCAGTTGCAGGAGTAAAATCCGCGTACTGCATCAGAACTAGCACTTTGACTACAGAGATCAATACATTGGACAGGGTATCGCCACGATCGACATATACCCTCAACTGCGTGGCAGAATCGGGTGCACCGCACAAAGTATCTTGACTCTGGCACCTGTCTTCAGAACTGATGCATCACCTTCATTGCATGGAGAAAATCATAGGATCTCACTGTTTGTAATCAGGAAAGGTACTTAGGGGCAGATTTACAAGAACTGCTGCATCTCCGCATGCGCCAGTTTCCTCAGGTGACATGAAGGCTTTGATCCACGGCTACCCCTTCCACTGGAAATCATCCCAACTTAAATATCTTGGGGTCCTGGTGAACAGGGGCCTAGAATGTTTGGTTGTAGACAACTTGATGCCCCTAATCACACAAATGACAACTGACTTTGAAAAGGGCTGGGCCGTGCTGGGCTGCTGCCGCATTCTAGGTGCTGGAGATGCCGGGACTGATACGTGACCTTCCCCACATTCTATGTGAATATCCTTCTTTCCAGCCCTTCTGGTCCTATATCAGAAAGAACTTGAGAAAGGCAATGACTGTCTGCCTCCCCCTCACCCCGTAATCCTTTTGCATGACATCAAAGGGTCCCCTGACTTCACTTGCCAATAAGGCTGCCTACTACATACTGCATGCTCTGACGCTAAGCTTGATCTATTTACACTTATTTCTAATGCAAGACATTCTCTGAGGCAGTTCTGGGTACTTAGTTTGACAGCCTGTAGCACATTTTAGTGTACAGATCCTTAGGGGTGATTAGTATTTTTTTTCCTTCTGCAGTCAAGTCAAGTCAAGTCAAGAATAACTTTATTTCGGTTCAGAAAACCATAAAAGTTTAACAAAGCCAATAAAATTTTACAATTCATACAACAATCACTCTGGAAGGATAAAAACAATTCAAAGAATTACAGTAGCATCTTCTTATTTGCATACAAGAGTCAATGTAAGCGTTTAAATATTGCACTAGTGATTTTATAAGGTTTCAATCATAAACGCTTTCAACTTACAATAGAGTACTTTCTATAATTAGCTACCACAATGCAAATATCAGCAGTGGCCAATGTGTGCAGGAAATTAAAAACATCAATGTATGCTCCTTAATAATGGAAGCAAAAATCTTGATCTCGCCGATTCATATAATGTGCAGAATATTACAAAGTGAAATGTGCTTTGGCTCGAAAAATTATTGCACGGGCAAGGCATGATCTCGCCTGACCACCTTTCTTGGCGGGGAATTTTTAACAGAAAGTGCACAGTGCATAAACAGAATCTTGCTAGATAAAATCTGAACTGAGAATTAGTAGAAAACTTTTTAAAAAGTGCAGTGGGGGAGGAGACAGGTGGGACACTCCCATATCACCCAAATGATGATGAGCGTGCATATTATCCCTAATGTGAGGCGCCTATTTGATAATAGCCTTATCATTAGGGGGAATGTTTTTAAAAAAAATATTCTAGACCTATTTTATGGAATCTTTCCTTCAGATAAGGGAGCCAAGATATCTTTAGGGCATTGTCCGAGTTTAGACAATCTTTGATGACTGCTTTAGAAAACATTTGGTCATCTGAGAGCCAGATCTTGGTCCATAAAAATAGGGGGGCGTTTTCTATGCGGTCTTCTATAAACTCTAGTTCCTTATGACAGATTAGGGTAAGGGCACTATTCAGGGTCATCTGCAGTCGTTTGGTAAATGTATTCTCTATTACTTGGAGCTGTTGGCTTTTGTTGTAACCCTAAACCCCGGCTCCATAAGTGGCGATGGAAAGACATTTAGCTCCATAGACAGTGAATTATTCCTTTACATGCTTATGTCCCAATTTACAAGTGAATCTAAATAGAGCATACACTTGGTGTATGTGATGGTAATGTGGTTATAGCGGAAGTGATGTCTTCCATAGTTATATCATGTTGAAGAGACTCAGCTTCCTCAGCACTAAGAGAGTGAAATTCCCCTGTATGTAAATATTCTTCTCCCATATCTATGTCAACATCCTCAGGCTGCACATAAAGCTCCACATAAAATTGCTTAATTTTTTTTTCTAAAATTGTATTGGCAGTATTATAAAGTAGACCATCTCTACACCTGATTGAGTTGATCTGAGTTTTAGCCTTTTTGTCTGCAATCTGATAGGCTAATATCTTACCGACCTGATCTTCATATTGAATACACCGATTTTTATTGAAGGCTGCTGCAGTCTTCTCTTAAAATTGCCTAGTTAAAATAGCCTGTTTATTTACCAAGGACAAATATATTGACTCACTATTTGAACCCTTCGAGATCAGCTCTGCTGCATGTGCTAATTCTAATTTTCATAAGATATGACAAGCTGCATTAAAGCTGTGTCTAGAAGTCTTATTTTTTTGATAAATATACTGTTGGGTAAAAGTGCATATGTAAGCTTTCATTGTATCCCTTATAATAAATTGTGGAGAAGTATTCATCTTAGATTGTAAACACTCATTGAGAACCCCTTGAGTACATGGAACATACTGAGAATCAGACAACAAGTATCTTGGAAACGAGAACGATTGAGAGTTCTTCTTCTCAAGAGATAAGTTAAAACTAATCAAAAGCGGATTGTGATCAGATGTTATCCGTGGGCAGACCTCTATTCATGAAATTTCTTAAAAAAATATTACTCACAAAGATAAGAACTATTCTTGAGTAATGCTGGTGGGGTGCAGAATAGTAAGTAAAGTCCTGTAGAGTAGGAAGTAATGAACGCCATAGATATAAAAGCCCATGAAGCCGAGCCAACTCAAAAATTGCCTATGGGACCATTCGTATTCTAGGGGATGCAAATCGATTTATTGAATTAGTTGTATAGTTCAAGGTACAATTAAAATCCCCCTTAATAATTATTTCACCCTGCCATTCAAGTGGCTCCAACGTTAATTTGTTAAAAAGGGCAAGATCCTCATCATTTGGGCCGTATAATGCACACAGAACAAATTTCTTAGTTTCTTACAGACTAAATATTTACATTTGAGGCTCACTACCCCTCTGATTGCTGCCCCCTGCGAGGTACATTCCATCATCTCAAAGCCTAACAGTTTAAACAGCCCCCTATCCGTGTAGGCTAAATGTGCTTCAAGCAAAATAACCAAATGCGGCTTATATACCCTAAGCTCTTCTCTAACCAGCTGCCGTTTAGTTGAGGAGATTAACCCAGCCACGTTCCAACTTAGACATCAAATTGTCCCCATCATAAAACTTATATCAAACCAAATTCAGAGCAATTTCTAACTTTCACTAGGAACAGTCCCCTAATTAAATTAGCAAAAAAAGAATGTAAGAGAAAACGTTTTTTTAGACTTATTTGTAAAGAAAATTAGCCTGTTAAATTTATGCTTCAGAATTTTATAGTTTACTTCATCATCACTTTTTTTAGATTTGAACTGTACCCTCTGTTTTTAACCCGTTTTCCAGTATACCCAATAACCACCCCTTCATCCAATATACCTCCACCCCCCCAGTATCTTGAAGAAGGAAGCACCCCCCCTAACTTACTATCGATCCAAGACAGCCCAAGGAAGCAGAGCCCTCGTAGTGCACCCGACTAATTAATTACTGATAACCTGATAATGTAGAGTATTTTACGTACAAAATGCAAAAGACAGTATGAGAGAAAGCAGTTCAAAGTTAAAAATCCGATTTTACATTTTCCCTAGTTTGCCCATCGTGTATCCCAACAGGAAAAGATGCAAATACTTTTTCATCTTTCAAAATATTTAAAGTTCTGTTGTAGTTGTCCAACGCCATCTTTGCCTCCTGATCCGAATAGTAAAACCTGCGTGTTACCGTCATTCATGATCTTCAATCGTGCAGGTTCCTGTAAGTATACTAAAGCCGCAAAGGCTTTCCAGGGATCAATGGGCTGTCTCATCCTCCACCTTTTAACCATTGTGATTTTACATAAATCGGATCTTGCAGTAATAGAGAATGAGCCAACTGATACTGGAGTAGTAGGTCGAGTCTTGATTGCAATAGCCTGGCGTAGTAAAAAACTTACCAACGTGAATCAGAATTGGCCTTGGTCAACGAGAATTAGAGTGATCAGCTTGAGTAAGAAAAATTGGCAATCTGTGGGCTTGTTGTATTTGGGAGTCCCAATCCCATTTCGCAAGATCGGGGAAGGCCTTCTGAAACACTTGCACAATAAATGCTCGTGGGTCTGAGCCTTCCTTGCTTTCTGGAATCCCAAATATTTGCAGGTTATTTCGACGTTGTCGATTCTCGAGGTCTTCAACTTTTAACTGCAGGGTAGTAAGCTGAATATCATGCTCTTTAAGTATCTTAGTGGAATGTGAGAGTGCTTCCTCATTCTCAGATACTCTTTTATATTGTGATTACCTCAGTAGTAATTTCAGCCACTTTGCCAGTTACAGAAGTCAGTGCTGCTTGAATGTTAGCATTATCCGCCCTTAGCTGTGAATAATGCACCTGCGCTTCAGATCTTTGTGTTGCCAAAGCCTGCATGATTAAAGCCAACAAAGGTTCTGATGCAACAGCTGACCCCAATAAATCGACAGTAGCGGAAAAGCTTGGTTTTACAAACCCATTTCTTATTCTTTGTGTATTGTCTGATGTATTGTCAGTAGTTCAATTGCATCGGACCTTCCAGCAGCATCAGTATTTTTCACTAGATGGCCCATAGGGGGGTACTCTGCCTTTCACATACAGCTATCTGATTTCGCACAAGGCCAGAGCCAGAAAACCCTGAAATATTTGTTTTAACTTCCCCCTTAGACGTCACCCATTTTTTTAAGGGGCTTTCTAGATTCTTTGTTTTTGCTTTCAGGTTTGATGTAGTCATAGCGCCAGCCTTGTGTTGAAACATATTACTATTCCCTTTGATTTCTGTTTTATTCCAACCAGGTTTTGTTTATTTTGTGCCTTTAACATTGCATTTTTTTCCTTTTAACAGAATGTGGGCTAGGTGTCTCTTCCACAGAGTAGCCAGATAAGTCCTCCATATCCTCAGGAAACAAAGTGGAAGATAACTCCTCCGCATTAGTAGTTTGTAATTCAATCTGTGCACTATTTTGTTGATCATCCCCAACCCATTGGTAATTCAGGCGTTTCCTGTACTCGCTGAGTTACTAAGCCCGCCGTCTTATCTATGCCTTTCTGCCATAGCGATTCCGATTCAGAGTTTGTTATTATAGCTAGGGAATCACATACAGCCTGAAAATTAGCCTCCTCCATTAATACGGCTCCCGCAAAATCTGTAGAAATCACGTCTTTCAGTTGATCATTATGTGTTGATTTTAGTAATGAGGCAGGTATATCCCCAGAAGCATTAAAGCCCTCACTTACCCTACTATGTAGAGTTTTTAACAATCCAAAATTGGAGCTGTCGTCTGTCCGTGTCTCAACCGTTCCACCCATAGCCGTTTCCAACACTGCACCTTTCCCTGATTGATTCTGTGCTTCAGCTGAGTCCCACAGTTTGTGCTGAACCACCTCCAGCACTGTGTCAACAATGGCAGCCGGGGTACAGTTAATTGGAGCTCCTTAGCTTTTTCCAAATTGATTAATTTTATAACTGGTCTACCAACTTGTGAGGTGCTTTTCTTTGCTTCGCTGTCTGTTAGCTCCGATGCGGATTTTCCCGGTGGATATAGCTACCATATTACGGCTCAGCTGTACGCCTGGTTTTGGAGGAGCCATCGCCAGCAAAAGTGCATAAGTTGATACTCCAGGCCAGTCAAGCACAACACACCGCTGATCACTTTGGCGGTGAACACAGAGTCGGGTATCGCCAAAGAGAAGTAATTGCTGAGATTCCACTCTGAGCATTTGGAGGAAATTCTTTCATTTTTGTTCTCCCAAGAGTTTATGATTCAAAAAAATGTAACTGCTCATGTATAGAATATATCTTTCAGTAGGAATATCGTGCAGGTATTAGTTAAATCCGAGTCCATAGTCAGGAGCTCTCTCAGTCCGCCATCTTCCTTCCCTATGCCTAAACTCCTGCGATATTCCATGAAATGATTCTAAGATTTGTGAGAGTGATACCTTGCTGTACTAGTCTCCTGCTTAAATTAACAGATGTGTCAGAGGTCCCAACACCTGGAAAACACCTTCTGCAACTTCATTTTTTTTCTCACAAGTGACCTCCCTTAAATTATTACATTGGCATATAGTACCTCCCCATCTTCTACCTGGCCCGACTATTCTTGCACTCAATTATCATCTGTTAGGTCAGAGAGTATTTCAAAAATGTTTTGACTGGGTAATCGGCTGTTGAAAGATGGGATAGCGTTTTTTAGGACCAATATGGCCTAAACTTTGTTTAAAACTGGATCCCATATGGGGGGATAAAAAAAGGAACAGAGAGTGGGCTCGTTGTCTCCCATCACTTCCTTAAGGTGTGTCGAGAGAGAAAGCACTCACCTGGGGTCCTAAAATTCAGAACCACAAAGTCTCCTTTCACAAATTTTAATGTTTGGCCTAACCAGTCCACCCGCTGTGCCAATAAGATATTATCAAACAGCTTTATCTGGGATGATTTTCTCCTGTTACACTAGTGAGCACATTGATTTATAAGACGTTGGTAGTCTTCATAAAGGCCAGGAGGAAGAAGGGTAACTCCTTTCAATATCAGGGTGTAGGGGGTGCAATCTGTTGGTAAATATAATATGTATTTTGCCCCTTCCCCACATATAGGTGGATGTCTTGGACAGTTACAATTTGAATTTTGATCATGCCATCTGCCCCCATTCAGAAGGCACTGTTCAGATCGGTTGCGCTCATTCGAGCTAACCCCTTGTCCCACCTTTTGATTTTTCCTAGCCGGTACTGTTTTCCTTGGAGCCCATTCTGCAGACTTATCACAGGTTAACTTATTCGTGATAGGGGTGTGTGTTGATGTTTGGTGGACAATCCTATCATGAGGGACGATTTATTGGTAGTGAGTGTATGTGGCTACCTCCCTCAGAATGGTGTGTGTTGTTTCCTTCTTTGAGCCCCTTCCCAGAAAGCAAAGCTGTTCTTTAATGTGATCCTATCATTATAGGATAGAGATCAGGGACTCTGATAGTAAATTGCAAAATTTATTCAGGAGGGAAGTATCTAGACTTTCCAAAGTAGTCCCCCTTTCTGCACCACCTCTTAACCTGTTAGAACGCCCTTAGAGGGGTATTGCTTAGATCTTTTTGCCATGGGATGCTAGCCCTTTTACTTTGGCGTCCGCTTCTGCCATTTATGCCATTTTCCTTTTCCCCCCTGAGGCTTGTGGACATCTAATTTCCTCCTGATTAGGATGTTGTATGTTTCCATCAGCATTTACAACAACACCAACTTTGTTGATAATGTTCACCACTTGGGAGAGTGGTACTGGAATCCTATCAGTCACAAGAGTGTCTCCAGAAGCATCTGCGGTGACCAGGGGAGATAAGGATGGAAAAGGGACGGGCAAAAGTTTCCGCTTCCTAAGTACAATTTCCTTGCTGATTGCCCCCACAGTTTTTTGCACAAAACCATCCAATGTGGAGCTGGTGAAGTTTGGGGCAGGCGTTGATTTCCGTCAACCGATGGCTTAGGAGACCTCGGCCTAGAAGCAATTGGAACGAGACAAAGTGCAAAGTGTCAATTCATCTGTAACTTTCATCTCAGGTCGAGGTTGATCTTCTGTAAAACAAATAACTAAAAGAACAAACATCTAATAGGCACAGCCCATATTTTCTTTCTTCAGCATATTCCAATCAGTCTTGTTTTCTCATTTTCAGGGAGGTTCTAATAGTTCAGGGTTCAAGCTGCACAAATCTTCCAATGTAACATTCAAGCTGTGTTCACAAAGTGTGATACTTTATGTGCTGAATATCTGCAACAGACCACTTGTTCTCTTTTCAAAATTCTTAGGATTTTCTGATTTGGATCTAGTCTACCTAGACTCAGGCTCTTCAGGTAATATTTCAGAAATTTGATCTATTGAAGAACTTCTCCTGGGATTCTTGTTTTCATAGCTTTGTGACAAAATAGGAGCACAGAGGGAAAAACCGGACACAGGTCGCCCTCCACTCATAAAGTCATTCAAACTACACTGACCTGGTCCACTTGGGCAGTGTTTTTTATTTCTTTGACAAATGTACAACACGTTGCAATTATTTACAACTATCTCCCCTCTCTTAAAAGTTCATGGGGTAGAGTGTACACCGTTAACATGCCAAATTTAAAAAGCCTCTATCCCTTACCAGACAGTCGTGATTAATGGAAGCACACAACAATGTGTATTGTGAAAGAAAAAAATGTGAGAAAGCGAGATGACCCCTCACGGGCGAACCACCAATGGGGAACCTGGTAGGTACTCACCAGTGTTGCCCTGTTCTCCTCATCGGCAGTCATCAAGCTTTTAAAAAAAGTGTCCAAACAAAACAAAGATGTGTATGTGCAAATAAAGTGCACTGGAACAAATAGTGTAAAACACGCACAGAACAGGCAGTGTGATACAAAAAGATAGGAAACTGCACGTAAATGAGACATTCATTCTGTTCCTTTGTGCAGCCTATCTAGTTAAAAAGCTGGGAGTGGTTATTACCTATATACCTATATAACCACACACCACACACGTGTGGTGTGTGGTTATATAGGTAATAACCACTCCCAGCTTTTTAACTTTTTAACTTGATATTCAGCTTGCCAAAACAAACCTCTCCGGCCCAACTCAGGCTAGAATTTGGAGGCCAGAAGCAGTCTCTGGCAAGACAAGGCACATACATAATCACTTGGGATAAAGGCCGTAAGGCAAACAAAGGAACCCTAAATAGCTACTTATGGTCAGAATTAGAATGGAAACCGGCATCGCCAGCCGCCAGATATTTGAAAAACAGCCTAGTGAATCTAGGGTTACAGGAGCTGTGGAACACCCCTTTACTAATCTAACTACGATCAAAAGATTAGTAGAGAAAACAATAAAACACCTCTCATGGATTGAAGATGAAGCGTGTGTTGCAATGAGGTCACATGGGTGGATTATCCTGAACTCCTATTCTAAACAAGGCCAACAGAGTTATCTTGACCTCGGGTACTCACGTTATATAAAACTGAAGTTCCTCAAATATAGACTGGGCGTGATAGTTGTAAATAATTGCAACGTGTTGTACATTTGTCAAAGAAATAAAAAACACTGCCCAAGTGGACCAGGTCAGTGTAGTTTGAATGACTTTATGAGTGGAGGGCGACCTGTGTCCGGTTTTTCCGTCTGTGCTGTGGTAAATAAATTTACCGGACTATTTTTGAATACATGACATGACAATAAAAGATAGCTCAAAAAAATGAGAGGCAGAGTCCGTGGTATCTGAGTCATACGGGCTTTAATTAAATACCCCGGGGTATTGGACATCGAGTTCCATCACCACTAAGGTTCAGGAAGGATATTCAACATTTTATTAACATCACACATTATATATAGTAAAACTGTATATTTGAAATGAATACAGTAGGCGTAACAGGTGAAAAGAGAGAGATAAGAACACATGTGCGTAACAGGAGGCGTGTAAAAGGGCGTACACATAGGCGTGTACTTGACGAGTCAGAGAAACGTCACAAGTGGGTGGATGCTTAGAGAAAGTTTGCAGAATCAGCAGAAAACTTTGACACGGATGCAGATGCACGCGCAATTGAGCATGACTTGTAACTGGGGAGAGCTGGGGGCTTGACTTTAGCACTAGTAGAGGAGACGATGTCTGGGGTGTCAGAATGACCTGTACCTATAGCATATCTGGTATCTTATGTTTAGAAGATGTGTTGTCTGAAGTAAAAGGTCTCTCGGGCAGAGGCCGTTCAATACTGAATGCTAGTGCGTGCATATAGATCTTCATGTAAAGCGCGGGGGCCATGGGCCTACCATGGTAACGGGTGCAGTAAATTACGTGCAAGGAGACAGGAAAGCTGGGACCCTTTGCTCTGCAGGCTGGAATATGTTTACCTATTTCACTAGACTGGAATGTGTTTTTGCGGAGGCTGAGCAGATAACTTGTAGGCAAAATACCGTCTTGGCAGGCAAGCCAGGCTGAGCCGGGCACCGCTCGCCTGAACAGGATGTAAGGTAGAGGTCAGGGATGCATACCTAAACTGCAGCTTTCAGAGTCAGAAAAGAATCGGAGCCTCATTTTAAGGGCCTGGCTCATCCGAGCCAGAAAAGACATGGAAAACGTGTGCAATATTTAAAAGTGTACCATGTAAAGACGTTGGCACCATAGGCCTAAAAGCCATTTTAACGTGGTTTTCTGTGTGAACTGAATAACTGACATGTTAACGTTGGACGCAAATGCATATGCGTCTTCATGACAGGCACGGGAAAGGAATCACACAACATACATGGAACATGGGTGCATGAGCTGGGTGCAAGTGGGGGACACATTGGCTACCTAAAAATTTCTATTTCCTCATTCCCTCCTTGGCCCCTACTTCACCCTTCAGGATATATCTATTTTCATGAGACCATCTATCTGTTCGTATAACATCATTTGCTCATCTTTCTTCATTCGGGAACGGGAACGTGAACTTGGACCTGGACGGGGAATACAAGCTGTGGCACACAAGCCGCAAATCGCTGGCCCACATTGCAGACAGAGACAACAACTGAATACTATGAGCAGTACTATTCCTAGGAATGACAATACTTTCCATCCCCAGGCGGATATCACACTCCAGAGCCAACCGGACCATGTCCAGGTGCCTGGATTCTGGTGTATCTGATGAGCTATCTCATGAAGCCTTGTAATCGCTTTATACACTGATGGTGCGTTATTAGGAATGAAAATACAACAACTGGATCCGATCACTCTACAAGCCCCGCCCCTATCGGCCAGGATGACGTCAAGGACAAGGCGGTTTTGAAGACCAACAAGTCTCATAGCAGACTGCTCTTCGGTCAGGTTACCTAGGGCAGAAGTAGTCTCATTCACTACTGCTTCAAGAGTTCTGGTTAATTTGCGTATCAGTTTACTGTTTTGGACAGGACCTACAAAGAAAAAGAATCCTTTATTGAAATCTGTATATTGCTCCCACGTTGTCTCAGTCTGATCGACAATTGGGGGCTTGATCTCCCTTCTATGTTGTATATGCACAAGATGTGAATTCCTATGATAATCAGGTGGGGCTAGAAAAACAGGTGGTAATAGGAACGCAATATAACACATTCCATCCCAATCCAAGGGCAGACGTACATAAGCTGTCTGACCACAAATAAAATAGGAATGGCGGGAAGCTTTGAAAGTAGACTTTCCTTTATCACTGAATTCGACCACAGTATTACATTCACTGTGTCCTAGATGTACTGAACCATTCTTTCTAACGCATAATTCACCTGCTACTGGTAAAACTGTTATAAACGGCAAATCCGAATTAGTCTCGGACTGGACGTTCAGAATCATGAGATTGAGGATAAAATTTCCTAATCCATACACTTCATTTTCTAGATCAGTCCCTGTCCTTTGGGGAAGACCGTCCTTGTCTGGGAAACATGCTTTATTCATAACTGTGTTCAGATTTCCCCATATTCAGTCGCCTTGGGAAACTTGGGACTTACTGTCTAAGGATGACATTAATGTAAACCATGCACCGCACGAACCATTATGTGTAAACGGGTAGGGAAAGAGAGGCAGAGCTCCCTTGTATTTCTGATAGGGAGGGAGTCGGCCACATACCCAGCAATTCGTGGCATTGCTGGTCTGGTGAGAATGGTGTAACATACGAATAAAAGTGTTGTTGCGCATCGCCAATCAATAAGACAGTTCGTGTGGGGGCAGGTCACTGAAAGTGTGCTCTACGGTGTCATTAGAAAAAGTATGTACATGTGAGTCAAGAGGAAAGAAAACATGTAGCATCAAGCTTATGCATATAATCGAGATACTTAGAAAAAACATAACAAGTAACGTGATAACGCATCTGCTGTGCAGGTTTTTGCAATATTTGTCTCTCTTTTCGATTCGCCTATCTCTCTGACTACTTGGGTCTATCTTATACATGTCAGAAACCTGTCTAACCGCTTCACCCAGGGGGGGACTTAAACAATTAAACGCTGTCTGACTTACTAGACCTCAACTTTGCTCGGAACTCCTGTTGTGGAGTTTTCTCTAACAGGGGGAGTTTAGAGTCAGTTTCTGAAATGGGGCAGTCCTTGGATACAGTCTCTGGATTCAGTCCATGAAATCTTTTTATGTGACTGGAATGAAGCCACCCTTTCCTCCCCTCCACCTTCACAGCGGTCCTCGTGGTCATCAACACCAACTTCGGTTGCTTCCACCTGGGCTCCAGAGGGCTTGTGCGGTCGAAATTGCGGACGTACATCAACTCGCCTGGAACGATTTCATGCGGTTTCACTTGGGTGTTGTCCGGGAAGGCAGCCGCGACCTGTGAACGACAAGAGTGTAGTGCAGACATCAAGGAAGCTAGGTAATCTGTCAGCATATTACTGTCGACATCGGTTATTTTACGAGGCATAGGTGTTCCCCACATGTTTGGAGGTCGGCCGAAGACTACCTCATAGGGAGACAGTCCGGTTCTGGAATGAGCTACCATACGCATGTAAAAGAGGGCAACTGGCAAGGCTACTATCCAATCTACACCTTTTTCTGCACAGACTTTTGCTAATCGTGTTTTCAGAGTCTGGTTATGTCTCTCAACGAGACCTGCTGCTTCGGGGTGTCGTACACAGTGAAATTTCCACTGGTAACCTAACAGGAGTGATACCTGTTTCATGAGTTCGGACGAGAATGGCTGTCGATTGTCTGAGTACACGACACGGGGCAAGCCGTATCGCGGGAAGAATTCACGAACCAGCTGCTTGGCAGTGGTTACAGCAGTGTAATCTGGGACTGGGTAAGCTTCTGTCCATCGGGAAAGAGCACATACAACTACGAGGACATACTTGAATCCTCGGCATCTGTCCATCTGGATATAATCCATCTGGAGGACTTCAAAAGGATGGTCAGGAGGATGGAATCCCCCTTGTTCCACGGGAATACCTTTGCCTGGATTGAACTGACAACAGATCATGCAGGTACGCACTTTCTGTTTCGCTGCTGCACGTAAATGCTTGTTGAACCAGAGATTCTGGATACTGTCTAACATGGCTTTTTCTCCTAAGTGTGCTGGACTATGTGCTGTATTAATGATAACTTGAACCATAAAGTCGGGGAGAAACCATGTGGCTTTTCCCTTCGTCATCCATCCTTGATCTGTCTGGATCCCTCCTTGTTCAGTCCATTTCTTAATTTCATCAGGAGTTGCATGAGTCTGTATGTCTAGTACATCTAGAATGGGATCCTTAACTGTCATACAATGTGTCTGTGGATTTACGTCAGTCTGTGTCATGTCAGTCGGTATGTCTGTTTGAGTCTGAGCTGTAAGTTTGGCTGTTCGATCTGCCAGGTCGTTACCCTGGGAAATGGTGTCTGTGACTTTAGTATGTGCTTTGCACTTCATGATAGCAATGGATGCAGGTAAGTGTATTGCTTCTAACAGAGCTTGAATGAGGGGACCATGCTGTATCTTGGCGCCATGAGAAGTTAAAAAACCTCATTCTTGCCAGAGGATACCGAAGTCATGTACGACTCCAAATGCATACTGTGAATCTGTGTATACATTCACGTTGAGGTTCTTGGCTCGTATACAGGCTTGGGTCAGAGCAATGAGCTCTGCTGCTTGAGCAGACAGTGTGTCAATACGATGTGTTTCTATGACTTCAGTTTCAGTGGTCACTGCATATGCGCCCACTAACTCTCCTGTACTTATTCTCATACATGAACCATCCACGTAAAGTGTCAGGTCTGGATCGGGTAATGCAATGTCTGTCAGGTCTTGTCTAGGCTTGGTTACAGTATTAATGACCTCCACGCAATCATGTGGTGTAGGGTCAATGGTGCTTGAGGGTAACATTGTGGCACGGTTTAAGGTGTTGCAACGTCTGATCTCTATGTGTGGCTGAAACAGTGTCAATTCATATCCTGTCAGTCTTGCTATGGTCAAGTGCTGTGTCTGGGTCCTGTTTAGGAGAACTTCCACGGAGTGTGGAACTTGTACTGTCAGGGGATGTCCTAACACTATTGAGTTGCTTTGTCTGATTGCTAGAGCTGTTGCTGCAACTGATTTCAGGCACGCAGGCAAAGCCTGGGCTACTGGATCCAATGTACTAGAAAAATAAGCACAAGGCTTGTGTCTTCCTGCTTGATCTTGTGTAAGAACGGATAATGCTGTGCCATCGCGTTCAGTAATAAAAAGTGTAAAGGGTTTGCTGTAACATGGTGTCGCTAAAACACGTGCTTGACATAAGGCTTTCTTTAGTTCGTCAAAAGCTTGTGTATGTTCCTGAGTCCAAGGGAGGACAGTCGAAGTCGCTGCCTCCTGTGTTGTCAACTGTATGAGTGGTTTTGCAAGAAATGCGTACTGGGGAATCCATTGTCTGCAGTAAGAAGTGAGGCCAATGAAGGCCCGTACTTCCTTTTGTGTCTTGGGCTGTGGAAGATGTGCAATTAACTGGATACGGTCAGGTGTTAACTGTCTACCCCTCTTGGACAGCAAGTGCCCAAGGTATACCACTTGCTGGGCACAGAATTGTAGCTTCGAAGGGGAAACTTTATGCCCCTTTTCGGCCAAGAAATGCAAGACTGTCAGTGATGCGCGTTCGCAGTCACGTTCGGTCTGTGCGGTGATTAACAGATCGTCAACATATTGGAGTAGGGCAGTGTCAGTAGGCATGTGAATACTGTCTAGTTGTCGTTTCAGTGCTTGGCTGTAGATACTAGGGCTCTCTGTGAATCCTTGAGGAGCACGTGCAAATTTGAAACTACGGCCATTTAAACAGAATCCGAAAAGGTATTGGCTTTCCGGATGAATGGGAACACTAAAGAAGGCGTTCTTGAGATCGATTACAGTAAAGAACACTGCTTCTGAATCAATAGCAGTCAATAAAGATGAAATATCTGGGACCACAGGGTACTGCGGTATGATGCATTTATTTAATTCTCGAAGGTCAATCACCAGTCTGTAGACCGGTGGAGCATTCGGGTCAGTTCGTTTAAGAATCGGAATGATAGGGGAATTACATAAATTGGAGTCAGTTTCTACAACCACTCCTTGTGCAATGAGCTCGTCAACAATTTTCAGTAAAGCCGCTACAGCCTCAGGTGGTAACTTGTATTGTCGGATTCGAGGCAGTACAACTCCTTGTTTGAGTGTAACACGATAAGGTGTAATGTGCATACAACCTACATCAGTTGGACCTTGTGCCCATAAATGCTGTGGAACATTCTGAAGTCTTGGATCAAAATCTCGTAACACATAATGACCTTTAAAATCACGTAAAAACAATCTCACTCCTTCCGGAGAACAACATATTACTGCTCCTAATGCTTTCAATGTTTTAATACCAAGCAGATTTTCTGGACATGATTTCGTAAGCAACAAGTCTGTAGTTCGGGATAATGGACCAATTTCTAGGGGAACTGGTTTTGACACTTCATTAACAATAGGCTTTCCTGAAAATCCCAGGGAAACATTTTGTGAGCCTGAGAGGGGTGCCCCTGGAACCTCGTCATGACTGATGGTAGTTCTGCTCGCCCCTGTGTCAATCAAAAATTTTCTGTCTTTCCCTAATACCTGACTATGTACATAGGGACCCTCTTGATCTACAGGAACCTCGATAAGGGGCAAGCCAACCTCCCTCTCTAGGCTGTTTCATGAATACTGCTGATAATCGGGGTAATCTGACTTTGCATATTGGTACATTTGTTGCGTGACATGTTGTGTGGCAGCAATAGGTTGGGGCTGGGGTACAGCTACTGTCTGTTGTGGATTCTGTGGAGGTTGCGTGTTCTGTGGAATATTTTGTGGAATATGTTCTTGTCTAGGTGGACGCGGTCTTTCTTTCGTTTTGCCTGTAGCTATATTGTATTTTAAAACGGCACATTCGTTTATATAGTGACCTGGCTGTTTACAATAGTTGCAATTCCCTTTAACAGGAGCTGCAGAATGACCTGGCGGTACCGTACCCTTCTTCTGACCGTCAGTTGGAATAGACTGAGCAACTAATACTTTCATTTTCGTGTCTTTAATACGTCTCTGTTCATGATCATGTTCTTCTCGAATTCGGTTCTGATGGTACTGTAACATTTGTAACATTTGGGAAGGGGTATTAGCTTGCCATGTGCTCTCGACTTTCAGTACTCTATTTTTAACTTGGGGTAAAGAATTCTCTACTAATTTAGTCACAAAAAGATGCGGGTATGATTCACTACTTGTTTTCAGGCCGCTATTAATAATGAAACATTTCTCGAATCTAGAATAAAAATCACTAGTATCTTCGTCTTGTTTCTGTTTGCAGGCTGAGATTGCATCCCAGTCTTCCTTTTTAGTAGCTAGTAATCTTGGCAAGACCTGTACTAATAATCCTGGTAGTGCTTTGGCTTTCTCCCCAAGACCAGTACCAGGAACTCGCGTTTTTTCCTCGTCTTCTAATTCTGTCCAAACTATCTTTTTCTCTCCCACCTCCCATTCTTTTTCTTTAAGTTTTTCGTAAATACCAGCAGGCAATAGTACTTTTAACATTTTAAGGATATCGGAATACGTATACTCTCCCATGAGGAGCATGTCTTTTAATTCACGGTGGAACCCTGCTGGATCTTTATCATGACAGGGTACTAATTTTTTCATTTCCAATAATTCCATTTTCGTCAAAGGTGTATATACAAATACTCGTTCAAGTGTATCATCTGCCCGCCGGACTGGATGAACTTCTCGTAAGGGGTTCTGTCTGTCTATGTAAAATGTTTTCCTTACTGGGGGTGGAACGGGAACAAAATGTGGAGTCAGGAAAGTTCTGTACCTGTGTCGCTGTTCTAGAATGACATTAATTAAATCAGTACCTAGGCCTCTCCATCTACCTAGGAGTAACTCGTCCAGTATAAGATATAGGGGACCTGGATCAGAATGCTGACTTTCATACAATGTAATGAGATGTTGAATCATGTACATTCCAGCTAATCGCTGCTCGTCTGGGGAAAGATTCAAAAATGTTTGCGCTACTGAATCATCTTTATATACATTAGTATTGCCAGCCCATTGTACTGCTGACCGGGCTAGTTCCTGTTCATGCATAGAGCTAAGCTCTCTATAACCTATTCGCTGTTTTAGTACTTTATCGGTGGCTTGGAATAAATGTTCAAGAGAACATTGTTCTGGAATGGGAGAAAGAAAACGTTTCTTACTTTCTAGGCGTATGGGTTTGTCAAAAGGTCTTGTCCTACCTACGTACGCTATTCTTTCTGGGTTCTCAGGATTTTGAATCTGTATATCATCGTCTTCCGAAATTTCATCATCCTCTTTATCTGCTTCTCTTTCTGCTGTTTCCCTTTCGTGTATGTCTATAATTACCTTACGAATCTTTCTGTACATGGCTTCTATACAAGCCTGTCTACTATGTTTGCCATCGGCTATGTTGTCACTCCATTTTATCAGCATTCTCATCTCTTCTTTATTATAACCGGGCTGGTCTCGTTCCCTTATCAAACAATTTATCAAAAACTGTAAGATCATACTTTGAGTCTCTACCTTTCTGTGTTCCATGGCCTCTTGAATACTGTCTGGTCTCTCTCCCGTTCTAATAAAACGGTATATGTTATCTAAATGTTCTTGCATATCCGGGATGATAGTCAAATAGTTTGTGACCCTTCGTAAACGTATTGAATATAGGATCATCTGGTCCTCGCCAGGTACTGCATCATATCTACAATCAGTAAGATACTGTTTAAGGACTGCGTACGTAGTTACTTTCGGTGTGCGTTGTAATGCTGCTTCTCTGAGTGTAGTTCGTTTTATTTGAGGCCGGGTGATAGGGAGACCTCCTGATGCACCTCCTGGAGTGTGATCGTCAACCAATACTGGTTGGGCTGTCGGTGGTAACAAGGGAGCTGGTACAGTAGGTGCAGGTAATGTAGGCTGGTCCTGGCTTGCTGGCACAAAGGGATTGCCAGGACCAACGGCAGCGGGAACAGCAAGGGGAATCGGGTCATTAACAGGATTGACAGGATTGGGAGGATTGGGAGCATTATTAATATCAGGTGGTACACGTGCATTAGTATACGCTGGAGCAACGTCATCTAAACAGGAAGAAAGAAAAATGTCTGCTGCGGTCTGTTTATGACGGAGTTTAGTCGGAACCAATGGTGGCGGCAAATTACTGGGTACTTCCGGGGTCGCCTTGGGCAGGCCCTCGGCAAGAACAGGATACAGACCTGTAATAAGGGCATTTCTTTGTCGGTCTAATTGTTCTGCTCTAACTCGTTCGCCTTCTTCCAGTAATTCTTTTTCTCGGGCTTTTTTGGATTCCTCTCTACTTTTCTCTGCTTTTCTGAGTCCTTTCTCTACTCTTCTATGCGATTCTTTAGGCCATAATTCAATGGCATCTTTCTGGGATTGTCTGGCTTTCTTTTTCCATAGTGCTTCTTCTACTCTCATGATGCATTCAGCATCCCATGTCCCTGAGACAGGCCATCTATCCTTCTCTTCCAGATCCTTCGTATACTCGACCCACAAGTCTAAATACAGTATGGCATCTAAGCCATGTTTCTGGTACATAAAATGTCCGGGAGTGTCCCTAGGCGGGACCGGAACTGCTTCTTCGAGTATCCCTTTTCTGGTTCCTATCTGACGTAATTTCGAGAACAGTGGCATAATTGAACCTTACTTGAACGTGAACACAATAAACACAGTAATAAAAAGGCAAACAATCACTCATACCACGACATTAAACACATTAAAACATTTCAGACCGATATTACCTGGTACATAGAGAAACATAAATTCTGAAATTCTCGAGACACAATACTAGAAAACTGGATTTACGGGAATACTGAATCATTAGATGCACTGCTAAAACAGCACAGACATACCGATCCCATAAAGAGACACGTCTTACCGTATCCACCTAAGTGAACACGTCCTGACCGGATCTGTATACCCAGACCCGTCTTGGCCGGGCACAAATTAATGAACCCGTCTAGATGCTTCCCCAGCAACGGTACTCACCGGGAAACAGAACTGAAGGCCTCGGAAACTCGACACTGGACTGGACTGGACTGCTACTGCGTCTGGCTGCTACTACGCATGCGCTTCGGAACAGGTGGGCCTCTGGACACCTCGGACCTTGCTCTCTCGGCTTGGGCTCTGGTCGGGACTCTCCGCATTCCTCACCGCCTCGTCTGGATGCCGGATCGCAGTCTCCGTCTCCTCCGTGGGCCTGAGGGAGATAGCAGGAAAACCCGCAGGTGCGCACAGGAGTCCGTCACGGCTGCAGAAGGGGTCAGGGGCTGCGCTACATCGCCAGCGCGTGGGGAAGGGGAGGGGTCCCTGTTCGGGCGCCAGATTATGTGGTAAATAAATTTACCGGACTATTTTTGAATACATGACATGACAATAAAAGATAGCTCAAAAAAATGAGAGGCAGAGTCCGTGGTATCTGAGTCATACGGGCTTTAATTAAATACCCCGGGGTATTGGACATCGAGTTCCATCACCACTAAGGTTCAGGAAGGATATTCAACATTTTATTAACATCACACATTATATATAGTAAACTGTATAATTGAAATGAATACAGTAGGCATAACAGGTGAAAAGAGAGAGATAAGAACACATGTGCGTAACAGGAGGCGTGTAAAAGGGCGTACACATAGGCGTGTACTTGACGAGTCAGAGAAACGTCACAAGTGGGTGGATGCTTAGAGAAAGTTTGCAGAATCAGCAGAAAACTTTGACACGGATGCAGATGTACGCGCAATTGAGCATGACTTGTAACTGGGGAGAGCTGGGGGCTTGACTTTAGCACTAGTAGAGGAGACGATGTCTGGGGTGTCAGAATGACCTGTACCTATAGCATATCTGGTATCTTATGTTTAGAAGATGTGTTGTCTGAAGTAAAAGGTCTCTCGGGCAGAGGCCGTTCAATACTGAATGCTAGTGCGTGCATATAGATCTTCATGTAAAGCGCGGGGGCCATGGGCCTACCATGGTAACGGGTGCAGTAAATTACGTGCAAGGAGACAGGAAAGCTGGGACCCTTTGCTCTGCAGGCTGGAATATGTTTACCTATTTCACTAGACTGGAATGTGTTTTTGCGGAGGCTGAGCAGATAACTTGTAGGCAAAATACCGTCTTGGCAGGCAGGCCAGGCTGAGCCGGGCACCGCTCGCCTGAACAGGATGTAAGGTAGAGGTCAGGGATGCATACCTAAACTGCAGCTTTCAGAGTCAGAAAAGAATCGGAGCCTCATTTTAAGGGCCTGGCTCATCCGAGCCAGAAAAGACATGGAAAACGTGTGCAATATTTAAAAGTGTACCATGTAAAGACGTTGGCACCATAGGCCTAAAAGCCATTTTAACGTGGTTTTCTGTGTGAACTGAATAACTGACATGTTAACGTTGGACGCAAATGCATATGCGTCTTCATGACAGGCACGGGAAAGGAATCACACAACATACATGGAACATGGGTGCATGAGCTGGGTGCAAGTGGGGGACACATTGGCTACCTAAAAAAGTATACTTAGTTTGTTGAAGTCTGCCTTCAAAGTTTGAATGGAAGGCCACAACAAGCTATCTACAATCCCAAGCTGAGGGGGAAACAAGACGGTATTACAATCAGTGACAAGCTGGGAAACTGACAAAATATTGGTTAACTCCTGATGGCATACCACAACAATCCTAATCACTAAGCATGAAGTAACTCCCATTTGGAAAGACTGTGAAAAGTGGAAGAATTGCAGGCATTCCTTCTAAATACCATACCAAAATGTGCCTTGGATTTTAATGTGTTAAAGAGGGTATGCCCAATGGTGTGGAATGTTCCAACCATTGTTTACACCATTTTCTCACTGAATAGGTGATAACAATACCAGAATGTTGTGATGGAGAGTATCAGGGATCAGGTTTGCAAGATTTGAACACAGGTGTGGAATCGAGAAAACGAGTATGACAACCATTAGTGTCTACTGGACACAATAAAGACCCATTATGACCTGAAATTGTGGATTTAAATGTACCATTCTGCACCAGACTATTTAGTTGTTCTTTTAATGTACTTTGTCAAACTTTGCCAGTTTTTGAAGTGGGTCCAAATGGAATGGACAGCAAGCATATGTACTGACAACGACTTGCATGTCTTTAATAACAGTTCAAGCGTCAGCCCAGTGCTATGGCCAAACCCAGAGGAATCTAGAGTTAGAAACAACTCCAACTAAAATAAATTTAAATGCAGTATCTGAAATTAGTGGGCCACAATGGTCCAGGAAAATACAGCCAAAAGGCTTGTTGGAAATTAAGAGTTGTGTTTCGGATGGACAAGCATCAGTGGAGCTTTTAATCTGTTGGCAGATGTCACAACACAGGACATATTTCTTGGGCTGTTGGAATGAGCCTTGACATCAATAACGTCACTGTAACAGTGAAATTGTGTTTAATACTCCTAAAAGCATGAAAGCCACACTGTCATGTGCTGCTACAACCAAAGCTTGTCTGTGGTCTTTGTTGGGAATCAAGCAATCGACAAAACCCAGGAATAGTTATAAAAGGAGCATTCTGGTCATTTAACTGTTAACAGCATTTAGAAGAATACACTTTGGTGAAGGGGTCCCCTTTTTTATTGACATTCATGGCTGCCAATATATTGTTATCTGTACTTGTTTTAGAGTATGTAAGTACTCCTATGTTAGCTGTGGCTACTGTAGATTTGACGGATTCATCTGCCAGAGAACTCGCTACAGTGTGTGTTCCCACAAGCTGATGACTCAGTGTATGTATTACATGAGTCTGTGGCAACCAAGACTTTAGGTCTTCCACTTTAACCAAAAGCAGTTTATACTGGTTTGAGCTACCTTTTGAATCTTTGAATCCATTGTGTTTCCACTAATATAGATTATCATTAAAGGATTGTACACAATAATACGGGTAATACACAGTAAGTGTGGGGATTCAGGGTCCAGATATTGAAGTGAAAGAAGCAAAGCCTTCCATTCAGCCAACTGCACAATGAAGTCTCCTAGAGACTGTGTGCGAGTCGTTTCTGTGTGAAAACTGCCATCTAATATAATACCAGTAATGATGGCGCATGCAGCTGAATTCTGCTGCTTAGAACCTATAGCAGATTGGGCTGAACCATCAGCATAAATGATACATTTATACTGATCAAGAGGCAGAACAGTAGATGGCAATGGGTAAACATGATCATACTGTAAAAATTCAGTGTCTGCAAAGAATGGTCAAAGACAAAGTACACATCAGTAGCAGTTAAGGATGTTTCCCACTGAATCCAGGGCTTTATCATTCCGTACGCTGGCTTTACTGACAGCTTCTAAGGTTGGATTTGGAGCAACGACAATAATGTGTTTCCCTTGAGCATGTGGCCATTCCTTAAGGATGGCCAGCTGCACTGCAGTCAGTATTGTCTCAGTGGAATCAAATACATTTCCGCTTTGAATTATAAAAATGATTTATCTGCAATTGGCACTGTTTTCACTCTTGTTAAAGGTGATATATGTAAATCTTTTTGCACCTAGTAAAATACGAATTACCAGGTTCATGATATTGACATGGGTATACAAGTGGCGCATTTCAAGTAAGTCGGATTGTAAAGATCTGAGTATATCTGTGTGTTCTGATGTCCAACATGAAGTGGAAAAATAAGGGCATATTAATGCATAAAGAGGTTTTATGCGGTGTGCATATTCAGGTATGTATGATCTGCAGAATTAAAAACATTCTGGCAGGGACTGCAGTTTTTAAAGTGTGTTTGCAGGTTCCAATTGTGCACATTTCTCCAAAACATTAGGGGCAAGACTCTTTCCCTCTTGTGTAAGTTCATATCCCAGGAAAAGGACACTTAGAAAAGCTACATAAGACTTTTTAAAGTTGACCTTGTAGCCAAGTTCAGAAAATCCCAATATAATGCGATCTGCTTTGGCCAAGTGGAGGTTTCATTCATCATCCGTCAAGTAGATATGGTCTACAGAGGAAAGAGCATCGTGGTAAATGTTGTGAAGAATTGACACAATCCATGCCGCAAAAACTCTCTCGCTGTTCTTTTAGTCCATAGGAAATCGTGCATAGCGCATTTGAAAATCTAAGGCATTAAAAGCCGACCCGTTTTGGCTCTCAGGAACCAAAATTGTAACTGAAAACAACAGTTTGAAATGTCCAAGGTTGTTTTGTATTTATTTACAGACTACAGTGTTAGTGAGTAATGTACTCTGCTTGTTTTGCACCGCAAATGTGAATGGATGACTATTCAACAGTCTATAATCTAAGACAATGCAATAGGAATGATTCAGTGTTAAAACAGGGAAAAGAGGATTATTCATCTGAGAGACACAGGGTTCAATTACTCCTGGGAACGCCAATTGAGAGAGCATTTCCACAATAATTTATTAACTGGACAATTTATTATCTCCACTGCAGTTCTTATCATTGCAATTCCATATCTTTTTAAGTGGTTTTAAAAATCTCTTTTGTTAATTTCTCAAAGTGGGGCAGACAAATATAACATGTTCAATAGTCTGTACATCAGTATGACATAAGGTGCATGTTATCTCCTCCCAGATTACATTCTGCTAAGCATCTGTGGCAGGATTTAATGGCAAACAATTCAATCTACATAGCATATTACCTATTCTCACTTTATGTTCCAAGTTACAAGTCAGATACATTTGAGGGACTGTTGGCTGACAAGATAGATTATGTATTTAAATTGAAGTTTCATTCTTCATAACTCTGTCTTTTTCCATTCAGCAATTTTTCATAGTATGATTTAAATAATTTTTACGATGATCGTAACTCATATCCTGAATATCTGATCTAGTTAAGGAAATGTGGTGGAGTGCAGTTAAAATGTTGGTTCAAAATAATAATCCAGTCTCTTTAGTAAATACAAAACATTCCGAAGCCATAATACTATGTAAGTACTTTTATTTAGAGTGTAATAAACAATAGTACCACAGTAAAATAGCATCCAGCCCCCTTCAAAAGTGTTCTTCAATCCTGGTTCCAACTTTGGGTCTTTCTATAAAGGCCATAGAATTTAACGTGCAGGTAGTACAAAGGATTTTCCCCTCCACTTTATGCATAAAAGGCCATTGCTCAATAGTTATTGTCTCTATAGCATGTAAAAGTGATGGAGGAATTTTCATTTTATATACTGCTAAAAGATGGTCAAAGTGCCTATGCCTACTGTTCCATAAAGTGCCTTTAGTGCATTTCCATGGGCCAGTGCCTTGTTTGATACATGTGCAATATCCTCTGTGTCACTCAAGTTTGCCAACATTATTCTTCTAAGATACAGGTAGGTTTTTACTACTTCTAAGGTGGAATCGTTAAGCATCCAATTATACCTAATGTTTGTCTGAAAGCCCTTTGACCAAAAACGTATGACCTTAGTTTTATTTATATTTACCTTCAATAATTAAGCGTCTGTCTGAATATGATGATAAGGTATCAAGGATGACCTTTAGAGGTCTGCTCTAACAAAACAATATCTTCCAAATAAAAGAGTGTGCCTAAAGGATATGAACCTAACTTTGGAGCATCACCAGATACCTTACTCAGCACATCAGTCAAATCCACCACGTAAAGCGAGAAAAGGTGGATGAGGCAACAGACATACCTGTTTTAAACCATTTCTAGTAGGGATTCTCAGGTTCATACCCCACCTACCACCTAGCAAAATAAATGACACCAAGTTTTGATATGACGGGAGATACAAAGTTTCAAAAGGCCCTTAAGTATTCCCATGACACTCAACTTTCTCCAGAGGGTCTGCCTGTCAACCCTATCAAACGCAGTTGAGCAGTCTATATAGGCTGCATAAACAGGCATCCCCTTACGCTTCACATGTTTCTCTAATATCAAACGTATTGCAGTTATATTATCCAAAGTCAAATGAACTGCTCTAAACCCTGCATGCTCCAATGTTTTTTTCATCCGCCCATTCTAAGAGGCTAACTATACATATTTAGAAAAAATCTTTCCTGTGGCGTACAACAGGGTAATCTGCCTATAGTTGCTAGGAAAATTTAAAGGGCCTTTTTATGTAACAGAAGAATAACACTACCCCTTCAATAGCTAGGAATGACTCCTGTGTTGTAGAGGAATTAAAGAGTAACATTAAATAGGAAACCCAAAGGGCCAGATCCAATTTTATGTTAGTAACAGGTAATTGATCTGAGTCTCTTGCACCTGTGTTCCTTGCAGCCATAAGACAATGCAACTCCTACTCTCTAGTTGAAGGAGAAAGAGGGTGTTAGCAAAGAAGGTCTTTAGTTGGCAATAGTTTACACCTTTGTCAAAGTAGTGACCCTCCTTTCTAGTCAAGATAAGGGGAATACACTACTGAAATAACCCCTGCTCACCACCTTGGTAGCTTGGCACGAGCAGTCAGGCTTATCTCAGAGGCAGTGTGTAAAGCATTTGTACATAACCAACAGTAATAGAGGGAAAACACTACAAATAGACACCACACTGTTTTCGAAAAATGTCCAATATTTGATATATATTCAAAACAAGAACAAAACAATAAAAATCCAACATACAGTACTTAAATATTTGCACTTTGCAAGAATAACCTTAAAATGCAGCTCTGGTGCCACGGCGGTGCTGAAAACAACGGAATCCAAAAGTTCCGTCAGACTGTGTCGGTCGGGTTATAAGCAGACACATAAACAGCACCTTTTAGTTGCGGCCGATCACAATGGTGCAGGTCGGTCATGACAACCGTAGTGTTTTTGAGGTGAAGGATAACGGTGCACTCAAGTCGTGGTGCAGGCCGCAGCTCGGTGACGATCATCCAGCTGCATCAGTGAGATCAGGGCTGCGGTGCAGAGTTAAGGCGTTGCCGTTGCAGTGCTGATAGATCATGGTGAAGGCGACAGAGCCGGTTGTGTGGAGCTGGCGTCAGTCGGTCCGGACTACAGAGTGGGACATCGCAGTGCGTCATGAGACTTAAGAGCAGTGCCCCAAGCCACTGTGTGGTCACAGGTGTCAAAGTCAGAGGACAGCAACGGCATCCGTGAGACCAGGGCGGTAAAGTGAAGCAAGGCGATGCGGATTACCGTGCCCACAGGTCATGGTGCAAGCAGCGGCTCAGTGGGGGCAGCAGCAGTAGTCTTCGTTGGTGAGACCAGGGTTGCAGTGTGAGATGTGGCGTGGCCCTCTGTGTTGTCTTCAGGATATGGAGCCAGCAATGGAGTTGGTGATGGAGTCAGTTACTTTACCCCCTCTGTGACAACAGAAAGCACGGTTCCAGATGTGGTACCCAGAGGTCAGTTAAGTCTTTGTGGTCCCTGAGAATTCAGAACAGGAGGCAAGCTCTACTTAAAGCACTTGGAGATACTCAGCACAAGTAAAGAAAGTTCAGTCCAATCATTTCACGGCTAAAGGCAGAAGCAGCAACAGCAGGCCAAACCAACAAAGAAACAACACAGCAAAGGGGCAGTACTCCTCCTAGCAGTTCTTCCAGCTCTTCTTCTTGGCAGGTTCCTTGATTACAGTTAGTTCTAAAGTTCTGGGGTTTGGGCCCCAATATTTATGCACATTTTGTCTTGTTCTCTTGAGCAGAGAGTGTCTGTGCCCAGCCAAACCCAGTTCTGTCCTCTCTGGCCAGGCTTCCTGGCAGGAGGTGGAGACAGTATTGCCCAAGGCAGACCAGGCCCATTCAGGTTCAAGCAAATCTCCTCCCACTACTTAAAATCCAGCCCGGTCTATTCAGCCTAGTTCTGACTCATCCAGGAAAGGCAGGACACACCTCGCCCCTCCCCCATCTGTCTGAAGAGAATGCACATTCCCAGCCCCTGTCACTCCACAGCCAGACAGTAAATCCACAAACCCAGCAGAGGCACACAGGAAGGCTAAGAAATGAAATACTTACTTTCTAAGAGTGGTATTTTCAAACATAGAACATAAATTCATCTTTACTAAAAGACACCTTTTTATATTATGAGTTCAGGCATACTAAACCCCATTTCTCTATCTTGCCCCAATGGGAAGATATGCTTATAAAATGTTATAAGCAAACTCCCATTCTATCCTATGGGACAGATAGTCTTCCCATAGTGAAAAACAAAATACACTGTAATTCACTACCAGGACGTGTCACACACACCAATACATGCCCTACCTTTAATATACACTGCACTGTGCCCACAGGGGTACCTTGGGCCTAACTTAGGGGTAACTTACATGTAAGAAAAGGGAAGGTTAGGGCCTGGCATGTGCGTGATCTTGGCAGGCCGACATGACAGTTACAAACTGCATGCAGACACTGCAGTGGCAGGTCTGAAAACCCTTTACAGGGCTGCTTGTGTGGATGGCACAACAAGTGCTGCAGGCCCGCTAGCAGCATTGGATTTACAGGCCCTGGCACCCTCAGTGAACTTTACTAGGGACTTACTAGTAAATAAAATATGCCTATCATGGAAACACCAATCACTAATACTGTTTACAAAAGGAGCACTTCCACTTTAACGCTGAACAGCAGTCAGTAAGTGCTCAGAGATAATAAACCAGCAAAAACAAAGTCAAAACAGGGAGGTCAGAAAGCAAAAAGACAGGAGAAACACGCCAAAAGATGTCAGGTCTAACAAGGGGGAGATATCCCATCTGGTAAATGACCTGGAAACTCTGTGCCAATCTTATAACCCTTCTGATTATTTGGTGCGTACAGAGCAGTTATATATTTTTGCCATTCCATGCTGGTGATATGATTGATCCAAGGTTTAGAGAAAAAAACACTGTTTTCCCCTATCATTTTCCAGAAATATTTATGATTTTAACACTGCATTGCTTCTGTTATTTTAACCCAGGTAAGTCCCAAGTCCATCACTACATGATGATTTATTTGTATTAAGCACCTATTTTGTTGAATGACATCAACATATTAAGAAGCTCTTACAATTGTAATGTAACACAAATAAACGTGTTTGCATGTATTTACAATAGGATGCATGTTTGTAATACAGACCTGAATTGTTAATGGTTTGCCCTAACGGATTGCAGTGGTAAAAGCATTCTATTGAAGCTGTGATTCTAGATAGAATGTCCCCCTGGTTGGGGAAGCAGAAGAAATGTTAATCCACCTCAGAACTGTATTCTACATCCGTAAGCATCAGTACTCCCAACTACCACTCTAGATTCTCACAGCTGATATACTGAAGGGCCAAAATTAAGAGTGCCCAGATTTTTTTTATACTTGAAATTCAATTTTGAAATCAGTGACAGCTGCTTGGGACGGAGGGGTGGGGGGGAGGCGGTTGCAGCATTGCTCCTAGCCCGATCCTGGTCTGGTCCTGGGCTGATCACACTGCGCCGGCTCCCAGATGCCAATTCCTGGCTGTACTCCCATCCTGGGAATACTATTTCCAGCATAAGAGAAGCATTCTGATTTTTCTGAGCACCCTTGTTCGGTTCTCAGACAGGGACTGGGAGCCTTTGGCTTTTCTCCACCCGACCGTGCAACACAGCGGGGTGGAGAAATGCCTAAGATTGCCAGCCAAATCGTCCTGCGCAGTTAGTAGTGCCCATCACCCCTCCTTCCCAGTGTTGTTGCACAGAGTGCATGGCTCCGCCCAACTCTATGACTCTCTCACTGGCAGCAGGTAAGAAGAAAAGAACAATGGTACTAAAATTGGTTTATTATCAATTTATTTTTGAAGTGTTTAACTCTGCTGCCACCTAGCGGGGCGACACTCCGTCAATACAGAGGAGACGCCCCTGTTTGAAATCATCATATATCAAATGATTACGCCTTTACGAAAGTTCCAATTGTTTTGTTAACCCCACTCCCTCCCCAGTGCTGATGTCGGCCAACGGCCGACAAAGCCCCGCCCACCTTTTAGAACGACTGCACCGCGGCGGAAAAACTGCTACGGTTAAGGCATTAAAATATGCTCTGAATTGCCTGACGTGTCTTGTTGGTTAGTGCAAATACAATTAATAAATAATTCCATACATAAATGTACAACAAACTGCTGTGGGCCCTGGTCAACTAGCTGGAGCAAAAGCTGATGCTTTCAGCTGGCAACCTCGTCCCTCAACAAGCCTGGCTAATTCATACCGGCTTTGTATTACTAAGGAGAATTAAAAGCACAGTACATAGATGATGAAAGTGAATCTCCAACTCTTTCCTTCCCCTAAACTACAATCAAAGCTCAAATAAAGAAATTTTGAGGAAGTGGGGTGCCAGGCCAGAATGGACTGCCGCATCGATCTTTAAGCAAGACCTGTACTTCTGCGGCAAACAACTTCTCCAGCTGTACACTTTCTGCCTCCAAAAAAACAACATCCTAGAGTCTTGGCGTGAGTCTATTGCCCACCCTATTTATAAAGAAGGCCCCTACTCTGACCTAGATAGCTACCAAATGATTGCAGTATTAGATACCGACTCAAAGGTAAGAACTGGAAGGCTAGGTGGAATGTGCCGGCCTGATTCCATGAAAACAAACAGGCTTCCGGCCCAAGTCAAGTACGACTGATGATCTCATGGCACTTTCAATACTAATAGAGAAATACACCCAGAAAAATACAACTGCTCTACACAAGTTCAATTGATTTCTCAAAATCGTTTGATCACGTGGACAGGAATTTGCTGTGGCATAAACTGGCATTATGGAAAATCCTGGTAATTTTTTTACGAGCTGAGCAGGTTTTTCACTCAGAAGCCTGGGCAGAGGTGATCCTTGGTGAGAACACAGGGCTTATCCTCTGTAACTGGTCGAGGTCTCAAACAAGGGTGTGTACTCACCCTAATTTTGTTCAATCTTTGTATATCTGGTTTGAGCAAATAGATGGACAAGGCGCACTGACATCCCCAAAAATTGAGACACTTGTTGGCATCACTGTAATGCGTGCATGACATTGCATCCATGAATATAACACCATTTGGTCTGCAAAACTTGCTGAACGTGTTGGTCCTTTACTGCATTAAAAACGCATGCTAGTGAGCTTAGAAAATATCAAAAGAGTAATTTTTGGAAGCAGTTAAAAAAAAGATGAGGAAATAGCACCAAGGAGGCAATTTGGTGGAAAAACGTCCCAGCTATAAAAACTTAGGGGTATGGCTCCAAGATCACCATTCTCCCAGACTCCACCTAAATACATTAACACTTCGCTTGGATTCACTCATTACTGCTTTGCAAAAATTACTCAGTAAAGTACCCACACCAACCTGGAAAACAATGTCGGCAGCAATCCAAGCGAATCTGCTTCCAATGTTGGCCTACAGGTCAGAAGCTTTCCTGGGAGGCTAAATTTATTTTTGAATGTCTCACATTACAAGGTTTTCGGCCTCATATTCCATCTTCCGCAGCAGTACACCTCACCCACACAGATCCATTTAGAGTTTGGCCTACAAGACCAAGGGCTAGTACAGCAAATGTCCTCCTCAAGTATGTTTCATCATTAAGAGAGGCCATGCAGGGCACATTAAGATCCTTTATCTGGAAAGAGAGAAAAGAAGGCAGCAAATTATTCTTCTGGATCAATGCCAGAAGTGAGGCTTTAGAGATGCTGGACGCACATCTCCTCTGGGAAAGGAAACATACCCCACAAAGCTTTCAAATTCACAATAAATAGGCACATAAAATTACTGTTGTGAGTGGGAGAAGGGAGAAAAGGAATGCTTCAAAAAGGGCAAACACTTGTGAACGTGTATAATGAACATGTACAAATCGCCAAACCCACAGAATTATTTGCTTGAAATAATTAAAGTTTTTCACAAATCTAGGTTCCTAGCCTGAGGAGCGATGCACTGCCAAAGTGGCCCCAAAACCTAGCTCAATGCTATGTAGGCTGTGTTAGTGGCATACAGAACATTTCTTGTACATATTGTGTATATTCCTAGTCCTGCAAGCTGAATGCAGGCAGTTCCTTCGTAACATCTTCAACACTCATGGAACTGAGAAATGTTGTCAAGCCCTCTTTTTTAGGTCGAGCATTCAAACCCTCTTGTATATACTTTGGTATATGCTTATGCGTGTATGTACTTTGTGGGCTCTGAAGATTTATGTATTTATTTTATTTAGGAGCTTATAAAGCGCGCGGCTACCCCCGATGGGGGTGTCCCAGCGTACGGACTAAAAGCAGCAGGGATGTCTATCACGGCTAGAGGTTGGAGAACAGCCAGGTTGTTAAGTTGTGCCAGAACAGAGATTCAGATTCGGTCAGCCGCAGACACAGTGGTAGGCTGTTCCACAGTTTGGTCGTCACAACAGCAAAAGCTCTTCCCCCCGTTCTGGAGCAGCGGAAACGGGGAGGGTGAAGAAGACAAAGGTGATTGGATCTGAGAGCTCCGGCAGACTGAACAGGCCTTAGCCTGCATCTGAGATAAGCCGGGCCTAGGCAATTTAGAACCCTGAAGGCAGGACCAAGGATTTAAACTGGATGCGATAAGTGACAGGCAACCAGTGAAGTTTCATCAGATGAGGGGTTATTGAGTGGCGATAGGGGATATTGCATATCAGCCTTGCTGCAGCATTCTGCACAATCTGCAGCCATTTAATCAGTTATGATGGGGCTCCAACATAAAGGCTATTGGAGTAATCCAGGTGAGAAGTGATGAGGGCATGGATGACGGTCCTACGACCTTTCTGCTTCTGCTTAGGGACTTTTTTTCAGTTCAACTGCCTCCATTTAACTGTCTTGCTAGAAAACGACCAGCAAAGGTCAGTAAAATACCAGAATTGCTTTCTGCTGAGAGACTTTCTGTTTTTTTATTTTTCTGGCAACTGCCTCTATTTAACTTTCTTGATAGAAAACGACCAGAAGAGTTCAGTAAAATACCAGAATCACTTTAGCATTCTCTAGATTCCAGTCCATAGAAAATGTCTTCCAGGAGCATCCGTAGACAATAATATTTTTTTCAAATCTTGTATTTTCAGTGATATGGCCACTTAAGGCCCTGATTATATAATATTAAAAACAGAGCTTTGGACTATACCATTTGCTACTGAAAGGCAATATTTCTCTACATGTGTTCCCATACGTGGTGTGTCACACAGTTTGGTGCTTATTTTCCGTCCATGTTAAAGAACAGTAGATGTTTCAGCACCCAGGCTAATTTGCTGCACAGGGCTTTAAGTGGGATGAAAAAACTAGGGGGTCTCATAAAGGGGTGTGGCCACTCTAATTAATTGCGTGGCTTAAAACACGTGAGATAAAAATGGGTGCCTCGCATATTGTGGCACCCGACTTGTATTTTGCTGTTCGTCATTGCATCCAGATATGATACAACACGTAACATCATACCTACAACAAGTCAGGGCTATTGGCTTTGTCAATGGTTGTTAGTTGCATAAGATAAATAAGCAGCAACTATTGCTTGTGTATAATACTGAAAATAAGCTTCCACTTAAAGCCCTGGTGACACCACAACAATGTTGCTGCTCCTGAGTTTTAAAAAGAGAAGGGAAATCCAGGGAGAAAAAGATTCTTTAAAGGATTTCCCTTCCCCGAGCACGCTCACCTGGCATGACGTCATGCTGTAACTTCTCTACTAGTGAGAAGTGAGCAGTGTGAGAAGCTCACATGGATGTGCCTGCTGTCACTGCAGTCTGGAAAAAATGGACCGCCTGTGCCAGGGCACAAAACAAAGCCCGATAGAGACTCGTTTCGAGGCCCCCTTTAAAAAACTGCTGGTGCTCAGCACTGCCGAGACCTGGCCCACTTTAAGCCTTGTAGCTAAATACATCTAATGTCTCAAAGGCAAGACCGATTGCATTGCAAATGCCCGTTTTGCTTGCAAGGCTCAAGTACTCAGGTAATAGCCTGCCTGGTAAAAAAATGTATCAACATTGCTGAGAAATTCCTTTAAAACTGCGTCCAAAACGATTTGATTAAGGTAAGGCATACAAAGTCATCCCCTGTAAAAGCCAGAAAGAACCTTAAAAGTCTCCCTGAATGCCCCAGCTGAACAAAAATTAAGAATAAGGGCATAAACAATCATAGTGTGCTGCATGTTGCCATACAGTCTAAGTCAATGTCCTGTTAGGGATAAATGATGAAGTAATCTGATGGCACTTGAGCGCACTTTATAAACTGAAGTAAGAGCCACAGGAGTGGTCACCACACATGCATTTTTGCACTTTTTAGGCACTGACACATTAACCGTTTGTGTCACTGCACTATTATGGACAACTGTTGAAACAGACTAATGGTACTGAAGTACACTATTTGAACTAATAGGGACCCGGTGCAGCAGTCATTACTAACCTACTACTGCATTGTTTAAGACTGTCATCTTAACTTTCTTCGCAGTTTGAAGAAAATTCACTGAGGCATGTCGGTACCGAACGGCACAAACAACATAGGTTTTTTAATGTTTTTACAGGGGAGGTTTGTATGGTTACTTGTTTTCTAATCGTTTTCTTTTTTGCTATTTGTATTCATTTATCATGCAAAGTTTTAGTTAACTGAATATATATTGATAAATTAAACTGATTCATTCCGAACAGAAATGCATACACGTCTACGAATAAGAGTCAAAAGTGTGAAAATAGGAGTCAAAAGTGTGAAAACACCAACCGGTATGATAGCACAGATATGAAACCGTCATATGCTTTGGTGCCTGCAACATGCTTCCTTGACCTATGGACACCGGCTCGGACACTATTGCCCCCGCTATCTTAAAATTTTGCTCATGGACAGTATGGCTATGACTTTGAAACCGACTGCCCTCCTCCCTCCTGGCTCTCAGGCTCTTTTCCCCCTCGATTTACCCTCCTCAAAATTTGCTCTTGTTGTTTTTGGAATTTTCTCCCTTGACTTTCTGATTTGGACTCTTATGCTCCCCGCCATTTTGTAATTTTCTTCTTTGACTACCCTGTCCCTGATCCGCCATCTTAATGATCTTTGACCTCTTCCTCGGTCCCAGCCGGGCGTCCTTTCTATCGTCTCTCCTGTGCCATGGACTTACTCCTCGTTGTCGATCTTTCCTGTCCTTATTCTGCCTTCCTTTCCCTTTCTTTCTGTTCTCCCGCCTCTTCCTTCTCCTTAGATTGCTAAAGTGTTATTATTACTGTAAAAATGTAATCCTGAGTGAATTTACTATTTGTATATATATAACTCTTACCACTACTATATGTAGTGGACCTTTGTATTTATTGCCATTCCTATGTGATTTTAGAGTTTATCCGTTTGTATCTCTTCCTTGAGTGACTTTACAACTTGTACATTTTAAATTTTTTCGGTTTGGTATCTTTTATTGTGACTCATGTAATCCAAAGTCCTTATGTAACACAACTGGTTCTTTTGTAAAGCGCTCTGATACCTTTGGGTAAATTTGCGCTCTTTAAAATCGCATTAAATAAAATAACAAAAAAATATGTTATGCTCAACGCATTTCGCTCATGACTTGGGATATTTCTTGTCGTCTTTTTTTAAATATACTTAAGCATCGCTGTCTTCTTTTTTTAATTTAATGTCACATATTTGATGCATCTTGGATAGGAAATTCTTCCTGCCTGCCTGCACACCAGTAACGACCTTCTACGCGGGTGTACTTCTTATCAAACATTTTATGTCACCGCCAGGGGCCGTGTCCGGCATTCTGAGCTCCTCTGCGCCTGGTGAGAGACTACCTGTCGATATGCAAATAGCGCTGTCTTGCAATGAGGTGGCTGGGCCAAAAGCCAAACAGTCCCGAGGATGTGTCACAGTTGACGAAATTATTTGTATCACTGTGTGCTGCAAATCCGAAATATGCCTGACTTAAATGATAACATTTTCTGCTAATCAAAGCCATCCAGTTTGCCTCTTGGGAATAACAGGACTGTAAACCATCTGTGGCCGTCAAGTTAGCAATCGCTTTCTGTCATTCTATTGCTAGAAAAAGATGTTATTATGTAAAGTCAAACAAACATGCCGCAATTCATGGAATTTGGGATAACAAGGACCACTTTACCTGTCTTCAGCGAAGTGTTTCCAGGGTGTGCGCCATGTCATTTTAAACGCATTTTCATAACTTATTTTTAGACGAATATAAAAAAAACATGCTAAAATCTAACTCTGAAAACTGTCAACAAAATAACACAATTTTGTGAATGCCAACCTACTTTTGATAACATGTGTCGCTTCCAAGCTGGCTTCCGGTTAATCCTCGCCGTGAAAAACAGTTTTCATTCTCCCTGCCACTGGATGTTGTATGTTCCCCGTGTTATCTACCCCCTCCTGAGTCCTGTCTCTTAAGAGGCGTCCAGGTTTAATGCACTTCTCATAAGTGGGTCTATTCGTGTGATTGAAAGAGCTGCACAGCGCGGCCTGCATTTCACCCGCCGAAAGGAGGTCACGCGCGGATTGTCATCTTTTTCGAAAACCTCAGTTTTGTCGGGTAGAAAGGGAACCATAGATTCTGTTCACACCTAAGGCTACGCACAGCGCTGCCGCCTGCACAAAGGGCAAGCTAGATAAGAGGTTCATCATTCAGTAAAGGACTGTTCAATTTCGCGGCAAGACGGAGGAACGAACCTCCTCATGGGAATACATGTGTTGTAGGCTCAAAGTCAACCTCTGGGATGTAGGTCTCAGATGCATTTCTGTAACATGAATGCTGAGGTAAAAAATATATCCTAAGGATGTGAATTTTTCAGCTAACGCATACAATGGGAGTGTATGAGATACACGTAAGCTTAAAGAAAAGCAAAGAAATCCCGCGAAAAAAGGCGGCAAACATGATGACAAGTGTTTCTAAACATAGGAAGGGCAAATCCTTCTCATGAAATCTTCGAATTGAGTTTTTTTACTCTTCTTGGGACGTGGATATATATATATATATATATATATATATATATATATATATATATATATATATATATATATATATATATATATATATATATATATATATATATATATATATATATATATATATATATATATATATATATATATATATATATTATAAGGCATGCACTTCTACCCAAGGGTGTCTAGGCGGGTGAACTCAGGGCCTCATTTATGAGGTTTTGCTGTAGGGCAGCGCAGCAGGCCTTGCTGGTGCGCTGCCCTACGACAAAAGAAAAGGGCAGGAATGCACTGTATCTATAAGATACCACGCATTCATGTCCTTTTCCCTTGCGCCAGAGCACATAGGGCTGCCGTGCGCCAATGCCGACACCTTTGCACCATAGTGCAAGGGGGCCTGCGTTGCAGGGATGATTATTTTTGTTCAGGAAGGGAAACCTTTCTGTACAAAAATAATGCCCCTTTAATGCAGAACACTGCTTTAAAGGGACTGATATTTATCAAGCAGCGTTAAGCCCAAAAAAGTGGCTTAGTGCTGCCTGATGAATATCACACAGGCTTCTGCACCACGGAACGTCACAAAAAGTGATGTTCCTGAGGTGCAAGGAGTCTCATAAATAAGGAGTCTCAATAAGGTGGCTACCCAAGACTGGAAGATCGTTATAGTTTAAAAAGCAGAGTTTTCATTTTTTTTTTTTAAAGCGAAGAGGTCCGTTTCCTTTTTTAAAAATAAAGACAGATGGTTCCAGAGTTGGGAAGTGCTGCCTATGAAGCTTTTCCCACCCCACTGTGCTCTGGATGAGCAACAAGGCATGGATACTATTTTCCAAACAAGCATCCACAAGCCAGCCCTGCTGCTCCAGGTCATGTCTTGCGTAATGTACCTGGGTGTATTGGTGGGAAGCCGGAAGCGGAAGTATATATTGTTTGTGAGGGGTTGAATGTCACACTATTGAAGCCAAACTATTGAACTAGAAAAATACTGTACCTCAAATGTCCAATGCTGCTACATCCTCGGGTATCAAATAAATATGTAAGTTCCAATACATTGTTTTTAACTCAATATCTACTCACATTTACAATATGATGTAGGTCGATATAGTTGATATTTGTGTAGGCTCATATTTCGACTGCAATATAGTGACCCCCCCCCACATGGTGCTATGTTTTCATGCGTATGGATGTATGAGTGTATGTAGGGTTGGAGTATTATACATCAGATGCACTGTAAGAATGACAACACAGAGCATTAGTGAGTCTGTCTGTATATATTGCATTGGGAGCTGTGCAGCCAAGTGACCAATGTGAGCGGCTGAGGGTGTATGTCAGAATATCGTGAACATAAATATCGCAATACGAAATATCGGACCCAAAATGTTGACTTCCAAAATATTTTCAAGGTAAGCATAAATAGGTAAGTGTTGTTTACTATTCATAACTCCACATCTACGTATCTCGAATATATATGAAATCAAAAGGTGCTTATATGTGCACTTCCTCTTATCTGTATATACTTTTATGATATTTTAGTAGTCAATATGTTGGCTAAGATATTTTTGGGGCACAAAACATTTTCAAAGTATTTGTGTACTAAACTATGGCTTAGGTGGCAAAATATTGTGGGAGATTGTCAATTTACTACTCTTAACTCAAAATCTAGGTATCATGGAGATATATGTATTTTGAAGGTATACATATATAGTTATATATATATATATATATATATATATATATATATATATATATATATATATATATATATATATATACGAAGCTCAAGTCACCCAACGTTTTTGGGGGCACTCCGGGAACAACTATGCCACGAGACTCAGCAGCTCACAAGACGCGGCCTGACGCGTTTCGCACATTGCTTTTTCAAAGGCCGTTTCTGTACAAAGTCGGCAATGCGTGCTTAAGTAGGATTCGAAGATGACTTTGTGAGTGCAAACTTTTTCTCTTTTTTGAAGGGATTTGTGCAAAATTAAAAAAAAAAATATATATATATATATATATATATATATAGATATACACACTAAAAAAACCATAGGTTTCACACACGTTATAGTTAAAAATTAGCATTTAAAAAACCTTAGAAATTCACTAAAAAACTATAGGTTTCACAGATGTTATAGTTAGCTGGACATTTCACTCATACAAAACCATTGAAATTCCCCCATTATAGTTAGTTTAGTTAACTATAACTCGCGCGCCCGCAATGCACTATTGATGACGTCACATATTACATCACTCATGACATGGTCAGTGACATCACTCATGACATCACTGATGACATCTCAAATGACTATATACAATAGAACAAAAATAACCCTGCCACACAAATATGAGGGGTCCTGTTACAGGATCCAATCAGTAAACAAATGGGGGTACACTCCGGAACTCCGAACCCTCCGTAAACACTGCAAGAAAGCAGAACGGCTATGGAGGAAAGACTGGCAGCATGCAAGCAAAGATGCGTATCAGCAGTCGGTGAGAACATACAAATCTTCCCTGAAGCTTGCGAAAGCCTCTCATTATGACATAAGAATTAAAAACGCTACTACCTCGGCAAGGGAATCTTATCTCATCGTAAAAGAGTTATTGAAAAAACCTGTCCCACCCTCATCTAACACACCCCTGGTCGACAGAAGTAATGAGCTGGCCAACTACTTTAATGCTAAAATCGACCGGATCCTAACTTCTCTGCCCCCTCTTAGCCTGTTGACCCACATGGGCAATGAGGGTCCCACTAATTACTCAGGAAACAGCTTGCCACCTCAGCTCACCACCTTTAAGGCAGTAGCAAGAGATGAGGTAGACACTACTTTGGCCAAAATGAAAAGCGGCTCCCCTTTAGATCCTGCCCCTATCAGATTCCTTAAAACTGTAGCACCGGTCGTCGTGCCCACAATCACAGAGCTTATAAACATATCGCTCTACCAAGGTTCGGTCCCCCCCAGCTGGAAAAGTGCAGTCGTTAAAGCACTCCTAAAGAAACCCCAGCTGGACCCAGCCGACATGGCGAACTACCGGCCAATCTCACTCCTCCCCTGTATCAGTAAAATGGCAGAGAAATTGGTCAATGGCCAACTGTCACAGTATTTAGAAGCCAACAACATCTTACGGCAGTCCCAGACTGGGTTTCGTCCAGGCCATGGCACGGACTCCGCCCTTCTCGCCGTCATCGAGGAGGCTATGTGCATCCTGGATTCAGGAGGATCAGTGGCAGTGATCCTCCTGGATTTAAGCGCAGCCTTTGACACAGTAAACCATCGTGTCCTACTTCATCGGCTAGCTGCGGCAGGGATTGCAGGTTCGGCGCTCAGGTGGATAGAGTCTTTCCTCTCAGGGCGCTCGTTCCAGGTGTGGGATGGCAATTTCCACTCTGCCACCCTCCCCCTTACGAGCGGGGTCCCCCAGGGGTCTCCATTAAGCCCAACTTTATTTAACGCTTACATGGCCCCCCTCGAAGATGTGGTTACCCCCTTCGGGATTAAAATAGTAAGCTACGCAGACGACACCCAATTAGTCGTCTCACTGTCTCAACTGGACAAATACCCGGACAATCTGCAAAACTGCCTAAAAAATATCCACACCTGGATGTGTGAGTCATCGCTCAAACTAAATGGCTCAAAGACTGAAGTCATGCTTCTGGGCAAGCAATGGTCCACCATCCCTCCTTCGGTCTGGCCAGACGTATTCGGGGAAATCCCCGCCCCGAAACAGGAATTTAAAACCTTGGGAGTATGGCTAGAACCCGAGTTGTCAATGAAAACTCAAGCTACCAAGACGGCAGGGACCTGCTTTGGCCTAATGCGCTCCATTCGGAAGATCCTCCCACTACTTCCGCCCCTATCCAGGAAACTCCTGGTCCAGGGCCTGGTGCTTGCGCGGCTGGACTACTGCAACATGATATACCTCGGAGCTCCAGAAGCCACCTTGTCCAAACTCCAACGGACGCAGAACGCAGCCGCCCGGCTACTTTGGAATCTCCCCTCCAGAGTATCAGCCAAACCAGCAATCCAGGCTCTTCACTGGCTTCCAATCCGCCAAAGGGTCGAATTTAAGGCCCTGTGCACTGCACACAAACTGCTTAATGGTTCCGGCCCTGCTATTTTAAGAGACCTGGTCACTCCCTACAAAGCCCCCAGGTCCCTTCGCTCGGAGAATGAGAACCTGGCCAATGTCCCTAGACATAGGAAGACACGCACGGGCGGCCGCCGCTTCTCGATTAAAGCATCCACTAGATGGAACGCACTCCCCCGCACCCTTCGACTTGAATCCAATCACTTGATGTTTAGGAAGAAACTGAAAACGCTGTTGTTCCCTAAATAAAGTCCTTCCTTCTGTCCTCGGATCGCCATAAAATTATAGCGCGGGGATGCCCTCGGGTCACCAGGCGCTTTACAAATCACTAAAATAAATAAAATAAATAAATAACGTGAAAACCAGAGACATAGACTTCACCATTCCTCTTTTTTTAGTACATTATATTTTTATTTTTTTCTTAAAAAATAATTTGTCTTTTCACAGTGCAGTTTTTAAATAGAGATATTCTTGATACATAGTTCATATAAAAATGATTACAACTAGGGGGGGGAAACAGTGTGGCTCACTGGTTAGAGGCGGCAGTCCCGAGAGCAGAGGACGGCCCGGGACCAGGGTTCGATTCCCGGCGCGGCAGGTTTCTGGACCAGGGTCAGCGGACTCGATAATTCTCTCGCCTCGGTGCCCACTCTGATCAGCGATCACACTCGGCAACTCTGGGCATTAGCTTGCCTCATCTTCACTAACGGCCCCACCAGACCGCCGGGGATGCCTGGTCTCACCCTGGAGGTACCCATTAAGGGACCATCTCTCAGGGAAGCCAGGAAGGGTTTCACAGCAGTCGAAGCGCCTTGGGACCCTACGGGTAAGTAGTGCGCTATATAAATGCCTATACATACAAACACATTTCATTCAGGGTAAAGGGAAATTAGATACAGTACACAAAAAAGTTCCTCACATTCCCAAACACTCCAAAAGAAAACATTTTTTTATTATATATACATCATCACTCAAAATACTCATTCACTTCCTCATTCATTCAGATTCACTCACAAACAAGTACAACCGTGCCTGCAACAACAGATGTAAGATAGTTGCATAGGTTAAGGGTGGACGGAACAAAATAAACCAGTGGGAAAAGTTTTTTATGGGGACCCAAAAGTTGCCGTCCATTATGTAGCGCCGACGCGCGTTTTGGTGTTGGCCCTATTAGGCAGCACCTTCTTCAGGGCAGGAGTGTACAATCAGGGAAGGGAACACATAGGCTGTGAATAAAAAAACAGTTCTCAATATCTTATGGATAATACATTTGATACAATGCACATAATGATCAACATTGAGCTTTTACTTTCCAATTAGTCATTTAATTTAAACTGGTGGTTCAGTCACGGCTCTGTTAATCAAGGGGATCACTCCTCATAGATCAGACTTCGCTAGAATAGGGAAGCACGAGGTCATTTTTTGGACCTAGGTTTAGGGTGGACACATCCACATTCACTAAAGTATACAGCTATCAATCATTTAAATCATTCATTCTAACTCATTGGGGTGGCACTCGAGATTTATACTAAGGAGAGTTTAAATGGGCCAAAGGACAATGGTGCCCAAAAACATCTGACTTATTTATAAGGCCCTGGTGTATTAGAGGGCTGAAAAGGGACCTAGGTGTGTTAAACAAACGTTTTTAGACCCAAGGGAGTCTAGGGTATTTTTAAAGTCATGAAAATAATTCTGGCAAAGGTCATACCCAAAGGGTCCACGGTGATCTGGGTTCATGGGAAGGTACAAAAGGGCAACATAACCTGGATATTTTTTACACAGTAATTTAAGGAGTTTGTAAAGGTTTCATAACTGATCTAAATGTTACAAAGTACATATGGTACGATTTCCCTTAGACATAGTGTTCAAAGAAATTACCTGGGGTGAGATCGCAAAATTATCACTCTCGTAGTTCACGGCTCAAAGGGTCGCGAATCACTGATAGTCTAATGGGATGAGAAGGAAAGATAGTGAGTCTACCCCATAAGTCGGCTTTAAAAGATTTGAAGGGGTTTTTTTTTGACGAGTAGTTCAAAGGCAGGGAGTCGATAAATTTACCTTGAGAATAGAAGCGTCTGAGACTCTAATGGGGTTCTGCGGCGTTAGAGGGCTTTATTTGAACGCTGCGTGGTCAGTAAATGAAAATAATTTCAACCTCGGTTTATTTTTTTAAATGATTTTTTTGTAGATTTAAAGTTGAGTTTAGTCTGCAGATAACAAAATACAAAAATATACGGTCTATCAAGGTCAACCTGCCGAAGGATTCACAAGGCGAGCTACAGCAATTGCATCGTTAGAGAAATAATTACTTGTCTCTGCGTGGTGTGTAGGCCTTTTACGGAGCCATGTTTACATATCAAGGTTCCGAAAAACGGTACCAGAGGTCCAGTTTCAGGATAGGGACTCCCTCATGTAGCTCTAGGAAGGGCGGGGTATCTGTAAGGGTTGGAAGTTTTGACCAATATGATTCAGGGTATATCGAAATCTACGCCTTAGTTTTTTTTTAAAAGAGGAGAGAGGAGAATAACGCTAACGATTTCCTAGATAGGTATCTCGGTCATGGCTTACCTTGCTCTTAAAACATACACGTCCTTCCACGCAGCGGTGCACCGGTAGCGTCCTCGTACGGCCGGATCAAAGGTGACAAAGGGTCACAGAGTAACTCAGTTTATATAGGGGATCCAGCTGTCGATATAGCATTCACCTGATAGGGCATGCATGAGAGGGAAGATGGACTATGTTTCTGACTAGTTCAAACAAGCGTCATCTTCGGCATGATGAAGAAAGAAAGGATGGACTGGGCTTTTAGCTTATTCGACAAGCGCCATCTTGGACTGGGAGGTCGATGTAAAGGGCTAAAACCGCTCTTTTAATGGGGGAAATCGAACAACCGTCTACATAGAGGGGGGCTGGGTTTACCCCTATAGACTAACACTGTTATGACTAATGAGCCTGATGTGAGAGGCCATGGTATCAATCCCTTAAAATATAATAGACATACCACTTTAGACTCGGAGGGTAGAGTGGTTAGTTAGTAAAGGAGGTTTTCAAAGGTCTCTAATAAGATCATTCTCTAAGGATGTCTATCTCAAATGACATCCTTGATGACATCACTGATGACATCATCCAGTGAATATGTGTCTTTCTGAAAAATAAACATTTTTTATATATGTTTATCTAAAAGTCGATGGAACAATAAATGGGTAAATAAATGTCTAAATGGATTTTTTTTGTAAAATTGATTCTATAACTGACTTATTAAGTGAATACATTTATTACAGAGTAATGTTTAAATATGTAAATATCTGTATCAGTGTTTCACTTTGTGTATAAGTGGCTGCATGGGTTGGTGAGTAGCTACATGGCTAAGCCTGGGCAAAGGGCGAGCCATCTGTGGCCATCAGGGGCCTGAAGAGGCCGGGCCGGGCTACCCCCTTTCGACGTGAACATCAAGTATGGGTAAGCGGAAACTGCACACTTCTTTGGAGCAGGGGGGGGGGATAAAGCAAAAGCAAAAGTCCCAAGGAAGTCTTCGTCAATAATCTCCTATTTGACTGCAGCGGTGGGAGTGCTAAGATCCGAAATTGAGACTGCGGAAAGGGAACTTGTTTTGGACGCTAATAATGCACAAACATTAGGTACCTCACCTCTGGACACCCCTAATGGAATCCCCATCCCCCTGGAACCTCGTGTGATTGTTAATAACCAAGTTGGTATAGAGAAAATAGACTCTGTTGGTACAGAGGGAACAGTCCAATGTCCTATAAACGAAGAGCTTGGAGGCTCTCCTACCCTGGTGAAAAACAACAAAGGCCAATCTAAAAGGCAATGCACCGCCTCAAAGAAAACCCAGAAAAAAATGAACAGATGGGAAAAAGAACTAAAAAACTGCACAGAGACTGGGGATCCAACTTCAAAGCATACTTCAGAATCTTATGTACGGGACATGATAGAGGAACTATTTATACCCCGTTTTGAGCAGGCTCTATCTATTATAGCCAAGGACATCATTGATACCTTGAATTCCTGTGTTGTCAATCTTCTGGATCCATTCGAATGGATTAATACAGTCCTAAATATGCATAAATGTGACTCAGGGTTGGCTACGCCGATTGGGCCTCCTCTATGCCCCCTTAAGTCTGCTACCGGGAAACCGGGGTCACAAGGTGTAGGATATGGAGCACAATGTCCCTTACAGGTAGAAAAGATCAGTCAGAGACATAGGCCGTCTACAGGATCCAGTGGGAACAAAGGGGCTGTGGTTCCTCACCTAAGTCAAATAAGATAAGCAGAGATGGAGTAAAAGGAAAATTCTGGTAGGAAGCAAGGGTTAGGCTGGATCCCACAGCATGGGGGAAAAACGGTTATGCAACCCAGTATTAACCTGCCTCCAGAGGCAGCACCTCTGGTGGCAGTATTAGTAAGGGTGCCCTCGTTAGTGGAGGGAGCTATTGAATCTACTGACGCTCTTTTAGCCACAACTAAAAAATGGTGCAATCAAAACTGTCCCGGTGGCATGTAAATTTCTGCAAATATTATAATGGCAAGACGGGTAGGCTGGCTAGGAAGTACCCAGAAAACAATTAAAGGTGATTGTGTTATTGTAAACTTTAACACCTCCATGATGCCTCTCGGCTGTTGTGGGATGCCTCAGATTTCCAGAGAGAGGAAGGGAAACCCAGGGCTTTGCCCCTGGGCTATTTCTATCCACCTGCAAGAGGGTTTGAAGTACATCCTAGTACATCCGAGTTTCGGCCCTGAGTTGGACAAATCCTGAAGAACGACAGATTGTCCAACCCACAAAAGCACAGGTAGGGATTGTAGCCATGATAAGGTTAGTATGGAATCGGACCCTACCCCTAGCTGTTTGCGCTCTCAGGTACCCCCGAGAGACGACTCCCTCATATTAACTAACAGGTTCTCACCTTTAACTCAATTAAATGAGGTTGATTGACTAACCCCCAGACAGGAGATAACTCAACCTCCTTTTTCTATCCCTGTGGGAGTAAAATACTTTCGAGGGATGAGCTGGAATATTTCAGGTCTTCGCTTGAAAATGGACGATCAAAATTGGCTTAAGTCAGTAGCAACGTTCGAGGTGGTCGCCCTCCAAGAGACCTCGGATAAGGAAAATGATTCCTGGGTAGTCGGCTTTAAATCCTATTACCAGCCAGCCTGTCCTACCCCTGCAGGGAGAGCCAAGGGGGGGGGCTGATGATCCTCGTCCAAGTAAGACTGAAGGGTGTAGTAAAAATATTAGATGCTGCATCCCCAAATTGCCTAATACTGGAAATCACTAACGCGAATAGTTACAAAACACTGTTAATTAATTTTTAAAATTCGGAGTAGAGTGAGTACTGTAACGAACATCTCCGCTATGTGTCAAGGTTTTTAGAAATGTATAAATCTCAGCAGACCGCTTTTGTTTATATTATTTACATGGGGGATTTTAACATTCATTTGTGTAATAGTAATTGTCGTATTAAGATGAACTAGGGGCCTGCCCATGCATCATTGCCGCATTTTGAGCATTCTCCTAAGGGGGAGGCCCTGGAAGAACTCCTGGCCACGGCTGACCTATGTGAACCAAATTATTTTGATGTCAAGGAGAGGGTAGCAGCATTCAAGGGGCCAGAAAGAGAGTCAATTATTGATTATATATTTTTATCCCCTGCTCTATTAGGTTATGTATTTTTTTATAATGCTGTAAATTCCCCATTTAGTAACCACAATCCGGTAACACTAGTAGTAGATATTGGTTTGGCACTTTCTGACACTGCAGTTATTGCTAAAGCCCCTAGCCATCTTAAAACCAAAGAGCGAGGGAGAAGGCTAAAATGGGCAAAAATAGTCCCTGAACACTTTTTGGATAGCCTAAATGAAAAGGTTAATATTGAAATTTGCAAATGTTCTGACCGTTCTACGGAGGATGGGGAAATTCTAGCAGCCTTTGATACAATGTGTAGACAGATTAACCAGGATTTAACTGTCACCACTGGACTAAAAATCCACCCAGAAAAAGGATAGTTCGGTTTAAAATGTTCAAGGGCTCATTAAAAACTGATGAAATCGCTCAAAATTATACCTAGGGACAACATTTTGATAGCCAGCCTCAGAAAAGAATATCAACAAACTCTACTGATCCGCAAAAATGATATTAAAACAGAGGCTTGGGAAAGTTTAATGACGAAAGAAGTCCTTAAGGATAGTCCTACATGTTGGGCAATTGTAAATAGTCCCCTATTTACAGGGGATGAGAACGGTTTATTGGAAATAAATATTCCTGAGGAGGAGTGGCTGTACCATTTTGAAAAAATATATGCAATTAACGAGACTTTTTAACGTTTTGTAGCCCCTATCAGTAGTGCCACCCCCCCCCCAGTATAGTGTTTGATGAGGAGAAGATGGAGCTTGCAATAATCGAGTCAGCAAGCAATAAGGCCCCAGGCCCGGACGGAGTCCCTATGGAACTTTATAAGAGTAATTCTAAACTATGGTCAAAATTTTTAACAAATGTATTTAATTCCTCAGTCACTCTGGGATTTCCTGTCTCCTGGGCTCACTCCATTATTATACCTGTATTCAAGAAAGGGCAGAGAGGGGATCCAAGATGTTACAGGCCCATTTCTTTAATTGACTCCTCTGTCAAAATTTTGGGCAAGGTTATATTGGTAAAGATCTCGGAGTGGGTGAATGACAATAATATTTTAACTGACTTCCAATATGGCTTTAGGCCTGGAAGAAGCACGATAGATCAGTGCCAAAAGTTGTATCTGTTAATTAACAAATATACAGTGGCATCCAGGGGGTCTTTGTATTTAGCCTTCATGGACTTATCAACAGCGTTTGATCTGGTAAACAGATCAAAGCTGTGGAGGCTTTTACTTGAGATAGGGATTGACCCTAGTCTGGTCCACTTTTTAGCAGATTAACACCGAGACCTATTAGCTTCGGTTAGGTTGTCTCAGACTGGATCCTGTTCGAGGCATTTTAAATCTGGTAGAAGGGTTCGCCAAGGATGTATATTGGCCCCTTTACTTTTTACTCTATATATTAATGCCATAGTCAAATCCCTGAATATTGCAACTTTGGACGTTTCGCGTATAGGGGACAGTACCATCCTGGTTCTCCTATACGCGGACGATGCGGTCCTACTTGCTCGCACTCCAATAGATCTACAGACACTATTGAATGCCTTTGGGGAGTTTATGGACTCTATGGACCTGGTAGTTAATAGTTAGAAATCTCATACCATGTCCATGGGGTTACGTAAAAACAAAGTAAGGACTTTCCATTGCAAGGGGGTGGAAGTCACAAGGGTGAAGGCTTTTACGTATTTAGGGGTCCTGTTCGACGATCAATGCTCATGGGTTCCCCAGCTTCTCGCGAAAAAAACTGTACTGGGAGGATCAACCTCTGCAGTCTTAAGTTTTGCACAGCGGCTAGGGGGAAGGCCATGTGAAGCGATCCTTTGCCTTTACAAAGTAAAATGTTTGGCTGCAGCACTGTATGGTGCGGCCATCTGGGGATATAAACAAGTGGACGTAATACAAAAGGTGGAAAATAAATTCCTCTGTTCGCTACTTTCGATTCCTCAATCATCACCCACATTATCTATCCACCAGGAACTAGGATTGGAGTACATGTGTGATCAAATAGGTATGCCCTCTTGTCATCTGACTAAAAACATGGCTTAACCCGGAATTGAGTTTAAATCGACAGATTATAAAAGATTGTCTTAAATTACAAAAGGGGAATGAAATACAGTGGCTCTCTTATATAAAAAACATGTTTGCAAAACTCGGCGTGTAGATATCTTTGAAAATCCTGAAGGTATTGTGAAAGGGGACATCAACTGGCTCAAGGAGCATTTCCTGTCCCAACGGTCCCAGGACCGGGTGGGAGAAGAATTAAAAAAACCTCTGGTAAGGGCCCACTTTTTATTGGTCACTTCACCCTCTATCGAGCCCTATTTAAAGTTGGTAACTAGGCCATACCATCGCTGGTTGCTAACAAAGTTTTGTTTTAACTTGATTCATTTTTTTCTGGGATCTTATGAAGGTTGGTGTAACCCTGAGGACAGTGCACCCTGTAATTGTGACAAAATGTCAATAAAAGATAAAATGCATTTTACGCTTTCCCCTCTGCAAACACGCCAGGGGATGCATTTGCAGAGTGGTGCAGGGAGGGGGCAGGGCTTGAGGTGAAGATTCCACCACTCTGCAAACGCGCCCCCTGGTGCGTTTGCAGAGAGGGAACTAATTCCCCTTGAATGCTGGGGGTCCCTGGAGGCCAACTATCCCACCAGGAACCTCCAGTATGCGCCAGGGGGCTGTGATGCAGAGAGGTGTAAAAAGGGGCGAAGCCTCTTTACACGTCTCTGCAAGGCAGCCCCCTAGCGCATACTGGAGGTTCCTGGTGGGCTACTTGGCCCCCAGGGACCCCCAGTATTCAAGGGAATTATTTCCCCCTCTGCAAACGCACCACGGGGTGCATTTGCAGAGTGGTTCCTTCGTGTTTTTTTTGGGGATCGGCAGTGTACGCGTACCCTGCATGTATCCCGGGATTTAAAAAAAACAAACATTTTTTTGGGCCTTCGTGGTTCTTGTGGGACCCCCTGAGCAGGCCTAGGGGGTCAGGAACCTCCAGTATGCGCCAGCGGGCTGCCTTGCAGAGAGGTGTAAAAAGGTACGTGGCCTCTTTACAGGTCTCTGCAAGGCATTCCCCTGGTGTGTTTGCAGAGGGGGAACTAATTCCTCTTGAATACTGAGCCAACTAGCCCACCAGGAACCTCCAGTATGCACCAGAGGACTGCATTGCAGAGAGGTGTAAAAAGGGGCGTGGCCTCATTACACCTCTCTGCAATGCAGCCCCCTGGCGCGTTAGCAGAGGAGGAACTAATTCCCCTTGCATACGGGGGGTCCCTGGGGGCCAACTAGCCCACCAGGAACCTTCAGTATGCGCCAGGATGCTGCGTTGCACAGAGGTGTAATGAGGCCCCGCCCCTTTTTACAACTCTCTGCAACGCAGCCCCCTAGCACGTTTACAGAGGGGGAACTAATTCCCCTTGCATATTGGGGTCCCTGGGGGCCAACTAGCCCACCAGGAAACTCCAGTATGCTCCAGGAAGCTGCATTGGAGAGAGGTGCAATGAGGCCACGCCCCTTTTTACACGTCTCTGCAACGCAGCCCCCTGCCCCCTGGCTCGTTTACAGAGGGGGAACTAATTCCCCCCTTGCACATTGGGGGTCCCTGGGGGCCAACTAGCCCACCAGGAACCTCCAGTATGCACCAGGGAGCTGCTTTGCAGAGAGGTGTAATAAAGCCACGCCCCTTTTTACAACACTCTGCAAAGCAGCTACATGGCACTTACTGGAGGTACCTGGTGAGCTAGTTGGCCCCCAGGGTCCCCCAGTATTCAAGGGGAATTAATTCCCCCTCTGCATCACACCAGGGGGAGCATTTGCAGAGTGGTGCAGGCAAGGGGCAGGGCTTGAGGTGACGGATTGCACCACTCTGCAAATGCGCCCCCAGGTGCATTTGCAGAGGGGGAACTAATTCACCTTGAATACTGGGGGTCCCTGGGGGCCAACTAGACCACCAGGAACCTCCAGTATGCGCCAGGGTTCTGCGTTGCACAGAGGTGTAATGAGGCCCCCCCTTTTTACACCTCTGGGCAACGCAGCCCCCTGGCGCATTTACAGAGGGGGGACCTAATTCCCATTGCATATTGGGGGTCCCTGGGTACCAACTAGCCCATCAGGAACCTCCAGTAGGCGCCAGGGAGCTGCATTGCAGAGAAGTGTAATGAGGCCACGCCACTTTTTACACCTCTCTTCAATGCAGCCCCCTGGCGCGTTTACAGAGGGGGAACTAATTCCCCTTGCATATTGGGAGTCCCTGGGGGCCAACTAGCCCACCAGGAACCTCCAGTATGCGCCATGGGGCTGCGTTGCAGAGAGGTGTAAAAAGGGGCGTGGCCTCTTTACACATCTCTGCAAGGCAGCCCCCTGGCGCATACTGGGGGTTGTTGTGGGCTACTTGGCCCCCAGGGACTCCCAGTATTCAAGGGGAATTAGTTCCCCCTCTGCAAATGCACCAAGGGGCGCGTTTGCCGAGTGGTGCCTTAATTTTTTGGGGGGGATCGGCAGTGTACGCATACCCCGCGATTTAAAAAAAATGAATTAGGGGGGCCTTGGTGGTCCTTGTGGGACCCCCTGAGCAGGCCTAGGGGGTCAGGGTATTTCTACCCTGCCCCCTTTTCTTTTTTCCCTTTGTTTCCCTGTTTTCTTGTGACTCCGTACAAGGTTACGTGCCTTAATGAAAGCGTAAGAAAGCAGCGCATTAGCAGGACTTTTGCTTTTACCCACTTGGGAGTGAATTATTATTATAACACAAACTTTTGGCAACATCTCACTGGAGCAATACAAACAGTGCAGACTACTTGAACCAGCATGCTGCAGTGATGGCAACGCCCACTTGGGGAGGTTCATCTATGATAAAGTAGCAGCACCTGCTGCCTCGAGATTCGAGAACCCTCAGCCACTGACGAAGGGGAAACCAGAAACGCGTTTGGCAGAGGTTGCCTTTTGATTTTGTAAAGCTGGTATAGATATATATATATATATATATGTATATATATATATATATATATATATTTGCCTTGATATTTTAGCTGTCAAGATTTTTGCTATGATATTTTTGTAGCACAAATCATTTTCCACAACATTCTTGTACTAAACAATGGCTTAGGTGACAATATACTGAAGGAGATTATCTGCATTGCAGATTGTAGTGAGAGTTCATGCAAATAATTTGTAAGGGTTGGTGGCTGAAGTCAGGGAGGCTGAAGCTGTGGTTGACTGTTGTGTGAGGCTTTCACCACCTTGGAATGAAGACAACATGGGTAGTAGTACTTTATAAAAATATGTCAATAAATAAATCGTCTTGTGTAATTTTTCCTGAATGGGAGAAATTATTTCTTACCTTAAACCATTCTTCCAATTTGTCACAGATGTTTCCCAATGATTCAGGAGGCTTCCTTTCAGGAGTCTTGGTAATACAGTCTAATATATTGTAGTTTTAAAACCACACAGCGATTTAAGTGGGGCCGATTCCTCCCGGTCACAGGCCTTCGGGCAATCAAAAACTAACATTGGAACGGGTACCTCTCTAGCCCCATATTCTTGTCCCTAACTTTAGAGCCCAAAACATTGAATTCTAAAGTGACTGTAACACCATGAAGCCATTCCATGTCAGTGGTGTAGTTCTTTTTTACATTTCAGATGTTTTACTTAATGTTTCATTCTTTAAGAGTAGTTGTTTCCCCCCCCTAGCTTTTTCTTGCATGCAGCATATTACTCCTGTATACTGTGAACTGGGATCTGATTCACTTCTGGGCATCTGAGAGTGGGAGTTTTTAACAGGCACTCACTAAGAGCTCTGGGATTGTGCCTCGAAAATAATGAACACTTCTCATAATGCCTATCATAAAGGTGTTCAGAATATAAGCTCACCCAGCACTGGTAACAAGTATTGACAAAGTCAATAAGTCTTACTTGTTTAAGGTGCATGTCTATTACTTAATGATATGTCTGGATGCAGTAACAGAAAGCGCACTGAGAAGTACCACAATGCTGGTAGGGTGGCACTCTATGGGAAGCACAAGATTTTAGTTCACGTGTTTTAAGTCATACCCTTCATTGCATAGGCCACTCATCTAGAACGGATTCCTACCTACAATCCTTAAGCCATATCTCCTTTAGAGACCTCCCCCAATTTTGTCACCCAACTTACAGCCCTGGAACCATCAATGTGTTCATCTTGCTACCCTTCTATGTGCCCACCGGAAACACATTGTACTGATTTGGCATATCTTTCACACAAACTACTAAGTTGCCAATGTCAGCAACAGACTTTATGATCAGGTCTTTCCTGGCTTGTCATGCAAAACTCAAACAAAGGCAGATACCTTATCTTTGCATAAAATATTTAGCGATAGAAAAATAATATCAGGGAAAGAGATATATCATAACATTCATGTATTACGTTTCCTGGGCGAAATGTATTTTGTTAACCTGGGCGGAGTTTTGAGGAGATTTGCCTACTCCGCACTCCATTGCAAATGCGGAGGTAGGCAAAACTCTGACTCAGTGGTGGAGTGGAGTTAGCCACTCCCTCCCCACTCCCAACTGATTTAAAATTAAAAAAGAAGGCACTTACCTGCGTGGCTGCCGCCTCCCCTGCCTGGCCGCACTCCTTCCTGCACGCGCAAGATGTACAACGTCAGAGTTTCTACATTGAGGGAGGACTTGAGGAGCAGTAAGGAGAGCAGCAAGGTAGGAGAGGCGGCAGCCACTCAGGTAAGTGCCTTCTTTTCAAAAGTTTAAATAATTTGGGAGGGGAGAGGAAGCAGAGCGGAGCTCCACAGATTTTTTTTTAAACTCAGTGGAGATCCATGTAGAGGCACTACGCCAGCTCCGCCCACCCTTAGTATTTTGGTAGACCAACATGCTTCCTTTCAGCTTAACACTAGCAAGGCAATATTAAAATCAATATATACATATGGTTTCCCAATAAATCAGTTACTAAAAAATCACCTTTAAAAATCTTCTTCCATCACATACTTCTGTGCTTGAACCAGTTCCGAATGTAATACTACATTCAGGTGTTGCCCTCCCAGATTCCAAGAACAGTACAGTCAAACTGCTACATATAAAGTCATCCATGGTACTGGAGGATCCTTCTAAATTTAGGGAAATCTTGCTACTGCCTTTTCAATCTATCATTTGAGACACTTTTATAGCATCCTTATTCAGAGACTCTCTGTAGGAGTTGTAATAAGACCCTAAAAAGGAGCTGCAAATATTTTATATTAGTGTGAGTTGAGGCATTGTTGTCAGTATTGCAAGCACATTAGTAATATGAGATCAATTAGGATCATTCGAAAAAATAAAACATGCCACTCTAAATTTGTAGCTGGTCTTTTTTTGCCATGGATGAACTATGAAGAGGTATGTTTCCATTTTTTCGAGTCAATGTACTTCCTACCCTCTTCTTGTCAGCCATTGTATATGCCTTTCTTTAAACGGGTTTCAACTGTTGCTCCACTCTGACCCTTGACTCAATAATTGCATCTTTCCTCTGGTCTTCCATACAGGCAGACCTTATTCCATTTAGATGGTAATCATGATGTAATCACAATAAGTTTTCATCGGTGAGTGGTGGAAGTTTCAGAAGGAGAATTGGTTTAAACAAAATGCTGATATAACACAGGAAATTGTTCTGAAATGACTCTTAACATCCAATCTTGGTCCCCATAAAATAGTATAGTGGCTTCTGGTTATCAAGACAGCTAAAAACCTAGGGTTGAAGGTGGACTCTGATTTCTTTCTTCATCCTCAGATTTCAGTCATCTTCTGAACCATTGAGGGCCAGATTTTGGCAGTGCGGCACCGGGTCTGGCCTGCTGCAACATTGCCTAAGCACTGGTTGGGCCACCCTCCAGATCAGTAGTTTCCTCCTGTCCATTGGGCTTTTTTTTGCATTTCCACAGTGATGCCTCAAAAAATGGGCAGCGCAACAGGAACGGCAAAAACAATTCCTGCACCGCATGGACTGAAAAGTCAGTACTGTGCTGGAACTGGGGTGCATGCACATGAGGGGTCATATGTCGTGCCCCGTGCATGCACCCCATTGTTTCCTCTCCACCAGGGTTTTTAGGTTATGTTTTTATGGCGGAGACGAAAGTTGTAATATGCTTGGCGGGACAGCAGTGGTCCTGCCAAGCATATTGATGCCCCCTGACCACTGCAACAGCACCAGGGAACAATGGTTTCATTGTGGCTGTATCGGGACAGCAATAGGGCTGTTTGTAGACCGCTGCACCCCCTCAAGTCTAGCAGTCAGTGGACCGCCAGCCTCATAATTGAGCCCCTAGTGTCCCTGTCTTACATTGTCAAGCCACAAAACCAGCTTTGTCTGAAAGTAGCTAGATGTCTTTCTGGTATATGCAATTAAGATTATGCATTTAAGTAGTTGAATGCTCTTGGTATCTTGTTTAAATGAGCATTTTATTTTCAAACTGCAATATTGTAAAATAACCTAGGACTGTATTACACAAAGTACCCCAGGGCACAACAGGTATGGGTGTCCACTTTCTGCTGCTCCCCCAGCACTTTGATATTACAGAAAGAGCCATAGATGTTTTTCCAGCCCCTTCTGTAATACAGATAGTGTGGTGTACATATTACACTGGCACTTTCTTAAGGAGACATTCTCTAAACAAGGAATTTGTTTGCCTCTGAGCCTGCACCATATTTTGGATTCTGATGCAGAGGCAGAGACCTTCAGGAGTCACACTGGCATACACTCAGTCAGCCTGAGAGTGACCCATGCAAGGGGAAAACTGGGCCCCATGCAACATCCCAGACAGCCACCTGCAGGTGGGTACAGTAATTCACTGTACACAACTGCAGTGGGATCTGTGTTCCTCTTCAAAGTGTCAGCCATGTGCTGCCTGCAGTGAGAAAGACAGAGCGGTTGCTTCAAACAGTCACCCTGCCTTTCACTAACGCACTGTCCTAAGGGCAGGCATGAGTTTGTTCCAGCCTTTGGGTCAGTGCATCTTTTGTAATAGGTTGCACTGTTTATTTCCACCCAACGTGCCAATTTAAAGGTGTGCCATGGCTCAAACTTGGACGGAGTGTTTTTTCTAAAATGGGACCACTGGTGAACAATTTCACACCAAAATTTGAATCCACTTCTGTTTATAGTTGCATACTATCACTGTTTTTGTGCCAACTTGACTGGATCCTTTGCAAAATGTTTCCAAATTTGTTTGTGGAAACCATCAATCAGATTTGACAGTTCTTGTGGGTTTGAACAGCCTGCTGAATTGTTGAAGAGACACTATTACAAATTGAGTGATTAATTCACATCTTGAGGCAGACTACAAATAATTGATTTTTTACAAGCCAGGCGAGTGAGGATAGGCTCGGGTGAGGTGGTCCTTGGGGAGGTGGACCCAGGGACGTGGGCCTCAGAAGGTGTGCTCAGGCAGGTGGCCAGCAGCTGGTAATATGTTTTTATCTTAAATGTTGTCATAGGAGGGAGTGTGGGTCCAACAAAGCAGAATGATGTCTCAAATCAACTCACAACTATGTCACATTCATGTGTCCAAGACATGATTTGACTGTTTTAAAAGCATGCAAAAGTCTGGAATGATATTTCCATGTTTTCATACCAAGTATCTCGGACTGCAGCTTGCACAGAATAGACCGGATTACAAACTGTGATGAGTCTCTTCCACTCCCTGCATATTAATATCAACTGTCGACTTCTCCATAGTTACAATGCAAATTAGATGATATTACAAATGAACTTATTTTTACACATAGAACATAATACAGGCAAACCTGTATGGCCGTCAAAGGTGTTTAAATACAAAAATTGAACTCAAGAATTCCTCATCCTTTCTTTGGCACTCACAAGTGCTTTATTTGGGCCCAGTAGGATATTCCTGACACCTGTGTTCTAGAGGGAAAAACACAGAAAACCCAAATCAAAGTTTGCACCATGAGAAATCTTCCGATCCTATAATGAAAATTTCATCCACAATAACACTAGCCTCACAATACTAACATCCTTGACGAACCTAATAGCCCTTTTAATAACATGTATTGTTCAGTGTTGCTCATGTTCCTATAGTGGTCTCTTCTCATTGATTTTACATGTGTGCTACTACCTCCAAGATATGTCAGCTTCAAGTGTCATGATTTCCAAATATGGCATTTTATTGGGTGTGAGAATGTTAATGAGACCTCCTTAAAAAAATTAAATGCTGAGTTTAAAATAATCAATGATAAACATTGGAAAGATAATACAGTTTAGCTTACTGTTTAGAATGAATACCAGTATACTATCACTTGATCAATAATTAGAAATTGCTGCAATTTAGTATCTGGTAAAGCAGTTGAATCGATTGCTTCCTTTACAATATACATTACTGTTAGAAACTGACAAGAGTTTTGGTCGAAGAATTTTAAAAGAATACACAAAATTTAAAAAATCTATTCATGCATTATTTTAAGACCAACCAAAGCATTCTGTTGTTTTTTATGACTAACCAGGATTCGTTGGTGAATTCCACAATGGCAGAGCAGCCATGTCTTCTTTCAGATAAGCAATTTATTTATTTGAAAAGTTTTATATAGTGTGAAGGTGACCTTCGAGTGTACCAGGGCGCTTTACAAGCGAATCAAGGCACAAACATATATATCAGTCAAACATGGTCTGTACACATATATCACAAGAGAAAAGTTTACTCAAAAAGGTAAAATTATTAAATCTATTCTAGAAATGTGTTCATAAAAATAAGTTTGACTTCTTTCTTGAAAGATGTCGTTGAAGGGATCATTCTTATTTCATGGGGAAAGAGATCCAAATAGGAGAGGCAATGCCGAAGGAGGCTCTGTTGTAGGTTTTCTTCCTGGACAACCTCTGTGGTATTCGTAGTAAGGTTCTGGAACTTCTAGTGGATCTTGAGCCACCAAAAGTTCAAGCTTCTTAGTGAGATAGCTTGGGGTATTGAAGTGTAGAGCTTTGTGAGTCATGCATGCAATTTTCCGTTAAATTCTTGCTTTGTAGGGGAGCCATTTGAGGGATTTCAGCTCAGGAGAGATGTGATTGTTCCTTTTTGATACCGTAATGAGTCCTGCAGCTGAGTTAAGGGAAGCCCTTACTGGAGCTGCTCTGGATCTGGACATGCCAGAGAGGGTTGTGCTTCCATACTCCAATATGGGAACCACAAGGGCTCGCACAGCAGACTTGAGGTCTTTTTTGGGGGAGGAAGGGTTTTAGTTTTTTTAAATACGTTAAATTTGAGCTTTGTTCCTTTAGTAGTGGCACTTACGTGCTTCTGCATATTGAGATTTATGTCAAGAGTAGTTCCTAGAATTCTATGCTCATCTAAAATTGCATCCAAAAAGTCAGAGGAAACATGGCGGCCTGCCAGGAAGCCGGTTGTGAGTCGTCCTCCACCTAACCTCTGACATAGACTCCAGCTGCTGATGCCATGATGTTGTGCCTGGTGTGCTCGGCAAAGCTTTTTATGTTCACTCTTCTGCATTCGTGGTGACCGCATCCTGTGTCCCATGGCCCGGTGTACGGTTGTTTCCGTGTTACCGGGGTGAAGAAAACAAGAAACCTTCTCAGGGGTCCCACTGATACTTGGTCCTTTTAAACCAGAAAAGAAGAAATTGGCACAGAAGCAGTAATATAAAATACATATTTATTAAACCTCAGATGAGGGAGACCACGTCACACAGAAGCCTTAGAAAATTAATGAGGCAGTCTAACGAGTACAGAAAACTGGGGCCTTACATATGCTTAGGGGTACATTGTCAGCATAAGACCAAGGGGCAGTCCTGGCTCATGTAAGCATGCAAAATGACTAATATGGGCATACAAGATCTGCTTGTTCAACAAAGTGGGAGGAGCTAACAGTGGCTGTTTTTGGCAAACACATCCTGACATTTACAGACTAGGAACAGTTGCAAGGACAGCTACAAGCTCAAATGAGCATGTGCGAAGGTGGAAGATGCTGAATATAGTTAATTTCTAGGCAGATTACAAGAGCAGTTACACTGAGGGAGGACAGAGCACATGGCGAGCATGTGGCAGCACATGGCTAACTAAAATTGCTGCCAGAAATACAATATGACTTTCAGCTCATGCTAACAAATCCGTCCAATATTTAACAGATGATCCTTTTAGCATGAGCTAAAGACATTCCTATGATCCAATAGGAACACAGAAAATATTTGCACATTAATTTTCATTAATTTATCAATATCTTAATTCATTGCTAGGTGGGCATTTTCCATTCTAAACTTTTCATTAAGCGGGTATAAGCAAGAATACAAAGGGAACGGAGCATCAGGTCGTAATTAACATACAGATTGCAGGAGAGAGTAATTCCCACTATTACAAATCGAATTATCATTTTTCACAACCCTAAGCAAAAGCAAATCCTAAAATCATCTAGTAAACATTTTCAGGGCTCCTATGCATTTCAGTGACTATTCATTTTAATTTCAGAATAGCCAACAGCACATATCTAATAAAAATATTTTTCAATTGACTGTTTCATTTTCCTTTTATGAGGGCTAGAACATCAATCATATCTTGGACCAGGAGGACCACACAGGGCCATGGGAATTAGGACAAAGAGCTGCAAAGGGCTGCTTCTCCTTAAAAATTGGACAACTAAAGGTGTACATTATTGACAAAAAAGAAGTCCTTTGGGAAATTGAAGCCACTGTACAACAAAGACAGAGGGGAGTCTTCTCCCTATGTCTGTTTGAGTCTCACTGGCAGGCTCTTGTTGTTTCCACTATTGAGCTGCACAACTCGCAACTCAAGAATCACAGCCCCAGTTTCAAGGGAAAAAAAGTCCCTTCTTTCAGGATAGGGCAGTCACCCACCAGGCAAATACTCTCAGCGATCCTGTCCAGTGTCTCAGGCAGTGCACCAGTTTTCTTCACTTCAATCTAAAATGCACCAGAGACACAGCACCTGTACCCTAATCTCAAGTCCTTCCCTAACTTCTGTATTGCTCTTCTGGCACACTGTTCGGGCCACACATTACGACCAGTGTACCCAGGTATCTCTTGACCAACAAACAAAGGTGCAAACCTGCATTCACTTTGGGACCAGGATTTAGAGGCCTGATGCTAGGATTTCTGAAGCAACCCTTGTTTCAAAAGGGGTCACCTCAAGCAAAGCCTCCCCGCCATTCTGGTCAGTCTGCAACTATCAGCTGGGCAACAAATATTTCTCCTTTCTGATTTGTGACCCCGTTTTTCGCCCAAGACAGTGGCAGGGGTACACAGTTCATTTCAGGGCTTCCGCCTTCACTGAGGTCATAGTTGCCAGCTCTGCCTGTGCTGATTACCTTCACTTTGGCTTCAAGCTGGACTGGTGCTGACGCTGACTCCCCAGGCTGAATCTGAGGTCCGGGCCCCTCTGGCAATGGTTGTAAAGCAGCAAATATCTATTGGTGGACAGAACAAAAGGTCTTTAGACAAGGCATCTATCAACAGAGAGGATGGTCTCAAAATATTTTCTAGTCTTGGGACGCCCCATATATTAACAAGGCACCCAAGAACCACTTCCATCTATCTATGTGAGAGCAAAAAAAAACCCAGGCCAGGACCTATTGGCAAGTATAAAATGAAAATCACCCAATCCCAGGCAGCCAAGGAAGTTTGAATTAATTTACTAAACTCAGAGGAAAAGAGAAAAACAACACAGACATACCCTAAATACTTACATTGGTGTATTCTTGTGTACTAATCTGAAAACCCTCCAAAAAAGGAAATGTTCTACACTTTTGCTCATAAATTTTACATTACTTGTACAGGATTGCAGACATTTCTAAAATGATTCTTCTTAATAAAAGCACCTACATTGTACCATTAAGACCATGCTCTCATGTTATAGGAGCAGCAGGAAAATCGAAAACTGCTAATTTAACATGGTTTCTTATCTATAAAACAACATTTACTTCAAAACATTTTCTTTTTTTTGCTAAGGATCACATGGCATCTTCCCTGCATTCTACTTTTCAAGATCCAGACTATGCAACATCAGCTCAAATACGGACTGTCAGTTTATTTACACAGACTAGCTAATAAAAAACTAGCAATACCCTTGCAAAACTATGTAGCATGGAATAACATACAATAATGGTGCTATCAACTAAGAATTTTAGAACAAAAACTACCCACATCTAGCTCCCCTTAAAGTTCAAATAAGGTAACAACAATCTAGACTACTGATCCAGTCATAATTTCATCAAACAGGCTGGGCAGTAACATAACATATATATTTATTCATTTTATTAATGCTAACAATGTTTAAAACAGTATTACTGAATAGCCAATTAAGTGTCTCATTGCTATTTCACAGACAATTTAGACAGGCAAAAAAAAATCGAGAACAGGAGAGAGCAACATACATTTTACCTAGCCTTAATTTGTAGAGGAACTAGCCTCCTTCCCCCATTTTGACAGTAGGAAACCTGAAACAGGTTTCACTTCTGTCAACACTATCAACCCCTATGTGTAGCAACTAGGCATAAGCAAAGTTATAGGAGGTACATAGCACTTTTGAGAGAACTAAAGAAAAACATGAATACCCAAACCCCAAACCCTTGTAGCAAATGTACAAATGTAACATGAGGGCACATGAATTCAAACTAAATTTCATTGCCTCAGCTTTTAAGCATTAGTACTGTATAAATATGGCAAAGCTTATCTGTTAATCAAAGTTCACATATACCATTATATTGTTTGCTATCAAATGAGTGCATAAAGTGCTTGTTTTTTTACCCCCCCATAAAAAGTTAAAACTTCTCCTTTTTCCCTGCGCTGCCATCTTGTCTTTCAAACAGTTTCAGATGTCAAAATGTCAAAGCAGACCTTACTCTGGTAGCCCTGCCAGGCTTCTAAATATAGAACTGACTTTTAACTCTTCCCAGCTGTCCTATTTTGTGGGCAAAGTATTCCATGCAGCTTTCCCTATTCAAAGTCACCATGAAAACAGAAAGCTGACCCATTCCCCTGTTTGTCAGTTTAATACATTCTGCTGGTTTTATATATTTATTTTCAATTGTAAGCAGTGTGCAATATACTTGTCTAACAATATAGTAGTCAGCTATTTGTACTATACCTAAATATATGCATTTACTGAAGCCTAATGCATTTTAAAAGCTGCTCTAAATGGCAAAAAATGCTGTTTAAATAGTGAATTTTGCCCTATTTCGACTTTGATATTAGGGGCAATTAAAAATGAATATCCTAAATATTTTTTGCATAATAGTCATCCTCAGAATGTTTACTAGATAGCCCAGGAGTTGGAAATTAAAATAATAATATCTATCCTTATAAAAATGAGTTTCTTACACCTGCGCAGAGTGAAATTTCATATGCATATATCCTCATTACGCGGTACAACGCAACTTAAATTAAATTTGAATACTAGGAGGTCACAGTATGAGTATTAAGCTTTATAAATATTAAAAAACGAATTTAAGAGCACTTGTTTTTTAAATAATTTTTCATAATTAATATATATATTTTTTCAATAAAACCAATCATTTTAATAATTCCATATAGGAAAAGCAAGCTTCATTCCTTGCCCATCATATTTAGATGCATTCATTCATAAGCCTAAGCACAGAAGCCTAACTTGAAACATGAAAAATTTTGCCCCACTTTTTTTAAAAGGACAGTCATTATTTAACTCAGAACCAAGAATTTGCTTATAAAAAAAAGGCCTTAAGAAAGGAAATCCCTACCTTAAATGTATTCCTGGAATCTAAAATAATGAACCTGATTTTTGTAACTTTTTAAAACAGCAGTCTGAAATGCAGGATTTTACACTATGCTAGCACTGAGAAAATCCTAGCTGAATCAACATTCCTGTCTCTCCGTGGCCTACAAAAACTCAGTGGCAGTAAAAACACAGCTGGTGGAAAGCTTTTTTCAGTGTTGAAATGGAAGCACAGTGACTGTCTATTTAAAACTGAGGCATTTCAATGCATGTTCTATAATATGTGTTTTGTTCAGCAAAAATGTAATCATATATGTGTTTGCCTGTTAATATCTAATAAAATTTATCTAAGAAAAATGCTGTAAGTTTATTTATTGTAAAACACACAAGTTTTAAGGCCTATTTTATTCCTATTGAATGTGAATTCTAATTTTATCTTTAAAGCATTAGCAGTTTGTACATGTGCGTAATTGCTTACTCTATAAATTAAATAGTAACATATAATTATTTAGCATATCATATGGTTAATTTCTGGACTTTTATTTAATTTTTCTTTAATATTAATTAAATGACATTTTGCAAAACAGACTGATGACAGCAAAAAAAACCACAAACACACACATTGAGCTCATTCCAAACATATACAGAAGGGGTGAAACACTCAGGACACGTAATACAGCACACTTAAGGCTAGGAATCGCTATTTACTTACAGAAGTATCACTAATGTGAAAACCACAAACCACATAGACATTTAAACACACATTTAACCCACAGACCAACACTTAGGACAGAAACAAAGGACAGCCCACAGACTGTACTTAACCAAACCATTTGTAAATACTAGTTTAAGTCATATTTACAAGAAGAGCTTCTCAATAGTATTCCAAAAGACTGCAAAACAGCCCAACAGACTGTTTCATTTTCAAGAAACCAAAATACACTAAACTCACTAGCTTTGGCTGCCAAAACACCAAAAATCACTCTGCATATCTCCATTCATAAAATTGTGCAGAAAAAGGATCCTTGTTTGTATTATGTCCATATTTGAATTATATGGGGATACAAAATCACCAAGGAAGAAATATGTTTTTATACCTAAACCTATTTAGGTATTCCCTCAAGGGAGACGGCTAATTTAATTCACATTTCACTATGGTACCTCCAAAAAGCAACACATTCTTTGATGTGTGCTTGAAACAGGCATGCCAAAAATAGTGCAGATTATGCAGTATTATAATCAAAGTAGTGCTTAAGGTTCTCTTCGTACGTTACGCTGTTCAAATCTTATACAAAGTAGAGAAAAGTCTTCTCATTAGAAGAATACTCATGCCAAAAAAGGTTCTCAGTCAGGGGTGACATCATGTGGAGGATCAAAATCAGAAAGATCAGAAATATAGCGGGCTGCAGAGACAGAGAATCCCCAGAATCTCTGTGCACAGAGTACCTCCGAAGTAGAATCCTTTCCTGTACTCCTCAGTAGATTTCTGTCTCCTGACAAGATCACTCCCTCAGATAGCCACTTCTTGATGAGGTCCACGTTTGTAGCGCCATTTGAAGAAAACAAGAAACCTTCTCAGGGGTCCCACTGATACTTGGTCCTTTTAAACCAACAAAGAAGAAATTGGCACAGAAGCTGTAATATAAAATACATATTTATTAAACCTCAGATGAGGGATACTACGTCACAGAGAAGCCTTAGCAAATGAATGAGGCAGTCTAAGGAGTACAGAAAACTGGGGCCTTATATATGCTTGGGGTTACATAGCCAGCATAAGACCAAGGGGCAGTCCTGGCTCATGTAAGCATGCAAAATGACTAATATGGGCATACAAGATCTGCTTGCTCAACAAAGTGGGAGGAGCTAACAGTGGCTGTTTTTGGCAAACACATCCTGACATTTACAGACTAGGAAGAGTTGCAAGGACAGCTACAAGCTCAACTGAGCATGTGCGAAGGTGGAAGATGCTGAATATAGTTCATTATTAGGCAGATTACAAGAGCAGTTAACACTGAGGGAGGACAGAGCACACGTAGAGCAAATGGCAGCACATGGGTAAATAAAATGACTGCCAGAAATAGAAAATGGCTTTCAGCTCATGCTAACTAATCCGTCCAATATTTAACAGGGGGTGCGCCTTGCCTTGCCTGGTGCTTGGTGCTTTCTCGGGGCTCAGACTGTCGCACTCAGACCGTTTGTTTCCTTCGACCTACGTCTCTGTTTGGCGACTGTGCACAGCAGTTTGCAGGCTAAACCGAACGGGTGATTGAGTGGCTGGGAGCAGGCGTGTGGTGCCTCTCGCTCCTCGTAGGGCAGGGCATTCCCAGCAAGTTCCCAGCAAGTTACTGCTTTTCCAGAGTTGTACTGTATGCTGAGGTATACTGTATGGGAGAGTGAAGGCAAGATGCTGAAGAGACTGCCATTGCGGTAAAGAGGTAGGGAGGTGTTGAGATTTCTGTTGGGGGCTTTTGATGACATTTTGAGGACATTTGATGTGGTGTGCTTGCCACACCTGTTTTTGTTTTTCTTTTTTTTGTTCTCACTCCCCTACCCCAGGGTTTGCTTTTGGAGTTCCTGACATTGTGAGGGGGCAGTGGTGGTAACAAACGTTTTTTCTTCTATTTCCTCTGTTGAGGGGTTTGAGAACTGGATTCTGGATGTGCAGTGGCTCTGTTTTTGCGTTACTGAGGGCAGCCGGGGCATTTGATGAGTGCTGTCGTGCCCGGTGCCATTTTCTTAATCTGCCCCCCTGCCATTGGAAGGGTTGCTCTAGAACCAGTACCCACAGGATATGCAGCTCCATAGCGAGGACCCAAAATACTTGTGGGTCCCATGCTGAGCTAAGCACAGAGCTGTGCACTTTGCCTCTGGGTATTCTGGAACGGACCCTTTTAGCAGTTACCCCTTTTATAGGTATTAGCCAGTTAAAAAATGATAAGGTAAGGTGTGATACAGCCCCTAAATCTATGTAGATAGCCATACAGCAAGCTGGGGGAAAAACGTTACATAAGCCTTTATCTGTTCCTCCTACCAGCCGTACTACAGATAGCGAGGCATTATTGGGCAAAAGATATAAACTTATATCTGGTACGTTTTTGGGGGGAGAGCCTCCTGTTCAACAAGCCACACAGCCTTTTCAAGCTATAGAGACCTCAGTGAATAAGCATAAGCATAAGAAGCCTTCGCCAAAGCTGGGAAACCCGCCCCAGTAAAGGAGAAGAAGAAAAATAAGAATCAAGCACCCCCAAAACTGACTCCCTCACTTACATCTTATTTCATCCTTAATATTCAGGGTGGTATGGAAAACATTAAACAGGGCATTTCAGTATCAGGAGACCCCTTGCCATCAAACTATGCCATCTTTCTGTCCAACATATTTTCAGTGAGTCAGCTGGTACTCCCGGGGATGGGGGGGGAGTAGTCAAAACGACGGAGATCAGTCAGGAGACGCGTCCCTGGGGGCAGCAGCGTTGAGCTCGGACACACAAGGTGTGTTGAACCAGCTATCTGTGGATATCAAAAACGTTTCTCCACTTCAGAAATAAACCAAAAGAAGATCTAGGACACTTGTACCAGCTTAGAGGTAAATCTGTCTGCATTGGCGAATGGGATGGAGGCGCTTGAAAATAATGTAGAGGAGCTAGGACTGGAGGTGAAAGATAACACCCAGGAAGTGGTCAGGCTCAAGAAAATAGAAAGGGACCTGGCGGAAAGACTGGAGAGGATTGAAAACAATTCCAGAAGGAATAATATCAGGATTTTGGACTTGAGAGAAGGGCTGGAAAGAGATAATATTAAAACCTATGTCATAGACATCTTGACTAAAGCCTTCCCACAGGTCGCTGTGGCATCAGTCTGGGAAACTGAGAACCAGCGAGTCCACAGACACCCTTTTAAGTTGAACCCTGGATGGAAACAACCCAGGAAAATCTTGGTATATATTCAATCCTACCTTCTTAAAGAACAGCTACTTGGGACCGCTCAAACTTAAGAATATACAGGTCCAAGATGCATCATTCAGAAAAAGGTCAGACATCTCACGGGTTACAGAGGATAAGAGGTGGGAGCTAGGTAAGCAGATGGATGCATTGAGAAAGCTTGGGGCTCAAGTACAGTTAAGGTTTCCTGCCTTTCTAAAAGTAGTTTGGGCTAACAAGATTTATAATTTCAGGTTTCCAGAGGAAGTTGACAGGTTTTGGGCACAAAACAAACCTTAGTTTCAAGTTGAAGGTAGTTCAGACCTGTGCTGTTGTTACTGTGTTTTCTTTTCATGAGGTTAGTGGGTTCCGGGTCGAAAAGTCAATTATCAATAATTGCCAATGAGTGGTCAGGGAGGGTTCCCATGGGTGGTATGGAGGTATGGGGGGTTTGGGGGTGTTGCACATGCGCTGGTGAGGAGCATTGGGAAAAAAAGAAAAAAAATCTGTAATAGGGACCTTGTGTGACGTAATAACCTACTGTTGACATGGCCGGAGGTGGAATCAGGACAATGCTAGGGGATAGACCTACCCATGGAGGAAGTAGACATCTTGAAGTTTTATGCTGGACTGTGAATGGTTTAAGCGTCAGACAAAGATAGTCCAGCTAGGATTCTTATGATTCAAGCCACCCACCTGCTAACATAATTTTATTTATTTTTATTTTTAGTGTTTTATAGAGCGTGAACTTGACCCGTGAGGGTATCAGAGTGCTTTACAAGGTTTACAAAAATACATTTACAGAAGTGAACAAAAAGGCTTAGGAATATAGCAGTATACAAAACGATTGAAGAGGGGCAGGGGTGGTGGACACATAGGGGAAAGAGGGACACATGTGTGTGGCTACAATTACAGTTAATCAGTATACAATTCCACAGTTTCTTGGTGGAGTGAGTAGGTGAACTGAGGACCAGGTGATAGTCTTAGATGAGTCAGGCTCTCTGTGGTGGTTGAGGGCAGAGATTAGGCGAGGAATTTTCCCATGAGGAAAGTTTTGGCCTCCTTTTTAAAGTGTGCCAGAGAAGGTATTCTTTTGATGGGGGGTGGGAGAGAGTTCCAAATTCTTAGTGCGGCCCCTAAGAAAGCCTGATTGTAAGTTATCAGAATCAGAATGTAAGGCATTATTTGATAAACAAAGATTGGTTGCCAACATTGTAGCTTCCGACCAACAATGCTGCTCGAAAAGGGGTCGCTATAATTCTTAAAGTGAATTTAGAGCTTGAGCTTATTAAGACCCAGGTAGATGATACAGGACATTGAGCAATAGCTGAAGTTAAATGTCAAGATGCTAAATATACCTTTGTTAGTTAATATGGTCCCAATGAGGACACCATTACTCCTCTGAATAATCTCTGTCTTGATTTAGCTGATTTTGAGGCTCCACTGATGCTAGGTGGGGACCTTAATGTGCTTCCAAATATTAAGCTGGATAGATCTTCCCCTCAAACCCAGAAAGCTGCCCGCGGGTCAAAGCCTATCTTCTGACAATATTTAAAAATAATAATCTTTGTGACCTCTGCTGAAAAAAAAATGAGGGGATATTAGGGAGTATTCCTTTTACAGTAAAATAATTCACATTACTCTAGAATTGATTATATATTTTGGAGCATCCAGAGCTTGCTAAAGTAAGATTAATTGAATATCTTCCTATTCACCCATCTGATAATGGAGCTATAGCCTTGAATTTGGAACTTCCCCCAGAGCTCTCGCTAAGGAGTTGGACTTTGAATAGGAGACTTCTCCTTCAACCATCTATCCCGGGCTTGATAAAGAGGGAAACACCCATATTCTTCCAGCATAATTTGCGGTCAGTCTCCTACATATAGTGTGGGATGCTTTTAAGCCCTGTTTGAGAGGGACGTTAAAGGGGGCAGCTATGGGTTGGGCTAGATCTGAGAAAAAAGAGATGGCTGACTTAGAGATGCAGCTAGCAGAGGCTGAGGCAGATCTAAAAGCTAGGTGGCCATCTGGAGTAGGGAATGAAAGCCTACTAAGGAGAGTAGAAGATCTCCAGCTGATGTTTAGACTCATGCTTGAAGAAGTATTACTTCAAAAGTGGGAGGTAAGCAAAATGATGGACGTTGATCAGGGTGAGAACTGCGGCGAACTTCGCGCCATGAAGAGTAGAGTTGATAGATCTTGCAATTATATTAGTAAGATTAAAGTGGGCATTCAAATTATGGAGGATAAAGGGGATATTGAGCAGGCTTTTGCTGAATTCTTTCAGGGGCTATATCGTGAAGATCTTCTGGTTGAGGAAGAGGACATTGATAGGTGGCTTAAAGAGAAACACCTCCCAAAATTAAACTTGGAAAGCCAAAAAATTCACACCCAAGAAATTACAGGGAGTGAGATACTATTGGTTATAAATAAAGCTAAGAAAGGGGAAGCGGAAGGACCCAACACAATTCCAATTGAGGTTTATGTTCTAATGATGAAAGAAATAATTCCGGTTTGGTTGAAACTGTTTAACGAAATATTAGGAGGTACTTCTCCTCTGCCCGACTCATGGAGTGAGGCTGTCATTACACTGATTCTGAAGCCCGGGAAGGATTCAACCCAGTGCTAGTCTTACTGGCCAATTTCATTATTAAACTATGATTACTAGATCTTCACAGGGATTCTGAATGCCCGGATCTGTAAGATCGTAGGGCTGATAATTCATGAAGATCAAAAGGGTTTCCTCCCGGTCAGGCAGATGTCGGATGTGGTATACACCTTAATTGGTGCAATTGATCAGGCAGTCGCACAGGGCATCCCTCTTTCAATCACCACCGTTGACGCACCTAAAGCTTTTATTCGAGTGAACTGGCACAATTTTAATAGGACTTTGAAGGCTTTTAGTTTTGGTGACGATTTTAGGGAGGTCCTTACGAAAATATATAAAGCTCCTCGGGCTCAGTTTTGGTTAGTGGCAGCCTTTCCCCTGTGGTCACAATAGAGTGTGGTACTAGGCAGGGATGCCCACCATCTCCCATTCTTTTTGACATGGCCCAGAGTTTAAGGCAGAATGAAAAGATCATCCCCTTTGCAATGAATGGGTATACAGGGAAACTAGCATTATTTGCTGATGATTTAATTTTACTATCCTCACATGTTAATGTTACATTCCAGAGCTTCTCACTGAACTCCAGGTTTTAGGGAAACTTTCTGGCTACGAAGTCAACAGCGATAAAACCGAGATTATGGCATGGAACATCACAGATCAAGGGGTGAAGTTCGCTAAGGAGCTTAGATACCTTGGAGTTACAATAACCCAAGATCTCAGAGAGATCCCAAAAATTAACTTGGAAAGAGTTTCTAAGGAGTTGGACATTTTAATAAAAAGATTTGCAGAATATCCAGCTGTCCCACTAAGGGCGGGTGAATCTGATTAAAATGCATGTGCTCCCGAAGTATGCGTATTTTTTTAATAACATTCCCCTGGAGTTCGGTAAAGGTGATCTGCTTAAAATACAGGGCAAGATTTCCTATAATCAACACCTTACTGCAGTAGACAGGAAGTTGGAACATCCATACGTGGTCTAGGAGAAGTGATTGCTGAGCGAGGAGCTGAAAGATCTTTATACTATTTAAACAACTCGTAAGGGAGGGTCCGAGGGAGATGTTTAACGACCAAACAGGCTAATACCCCCTGTACAACTACCTAAATAACAACAGAGCCTGTCAGTCGAATGGTGCTGAGGTATGATTATTGACACTGGTGATTTTGCACAAGAGTAAATCTATCAAAAGACTATCAACTGTAGCTGATTAAGTCCTATCAGCCCACCAGCCTCACCAAAGAGTGAGGCTGATATGAGCCGAAGGCTCGCTATTCAGCCGCAAGGTACCGACGGACAGAGCGGTGCCTTATCCGTCCGAGCAGTTGCCGGGTGAGGTGAGGTCCACTTCCCACACACAGCTGGGAAAGACCTATTGCATCACCAGAACAAAACTGAGAAGATGTGGTAGGATGGTTCTATAATGTTCACTTTGTTGTTAAGTTAATTTCCTTAAGTTCAGCACATATTGTAGTGCCCTTGCAGTAGCAGAATCTAACTTGGCCCTGACGAATGCCAATGACCTTTCACATTACGGCAGAAACATGTTGGCCCCTTATACATCTTACTTTGTTTTCTACTAAGCAAGTTAAACAGTGATTTTTTCACACTGTTACTCCACTATTTTTAAACTGACGTCTAGGCAAACGCTAATAAAGGTCTTTGTTTGCCCTGATAGCCATTTTAACACACCTCACTTTATTTCATTTTCTTGCACTGCACATATCAGCCTCACTCTTTGGTCTAACAACTGTGGTGACCATACCATGGTTAAGTGATGCGTCGCTAAATTACAACCGGGCGATTGCACACGTACCTTGGTACTGGAGTCCTACATGATGAGGCTCCGCCATCCGGTGGGCTGATAGGACTTAATCAGCTACAGTTGATAGTCTTTTGATAGATTTACTCTTGTGCAAAATCACCAGTGTCAATAATCATACCTCAGCACCATTCGACTGACAGGCTCTGTTGTTATTTAGGCTGAAAGATCTTTGGCATGTGTATGAAGGCACACTTTACCCATTGAGCAAATCTGCTTCACTCAGGAGAAACCACTTTTTTACGCTCCATAGGATATACTTGTTGCCACTTAAAATATCCAGAATAAACAGCAGTGGAGAAGCCAGATATATGAGATGTGGTGCCCAGAAGGCGGACGATATCCAAGTGTTTGCTTCCTGTCTTAAGATCCAAGAATTCTGGGGAAATGTGGGTAAGACTCTCTCCAAAGGCCTAGATACCGAGGCTGAGGTAAGCCCTACCCTTATTCTATATGGCACTGTACTGTCGCCTGAAGGGGCGTTAGGTACCATGGGCCTTATTTATGAAGGCCTTCCGCCGCCGGTACGTCACTTTTTCCCATTTTAAAAGTGACGCACCGGCGGCGCAAGTGCTTCATAAATAAGGGCCCATGGGGTTACAGAACAAATGGGTGTTTTATCTGATTCTGTTGGCTAGGAGAGAGATCTGTAAACTATGGCATCAGGTGGTACCCCCAACGTGGAGTGCCTGGTGGAACTCAGAAAGATATTATAAAGATTATCGGCCACATGCATCTTTGTTGCCGTTTGCGATTTCTTAATTGCGAAAATTAAGGAATCGCAATTAAGAAATCGCAAAAGGCTATGCATTAAGAAATCGCAATTTTTTTTGCGATTTCTTAAATTTCCTTAATTGCGATTCACAATTTGAGAATCGCAATTAAGGAATTCCTTCCCATTGATTGCTATGGTCCTAGAGGCCCATAGGAATCAATGGGAAGTCATTTTCAATTTACGATTAGCAATTTGCGAATCGAAAATTGAAATTGCAATTTCAAGGGTGCTGAGGGGGTCCAAAGGACCCCCCCTTCACCCCTGAAATTTAACTTTAAGTGCATGTTTCACACACACATGCCCCAAGGGCATGTGTGTGTGTAAAATGAACCTTTAAAAAAATGCACTTTTGTGCATTTTTGAAAGTTTTTGCAAATTACCATGAAGGTCAAATTCATGGTAATTTACCTCTCCCTATTTGCGAATTCGCAAATTTAAAATGTTCATGCATTGCATTTTAGAAATCTAAAATTGCGATTTCTTAAATGCAATCGCAATTTTAGAAATCGCAACATGATTAGGATTTCTAAAATTGCGAAAAACATGATGCATCCCAATTTTTTCAATTGCATTCGCAAACAGCCGAAATTGCGATGCGCACCTTTGCGAATGCAATTCACAATGATGCATGTGCCCGTTAGACCAGAAGGCTAATGCATATAGAGAAAGATCAGGCTCTGGGTTATTTTGGAACATGCTAGATCAGTGGTTCCCAAACTTTTGAATCCTGAGGACCCCCATTGAGTCACCACTGGAAGCAGGGGACCCCCAAGCAATTTGTACGAGTTAAATTTCAAATATTAAAACAGTATTTCGAAAAAAATAAACATGTGTGCATACAAAACAAATACTCAAAGTACTAAGGATTTTAGGGCCAGATGTACGACCATTTCATTTAGCGTCTTGCAATTGGCGACACATGGAATGTGGCAAATTGCGAGTCGCTAAATGAAATGTACAACAGTGTGTTTAACACTGTTTGGGTATCCCAATGGGTTTGCAAATTGCGAGGTTCATTAATATTATGAGCCTCTCGCAATTTGCGAGTCCATTGGGAATGCCAGCCCTCCCAGGTATGGTGGCCTGCTGGGCTCTGCAGGCCACCATGTCTGGGACTGCTTTTAAACAAAGCAGTTTCAAAAAGAAAATGCAGCCAATTTACCATGCATTTAAAGAAATAGGAAATGAAAAATTTTCGTTTCATTTTCTAAGGGCAGGCAGAGGTCCCTAGGACCATTGCCTGCCCTTAAAAAGTTTTTTTGCATGCATTTGCAAAGGGGAAGGGTTCCCCTGAGGACCCCTTCCCATTTGCAAATGCATTACCATCTACTTGAAGTAGGTGGTAATTGTGAATGTTTTGTGACCGCAAAACATTTGTACATGGTTTTGAGACTCGCTATTTGGAAGGAAATGCCCCTTCCAAATAGCAAGTTGCAAAACGTATTTAGTGAGTCACAAACAAATTGCGACTCGCGAAATAGGCAATGTACATGGCCCAATAGGTTTTTGCATGCGCAAACAGGTTTGCGAACCAGTTTGCACATATAAAAACTGATCATACACCTGGCCCTTAGTATTTTATATTGAAGTAATAGCCCCTATGTCACATGCATTTCATTTGTTTTATAGCATCTCTCATTCCATTGTAGGATGCCAGAGCACTGTACATCACAAACATATAGAGACATTGAATCATACATGTAAATCAGTGTGTATATAAAATGTTTAAAGAGTGCTTGGTCTGGAAAAGCACAAACTCAGGATTCAGAACAAAAACATGGTGGCGAGCACTGACTTAACATAAAAAATGTATTTCCACCCAAATAAACCTTTTTAGCAGCATCAGGATAATGAATAACTGGGGAAAAACATAAGTTACTAACTGGTACCATGCAGTTTGCAAGCAGCTCTTTGATGACAGTTTATAGGTCCCTCTGCTGCATTACAATTGTCAATTGTGAAGTGCACAGTACCGAAAGAATCTCTGTGACAAAAACAGTAACCACGAACCTATGCACATAAAATACTGCGTTTTAAAATGCATGTTACACGTTCTTTGCAGTAGGCACATTAACCCTCTGTGCTACATTAGTTAAGTCAAAGCTGCCACTGAACAAAACTCTCCTCATGCTCCAGCTGGTCCATTAATCACTGGCATGACCTTGACACTTTTATTGTTGCTGGCAAGCTGCTAATTATACAAGAAACTTTTCTGTGCTTTTAAAACTGTAGCCTACGGACCCCCAGGAAATGTGTCCCGGACCCCTGGGGGTCCACGGACCCCAGTTTGGGAAACACTGTGCTAGATGGTTTACTCTCTGACTAAACTGGACTAGTTTACAGGACAAGCTCCAATGATTATACCTCTTGGTCAGCTCAGTATGTATGTTGCGGGTAGTTCCCGTAAGAACATCAGCTAAGACTGGTACCACCAAGTTATAGGCAGCAGGAGTGGATCAGGCCGAGAGATTTATATAGCTACGGAGGTCATATGAGGAAAAAAAGAGTAATTCCTAGTGATCTTGCTGAATCAATAATTTGCAGTGTGCAATTGAATACAGTTAGTTGCTTCATCCATTCATTGACAGTGTGCAGCTGATTCCAAGAGGCGATTAAGGGCAATTCAGTTTTTGGAGTGTCAATTTTGAGGTCATCATATGACAGCTAATTTTCGGTATTTTGAATCATAGGATTAAGGGACACGATGTCTTCAGGGGAGGAGACATTCAGACAAAGTTGGAAATCATCAACATACAAATAAAAGTGGATGTTGGATGAATTTAGGATTTCTATTAGTGGCTTCATGAATAGGTTAAAGAGGGTATTTGAGAGCGAGGAGCCTTGTGAGACCTTGATTGTGACCAGAGCAATCTTAGAGAGGGACTGATTTACCTTGACTCTTTGTGTTCTATATTGAAGAAAAGAGGTGAACCAGTTTAGGATGGATCCTGAGACACCCATCCTGTGCTCAAGTAAGTTAAGTAGATAGTCATGCTTAAGTGTATCAAATACTAATGAAAGGTCCAGGAGTATTTATTTTTATTTTTTTATTTATTTTATTTTTATTTTATTTTAAAAGTTTTATATAGCGCTGACTAGAACCGGAGGTATCAGAGCGCTTTACATGAGCATCAGATCATAGTTACAGGTTACATCGTTCCAAAGGTTACACAGTTCTTAGAGCATGGCAACATAGTTACTTGTAAGGTCGAGATAAACAATAAGCACAAATACGTAAGGGGAAAAGCAGGCAAAGTGAGAGATTCAGGGGAGGGGGGTTGGAGCAGGGGAAGTAGACAGATAATGAAGGCGAGAAAGAGGAGGGGAGGGTGAGAGGCACAGCATGGGGAGAGGAGGGGAAGGGTGACGGGGACACAAACCGGTAGACCAGTCAAGGCAACGTACAAGGTCCAGTAAGCTGTGATCCCAAGGGAAGTGGTATCCCTTCCCTATCTCTATTGCGAGAGGCTCCCTTTACGCAGTGGATCTTTCCCCAACAAGGGGAGAAGGAGTGCTTAGTCAAAGGGCACAAAGGACAGGGGGGTAGGCAGAGTAGCAGGCAAGGGGAGAGATTCAGGGGAGAGAAGATAGGAGCTAGGGAAGAGACAATAAGGAGAGACGAAAAGAAGTCTGCCTAAAGACCGACTGGGTAGGTGACGACCAAGGAGGGAATCCACGGCCCATCTCCCCTATAGCTAAACCTAGTAGCTCCATCAGGCATCAGACAAAATAGTTCAGTCTCAAAACATTGAGAGAGAAGGGAGGGAGAGACATAAATAGAGGGAGGATGCGGTAGGAGACGACAGGAGAGACGAAAGGAAGTGCAACAATGTGGTTCAACAATATACCAGAAAAAGATCAACAAGTTAACATTAAATCAAACAATCAGCAATACAATTAGGGGAGAAGAGAAAGGAGAGCGAATGTAGTGGGGCATAGGGGAGGAGGAAAAGTGAGGATAAGGGAAGAGACAATCATAGAGACGAAAGGAAGTTTGTCTCAAGACCGACTGGGTAGGTGACCCCAAGGAGGGAATCCACGGCCCATCTCCCCTAAAGCTAAACCAGGTAGCTCCATCGGGCATCTGACAAAATAGATCAGTCTCAAGTTGCGAGGGAAGAGGTTCACAGAAAAACAAGGTGGGGACAAGGGCAAGGGCATGAGAGGGCAGAGGACAGAAGCTGGAAAGAGTAGGAGCGGAGAGGGGGAAGGGTTGAGGGAAGGGGAAGGGGAAGGGGGAAGGTAAGGTCAGGAGAGACACAGGCGCGTTAGCCCGAAGTCCGGCTGGGTACGTGATAGTCAAAGAAGGGAGCCAAAAGTCAATCTCCCCCATAGCTAGCGAGGTAGCTCCACCCGGCATCATACACAAAGTATGCAGTTGGCCCCTCAGCATCCCCCACATCTAGGAGAGCAAATCCTTTTTTCCTAGAGACTCTACACATCTTTAAGGATTGGCACGTAGCCACTGGTGTGTCAAGGCCAAGTCAAATAGGTCACTAAGTGCTCTGGGGATGATATCAATAGTTGAATGCATCAGGCCCTAAGGGCGTATGTCTCCTCACTGGTCACTCTGAGCCAAACCTGCGTACCAGGGAACCACTCCCGTTATCACATAGGTGTTCCCCCTCGGCCCGAGTCCTACTAGTGCATCCGCGTTTTCCCACTAGCCTGTGGGATCAGTGGCCTTCGCAGCCAGATTGCGGATAAAGTCCACAGGTTTGCACCACCCAGCTGGTAGTCACACTCTGCTAATCCGTGGCAATATACGACTTCTCACTCCCACCTGGCCCCGCTTTCAGGGACGCTGTTCCGGGCAGGCACTGCTGTATGTTTATGCCCCCTTAGTTCCTCCTGGTTGTTGCCGTTCAAAGCAGGGCTTTGAACGGCCGGGGGGACGCCGACATTTAAAACCAAAATGGCTTTTCCTCTCGTCAATTATATTCTTGAGCTACTACCACTTCATTGGTCTATCGTGGTATTTAGACTATCACCCTGTGCTTATTTTGTGTCCCATTCAAGCTCCATCCATGAATTCCATGAGGAAAATCCATTTTGGTTTTGAATGTTCGTTTATTAGGAATGAACTTTACATAATGAAGTCGTGTGAATAATGAATTTTTAAACCTATAAGTTGCCTCTTTAGATTAAGTCTCCACGACTAATGAAATGATGTAAATATTGATCTTGATGTAAACGTATGCCAAGGATGGATAGTGATCATGTTTTTAAAAAAAATTGCTTTTACAGAATTGTTTTTAATTGTCCTGAAGATGGTGGTGCGCACAGCAGGATCCACCGAAACGCTTCGACTTGGATTCATTTGAATGTTTTAATAATGTATTGTAAAAACTTATATTGATGTGGTTTTCATTTGAGTGTTTGAATATTATGTTGCATACATTTGGATTATAGTGTATATACAGACAGTGAACATCTACAAAAAAAGTATATATACTTCTGATCTTTTTAATTTATAAATAAAAATACTTGAACAGCACACACGCCTTGGCTATGTAATATATAGATTTAGATTGTAAGTGCTTTTGTGGTTCCACTAGAGATGGTGGAGTTTAGAGTGAGTGAAAAACTGGATGATTAAAATCCTTATTAGACTTCTATTGAATCTCTCTGGATATTTGGATTGAAGTTAGATTCCAGAAAAACTTGTAGTACAGAAAATCAAGGGAACCTTTGTGTTAGTTGATATTATTTACCCTGTTCCCTTGGTATTAAAGGGGTTACTCTCTTTCTCTTTATATTACAAAGTTGAATGTGTACACATTTTTCAAGACGCTTCGCCAGCATCGGAGTGTTGGAAATGGTGTGAAAGTTGTTGAGGTTGGTTGATTCGCCAGTTGTTTTTTTTAGAATAGCTGTGACCTGTCCTGATTTTAGGCAGTCAGGCTTTTGCCCTGAAGAGGTGATGCATTTACAATCTTAGTCCAGAGTGGAAGTATGGAAATTATGAACTCATTGAAGAGGAAGGAGGGAAATGGACTGATGAAGTGTGTTGAGAGTTTCAAGCTTGTTAGAATTTTGAGGATTACATTTTGATCAATTGCTTCGAAAGAGCTCCAGGAAGCATTGTTTTCGAAAATGTGATCTAGAAGGTATGTGGGACCACTCATCCATATGGGGGGACTTTAGTGTGTAGTGAGTGGGAAATGTGCCCCAGAATTTTCTGCAAGTCTGTGATGGAGCAGGGTTTCGCCAAAAGAAAACTGCTCAATCGAGCACCCCTTTAATACGTACTACCAGTAAGTAGTGTTAGAACAACTAAAATGCACATATACACTACATGCAGGAAGCTTGCTTTGCAATATGCATGAACTGACCAGAATTAATATGTAAATAACCAGAAATGTAATAATCATGTGTTTAGAACGCATTAAGAAGGTTTGCATGGCAAGGCTACATGTGTATGTAGTAAAAAGCATGGTGTGTGTTGCTTTAAACTAATAAATAATGCAGCTTTTCTGTTTGTGCTATGCTAGGCTAACTGTTAACATGAAGTGGTGCTAAAGTGGGTGGTAAACAGTGAAAATTGCATTGTCACATAATTAATAAATGTCTATTTTCTGTTCTTTTAGTACTGGACGAGTCCTCCATCCTTTAAAGTTGGCTTAACCGAGGGTGGGTGGATTTAGGAGTGAGCAGGAACCATGTGACCACGTGAATGAACTGATTGTGCAAAGCTGAAAAAGCCTGACCTGGTGAAGGACAGAACATTGAAAGCCAGCCAAAGCCAGTGTCATTGTGGGAACGAAAACTGTAGTTGTTGAATTTATGAAAATGTACAATAAATTGTTACATGTGTACTCATGAGAGAGAAGAGTTATTAATGCCTGTATAAAATGTTTTTAGAACACTGGTGTAGTCAAAAGTAGATGATTTCATAGTGGGGTGACATCCCAACCCTAGGCCCCAACTAATCCCTTAGCTAGAAAATGTGAATTTAGCAACTATTGTTGGACGGATATGTATTTTTAGGGTATAAGAATAGGTGCTTTAGGGGTATGGTTTTTCACTTAGGCTGAAGGTGTCTGAGAGAGGGATGCATCGCTTTTCATCGGTTTGCAGAGAGGCCTAGCTGTTCCTGTCCTGTCCCTGTCCTGTTTCTTGAGTCTATGATCCCTGACTCTAAGGTTCAAGGGTACCCCACTGCTGCCTTGACCTGGGTGGTGGTTTTCCCTTACAGATCCCTTGGGTTTGTATCTGATCTAACTTAGCATTGCAGAAATGATTGTGCAGTCGTATTTTTGTCTCTGAAACTTTTGTCTTTTCATCTATCCCCTCCGAATTGTTGGTTTAAATCGAAATATTTATGGATACATACATTAGATACTTGTATCTAAGGTCTGTTCATATATCCACTCTTTGCCACATATATTTGAAATGATAGTTCAGTTGCTGCTATGATTAGATTGTTGGTCTCATGAGGTTTCCAGTATTTGAAATTATAAATGTGATCCATATGAGCATTTAATATTACTAGATTACATTTTTAAATCTCACCAAGAGTTTATGGTTATTTTAGCCAGTTTCTATGATTATTTTTTTATTTTTTTGAATTACCATTGCCATCAACTCTTCAACTAGTTGATCCATCGACCAAATAGATGAAAAGTCAATCAACATTTGTTCAAATTGTAAAAGTACAGGATGTTTAAATTTTGTGCCTGAGTAAACAAGAGTAAATTGAAGTAAAGTTTACAAACTTGACCCCAGCGCATTCGGGATTTGGGTGAATGTGTATGGGCCAAAATATGGGATGTTATTGTATATTTATCCCTGATCAATTTATTGGGTTCGCGTTTGATCATTTTCACGTTGTTTGTCTTTCAAGAAAAAAAGTAGCAAAATCTTCTCAGTTGGGTTATGGGCTGCAGCGAACCTGGGAGTGGTTGGTTGGGCCACTAGATTGGTGCTTGACCAACTCAAATAATTTTTTTGGTCAGTTTTTGGCTTATTCAAATTGGTTTCTGAAGAAGTTTGCTTTAGCATTCCTAATACTTTCATAGTGTGTATTCCTATGAGATCTTAGAATTTTTAAGTGTTCAAGCGATGGAGAAGATCTTCATATTCATTCTGATAGTCTCAGGTTGGGTATTTCAGTGTTGAGGGTATAATTCTACCAAGGTTGCAAGACTTTGGTGGATTGCATTTTTTGTTGTAGGGGTGCAGTTTCTGTCAAGGACATTCTGCATGGAGCCAGTATAGTGATTAGTGCAGGCTTCTCCAATGAGTTTCTTCTGAACTACTGGTAGCTCGCCAGCTACCTGTTAGTAGCTCACCTGTGTACAGCCAGCTTTCTAAATTTGAAGTTTTGTTTGGTTGAATTAATTGACTAATAACAAAATTTGAAGTGAGTATTTGAAATGAAAATGTGTACATTTTAAGAACGTATTAGATGAAGCGTGGATAAAAATGGTTGAATTTTCAAAATGTATTTAAAGATGATATTTGAATGATAAATCATGTGGTGATGGCAAGACCTATTACTAACATTATTATCTTGATGCCTGGGGCACTGCAGAAATTGTAGCTATGTATTACCAATGTAAAGGCATTTCAAATTGACAAAGCCTTCCTAGATTACTGCCTGAAACCCTCCTGATGCACTGATCTGATCACTGATGGTAATCTTGCATAGGGTGGCCACTAATGTAATCTTGTCTTATGTGGTCACGATTACAACACTAATGCTATTAGCTCAGGATGATTTTCTTTGATCAAACAAAGCTCTCTTTACTGGAAAGGCTGGAGTCCCCTGGATTTGTGAGATCTTGTACATCTAGCATATCATCTGTGAGCATTAGGATGTTGTCACTGAGGAATGTCAGTTTGGCAAGGTTGATATTTCTGGTATTTCTTGACCAAATTTTTGGTTTGAGAGCTGAAGGACTGGGTTCTTTAAGACCCAGCGGTGCCAGGGGACAACACCTGAAACCTTCGTGGGTAACCTGCTCCGGCATACGAATGACAGAGACACGGGACACTTCCTTCGGCGTCAAAGATTCAAGGTTTATTTACTGCAGGGAAACACAGAAGTCACAGGAAGTACAACGAGTGTAGTTCGGGGAGACTGCTTCAAATTGGTTCTGTGGATCGCTCCTTTTATACAGAATTCTCCCATAGGTTTGCATAGCACACAAAGGTTTACAACCCAGTTCCCACAATTATCCCCGAGAGGGGTCGCTTTGGTCACTTTGATACTCACAAGGTCCGGAACATAAGTGCGGAAACATTTGGCGGTTCCCAACTATAAAAACCCATCTTCCCACCATTAGTACATTCCAATCAACAATAAAACAGATCGAAGAAGGAACAAGGACAGGTGCAGAGGAAGATGGAAACAGTGGGGAGATTGGAAAAGGGTGTAAAAGGGGAGGTATCGGGAAACACGAGCTACAGGCATCAAAGGGACGTGCCTAATGAGATGCACGGCTGAGACAATAAACCGGCACGGCGAGATGAGCCTCGAGCGGGGCCATCTGCCTTACAGTATCATCCCCCTCATCATAAAGACACTTACAAAGGACATGTGTCTTCCGCAAATATCTTGGGAGCCCCAGGGTCGCGAAGCGGACAACGTCCGTTCGCTGGCTACTTGAGGGCAAGAGACAAAATGGATGCCGTATCTAAGATGGAACCCGTGGGTACAGATGAAAAACCCACGTAACAAACGAACGGTTTGAGTTAGCACAGCAAAACTGCGCACACTTACTAAACTCGTCATTTGCGGTTCGTAGATACCAGACTCGACCATATTCGTGCGAGTCGAAAACACCACTTACAATTGTCACGGAACCTCAGACGCTCCTTTTGCCCTCATGTAGGCAAGCACTAGTCGGAATCATACTCGATATTCATCAGACCATCTAGATGTTGCTGTAGCATAGCTCTGTCCAACCGAGTTCCATTGGTAACAGGCGGCTGTCTCATACACGTTGTAGCACAGAGGCCACATAAGGCAGGACCGCACTGCACACAAAGGCAACACGTGAACAGGAACGCCACAACGACTCCGATGATCATCAGAATCTTCCAACCCCAAGTCGACATCAGGCCCCAAAACCACCCAAGTAGCGTCCAATCCCCTACATCCACGTGTATGGATTCAGAGATCTTATGCAACTTTGAGATGGCTTGATAGACAGTCGGAGCGTTATCAGGAATGAAAATACAGCAGCTCGAATGGATCACCTTACATACCCCACCACGATCTGCTAAGATCACGTCTAAAACCATACGGTTTTGTAACGTCATAAGTCTATCCGCCTGAAGTTCTGTGGTGATATTACCAAGGGCACTGGCAGTAATATTAGCTGTCGAGTCAACTGTCTCAGGTTCCTACTATTAACCATAGGTCCCCAAAACGGAAGGAAACCCTTGAAAAAGTCTCCTGCCTCTTGACCGGCAGTATCCTCTTCGCTAATTACGCCTCTCACAACTCTAGTCTTGTGATAATCTGCATCTACAGTAAACGTCGGAGGCAACAAGTTTGCGATAAAACATGAGCCCATGAAGTCAGAGGGCAACCATGCATACGCACGATCATGACAGACAAAGTAGGTACCCTTGGCAGCCAGAAACACAGGGGACAAGATCATCGGCAGCATGTAATTTTCAGTGCAAGCACTCTCTCCAAGTCGGGCTTTCGATCTTCGGCCGCGACCCATTAGACAAAAATTACCAATGTGGGGTACGACCCATATCGGAGGCGAGCTTTTAAGCTGTTTATCACTCGTGAGCGCACTATACTCAACCTTACTCAGGACCCTATAGGCTTGTACCTCTTCCACTGGAATGAGCGATGGCTCGTAGATATCTCTATCTAAGTCTTCTATCGCTATAGACAAAGGCTTATAGTACGAGCCAGGGCCAAGGTAGGGAGAACGTGGCTCTCGATTGGGGTGAGAATCTAATGCGCTTCGAAACATTGTTTGAAATGCTCGAGCAGACCCTTGGGAACTATACGGTAACACCAGATATGGAATTCCCTTATCCGTGGTATGTGGCATCAACCCACACACCCAACAATTAGTAGTGCTAACCACTAACTGGTGCTGGTGAAGGAGCTGAATAAAGGAATTGTTGCGGAATTCTGCACGTCTAGCCTGCTCGTGTTCGGGTAAGAAGTGGAAAGAATGGGGAGATGCAACAGTGGTAGGTTTAGGATCAGGGGTAGGAGTAGGTATGGCAGAAGATAAGAAACAAGACATCATGTAATACACCCCACCCGCCAATAATGCAGAAACAGTCAAAAGCAGTACGAATATTTGGAACATAAAACATTTGGTACGACTAAGTTGTTGCAACTTGAACCTTTGCGCCTGAGCTTCTTCCAAGTCCATCAGCTTCGAAAATGCCATCCCCTACGACCGTCCGCAACGTTTCTTGACGCACTTCGTTCTGTGTAGCAGTAGTCAATCCCTAGGAGTTCCCAGGAACCGACGGTCTTTAACCTAGTGTCAAGACCTACTAACCAGAAGGAAGTACACGCGCGGCCCTACGGCCTTTACGTGTATGCAAAGTGTCTCTCAGCTGTGGAAGCAAAAATATGAGGAACGAAACTCAATGTATATATACAAGAATAATTACAATGATACGAGTGTTCAAACTGATCGTGGAAAACGGGATAATACAGTTGTCAAGGGACAAAACAGGATCTTTTATTAGTCTTTAGTGCTGGATCGCAAAAAGTATCGGGTTTTCCCAGGACGTGTCTGTTCGTCAAACAAAGGATCCGTTGAAGAGACAGCGTTCTGTTGATCAGTTGAATGTTCTGGTCTTGAGTCTTTTGATGACAAATGTTCAACAGTGTCTTTCTGCTGCACTGAGGATTCTCCGACAGGTTGTGCGTCGCTGAAAGGTACAAACGCCGGCAATCCTTCGGTTTCGGTTGATGCAATGCCTCTCCTTACCCACGAGTCTGCCGGCAACGGAATAGGGACTTTCTTTGTATGGGTGGCGTGCACCCAGTTTTTCCGACCCTCTAGACGAACAGCAGTTCTCGTGGCAAGGAGGACCTGGTCGGGTCCAGTGAATCTGGGCTCCAAATTCTTCTTGCGCATAAAATTGCGCGTCACCACCCAGTCTCCGGGCTGGAGCTGGTGGCCTGGACCCTCCGTCTGCGTCGGCAATGCTTCGTAAACCTGTTGGTGAATTAACCTCAGTTTAGCAGTCAAGTCATGAAGATAATCGATCAACATTGGATACTCAAGATCACAGAACACACCCGGTCTAGGGACCCCCCAAACATTTGCAGGACGACCGAACACTATTTCATAGGGACTAAGCCCTACTCGGGAGTGTACGGTTGCCCTTGTTGACAGTAATGCTAAAGGTAAAGCGTCAGGCCACGAGAGACCAGTCGTAGCCTGAATCTTCGCTAGCTTCAGTTTAAGGGTGCCGTTATACCCTTCAACCAAACCAGCTGACTGGGGCTGATTGGCGCTGTGGAATTTTTGATTAATTCCAAGGCCCTTACACACACTCTTCATCACACTCCCCACAAACTCACTGCCGTTATCCGACCATACAATCCGAGGCATTCCATACCGAGGAAAGTATTCCTTCAGTAGGATTTTCGCAGTTGACAAAGCAGTGTTGTCCTTAAGAGGGTAGGCTTCGATCCATCGGGAGAATGCGCAAACCACAACTAAAACATACTTCAAGTTATTGCATCTCTCCATATGGATGAAGTCTAGTTGGATCACCTCAAAGGGACATGAAGGGGGAGCAAAACTACCAGGAGGAGTTGGGGTTCCCTTACCAGGATTGTACAACATACATACCATACAATTCTTAACCAAGCGTTCAGCACATTTCGTGATACCATCATTCTTCCACACAGGAGACAGCAACTTGCAAATACCCTTCACGCTAATATGTGCTAACCCATGTGCCATTGTCACAACAGCCAGCACATACGCATCCGGCAACATCCATCTTTTCTGTTCCGACAAATCAATCCAACAACCATTTGCATCCAACTTTCCCGTACTTTCTTTCTACTTCGTCTTTTCAGTCTCAGTGGCCTCATTCTGAATCGCTTTCACACTCTCAATAGTGTCCTCACACATACTCGATTCTGTAGGCCACCTAACCGAACTCGTCACATACATTCGAGTACTAAGGTTCCGAGCAGTCTCCTTAGCAGTCTCATCCGCAAACGCATTACCACGACCAACATCATCCGTCACCTTACGATGCGCACTACATTTAACAATCGCTACCTGCTTAGGCAACGTAAGTGCATCCAAAAGATCATTCACAAGCTGGCCATGCTGAATCTTCGTACCATGCGATGTCAGAAAACCTCTCTCTCTCCACAACCGTCCAAAGCTATGGGCGACGCCAAAAGCGTATTGGCTGTCGGTAAACACATTCACACGTTTCCCTTTCGCTAACACACACGCTCTGGTGAGAGCGATCAGTTCTGCAGCTTGGGCAGAATTCTGATTTAATCTTGCAGTCTCAACAACAGTATTCAACGTCACAACAGCATATGCAGTAGTCACATCGCCATTTGGCAGTTTAAAACATGAACCATCCACATACAGCGTTCCATCTGGGTCTTCCAAAGGAGTGTTTTTAAGGTCCACTCGACCTTTTGTTTCCTCTTCTGTTCTCAAATAACAGTCGTGTTCTGTTATTTCATCTGACTCTGAGCTAATTGGTAACAAAGTCGCCGGATTCAGGACATTACAACGTTTTATCTGAATGTGGCTTGCCAGCAGCGTCAACTCGTACCCAGACAATCTCGCACTCGTCAAGTGCTGGGTTTTCATATGATTCAAAAGAGTATCGACTGCATGCGGAACCATCACCGTAAGCATATTATCCATGACCAATCCTGCTGATTGTCGGATGGACACCGCAGCTGCCGCCGTTGCTCTCAAACAACTCGGCAATGCTCTAGCTACCGGGTCCAAGGTCGAGGAAAAATATGCACATGGACGTTGCTTACCACCAAAAGGTTGCGTTAAGACGCTCAACGCACAACCTTCCCTCTCGTGAACATATAATGTAAACGGCTTACTGTAGTCAGGAGTACCTAACACAGGAGCCGAACACAATGAATCACGCAGTTCAGAAAAACTTTTCTGACATTCTTCCATCCATGGTAAAGGAGTTGAAACATCCTTACACGTAAGAGCCACCAATGGTTTCGCTAGCAATAAAAAATTTGGAATCCATTGCCTGCAGTACGATGTGATACCTAGAAAGGCACGCACATCTCTTTGGGTTGTTGGCACAGCCATTCGCGCAATTGCTGCAATTCTCTCTGGGGTCAACCGCCTTCCCTCCTTTGACAATAAGTGACCTAAATAGGTTACTTCTTGACAACAATATTGGAGTTTAGAAGGTGGCACCTTGTGATTTAACTCTCAGAGATGTTGCAGCAGCGACACCGTAGCAATTTTGCAAATGTCCTGAGTATCTGCAGCTACCAATAAGTCGTCGACGTATTGGATTAAGGCCGCACCAGCCGGCAACGTAAACGCATCCAGTTGACCCTTCAAGGCTTGACTGTAAATCGATGGACTTTCACAGTAGCCCTGAGGAGCGCGTTTGAACCGGAAGCTGCGTCCACCAAGAGAGAAACCGAAAAGGTCTCTGCTCTCTTCTGCGATCGGGATGCTGAAGAACGCATTCTTCAAATCAATCACCGAAAACCAAGATGCAGAAGCTGGGATCAGAGTCAGTAGCGCCGTGATGTCAGGCACAACGGGGAACTGAGGAATCACAATTTTATTCACCTCCCGTAAATCGATAACAAAACGATAAACAGGTGGTTTCGAAGGATCAGTACGTTTTAGAATGGGCAGTACAGGGCTGTTGCACACGTTTCCCCGCGTTTCCTCAATAACGTCCTTCTCGATCAGATCATAGATGATCGCTAACAATGCTCGTTCACCATCAAGGGAGATACGATACTGGGGAATACGTGGCAACCGCACATTAGATTTCAACTGAACAACATAGGGGGAGATGTCAAGCAGGCCCACGTCATTGGGACCTGTTGCCCACAAAGATGCAGGAAGAGGACTCAATTCCGGTGGAAGCTTATCGAGAGACAAGTACATAGGAGAGACAACCCTCTCTCCTAAAGTAAGCTTTACACCCGCAGGAGAACAATACAGAGTTGCATACAAACGTTTAAGCAAATCCAGGCCCAAAAGATTTTCACCACAACCCGTAGTCAAAATTAATGGAGCTTCGAGCTCACGAGGCCCAATTGTAAGGGGCAAAGGGCGCGAGACTGGATTGCTAACGGGGGCGCCAGAGAATCCAACGGAAACATTTGTTAAGCCAGACAAAGGTGCGCCAGGGAGTTTCGAATGCTTTATGGAACTTTTCGCTGCACCAGTGTCCAACAGAAAAGGCTCAACGACGCCCGATGTAGCAACTGCGACGTAAGGCCCTCTCTGATCAACCGGAACTGATACCACTCCCTCTCCTTGTCTATGGCTGTCCTAGTAATTACTGTCGTCAGTTCCCTGATCGACATAATAATCGTCTACATTGTACTGCGCAGATCGTCCCTGCGACGATCCACGTTGATCAAAACAGTTGTCGGAATTTGATGAGTTATCTGAACGGTCATTCTGAGCACCACGACCCCTACCGCGTGATGTCTGCTGTGAACCACCACGACCTCCTCTAGATGAATTACCGCTATTACGATCGTTTAGAACAGAACAATTGAATTTTATATGACCCTCCTGTCTACAATAGGCACATTGATTGTACCCTAACGAAGATCTTTGGGAAGAGGAGTCATTTCGGGATTGTGATCGATTCGATTGTGGTTGCGATCTATTTTGTTGCGAAGCATTCTGATTCGAACGTGGGGGATACGCTTGCTGTAACAACACGTTAGTTTTAAGCTCTTTCGTCTTTTTATCAGCACGGTCGTTCTCTTCTTTTTCTCTGTTCTCATAATACTGTGCCGTAGCCAATATTTGAGCCGAGGTAGAAACGGCCCACGCACTTTCTGAATTCTTCAATTTATTGCTCAAATCGGGCAATAAGTTTGAAACAAATTTGTCTACGAACAACCGCTGACCACCCTCAGTGCCCATATCCTGACCACTGTGATCAATGAATGCCTCCTCGAATCTCGTAAAGAAGTCGGAGACACTCTCGTCCTTTTTCTGTCTACAAGCTGACAATTTGTCCCAATTTACTCTCATAGCAGGCATAAGAGTTTTCATTAGCGTGATTATTCTTTGAGGAAGAGCAGCAATCAACTGCTCGGGTTTAGCGCCACCAGTTTGTCGACCATCCGCCGCTATAATGGCAGCCCAATCACCACCTAATTCGTTTGCGTGATTTTCCTGACGAATCTTAGCCCACACCGGTTGCGGTACAACATTACCAAACAGCATGTCAATATCAGCAAGATTCATTACCGTAGCATCAACGAGCTGCGATAATTCTTTGTAATACCCTGCAGGATTTTTGCGAGGGTCAGGCAAGGATTGTTTCACCTGCAACACTTCAGAGCGTTTCCATGGGAGATGTATCCACACTCTCTGAAAGAACGGCAAGATCGGGGGTTTGCCGCAGGATTCCCTGGCATCCATACTGGTGGAACCTCTCGCATGGGAAACTGACCAGACTCATCTGGCTGTCTTTCAACATCCTCAACAAACAAGGCTTGAGGTATAGGAGTGGGACGGAAAGATAGCAACCGCTCAACAGCACGTCGAACGTTGGTATCCACTATCAGTCCAGTCGAGAACTGAAGCTGTAGGTCAGACAAAGCGGTCAGCACCTCGTCAGGTGCATCGGCCGATATCTGATCACGAAGGACCTTACACATTTCTTCGAACACGAATCTTTGGGTTGGTATATTGAATTGACAAAACGTATCGAGTACGACACGTGGTGGATTTCTAAGAGGATGTGACATCCAACCCATCGCCATATTATATAGCGAAGCGCGTTCCCTGTTACCAGGAAGCTGACTACGTCTCTGAGGACCATCTGAACCAGCGGACCCAAGAACAGGTCCGAGAGAATGAAAGAAGCTAGCCGCAAGAGGAGAAGTACGACTACGAGTAGAGGGAGAAGTATAGGACACAGGACTAACAAGCGAAGGAGTAGAGACAGAGGCAACAACAGGAGTTAACAGAGCAGGAGCAGTAGCGGGAGCAGGAGTATGTGGAAGCGGAGGAGCAGTAGGGATAGCAACAGGCAGAGGAGCAGGAACAGTCGGAAAAACGGGTGCAGGTTGAGGAACAGGCGGAGGAAGAATAGGTGGAAGAATAGGTACAGGGGGAACCACAGGAGCTGCGGTACCCTGTACATACGGAGGTGGCGACTTCATAAGATAGGACATTAAAGGATCCTCAACTATTTCTTCCTTCTTTTCCAACTCCGTAGGCAAAGCAGGATAGCATTTATCTATAGTCATGCGCTGTAGCCTGTCAAACACTTCCTTTTCCTTAACCTCCTTGTCACGCTGAAACTGCTCTGCTTTCTTTACAATGGTAGCAACACCATCTCTCTGATTTCGTTTAGTCTGTCTGATTTCTTTCTGTCGGGCTTCTTTACGCCACAACCGAAAGGCGTCAAACATGGCCGGCCTTGACTTTTTCTCGAACAATTTAGCCTCTAGGTTATCTAAGATCGGGGTCTCAAAGCTACCATGAGGTGGCCAACTAAGGACACCGTCCTTCTTAGTATAGCGAATCCAATAATCATTAAAGGTAATCGGGCCTAGCCCATGTTTGCTGTACAGTTCATAAGTCGGAGTTCCAACCGGAGGTATCGGACACGAGTCCTCCAGTCGGGAATCCGCACCACAACGTCTGAAACAACTAAACAAAGTACTGCGACCAGGCATCTTGCACACTAGCCGAGTTTCACAAACGTCAAGGGTTACGGGATTTACCAAGTCCCAGCAAGAAGCAAAAACCCTCGGTTCTTGGCGGCTGCAGTCGTCAAACAACACAACAAAGTACCAAGAACTACAAATGCAATGGAACCATGCAACCACTAAGCAACCACAACCAAGAACTCTGGGAGCGACCCACAAATACTTAACTCAAAGATCGATGGCGTCACCAGGAAGGCCCGTCAGTCGTCTTGCTCTACCAAGGTCTACGCCAGGCGCCAAAACATGTCTACAGTCAGGGCAGCAGTCCGTCGCAGCCGTCAGGAGGCGGGAATCTTCGCGGGAAAAGTCTTCGGGCCACTTGTTTCGACAACAGGATTGATGAAGCGGAGTGCACCTTCCCTCGGAGATTTCACACGAAGTTCCTCACGATCGTCGGGCTTGGACCGGTACCACTGATGCAGCCCCACGTTGGGCGCCAACTGAAGGACTGGGTTCTGTAAGACCCAGCGGTGCCAGGGGACAACACCGGAAACCTTCGTGGGTAACCTGCTCCGGCGTACGAATGACAGAGACACGGGACACTTCCTTCGGCGTCAAAGATTCAAGGTTTATTTACTGCAGGGAAACACAGAAGTCACAGGAAGTACAACGAGTGTAGTTCGGGGAGACTGCTTCAAATTGGTTCTGTGGATCGCTCCTTTTATACAGAATTCTCCCATAGGTTTGCATAGCACACAAAGGTTTACAACCCAGTTCCCACAATTATCCCCGAGAGGGGTCGCTTTGGTCACTTTGATACTCACAAGGTCCGGAACATAAGTGCGGAAACATTTGGCGGTTCCCAACTGTAAAAACCCATCTTCCCACCATTAGTACATTCCAATCAACAATAAAACAGATCGAAGAAGGAACAAGGACAGGTGCAGAGGAAGATGGAAACAGTGGGGAGATTGGAAAAGGGTGTAAAAGGGGAGGTATCGGGAAACACGAGCTACAGGCATCAAAGGGACGTGCCTAATGAGATGCACGGCTGAGACAATAAACCGGCACGGCGAGATGAGCCTCGAGCGGGGCCATCTGCCTTACAGTATCATCCCCCTCATCATAAAGACACTTACAAAGGACATGTGTCTTCCGCAAATATCTTGGGAGCCCCAGGGTCGCGAAGCGGACAACGTCCGTTCGCTGGCTACTTGAGGGCAAGAGACAAAATGGATGCCGTATCTAAGATGGAACCCGTGGGTACAGATGAAAAACCCACGTAACAAACGAACGGTTTGAGTTAGCACAGCAAAACTGCGCACACTTACTAAACTCGTCATTTGCGGTTCGTAGATACCAGACTCGACCATATTCGTGCGAGTCGAAAACACCACTTACAATTGTCACGGAACCTCAGAGCTTGTGTTGCAATAGTTTTCAGTGGTATAGAGATGAAGAATGTGATGCAATGATGTCCAGACCAGTCACAGGAGAGGACAGATGCAAAATGGATAGAACTATCATTTGCAATCATAAGACCTAAGATCGCACCCTTGTTAAGTGAGGGGCTGTCACAGATTTATATCAAGTAGAGGTCAGTAAGAAATGTTTTGAGGCTGTTAACTATGGAGTCGTTCAGATCATTCCAGTGGCAACTGAAATTGGAAATAAAGATTTGAGTGCCATGTTGACAGGTGATGATATCCATAACTTGCTCTAAGGAGGGAAGGTTACCTCCAGGTGGATGATAGATCGTGTGTAGTTTGCAAAGAGATTTGTTGTTGCAGGCAATCTCCAAACGTAGATATTCACATGATGACAGGTTAGAGGACTGTCCCTGGTCTGATGGGTCTGTCAAGTCGGGTTTTGCCATAACTAGGAGGGGCTAGTATGCCAAGGATAGGTGCATAGGATTCATTTAGCCAAGTTTCTGTCAGGATTAGGAAGTTAGGAGCATTCGTTAGAATTAGATCAGCAATGTCCACTGCATGTCTTGCAGATGGTCTACAATGGAGAAGAATGCATTTCAGATAGGATTTGGGGCTAACTGTATCGGTCTGGGTAAGGGTAACTCTTGAGGTTGTCTTTGTTTATTGTCTATGTCTTTGTTTAGATTCTCTGTGTGGGTTTGCAGATATGGATTGGATTTGACTCTGATTGTCAATGCTCCCAAGGTGCACTGAGTCGTATGATAGTAGGAGGGAGTAGAAGTCATCCCCCCTTAATGAGTCTTTGTCAAATCTAGTGGGTCTTGAGGGTGACCTGTGACAGGGGACGGTGGATGCAGAAGCACTTGGTAACAATAGAGAAAGTGATCGATGGAAATGGCCTTGTTGGTTTTTGCTGATCTTGAAAGCAAAAATTATAAGCTGGACTACTTTTATGTTGCCTCACTTTTTCAAGTGGGGCAACACTTTTATTTTAAAAGTGGCATTGGCAGAAGAGCTGCTATATGCAAATCTAGGTTTTGAACATGTTGGATGATAATTTCTGCAGGATATTGGGAAATTAGTTGTGTGGCCTGCACAAGTAATAGTCCACATTTCTCATTACTGGGATCCAAGAACCCCATTGATTGCTTGACTCTCTCAGGGTAGCAACGCAGAGCAGAGCAGCCCAAGGCCTTCTCATGGTCATTTGTGTGGGTTAGTAATTACCATTCATTGGCATGCAATTATGACACCCAATAAATTATTGTCCAGTCAGTGCTTTTTCTTTAGATAAAGAAAAAGTTCATTTACTACAAACACATTCTACTACACACTATACAGTCATTTATAAATATGTACATAATCAGCTGGAAAAAGTAATGGATTGACATTACATAATTATGATTGACCCCCTAATAGGGTCATGTAAACATATGAGGTAAGTCTCCCGACTTGGTCAAAGATTCAAGATCGACAAACCACATGTTAAAGACATCATTTTGTATGTGAATGCAATCAATAATAATAATCATCAGGGGTAACTGTATTTAGTAGAGTCAAGAAACCATATGTAATTTGATCAATAAACAATGTCTGTATTATTAGATGAATAAATCATTCAAAATGAGCAAACCATGAGTCTGTGTACTTTCCAGCCATGAAAATGCAATACAAAGGCAGCACCTAGAGGGCATTACATTTTAATTACATAGCATGTAAACAAAGTATTCACCCCTACAAGGCGTCTCAATACATGTACCATTTTAAAACATATTCAGACCACAATAACTGCTACCATACAATCAACCCCTAGAGAACCCTAGAGAACAATAGCGCAGAAGCTCAAGCCTTGGGATTACTTTGAAACATTTAGCATAATCCTGGTTTGCTGACTCGTGCAGACATAAGGTCAGTAATTCTTTAAAAAAAAGAAGGGGGAGCATCTGCGCTCCTGCACACCCCCTCCCCAGACTTCCACTATTGTGTTGGGGTGCCCCAAACACCCTGGGGCCACCTTGAGTTAGGAAATACATATTAATGGAATTATGGGGCACTCTTCCGAGAACCCTGAGACAGGGTGCAGGCAAGGAAACAACCCCTTGCTGCCCCGTAGGCTCCTGTGCAACCTGCACCTTTGTGTGCAGCTGCGGGAGCTGGCAGCTACTCTCTCCCTGCCCACTCCTGCCTCCATCCCTGAGGAAAAATGAAATAAATAAATCTTTTGCCTATCCCTGTACCCTTGCCTACTTGTGGGAAAGGTGTGACACGGCAGCGAAGCCGCACACACTTCATCAGAAATAAAAGGTCAAAGGTTGCCCAAAATTTAAATGCCATAACTCGGGTCACATTGGGCCGATGCTGATGATCTTGGGCTCAATTTACTCCTGGTGGCAAGCACTAGCCACCAGGGGCAGTTCCAACAGAGCTTCCCACCTCCAAAGTGGTGTAATCCCCATGGAGCTGGTTCTCCTGGCACCCTGCGCCAGCCTTCCTCCTGGTCTCTGGGCATAGAAGTCCAGGGCTTCCCTCAGCTGGTCTCCAGGTAGTGTAGGGGGGCCAGTCTCACTGGTCCTTGGTGCGACCCACTGGTCCTGGTTTCAACTGGGCAGAGTCACTAATCCTTTGTGGGCATCATGAGGTTCTTTCTACCAGTTCTTCATGGCGGCCCCTTGGTCCAGCAGCAAAGCACAGAGAAATCACAAAGCAAGAGAGTATCTCCCACCTGTACAAGAGCTTTTAAAAGAGACTGGAAAGTTCCAGTATCCAGGCATCCATGGTCAATCCTAGGGTGCCATGTCACTTCTCCAACCCTGCCCCAACCCTCTTGCACAGAATGATGGGACAGTTCAAAATGGCATCATCCAGGAGTCACTAGTCACATTTCCTCTTGGACCCTTAGCTCCACCCCTAGCTGATATCACTGCCAGGGCCTACTACCTAAACTTTAAAGGTGAGCCCCCCTGCGTTGGCTCCAGAGGTTCAGGCTCACTCCCCCCTTTGATTAGTGGGCTTGGGAAGGCTCATCCCTGGTAGTGTGACAGCTTATAGATTGATACAGATCCTTTAGCCCACCCTTTTCCTCCTCAGGAGCTGAGCAAAGCACTGTTAATTGCTCTCATTGTGTTGAGATACCTTTGTTCCTGCTGCTGGAGAGAAATTAAATTGCTGCTGGATAGAAATTAATTTGCAGCGCAGCAAGACACCATGCTGCGCTGCTCTGCATGGCTGGCAAAAGGCATGAATGCACTATATTTAAAATATTATGGTACATTCCTGCCTTTGTCCCTGTGCTGGTGCCGTTTTGGCTGCCTAGTGCCAATGTAGGCATCCTTGCCCCATGGAGCAAGGGTGCCTCTGTTGCATGCAGGATTGTGTTTGTGCAGAAAATGGCATGTTCTTGCATAACAATTATCCTGAGAGACAAATTCCTCTTTCTTTGTATGCTGCAAAACGCAGAACACATAGAAAGAGGAAGTAACAAAACGAGGAAGTAACAAGGAGAAATAAAAATATTACTCCTCATCACTTCTCCGCTAAAAAGGCATTTCTCTTTGATGCATTATCATGTCCACCACTTTTGGTAAATCGGAATGCGCTAAAAACCTGCAATGCCCATGGAACAGGCCCTGATCCTCTTAGATCTTTCTGCCGCATTCGACACCGTGGACCATACCATCTTACTCTCACGTGTCGAGGCGGCGGGAATTCGAGGAACAGCCCTACTATGGCTATCCTCCTTCTTGAGCGGCCGGACTCTGTCGGTTCGTCTGGGAGAGTTTTCCGCAGATTCCTTACACATCCAGTGCGGTGTCCCCCAGGGTTCCTCTTTATCCCCCCTTTTATTTAATCTTTACATCGCCCCCCTTATTTTTGCTTTACAGCAACTGGAGGTCTCTGTGTACAACTATGCAGATGACCTCCAGCTCATTTTCCACCTTTCCTCTGCCCCGAGTCTATGTCAAAGGTTCAGTCCATCGTGACCTTCATCCAGGACTGGATGAATTTCAACCACCTGAAACTCAACCCCGATAAAACGGAGTTGGTGTTGACAGGTGGTTGCTCCAGTCCCTGGTCCTCCTCCTTCTGGCCCCCCTCATTAGGTCCCCCACCCACTCCTGTAACCTCTGTCAAAACCCTTGGTTTCAAAATCAATAACCAACTTTCCCTACACTCCCAAGTCTCTGCTGTGGTTTCCTCAGCCTTTCTCTCACTCAGGACTATCCGCAGAGTCTCACGATTTTTCGCCCCAGATGTGCTCAAACTAATTCTTCTGGCCATGGTGACATCTCGCCTGGATTATGGCAAGGTCCTTTATCATGGCATGCCCGACTACCTTATTAGGCGCCTCCAGCTGGTTCAAAATCAGGCCGCTCGGCTGGTTTTTAACCTCTCTAAATCACACCATGTAACTCCTCTCCTCTTTTCCCTCCACTGGCTCCCTGTCCGGCAGCGCGTCTTATTCAAGCTCGGCTGCACCATCTTTAAAGCCAGGACATGTTCTGCCCCTTCCTTCATCAACTCGGCTATTCAAACCTACACTCCCTCACGAGACCTCCGATCCTCCTCCCTCCACCTTCTCGTGGTTCCCCGCTTCAAATGGAAGAAGTGGGGTGGCTCCAAATTTGCAACCACGGGCCCAGCTTTTTGGAATTCTCTCCCATTGTCCCTCAGAACCTGTACCCAATACCCCCTCTTCCGCAGAGACCTTAAGACCTTCCTTTTTACCCAAGCCTTCCCATCCTGAATCTTCACCTCTCCCCTTTTCCGTCCCGCCGAGTAGCTGTTGCCAGTGAGCGCCAAGAAACCGCCAGGTGTACGAGCGCTATACAAAACCCTTCAAATTCAAATTCAATTCAAATTCAATTGCCTTCCCAAGGCAGAGTAACACAACACAGTGATGTGTTGCATTGTTGCATTGCATTTCTCCAGATTTATGAAGCCACTCAAGGCCACGCAAAGTGGCCTTGCGTGGCTTCATAAATCTAATATTTGAGTTGCATCGGCCATTCACCATGTTACTGAAGGGGGTGTTATGAATGTACGTACTATGGCACAATACCCACCCTTGGTAACGAAATGAAAATTCAAAGCAATTCTATTTTGCAAAAAGACCCCTCGTTGAGCTTCTAGCTTTTCAGAAATAAGCCCTACAGTGATTACTGTAGAGTTGACCTCTCCTTAAATAACTGAGGGGGGGTTTAGAAGAACATACACCTTTGTGACATTCTGGTGGAGACAACCCCTCTAAATAATGCCTCTTTCAAGCAGCACTTAGTGTAAAAGGGGCGGTTAATGGGTGTTGCAGTGGGCGTTCTTCCACAACGCCCTTTGCTTTTTGACCCTTCCCCCTTTTTTCAAGGGTAGTGTAAATAAGGGGCAGCGACAAAAAACAGATCAGGGAATGCTTGGTCTTATCCTGGTGCAAATTATTACTAGCTACTTGCTGTTGCTGTGTCTATGTATGCTGCATTCTGCAGCACAAATACAAATAGCAAATTGACAGTAGTGACAGTTCATTTGCAGGAAGGTGTCCCTTCCTGCACATAAACAATCATTAGAAAATGATGACTTGCAACTTTTATATGTCTGCATTCTGCAGCACTCATAGGGGCATATTCTCAAGAACGTGTGATAACCATTGCAAAAGTAACTTAATACAACTTCCAACATCGCAGTCTATCAAGGGAAAATTATTCTGTGTTAACAAAGCATTCTCAACACAGCGGTACCATGCAATAGTCTCCAGATAACGCAGTAAATGTCCATGGTAAAATCAATGCCACGCCGCAAAAATGCGAAATGCGAACACAAACAATCTTGCGATGAGGCCAATCGCAGTACAAAAAGCAGCGAAAACCAGGTACAGGCCTGCAAATTCCACGCGTCTGGTGGGAAAATGCACTATAAAAACTACAGAAACAATACACCGGAAACAATACAAAGCACGTAGCAACATGGATGCACCCTGACCGAGTCTAATGCAAACCCCACAAGCCCCACAGACCATCAGCAAGAAACAACGGGGATGGGGACAGCCAAGGAGAAGAGGGAATGTACACGGTTCCGCAACCAAATCCAGCACCTCCCAAATGGTCACAATGTACATTGCCATTCAGTCTGTATGTAAACAAGAACAATGCGCAAAAATACATGTCAACACAATGTCAACATGCATCTCCCCTTCACATTGCAGAGGGACACACAACACCTCCAGCAGAGCACAGAAGCCCACACATCTGTAATGCCGGAGAGGACCACCACACCTTCGAAATAGACGCCATACAACAGCCCATAGACATCCCCCGCAACTCATCACCAGGCCCGGGCAGCCAAGCTACTTAGAGGAGAACACAGACCCTGCAATAGACCACACAGCAGGAAGCACCCGCAAGCACGGCTGGCTCACGTCACTTCACCAACCCACACATGGCACCCCAATGCCAGGCGGGTGAATGACAAATGAAGGTGGCCAAACAGGAGCGGGTGGGGTCCAAACCCATGGAAAGTGAACTAGATCACATATGTGAGTGTCTATTATCCTTCTGGGACCATCTACACCCCACAAAGGAAACCCACACTGCCATAGAGACACATGCAGATGCAAATTCACAGTACAGAACCACGCACAGGGGCACGCAAATAGCCATCACACACTCATGTTGGCAATGGGTACGACGGCCCAGGCCACTCCCCATATGAATTGAGTGATTGACGACAAAGCTACATGTCCAAGCTCCAACCCGCTGCCTGCAGTGACATGTCTGCGCCCGCTATGCACAGCACAATGTAATGTTGTAGGGCCCAGGGCCTTCAGGCATACAACAAGACCACAGGGACACACGCAGATATTATGTTGAACTGACTACTGGCACATGCGCCCGGCCCTTTATTGGCAGGGCCACATGTACAGTGATGCCTGGGCTGGATGTGTGTGGGGTGAGTGTAAGCCAGCCCGCACGGAGTGCTTGGTGCTGATAACAACTTGAACAGTGGACACCAGTGCAATGGAAACTGAAAACACCTGCATAACAGAGTCAACTGCTGAGCAACATGGAGGAAGCCGAAGCAAGTACAGATGTCTCCCAACATGCAAACCAAAGTGTCCGTGAGTTGCAGTGCACTAAGGTTGGGGCACTAGAGCCGAGCGCGCTTATGTGATGAAAATGACTAGGCTTTTGTCCTTCCGGGATATTCATAATGCAGATGCAGTGGGGTGTGTTAGACCTGCATCATCTTCCTCATCAATGTCCCAGGTCTCCCACTCTGCCTGAGGTGACATTACTGCACACCCTCTTGTGTCGTTGTTGTTATCTGTGTGTGGTGTTAAGGGTACCCTGTCTTTATTTGTCTTTGTCAGTTCTGTTGGTGTTACAGCTTGGGCAAGTAAAATTGGGGTGTTGTGTGAGTCATGCTCAGTGAAAGGTAAGGGGGGTCTGGCTGCAGTTTTGGCTGCCCAGTCTGCCAGAGCGTTGCCTCTGGACACAAAGTCTTGTCCATTCGTGTGAGCAGCACATTTGACAACGGCTACCTCTGTTGGAAGTGTCAGGGCTTCTATTAGTTCTTCCAACAATTGTTTGTGACATACCGGTGTTCCATCTGATTTGAGGAATCCGCGCCTTTTCCAGCGCAAGATGCTTGAGTGTGTCGTTGTTGTGACATATGCAGAGTCTGAGTATACAGTGATGCGGTCACCAGCCCCGTTGTTTAAAGCGGCAATTAGTGCCACTAGTTCAGCGGCTTGGGCGGAGTAGTGCGATGGCAATGTAATTTGTTGTACAATGTCTAGGGAGTCAGAGGACTCATGCTGCTGAGCCCTAACCACTGCGGCTCCTGTGTATCTGATCCCTGTTTCTTGGTCTATTGTGGAGGACCCATCTACAAAATATACAGTGCTGTTTGGCAGGGGGTCCTCTTTTGCTGCTCCTGACTCATCGGGACAATATGTGGCACAGTCATGGGTGTCATCATCAGGTGCGGCAATGGGATGGGCAAAGAATGTAGCTGGGTTGACTGTGTGACATTTAACAACCTTCAGGGTGGGCAACGACAGTATGACTTCATAACCTGACACTCTTTGTGTTGTCAATGTTGTTTTAGCTTTCTGAATTATGGCAAAGACAGCGTGATCAGTGTATAGTGTCAAAGGGGATCCCATGACAATGGGTGTGCTTTTATCCACTGCAAAGGCTGCCGCAGCAAGAGCTTGCTCGCAGGGGTAATGACCTCTCATGACTGAATCTAGCATTCCGCTGAAGTAAGCAAGGGGCTTGTGGCCCATTGGGTATTTCTGAGTGAGGACGGCAGTCATGACCTGGCCATTGCAGTGGGTAAACAAGTAGAATTCTTTTGTGTAGTCAGGTGTGCCTAACACTGGTGCGTTTGTTATTTCATCTTTGAGCTGTTTAAAGGATGTTGTCATTTCAGGTGTCCAGTCTATTTTGTTGCGTCTGTCTTTGGCTGCTTTAACTGCTTTCAGCAAAGGGGCAGTTATTGTGGAAAAATCAAAGACCCACTGGCGGACATAGTTCACTAATCCTAGGAACTTTTGCATGTCTTTGACAGTTTGGGGCTCTGATGTCCCTTTGATGGCTTCAACTCTGTCTGGCGTGACCCGTCTCCCTGATGCTGATATTAACTGACCGAGGTATTGTACTTCTGTTTGGCAGTACTGAAGTTTGTTTTTGTCCACCTTGTAGCCTCTGTGAGCTAGTGTGGTGAGCAGAGAGACTGTATCAGTTCTGCACTGGGATTCTGTAGTGCTGCAGAGCAAAATATCATCGACATACTGCAGTAAGGTACTGTGACATTGGAAGTTCGATAAGTCCTCTTTGACGACTCTGTTGAATACGCTCGGGGACTCACAGTACCCCTGAGGCAAACGCCTGTAAGTCATTTGCACCCCGCCGAATACGAAAGCCAATAGGTACTGACTGTCTGGGTGAAGGGGGACGCTGAAAAACGCATTTTTCAGGTCGATCACTGAAAAGTATTGTGCATTCGGGGGAACATTGGTGAGGATGACGGAAGGGTCTGGGACAATGGGAAATTCTGGTACCACTATGTTGTTAATTGAGCGCAAATCATGAACTAAGCGCCATTGATTGGTCTTGCCTTTGCGCACAGGAAAAAGGCAGGTGTTAACTGGAGATACACATGGGTATATGACTCCTTGATCTAGCAGGGCTTGTATTGTTGGGGCAATGCCTTCCTCTGCTTCCTTGGAAAGTGGGTACTGTTTTATTCTGGGTAGGATCGCGCCTTGTTTCAGTGTTATCTTAAAGGGAGTGGCAGAACGGATGAGGCCCACATCATTAGGACCGGTGGTCCACAGGTGTGGCGGGACTTGGGCTAAGTCAGCTTCACGCACTGAGTCATATTTCTGCGGGGCAGTGGGTGTTCTTTTTTCCACTGTCGCTGACAGAGGTACCTCATACTCGTAGACAATCTCTGTTATTGGATAGTTATCAGGATCACCAAAGAGCTGTTCATCTGTAATGTCCCTCACTTGGTGTCCGGGTTCAATGAAAATCACACAGGCCCATGAGCGCATATTGTCGTCTCCTGCTATGAATGCCCCGTATGTAGGTGTAATGTGAAGAGCACGTATGCCTAGGATCATGCTGCTGTCCCATATCTGAAAGTGCTGGGACTCCGGACGAAAGAGAAATTCCTTCGGGAGCTGGACAGTGCGCTGGTGCAGTTCAGGTGTGTTGGCTACAATGATGTGTACCGCAGTGGAGAACGCTTGTTCATCCACAGGGCGAGCCCTCATTTGATCTGTCAGGGAAGATTGAGCAGTGAGTGCCATCATTCTAGCTAAGGGTGTGCCAGGTATAGAGCAAACCATTGTTCCGTTCTCATGGAAGTGAATAGTCATGTTCAGTTTAGCCATTAGGTCTCTCCCTAAAAGGTTGACTGGAGAGTGTGGTGAATAAAGCAGTTGTTGTTCCAGCACCCGGTCTCCTATTTGCAGGGGTACTGGCTTTGTAAAGGGGACCCTTGCTATTGCCCCAGAGAATCCCTGTGTGTCCGCTACTTGATCAGAAATAGGCAGGTGTCCGCCTGTAATGCAGGAGTACGTGGCGCCTGTGTCAATGAGGAAGCTATATGTTTTGTTATTTATCGTGACCAGGACGGTGGGGTCATCTTCACCGCTCATGATGCATGATAAAACTGGGCACACAAGAGTTGTCTGTGGGCTTTCCTAGCGTGAGTATTGCTGGATGGTGCCTTGTGCAAATGGGTTATTGGAAGTGACTACCACACCACCTGGTGGTGGGGCAGCTTGGGCTTGGGGCATCACTTGGTATGAGGGTGACTGTTGCTGCAGTTGCACGGGAGCTTGCATCATTATGGATGGTTGTTGAGCTTGGGTCATTACGGGTGTCTGGAGCTGTGCTAGTTGCATATTCTGCTGTGGTGCTTGTTGGGCATAAGCATACACCATCTGGGGTGCTTGAGCATACATTTGTTGTTGTGGTTGGAACTGCAGGGGTGCTTGCTGGGCGGGACCCATAACTTGTTGGCCTTGGTCTCGAATCCTAGAGCGACACTCTTTTTGCAGGTGTCCCACCTTGTGACAATAGAAGCATGTACGTTGGCCTGACTGCTGTTGGCCCCTTTGCTGTCCATTGCCCCTTCCCTGCATCCCGGTATTTCTATTGTTGTTGTAATACTGATGTTGGTCATTACTGTAGGCCGGTTGTGGTGCCAGATACTGCACTGGGGGCTGTTGTTGGATGTACTGCACTGTGGGCTGCTGCTGGGCTTGCACATACTGTACTGTCTGTTGTGGCGGAGTCTGCACATACTGTATGGCTGGCTGTGGAGAAGTCTGTACATACTGTATGGCTGGTTGTGTTTGTGGCGGCTGTGCTTGCGCATATTGCACGGCAGGCTGCTGCACTTGCTGCGGAGTGGGCTGGGGATTGTTGGCGAGGACATTTCGAGCGTCCTGTGGAAAGGTGGTGACAGCTGTCATTTGGCTGACTGGTGCCGCCAGCATGAGAGTGTCCACTGTATCCTTTTTCCTATTAAGCTTCTGCTGTACTAGCTTTGCAGCTGCATTTTCAATGGCTAGTTGTCTACTTCTTTCCTGCTCTATTTTCTTTTTGCAGAAATGTATGATGTGGTCCTGTATCTCAGGCCATGGTTTTGCTTCCATGGCTACCACCCCATCTAATTTCTCCTGCACGTCGTCTGGTAATCCCCTCTTAACCATGTGGTAAAAGAGCCTGCTGTTTCCTCCAGTTGTATTCCAGGAGTCACCTAGCTCCTGATGCCATTTTTCTTTCATACTAGAAATGAAATTAATAGGGTCCTCATTTGTTTGCATGGTCAGAGACATGAGAGACCCAATGTCGGGAACATCAGGGTATTTTAATTTCAACTTAGTCCAGACTGCCGCCCTTATTTTATCAAATGGTTCCCCATCATATTTTGTCTCGTTCATTGTTATTAATCCTCTACTGATACTTGTGAAAATTTCTTCTGCTTCCCCTCCCATGATGGATATAAGCAAACTTTTCATGTCTCCAATCCCTGGTTTGGTGCCTGTGGTATTCTTCTCTAGGGCCACTATCCATTTGCTGGCACCCTCTGTGAGGGGTGGAAGGTTCTTTTTAATGGCTTCCTTCTCTGCATAGGACCAGCAATTGTATATCGCGGGGGCCCCTGGTGTTTTGTATATTAGCGGCATCTGGCGACTAATCCCTACACCTGGATACTTTGGTCTTGTGGTGTCATATCTTATTGCATATTTCTGCCAAATTTCAAGACTGGCTCGCATATAGTCGTAGTCCCAGTCTTCATCCCCTACACCCTCTAGGATACATTCTACAGCTGTGGCCATATGCTGCGGTTCGAAAGACCCTTCCCTTGGCCATGGGATCATCTGTGGGGCTAGGGACTCTGTCCATCCGGCCAGATTGTCTGTGAAGGGGATGACAGCGAAATCTGAATTCTCGCCTATCTCCACTATTTGGTTGGGGGTAAGGTCCTTGTCCTGCAGGACACAAGGCCTGCTAAGGAACATGCCATTGCCTGTTCTAGCTCGAGTGTTTCGCATGGAGGCAGTGCCAGTGACTTGGTATTTGATGGGAGCGTCATTGCCGGGGGCATCATATGTGATGTCCTCTGGGCGTCCGTGTGTTCCTAACACAGCTAGTCTTTCTACCTCTGTTGTCCTTTTCTTCTTTTTCCTCACTGGGTCCCCTGTGTTCGATAATTCCTGGTTATTAAAGAATGTGTTTATTGGGCGTTCTGTCTGATCGTCAAAGAATGGGTTTGTTGGTTTTTCTGTCAAGCTTGGGGTGCGTGACGGGCTGAGGGAGTCTCTCATGGCCGTGGCGGATAGTGGAGCAAACGGATCCGCCACGGGCGTGAGATGCCGAGATGGTCTGTCAGGGAATGTGAAATGGACCAGTGCCGACCCAGTGGGAGTGCGTGTATGGTCAGGTGCAGTAGTCTGGTGGCTCTGGGAGGGGGACCCATGGTACTGTACTCCGGGTAGTTTTCCATAGTTTCCCATGTCCCGAGAGGGGCCCGCTTTTTGCATAGATGTGGACGGGAAAAGTGATGTCTGTGGTTGACCGTGGCCTAGGTCCCCAGTCCCTTCAGCACCTCCAAAGGGATCTGCCTGTGATGTTTGCTGGGTGGGTGACGTGTCGGGGTGAGTGATTCTGACAATCTCAGACATCCTGTCACTTATGTGTTCTAACTTACATGACGCACATCGGATTACCCGCATTAGGTCGTCATGGTCAGGGTCGTGTGGTGCTTCACTGCTGATCATGTCTGCTCGGGTATCCCCGTTGGGACTGCACTCTAGGCTTTTATTGAGTTCTATGGCCGGTCTCCAGTTGTCATAATGGACCAACTCAGGTGCCGGCGGGCCCTGTGTCTCCCTTTCCTTATTCTGTTGGTGAATTGAGGAAAATGTCATTAGTGATTCGCCTGTGCTTGTACCGCCGAATGGTATGCTGTCTCGTGAGGTGAGCCCTTGTTCCTGGGGTGATGGAGCAATGGTCTCGCGGACGTTGTTGAGATCATGGTAGTGCGGGGGTGCATAGCGAGAGGAGTGGTGTGATGACGTGTGTGAATTATTTGATGAGGCGATGGACCTACAGTCCGCATTTTCGTCCTCCTCCTCACCCGGTAGGGCTGGAACGGAGGTGGGGTTCAGTTGCAGTGAGAATTGCGCACTTATTTGTCCTGGCAACCCTGGGACTGTGGCGTGCAGTGTTGGACTGCCACCGGCGGCAGGAGTTATGTGGAGGGGACTGACTGGGGCTTGCATTGTGACGGGTGTGGTGGTTGGACCTGTGGTGGGGAGCAGTGGGCCACTGCTGATGCCGGGTGGCGGCGATGAGGCAGTACTACCGTCACTACCTGGTGGAGGGTGTTCGGGTGTGGAAAAGAGGTCACTTGGGAGTTGATCGTATCCGACAGTGGGTAAGGAGTTAGTTGTGCTCTGTAAATCTAGTTCTTTGTTCTTTGCTGATCCTAGGGCAGGGTACATGCCATTGGCCTGATATGGTGGGGGCGCAGAAGGTGCAGTGGGCAGGGTGGCAGGATGCTCTTGCGTGTTTTCTTTAAAAATACGCCAGAGAGCTAAGGTTTCTTTCCTTTTTTGTAATTTGGCTCCAGAATATTTGGTGTTTAGGAACGTGGTGGCGTGCTCGAGAATATTTGCGTCAAAAGAACCTTCAGAGGGCCACGGATAATCCATATTCTTTGTTAATTTGTGAAGCTCCCTACAGTGTTTGAGTATGCGCTTTTCTTGGGCACTGAAAGTTTTCAGGACATGTTGGAGTGGTGTTGCCATGACAAGATATTTGTGGACCGGCAAGGCAGGGGTTTTAATGCGGGGTATTGGCCACGCTTCTCTAGAGATTGGGCACGAGTTCTTCTGCTACTCCTGCTAGGGCGTGGTCATAAATCTCTTTTTGCAACTGCCTATTTTGTGTGGGGGTGCACCCAGGGAACTGGAGCTGGCCGCCAAAGCAGGCGTCTGCTATCTGAGACTGGAGTGGGTGTCTGGGGAAGAATCCTGACAGGATTGCTGGTCCTCCCAAATTTGCAAGATGCACAATAAAATATATATTATAGCCGTACGGTGTTTTATACACGGTGGGATCCTGTATCCTATTCATGAGGTTACTTAGTGCCTATATGGTCGCTGCAAACCTGTGTGGGATACCGTCTGATGTATATATGAGAAACTGAGCAACCCTGGCTGGTTGTGTTTTCGCCTAGTTGTTGTGAGGGCTGGGGTCTGTGGGCTGTGAAGTTTGTGCAGGACTATAGTCGTGAGGAGGCAGGTCTCTGATGAGTTCTTCTCCTACTTCAGTACAGACGATGTGGTAGAGTATGAATCTTAAATCTATTTCGTCAGGTCCCCTGTATTTTCCCTCTGGGGAGAAATCAGGGAATTCAAGATTGTGACGGGCAAAGGCGTCGCGAATTTTGCTTTGCAGTGGGTTCCGTGGCCAGGAGGACTCGAATACAGTGGGAAGTTCTAGGCCTGGGGATAGTAGGCGGATCCTTATATAGATCCACTCTGGAGTTCTATGCACTGACGTGCCAAATATTCGTTTATCGTAAACTGCCTGAAGAGCCTGCATGCGGTTTGTTTCCTGTGATTTGATAGGCAGGTGATGCAGAGGTGTAGTGAGTGCTGCTGTGATCCTTTACTATGGGGGCGGTGGTGCGTGGAACTGCTTGTGTGGGAGAGCATTTACTACAAGCTCGGCGGGGCGTGAAAATGCTGGTGCGAGAGATAGAGTGACTTGACGAGGGTAGGCGTAATCGATATTGAGTGCCCGAAATATAGAGAGAAGAACAGTGCTACTGAGGGGTGTGACGTGGACGAAACAAGAGGGATGTCCGTCAGAAATGCCTACAACGTTATTGTTTATCAGGAATATGGTGATATGATCAATGGTATGATCGCACATTCCCTTATGTGAAAGTTGGAGCAGTGTGATGGACTCTGCAGGTGTAGCAGAATGTAGGGTCCACAGTAAGTTATGACTAATCGGACAGTAGTGCTCTCAGAAGGGGTGATGTATCTTCTTGGAACTGTGGGTGATAGGAGTAGGAGTTGGAGGCGGATGGCGGGGGCAAGTCTGGAGCGGTCTCTGCTGGCGATGGGATGCACACTATTTCAGATGCAGCACCTAATTGTATGGAGCCAACTGAAGGCTCGTCGTCAGTGATGAGAATGGGTGAGGCAGCAGGGTAATTCGGGTATTCTAGGTATTCCAGGGGAAGAGAGTGGGGGACAGACAGGGTGCAAGAGTCAGAGGCGTGTTCTGTATATAGTAGCTGAGGGGCCGTAGTGTCAGGAGATGGTGGGGTAAGAGACAAGGCTGGGAGGCTATCCAGAGATTGGGCTGAGATGTTAAGCTGGGTGCCTGGCGTAAAATCAGCGCCGAGAAGTGTCCAGGCGGCTGCTAGTATGGTGCGGTAGCCGTCAGTAAGGAGAGTAAATTCGTTAGTAGCAGAGTTGTGGATGATGTCAGGTCTACCGTGAAAGAACTGAATAGTAAAATGTTGAATAGGTGGTGGGCTGCTGGACATTACGAAAAGAAGGTGTATGGCATGCCAGGTGTAGGCGAGGGATGTAGGGAGGCAGGGGAGGATGAATGACTTCTTCCCTCCTGTTGGCAATCAATTGTGAAGCAAATGATTGGCACAATAATATGCGTACTATGCGTGGAAAAAAGGAAGGGCAATGCGGAAAAGGCAATGCGACCAATGGGGCGTGCGAGGAATGGGGTATTTATAAGGCGTGTGATACAGTGTACTTAGATGAGGGACAAGGCAGTGGGGCGGTAACTGAAATGAGGAAGGGAGTAACGGGTTACAGGGAAGGGAATTGGTGTCACAAAGCACAGCTGCTACTTACACAAAGCACATGAATGCAAGAGCACATGTGACATAGAGCAGGGCAAATGAACAAAACATGAAATTGAGAGGGTCAATATTCAACATAGTACATAATCAACAACATGATGACAGAACAATAAATACTGATGACATACAGAGGATGCATCCTGAAGTATAACGATGTAGAAGAACAGATGAATCACCAAGATATAAAAGAACGATGTAGATATTAAATCTCAGAACTTGAAGATCAGATCAATGAGCAATATATGAAATAAAAGAAAGATGTAGAAAATAAATTTCACTACTTGAGGACCAGAAGAAAGATCAAGACATGAAATGTCACTGTTTGACAATGTGATCAACGACCTGAAGATATCCACGGGCTGGGTATGAAATTCCAGTAATGGAAGAACAGAGATGGAATAAGTAAGATCATGGAAGAAGAGAGAACAGAGATGTCAGAAGTACCAATGGTGGCAAAGGAAGGAGTGGAGTATTTAGTGAGCGAAAGAATGAACGTCAGCAATGTAGAGATGCAATAACAGGAGAGCGAGAGAGAGACAGTGTAAAACAATGACAGCAGCAATGTTAAATGTTACGAGGAGGGAGGGAAAGAACAGGGTGCCGTGAATGAAAGAGGTAGGTATGGATAGGGAGAGAGGGGAGTGTTGAAGTGGCAGTGAGAAAAAAGAATGAAGGAGGAACACGGAAGAGGAAAAAAGAGGAGCGAGGGAACATGTATAGAGTTAAATGTTAAGGAAGGGTGGGGGCTCGGGGGAGCTGTGAGGCAGAGTGGCGCTGCTGCGCCAGGGGAGGAAGTGAGTCCGCGATGAGCGGAATGAACCACAGATGGCACAGAGCAGTTCCTCTTGCCTCTGGTGTGAAAGGCAGGAAGTCCGTGGGCGTTGGCTGGGGCCCTGGGTCCGTGGGCGTTGGCTGGGTGGCCGTAGGAGCAGCAGGGAAATGTACAATAATACAGCCAGACCGTGTAAAAATAGGTCCGGAGGAAAGTAAAGCGAAGGCAGAGCCCGCATTGAGGAGGGGTGGACAGTAAAGCTGAGAAGTGGAGTGAAGGGAGGGGTGGGTGGGGGAGTCGAAGGCGGTGAAAAAAACAGAAGTAGAAAGGGCACGGTATGTAGTGAATTGAAATAGGAGAAAAGAGAAATTATTTATGGCATAACGATGAAAAAAAAGGAAGAAGACAGTGTAGTATTTTAGCAAAGGAGTGAAGGGAAGAAGTCAGTGGTAAAGGCAGGTGGCAAGGATGCCAGAGTGTGAAAGTCAGAGTCAAACGACCCCCAGTGGAGAACCTAGAACCTCCGACCCTGGATAATTCCAGGGGACACCCAGCTCCCAAGACTCGACTTGGAAGAGGGATCAGGAACCTGCCCACAGAAAAGGGGCAGGGTGGGTCTCAAAACCCGAGTCAGGACCTGTAATGTCCGGACCACACCCAGCTCACAGACTGAAACTGTCGAGAGGGATCATAAACCTGGGGGTAGTTGACAGCAAAGAAGTAACCACAGAGGCGCTCTCCTCGGCCTGGAACCGACAGAGAGAGAATTGTCTGACACCGACAAACCACAAACCACAACAGCAATTGTTAAGAACAGATAAGTGAGAAAAAAATGAGGCGCAGAACCATTGACATGAAAATCGTAATGACAAGTTGGAAAATGTGACCACTGAGGGGCACAGAGGGTTCTTGGATCGTGACCATGTGCAATTCTGTGGGGGGGGGGTCAGGAGTCTAGCCCAGAACCAGGCACACGGGGCCCGCACACAGCCAAGTAGCCAACACCGGGACTCAAGGGGGAAAAAAATAAAACGTTCCTTGACTCACCAATGTTAGGCAAGAGGCTGCGGCTGGGACACCCAATGCGGTTCGTGGAAGACCACCGAATTCCTCCTCAGAATGGATCAGGCAGGTACGATGAAGTCGTTGGGCGCCACGTGTGAAGGGAAGGTCTTGACCCCTTCGGTCAGTGGTCACCACTTTTAGGTGTGGCTAAAATTCGCACATCACCAACACAGCATTTCACTGAGTAAGAGAAGGAATACACATGTAAGATACCAGACGTTCCAGTTGGAGTGGCACTTTATTTTTCAATTAACAAACAAAGAGCTAAATGCATATCAATTCAAGCAACAATGTAGTTTTCTAAATATGACCCAGACTTCGCTCTGTCTGGTAAAAATGCTGGATGACTAATGCTCAAAATATCTCAAAGTAATACTAGAATGAAATGTATTTGAAAAAAACATAAACACAGATGATCAAAGATTCTACCCTACTGAGCACAAGAATATAGAACCCAACTGTCTATGGGCCAACCATCTACCACAGGTCCATTGTTATAGATTGCACATTTCTATCAGAGCCCTGAATTGTGAGGGCAGGGCAAGGAGGGCGCAATTAGAGTTAGCTAAGATACAACATTTTGCTACTAATTCAGTGTCTGGAAACAGCTGAGAGTGAGGCCAGTTACCTATGTTAAAAAGAGCCTATCTTACAGGAATATATCTATGAAGAGAGATAGTTGAAGGGTCAGAGATCTAGAGAGAGAGAGATGGGCTATCTGCCCTGGGAGATCCACAACCTGAGAGAGGCGTCGACGTCCCAAGTCAGATAGTCTTCGGCTAGCCGAGAGATCCTTCCACGCTCATGCAGCAGGGCATCCGCAGGAAAGGTCTGACTTCAGATTTGACGGTTGGGTCTTGTTATACCTCAAATTGAGGAACTAAGGTTCTCCGGTGACACTGGCCTACGCCTTATTCTGTGCAGGCGGTTTGACCACAAGTGTTCCAGGACACCGGAAGGACACCTGTACTGAACATTTTGCTTTGGACACTTCTGAACAGTGAACATCTTGTTTTTTCTAAAAGGGACAGGTTGTCATGTACATTTCTAAACTGTGACAGTTGGTCACGTACATTTCTAAACAGAGACAGTTGGTTACGTACATTTCTTCATATCTGCACGTGCTAGACTTAATGATAGGAGCAGAGTATTGCCAGAGGTTGCTGTTTGAACTTGAGCAAGCTATGTTTCAAAAAATAATACTTTTAGCAATGTTTTCAGGAAGCTATACCACGTGTACCAGTGTGAGTGTGTGTGTGGGTGTGGGTGTTGGTCTGGGAGCTGACAGTGAAGCTAGCTAATCTTTTGAAGGCCTAATTTCACCTTATTTATTTTGGTGCACAAAAACGTGTGTTTATAAGCCTGTATGCATAGTGGGCCCTGGGGCCTTTGTTTATTAAATGGAGAAAGCTGGTTAATTTAGCATGTTTCCAGATTTTTATTACGCAGGGCCCATATCAAACCTTCATGTTACCAAGGCTGTCAGAACTCTCTTTTTTTTGGTGATGTTAGATGGTAGAACGGAACCCTCCATCACCCTCTATACAAGCACTCCCGCCGAGACGTAAACCGAGCCCCACTACCTGTTTGTAGGCACAGGGCCATTCTTCTGTACCTGTTAGAACACACGCAGCTCGTGTGACACACGCCAGTCGGCGTTTCTGACTTGCCCGTTATTTACATTGACATTCACCACATTCACTGGACGGGTGTCCGCCCCGTTTGCTCCATACCCCGGCCATCTAAGGGGATCCTCCACCAGCACAATATACCTTGACTCCTTTCACGCTCCTACCAACATGGCCGCCACTTTAAGCCGACCGGCAATACAAACAGCCCCTGGCTAGTGGATCCAGCTTGCGCATGCGCGTTAGGCGCGAGGGACGCGCCACTAACGATGTCAGCCCGACGTCATCAGCCTTCCACCCTCATAATGGCGGACACCGGCATAATCCCTCACCAGCTGCTCCACACCCTGACCAGGTGCCGCGAGCGTGAGGGGTAGGTGTTCCGCCGTCCCAGCGCCTTATACAAGGTAAGCCCGTTGTTGTCGTATTTAACCCCTGAGTCTCCTTGTGGAGAAGCGATCCCAGCGCGAGTCCCCACACCCAGGGAGGTCAACACCATTTCTACCATACCCGATGCGAGTCCCCCGAGGCTACACACAAGTTCCCCTTGCCCCGCTTGGCAGTGGCCGGTTCCCCTATTTGCATACCCTGCCCATCCCAGCCGGCAACCCTTGCAGCTCCCTTAGAGGTTGGCGAGTATAACGAAGAGATCAAAGGGCAACAGCTGTCCCAATGTCGGCCATCTTCCTACATGGTTGCAGTCTTTTCCCTGCTTCTCGCCCTCTCTCCTCGCCTCACGCCACCTACCGCAAAGGGAACACTCCACCAGAAGTAGTCCTCACTCGACTTCAGCGACATGTGAGCACCACACATGACTAGTCCGACATTCTTTATCTTTATTTTTTGCATTTAACAAGAATGTTGTTCCCCTCACGGACTGCCCTATCTCTATGGTACCGGTTTCAACCTTGTGTTGCACACTTGCTACTAGCGCTGTGCTCCTAGCATTACACTAATGCTCGCCCTTCCATAGAATAATTGGGGTTCCGTCCTCCTAATATCCCAGTTTCCATTGCAATGCGTGATTACTTCCGGCCAGTTACTTCCCCTTGAGGGCTGTCACCATTGAGGCCACTCGCCCCATCAGCTTACAGGGTGTTTTCTTCCTGAATCCGTAGCCCCCACTGAAACTACTGGTCCTATTGCCAACCCTTACCTACCTTCCAATCCCAACAGGTTCCAGTAACCTATTAGCGCTGGCCTCACGGGAGTATGCTGCGAGGCCCTATGCAATTCCCCTAGGGTAAGAACATTCTCTCTTTTTAGGATTATCGGGTGTTTTTATGACAGGTTTTGGCTTCACTCCTTAGCTCTGTTTTTAGCGCACGATGGTTACCCTCCAGTGTGAGATCCACCTGCGTTAGTTTTAGAAGGGATTTTGCGACCACATCTTGGTACAACTACTTTCCCTTCACACAGAAATACCCCCGTCACCTTTCACAAAGTGGAGTTTTGTCCCCATAGTCACGATATACCTTGGGTGCATAATAGTCACTAATGCTTTATGTGACTTGACCTGTTCTTTCTTTGTTAACCCTTTTTTCCCCTACCTCTAGGTCGCCTAAATAGAGCAGGACCCCGTGGCCCTCTTTTCCTCCGACTGTGAGAGGTTGTATTTACTGTCTAAATATCGAATGAGTATTTAGTTCACATGTGTTTTCCTGTGTAGCACTGTATTTAGGTCCTGACGAATAGCCTTTCGGCGAGAAACATGTTGACCACACCCGGGGGTTGAGTTAGAGTTCTATACATTGTTACGGTCTCTAGCTCCCCTCTCTCACCCCTTTTAACCAGGGAACCAGCCACATTAATAAAATTCAGTGTGGACTGTTTTACCCTTTTTATTATCACTCACATTTACACTGACTACACTCCTTTTTCTCCTCACTCACACCCACCATCGGCAAGGAACTAAAGAACCCCGCTAAAAGAGTACCTGTAGGTACTCCGGCAGACATTGCAGCGCCGGTCTGTTGAGGGGCAGTGAGTCGATGATGACACTGGATACCCTCCAGTAAGGGTGTGTTTCACACCTAATACTCTGGGTGTATGAGGCTCTCCAAGTTCCGACTAGGGAACCCTTCCTGTCATAGTATAGACTATACCATCCCTTATCTCCACACATTCACACCATCACTGGGGAACTTTGTACTCTGCTGCTAGCTCAACCTCCTGCGGTGATGCCACGCCCAGGCCCGCCAGGTCTCTATTGGATGTGTGAGCCCTTGTGGACTGCAGTTGAGGCCGGAGGCAGCGGACAGCGCAGGGCCACATACACATAGCGTCGAAGACCCCAAGACCACTGTCTCAGAGGTCATTTAATATAACAGAGGAAAGCGTGCCTGACTTGACCAGCACAGAGTTAGTGGCCCAGGATGCACAGTGCCTGGCACAGGCACCACGCCGCTCGATGGTGAGTTGCGGTCCACTGAGGTAGGGCTACGCAAGCTGAGCGGGTCCTCTTTGATGTCGAAGGTGAATGTGGCAGCGGGTTGCGGGGGAGAGTGGAAGATGTCCTTCAGGACATGATGCAGACGTCTGATGTTATCCGCAAGCAGCAAATGGGGGAGTGGAAAGCGACAACCTCATTGCCACAACCTGCATCAGCTACATGAGGATGAAAACAACCCCCTAGTCCATAGACTCAGAAGCCACCAATGTACGACCAGAAAGTGTCCATGAATGTCGGCGAAAGGCTTAGTGGCACCAGGGCTGAGAGGGGATGCAGTCTGTGATGATGCTGGTACACTGATATGAACTCTGACATTGCTAAATCAAGACTTTGTGACCTACGGGACCACAGGCTAGGCCGGAGTCAGTGGTGAGCAGTGGCCCACAGCCAAGTGGTGTTGGCTCGAGATGCACAGAGTTGGTTACACCAGGGCAGTTGTCGGTAGTGTTTGGTCACCTCTGTAACGATGATCCTTTTTTCCACCCAAACACAACAAGTCATCCTCTTACGCCTCTCCTTGCATGCAATGACATATACTCTGCCTTGAAAAAATCGATGTTTAGTTCCAAATCTGTGGCCTACTCGAGCGCAGCGTAGGCCGAGAGCAGTAGCCCGCGTGAGCTCACAGATTCTTGTGGTTGTGACGTACTACTATGACCTAGTGGCACCACATCGAAGGGAGTATAGTGACATGGACTCATCCATTATTAATGTGCTCTGCCTTGTGGTCTAATATTGCCTGGACATTGATGGGATTCATGCGCTTCCTGTTGTGCTTATTGTGTGCAGTGTTGCCAGGGGCCACTAGTAAGACATGTGTGCAGTCAATTTCCCCCTGGCAAGTGCAGGAAGCTAGCTGTGGAGTAGATTGCTCTCCGGCTGCTCCTGTGCAGTGTGTGTAAAGTATAGATGGTGGGGTACCAATCTGATGGTGTCATCCATGACCCTTGTGAGGGACTTGGATTGGGGTGGCTGTTTGACTCCTACGTCTCAGGCGGTTGTTGGTTGGAGGGTCCCAGAGGCCAACAGGTGCAGCACAGCCAGCAGCTTGATCTGAGGTAGGATGTTGGTTGTCTGCTGTGTTGGTACCATCAGCCTGTGGACAATGGAGGTCAAGATGCGGAGGATGGTTGTCCCTTTGAGCATGTAGTGGGCAATCACATTCTCTGTTGTTGGGTCTGTGATGTTGTCCGGCCTGCATGTTCAGTGGCTCCATGGCATCCGTTGTTCTTCAGGTGTGACTCTGGGCTGAGCTCCCTTATGTGGTGCAGGCTGTTGTCCAACTTTGCACCAGGTCAGAGCAGGTGTTAGTTTCCTGCTGCTAACCTGCCTTATCGCATGTTCTGTGGTCTTTGTCGTTGAGAATGTTGCGGAGTTGTGTTGTGCATCTCATTAGTGATAGTTGCCTGGGTCGTCTGTGGCAATGTTTTTTGCGGCTGCTATTGCGGGTAATCTGGTGCTATGGGCTGTTAGTACCAGCTTGTGAATGGGGTGATATATTTATCGCGACTTTGGCTGCGATAAAGTGCCATTAACTCGGTGATAGCTCCTTAAGAATATGCCCCATAGAAGGTTCAAATCACCATTATTGGTTGTTTATGTGCAGGAAGGGACATCTTCCTGCACATGAACAATCATTCCCTGCAACGCAGGCACTCTTGCACTATGGTGCAAGGGTGCCTGTGTTGGCACTAAGCAGCTAAATTTAGCACCAGAGATAGGGGAAATGCAGGGGTGAACCAGATTCCACTAAATATGTTTCTTTGTCCCTAGTTTAGAATTCATAGCTTGTCTGTCCTTACCTATAGATGGAAAATAGTAGAAGAATCTAGAAAATTCGGAAATAGCACAGGTAGGTTTTTGTCAATGAGCGATTCAATCAGTAAAACGATGAATAATAGAGACCACATAGAAACGGTAGCAGGTTACAGACAAGTTTCTGTGCAGCTAACGCAGGTGTATGTGCCACATAAGTAGTGCAACTCCATACTCCTCATCAGGTAGCTGTGGTATTTCCGTACTTATAGACCAGTTTGAAAGAAATGGGGTAGTTCAAAGTCAGGGATATCGCTGAGGATGATTCTTCAGTCACTGTGCCCCACAATAACACTGGTCTCCCAGGTCATGCCATGAGTGGTGTCAGCAAGGTGAATGCCAGCAGGTACAATACTTTGGCTTGGAAGTCGGAAGTCACCACTGTAGCTGGATATTTTAGTAGTGTCATTGTCACATTCATCGCTATGATGTGCATGACTAAAAGATAACAACAAGTTGCTCCATTGCTTAAAGGGAACATGAAATGTGGATACCCTCTCTGTTGAACAAGTGAGTGAGCGCAGATCCTTCAAGAAGAAAGATTTAAGCTATGTAGGTATCTTTCCAGCAGAGTAGGTAAGTATTTTCTTTGTAAATAGAGCAGCAGTCTCTCTGATGGGCACTGGACAAAATGCAGTTGCTTTCAATACATAACCCACCCTGTACTTTGATGAGATACCAAACAAAGAAACAGAGGACAAGGCTTGCAACAAAGCAGGACAGGCTAACTCACAATGGAATCTGGAAGTGGGTGAGCAGCCGATCACTATGGATGGAGCTAGTAAAGATGAGAAGGAGGGTTGGCATCGTGACATGGTTGAAACAGCAAATTTACTGGCACTGGATACCCTCTGTAGGCTTTGTAGTGTTGTAGTTCAGTGGATCAGGTCTAGAAACAGATGACTGGGCAGTGGAAGTGGTTTTGATCCTTTTCACAATTTTGTTGTATTGACAAGTGGCACATGAAAGGCAATCATTTTGGGCAGTGAGAGGTGCAGAATGAGCAGAAGAACCCGCGTCCAGAGACACTAGCAGTGAGTGGAGTGAAACTAGGCAGAAATTCCATAGAGCTTCACAGCACAGAATTGTTGGTGTGCAGGACTTGATAGGCTCCCTTCCAGCTAGGCTGAAGAGGTGACTTTCGCTAATGATTCTTCACAAATCCCAGATGCTGGGCTTCTGGCCAATGCATGCTGCAGCAGGGCAATCAGGAAGAGCATCATAAACATTCAAATGTAAACAGCAAAAACAGAGAATCAATTTCATGCAGTATTACAAAATTACATCATCATTCAATTGCAAATTCAGAGTGGCAAGTGACACTGGGAGTTTTGAAAGAAGCATCATTGGTTAGACCAGTATTGTCTCATATTGGCTCAGTCTGGTTCTTTGTGAAAAAATGGCTAGGATTGACCAGAGTGCCAAGGCCAGAGCATCTGACCATTTCAACTGGGTTTTAAAGCAGATTTTGGCTTTCCTGTTCTTGTGAGTTAATTTGTACCTTTCTTCTTTTCCAGAAAATCCAGAGTGGCAGGCATACTGAAAGTGCTGACCGATCCTTAACGCTTTGTACACTTACTGGAATACAGAGGTAGTGAAGTGGGGGCTTTGATCACAAGAGAGCCTTAGAGGCACCCCAAAGTGGGGGATTGAATACTTCAGTAACTTTTTTGCTACAATAATAATGTCTGCGTGGGTAGAAGCATAAGCCTCCACTCTCCCAGTGACGTACATACAATTACATGCACATGAGTTGGAGAAACATTTGGACATCTGTATAAAGTCCATATATAAATAGACAAAGTTCCCCATGGATGCAGGTGGGCAGTGATTTGATCCTTTTCTCTTTACTATTGGATTGACAAGTGGAAGAAATGGCAACAATTTTGGGTGATCGAAGAATAGAAAGGAGAACACCAATAGGTTGCTGTGCCCAGAATCATACATCTGATCAGACATTGGCAAAGCCATGATACAGGAAGGCCAAATTGAGGCGAAAACATTCTATGGTTACCACTTAACAATTCAGTTTAATTCACATCTTATTTCAGTATCAGATGCCTGATCCTGCACAATAGACAGATGTTTGAGCATGGGTACATGAAATACGTCCGTACTCATGCCATACACGGTTATTTCACCACTAGAGGACAGGACAAGGAGTGGAAAAGAAGGCAGAGCACAACTTCACTACAGTAAATTATTGGGCAGGTGCTGATATGCAGGGAATGATGGTGGCAGGGTTGGGTATCAACGAGAAACCAGGGGTAATTACACTGCTGGTCACGGAAAAAGTGATACACATTCTTGCTCTCATTCTTGATGAAGAGAATCTGTCTATTAGAGGTATTCATAGTAGACACTAGAATAGCCTGCTTAATCAAATCAGCAATGATAAGATGAATCTGAGCTTCATCCTCAGGATGCAGGAGGCACTGTTAAATATGAAGTTTCTTTACAGGGTTCACCTTGAACTTAACACACTCACTTGATAGGATACACCTGTCATCATTTACATGTTTAGATCACAAAGTAGAAAGAACGTGTTCAAGAAATTCTCTAAAATATTCAAATATTTGTTTCTCGCTTAACAGTTTGAGGATCAGACTTCTATAACACTGTTAAAATGAAAAAAAAAATGTTTTTAGAGTAATATAGCGTGAACCTGACCCATGGGTATCAGGTATCAGAGCTCTTTACATTACACAGTTATGTTACACAAGGACACATTCATTTTTGTACGACACTTGGGGGCATAATATCAAGGAACGGTGTTAAAATTATCGCCTCTTTAGCGGCAGATAACTGCCGCTAAAGTGGCAATAATGGGCTTGATAATATGCCTCAGAGAATTCCAGTAGAAGTCCGTGTTAACACCAGAACCTGGGCTTCTATTGGAATTCTCAAGGGCATATTATCAAGCCCATTATCGCCGCTTTAGCGGCAGTTTCCTGCCGCTAAAGCGGCAATCGATTTAAAACTGTTCCTTGATAATATGCCCCTCGGAGATTAACTGATTTACCCATAATGACAGGATGTTGAGCCTCATTGCCGAGACTCGAACCCGCAGAACTCTGACATACCCTCTGTCACTGGTGCAAAATATTGTGCAATTAAAAGTAAAAATTAAAATAACAAATCTCTTCGCAATTAATTTGTGGGTGACATAGGGCTCAGCAAAGAAGCAGATTTGCCAGTTATCTGACCAAATGTAAAAGAAACAGGATTTGTAATAGTGAGGGAATCTTGTTTTTGCAATACCTACTGCATCAATGAACAAGCCAGTGAATAGTAAAGAAGAAAACTCGGAGGTGTCAATAAGAAAAAATGTCATTTTACCATCAATCATACATTTCACATAGGGATAATTTTGATCAACTGGATGACGGTGCTCACAGCACAATCAGAATTTCTTGGGCTGTCCTAGTAATCAGGATACTGGTTCTGTCTAATCTGAGTAACCTTGGGAGGATTAGGCTAGGAAGGAAATTCTCTTCTTAGGTTGAAGCATTCTCTTTTCAGTTTCCCATCTGACCACAGCTAAAATATGATCCAACTGGAAATGCTTGCTCGGCCCTCCCTCTTTTTTGTTTCAACCTGCTTGGATATCCCCGTCCATCCCAGTTTTCTTCTTGTGTGGGCTTTTTCCTCCATTTTACATGCTATTGAAATGAATGCATTTGTAAAGCTCTTAGCTGAGTTTGTTGCAATTCCTTTTCCTCTCTTGCATGGCTACACAATAATCGGCTACTGCAACTAACACTGCTAGAGACAGATGAACTAATGAATCAAGTGATTGTATGGTGGCAAAGATCAAATTTGAACATTTGCAACGGCGAAATGTCTTTTTCTAAATGTACCGAACCCATATTGCAATTCGTTTTTATCATTTAAATACTTTATTTCAGTCCATGACAATAAAAGCAGCACAAAATAAAAAAGACATTTTATATTAAATGAATGAATACAAGCTTAAGCTAAAATTCTCAAGAGAGGGAGCCACAGTATTATATTTTTTAAATTGTATGAAATCTATCTAAAAAAGTCAGTTTCATGTTCTAAAATACAATTATAAAAGCAGAACTACATAAAATTAATATTTGGCTAAAAATAAATGCGTTCTTGGCAGTGTCTATTTGATAGTTAGCATGACAGAAGTGTCAATTGTAGCTATCAAAGTCACAGTCGATTTATATACTCAATGTATAGATTCTGACGTTTGCATGAGAATCCTAACACAAACAGGCCAGACTGCTTCTAAGAATTTAGCTATTGAAAAGAACCGTACAAGACCCAGTGTCTGACCTACAAATACACAAAGCTTGCTTGTGAATCTGTATTCCAAGGTGTCTGCACAAGGGGACAATCCAGCATCTTTGCTATCTGGTGTATGCTGTACAAAAAAATAACACGTGGACATCTATCTCCTGGTCTGTTCAATAGGCCAAGAAGCAGCACTGCCCTATGAGTGGGATCTCCATTTACAGATAAAGGATGCAAGTGGCAAAGCACCTGATGGAGCGAGTTTCAGAAATAATTTTATTCTGGCTCGTGAAGTTATTCTCCCATAACTTGATTAATTATATTAATAGGTTTTTGCATGTTTATGTGTTATTAAATCAATTTAGAGTAAAATTTCACACACATTACACAGGATTAACGTTATATGCTTTATGTTGCATTTACAAGTATGTTTTATAATGAATAACTATCGTTGTTTTGTTTGTCCTATTGTCTTTGTCAACATTAATGCGGCTGATTAATTAATGGCATGTGCTTATTTTATATGTGCTTTTGTCTATGTTGTGTCTGTTTATCTTTTTCAGATATATGAAGAATCCTGCTGGACATTATGAAGAATGGCAAATTTTATAAAATGCCGCTTTTCTTGTGCTTTTGCTAGGTAATATATATTAATGGGTTAACATTAGCAATGGAGGGTGGGTAACAGAACGACTTTCATAATCTGAAATTAATTATTCTTTTATGTTTGTTTAAATACTAGCCCGAGTGAAAGGTTTGAGGCCTGTGACTTTTGGAGAATGTTGGATAGCCTGACAGAGATGAGCCAAGCACAGCCATGTTGGAAAGCTCTTCCACAAAGACATTTCTTTGAATGAACCAAAGTCAAGACAAGAACTTCTGTGCAAAATGTGCTCTGAAAAGTTATTTTCCAAGGCTTAGGAAGTGACAAGCGGCGGATCAGCCGAGCTATGGAAGAAACTGTGAACTGTTTTAAATAAAATGTTTCAATCATCGGAAGTCGGTGTCGCTTCACGTGAAAGGACAATGGCAATGACGTTCTCGTGTGTTGAAAAAAGTGGCCTCACGATGGTCTGACGACTTGCAACCAATCAGGTTGCTGAAAGACATTAAAATAATTACATTTTAGTTAGATTAGTGAGTTAGAAAGGTATAAAGACTAAGCCCTTTCAGAGGAGCGGGGCTGACTGTGCCTGAGGGCGAAGTGCTGTCCGATTTCTTGGGACACGTAAGACGCAATGCATTTAAATGTCTTTTCCTTTACAGGTCAGAAAGCTTAATTTAGGGAAATAGGGTTTGTTTGCTTTATTCATTATTTTGAGCAAATTTGAAATGCCAGACTTTTGTGCCAATAAAAAGATACTGATGTAATAAAATGTTTGCAAATATTAATATGAGCGAATAAAGTTATTGGAAATAAAAAGCTTCAACTTTGAAAAATAAAAGACTTAAAACGTCAAGCTGGTCTTGATTTATTTAGTCGTTACCAATAGTAGATTCATTGGCCAAAAGTGGCTTAATTATTGTTTCATTATTTTTTAAAATGGTTAGGATGTTATACTGCAGTTGTATATTTTGTATATAAAAAGTCTAGATAGTTTGATTAATTAGGCCACATGATTCAGTTGCTCAATTTTTCTGTCTCAGTCTCATGGGCCTTGTGTGATATTATAGTATGGTGAGTATTCGGTAGTGAATAGTGTAGTTTGAGACAGAATTTCTATAGGAGCGCTGGATCACACCCAACCTAAATTTTATATACAGGGATCTAGTAAATGGTGGGTCAATTTCGTCCAAGAAAGTTTCAATTCTTGGCTCACATTTGTGATACAGTAACAAGTTAGTTCGACTACCACTCCTGGCGATTTCCAGTTCCTTCCTCAATTTGTTAGCTCAGAAAGCATCTTATAAACCCCTTGCAGAGGAAGAAGAGATGCCCTCAGGTTATTGCCAGAGATCAGAGGCCCCTCTGCAGAAAGGGACTGCTTGATTTAGCTTAGCCACTGCAGGGTGTTGACACACCTGGGGATTAGAAAGTTGTCCTTCAGTCAATTCCTGAAGCATTCCAGCTCAGAAACCCACCACAATCTCAGCCAGTCTAAGATTGGTTTTAGTCTCACTTTCGCATCGATTGTTTGACCATTTACTTCCACTCTAAAAACAAAAGGCCTGGGGTGTGTCCCTTGTGCGGGTCTAAGTGCTGTTCTCAAAAACTTGTTTTAAGCACTACCCAGTGAATTGACATTAGTATGGCCCCATAGTTCAGAGTCATAGATAGCTGTAGCCATGGCTTGGGCGCTCCAGATTTCCAGTAGTGGGGACATTGGGTGGAAGGATGTATTCTTTGCAAGATTCAGTGTGAGTAGCCCAGTGGTTAAGAAGTAACCCACTGTTAACAACCTGGCTGTTTCATGAGCTGGTTTTGGCCAAGCATATGCCCAGGTAGTCGAAGTCTGAGACTTTCTCCTGATTGAACTCCTGCTAATCTAACTGTTCCTCAGAATTGTTTGTGGGGGTGAATAGCCCGAAAAAGTGTTTTTTCAGCATTAATGGCTAGCACGTTGGTGGTGCAAAACAAATTGAATATTTCTAACAATATTTTTAAACCTTTAGGGGATTTTGACACGAGAAGGGTGTAGTTGGCAAATAATAATGGTGGGATCTTAACTCCATTAAGAATTTGACACACCTATTGATAAAAGGTCACATCCTTGCTTTACACCCATGTCCACTGGTATAAGGTTAGTTAGGTCATCCTCTGGGTCTCATCTTACTTGGGCATAATTTCTAGTGTGTAATCTCACAATAAATCCCAGTAGTGTGTTGGGGGTGCCCATATCCTTCAAGGCAGCCCAAATTGTGTCTCTAGGGACCATTCCTAAGGCAGCCTTGAAGTCCGCAAATACAATCTAAAGGTTCCCTCCATTGAGATCTAAAGTTTTCAACCTCAGCATCAGGAACCTAAAAACTTGATCTACAGTGCTTATCTTTGGATGGAAACCTGCCTGAAAAAGGGACAAAATATTGTTCTCCTTCAACCATGTGCTCAGAACTTTCTTAGAACTTGTTTGGAAAATATCTTCTGGGCTATATCTAACAGGTTTATAGGCAGGTATTTTGTCTGGACCAATCTCACGACTTTTTTGTATATGGGGAATATTATTGCAGCTTCCAGGAATCTGGGATAGGTGCACCTGCCTCAATAGAGTTGCAGATGCAGTTTAAGTATGGTGTCCAGATTTAAACATATGGCAGGAATTTTTTCTGGCCCAGGAGCTTTTCCAGCTTTCAGATCGAGGATAGCCTGTTATATTTCTCCTAGGGTAAATACCATATTATCATTTGCAGGCTTGTGCCATAGACAAGATGAATCTCGGCCCGTGCTGGGTTGCTCTTTGATGGCTGTTCCTGGGCAGACAAGTGGAGCTCGGTACAAATTAGTTTACCCTTCCTATAGAGGGATTGGAAGTAGGTCGCCTAGTCCATGATTAGAATATTATTTCCGGTTCTCCTTATATTCAATTTACTTCCATGGGTAAATATATATCAGAAGGTGGTTCCATTTTTAGTTTGAAGGGCTTCTAGGGCATCCTCCCAAATTAGGGAATCCAAGGTTCTCTTGCTATATTTGAGGGTTACTTTATACCTGGCCCTTGCTTCCTGGATTAATGATTATTTTTTTATGGATTTAACAAGGGAGATTTTGAATATCTGCACTCTTTAGTAAACCTAGAGTGATTGTTGTTATGCATGTGATTGGTGTCTCCTATGGTTTTGGTGAAACAAGTGTTCGTATTGAGACTCAATATTATGTTACCAAATTGCAATTGGAATTTAGAATAAATGCAGAATCGGTATTTGGAAGGGGCATGTAAAGGATATCCCTTGCAAATACAGATTATTGTTTTGCAAACAAAATCTGGTCATAAAACGTTATTTTTTTACCAAAATATCAAAGGTGGTGGCAAGCATTTGCATATGGGAAGGGGTCACCAAGAGACACCTTCCCCTGTGTGAATGTCAATAAAATATTTTTACAAGCACGCTGTAATCTTTGGGACCGCTGCCTGCTTGTAAAAAACGTTTTATTTAAAAGCAATTACGGACAGGGTGGTCTGCTGATCCAAGCAGGATTCCATGCATGTAATTTAAACAATTGCAGAGGTTCTACATTTGCAACCTATCTCATGCATATTAATGAGGTAAGTGGAATTGCGACTCACTACGTATCTGTATTTTGTGGACCAATCTATTAATGTATAGGTTGTCTCACAAAATACCATTGCATTTGGTAGAAGTCAGTGGGCAAATTGCATCCACTGCTACCAAATACATTTTAGTCGATACCTGTTAAGAAATTGTAAGTTGCAAATCGTTATTTAATACAATTTTCAATTTTCCTAATAGGAATCTTGATACATCAGACCATTAGTTTGCCACCCATTAGAGAGGGTGTGCAGCTGGCTCTTCACTTATGTAGAAATCCCTGCACATATACTCATATATCTCTCAAACACATCCTTTAGCTAATCTACGTAATTGGCTGGCATCTGTCCTTTGTTTTGCTTGCAGTTTGAAATCTTTGTCCAGTCTGTTGTGACGGGGCACACTATTGTAACAAAATTAAGCAACACACTTTTTGCCTCTTATAAAGCACTATCATCTGTCACATCATCCATTCTCCTCCACCGACTGATCTTTCACTCACTTAGCACCACCTATTTCAACAACTGGGCTACATCTGTCCAATTCAATTTAATCCCTTTAAGCACCATCTATAACAAGGACTGCATGTGGGACTGGGTGATCCTTCAAACGAATAACGGCATCTGCGAAATCTGTCATCGACATTATTTGACAGTGGGCTACGTCGCTCATCATTTTCTTTTCAATGGGGTATATTTACAATAATTGGCGCATCCCTGCAAATCAGCAGGGATGCGCCAGTTATTGTGCGCCACCGCTCGGCCATCATGGATGCGTCGCATTTACAATACGGTGCACCATGGTGCAAAAAAAGGCACAGATGCATGACGCACCTGTGCCGTAAAAGTGACGTATTGCTGGAGTTGCGTCGCAAGTGCGACGCAGCTCCAGCAATGCTCTGGGGGCCCTATCTAGTTAATGCTGTGTCAATCCTTACGCCTGCTTCAAGCATACGCAGGGTTTTGACGCAGCATTGGCCTAAAAGTGACTGAGTGAAATCTTGTAGATTTCACTCAGCCACTTTTAGGAGGCGTTCCTGCGCCCCCCCCTGCACAGGAACGCCTACATGTGGCGCAGGGCTTTACAACGTGACGCATCTTCCAGATGCGTCACGTTGTAAGTACCCCACACTATGGAGCAGGATTTGCGCCGCTGCTGCATCACAAAAGTGACGCAACAGCGGCGTAAATGAGGCGCAAGGGGCTTGTAAATCTGCCCCTAAGTCTTTGCACCTCTTAACGTTTGTGAATGTAAAACAAAATAATTGTTGATGAGTTGCTAGTGGAACAAGGTACCAATGCCAACTCTTAAATAAAGTTTTAAAAAACAATTACATTTTTTTTATTTTTAAAAGTAGCCCTATTTCCTTTAAAGAAAATTGGCTGCATTTAAAAAAAAGTTTGGTTTTAAAAAAAAGAATAACAGGCATGGTAATCTGCGGACCCCAGCATGCTGTTATCCCTGTGTTTGCTTCCAGTCGTAATGAGTCACAATTTGTGACATTCCATATAAATATTCATGCGTTAGATCGGATATGACCAACTACGATTTGGAAATGATATAACTGACTTATTAGTCCAGGAAGTGAATTAAAAAAATGTATTGGTTGCAAATTGCAACGAGGATTTTGGTACCGGTCAATAGTATATCTGTCTCCAAGTCCCTAAAAAAATTGTGGCTACAAGCCTATTTGAAGTCTAAACATATTTATAATGCAAAAAAAGCAATAATAGAAATTTCATGGCACAAAGAGATATAAATTTGACTCCACAAACAGTTGAATATATAATGCTAGATCCTCCCCCAATTTCCAAAACTTTTGTTCGTTTTTCTTCACATTAGGAATCAAATGGTCGAATAGGGTCTGGAATAAGGAAAGGATAAACGCTGTCATGTGGTTTAAACATTGGGCAAAATAGCATTAGGTGAAGGATACTTTGTTTCGTAAAATAGTCACAAGGGCAAGGTGTAAGGCTTTCAATCCATATGCCAGTCACCGGGAACGAAAATAAAACATGTAATAAGGAATCAAAGGAGTACACTTGTGACACACACAATTTTCGCTTTGTCATGCCAGACTTGAAAGCAAGGCTTGTGCACAACAGAAGTGAAAAGGCAAAAGTAGCTTGATGTAACATAGACATATTCAGCGGATGCAAGTTAAGCAACATGGTGTTAGCAATTAAAATATTTTTCAATATACATTGCAGGAATTCACAATGCCATGCTTTACAGTTTGCCAGGAGGGATGGCTGGAATATGACTTTTCTAGGGAGTATGAGTTGGGAAATAGCACTCGCCCTGCTATGTATTTTGGCTACAAAACTGTGGGGCATATTACCAAGGCGGGCGATAGGAAATTTTCGCAGCTATAGCGGCCGTTTTTGGCCGCAAAGCGGCAATAATTTAATCGCCCTATTAGCAAGCTGCTGCTAACAGCAGTTATCAACAGTTTGTAAGCGATAGCGAGTGGTTTGGGGCCCATTTTGCATGTCAGCGACATTTATCGCTAATGACATGCAAAGTGGGCGTACCAAACCTGTTAGTGACTGAAAGCAGTCGCTTACATCGCTATCGCCTATTATGAACACAGGCGTAGCAATTAAAAAATGTGTGCTAAGCGCAAATATTGCTGAAAATGAACGCCTGCTCAGACCAGTTCTTAGCCATTATATCCAATGGGAGGTGGACATTCTGGCTAAGTCTCCATTGGCGATAATGCGTGAATATCCCTGGATTACCAGCGATATTCACACATTTCGCCGCTAACGCTGGAAATTTTATCGCATTTCAGATAAACGTTGCTAATAGCACGTTATCTCTGCGATAAAATACGGCGATGCACGGCGATGGAATAAATGTCCCTAAGCTTAGTTAGCAATAAATATTGCTACTTGTTGATAATATACCCCTGCATTCCTTGTAGTGGAGAAGCATGGCGGTCAGCTAGGAATGAAGCAGCGGGTCGGCACTGTGGGAGAGAACATTGCAGAGGAATGGCTGCACTTGAATATCAGCATTAGCAATAATTAGAATCCCTCTCCTCTTCCCAACTACACACGTCAACCCCTTTCTCCCTAAAGTCTCCTTGAATGACTCTTAGGTGAGCACGAGGTTTGGTTGGGGTAAGGAGGTGTATCGGATCATTGAAGAACGCAGAGCTCTCACACAGAACACTCTTGGCATAGGCAGAGTCAGCTCAAATTGTGGTTACTGCAGTAAAGTAACACCTGGGTGCGTGGAGCTGGAAAGGAGAAGAAATCGGCCTTGTAGGGAAAACAGTTTAGAGCCAGGAGGCCAGAATATGTGCCATTACCAGTGCAGGTGAGGTGTATGGAAATCCAGACAAATCGTCAGCGTCAGAGGACTGGGAGAAAGAAGTAGTTCTTCATGTGAAATGGGTCTGGAAGTTGTGGCACCTGTGAAGAGAAGGTGAGGGTTTGGGAAAATACACCTGTACAGTTGTCTACTGATGCCAAAGTAGGTCCCCTTGCTGTCCAGGCTGATCTTGGTTTGCTGCCCAACCAAACAAGGTACAGGGATAGAGGGGACTAGGTGGGATTAAGGAAAAGGGTACTGATATAAAGGCAGCTGCATTGTAATCCCCTCCCTGAACTCCTACTTTAAAATAATATAGATTAAAACCCAGAACTTTCAACTTGCAAGGTGTATGACGAGAAGGAGACACAACATACCCATGGAGAACAGATTCAAGCTGTTGATTGGTTGCGGAGCATGGAGATGGTCTTTAACCTCCCACCAAGGACGTTGATAGACCTAATAAAGAAAGGGGACTCCTTGAGTGCTCAGTGAGTGTCTAAGCAATCATCTCAATAGAACATATGCTCCTGGATCTCATTGTAATATTAATAACAATAATATTAATAATAATAGCATTTATAGAGCGCAACAGCTACCTCAAGCAGAGGTGTCCCAGTGCTTCGCGGTCAACAGAGGGTGAAGGAGGTCCAACCGAGGTACTAGCATTGGCTGAAGAACCAAGTCTTCAAGGTCTTTCTGAACTCACATTCGGAATGGATCAGGCGCATATGGGAAGGAAGAAAATTCCACAGTCTGACCTTCCTCACAGTAAAGAACCTGCCTCCATATGGGACTTCAAAACGAGGTACACAGATCAGGTGCTGCGATCATTCTTGTTGGTATAGGCAATGACTACCCTTAAGATAGCCTGGGCCACCATCTTGCAAAACCCGAAAGGCCAGAGTCAGGGATTTAAACTCTATCCTTTTAGCTACAGGTAGCCAGTGAAGTTGTCTAGTATGGGGAGAGATGTGGTGATGGAACGACACTTGACTAATTAATCTCACTGCCGCATTCTGTACCATATGCATTCTATAAATCAGATAGGCAGGCTGCCGAAGGTAATGACAATTTGCGTAGTCTAGCCGAGATGTCACAGTAGCGTGTACTATGATCCTGTGACAATCCTCCGGCAATACATGCAAGAATTTCCTCAAACTTCTTACCTTCCCAAAGCATGAGGCTGATATATTAAGGACTTAGGCCGAGAAAGAGAGGTCTGTCTCTCATATGACGCCCAGGATTTTCGGCATGTTTGCTGATAAAGGTGGCAATCCCATTTGTACTGGCCACCAAAGTCTGGCAGGGGTAGGAGAGAAGAACAAGACCTCTGTCTTGTCCACGTTAAGTTTTAAGCTGTTATTAATCATCCAGCATGAAATGTCCTTCAAACACCCTCTAAATCTAGCATAGGAATCAGCAGAGTGATCCTTAAAAGAGAACACCAGCTGGGTGTCATCCACATAGGACACTGCCTTCACTTCCCATGAAGCAATGAGAGAGAAGAGTGGTACCAGATAGGTGTTTATTTATTTATTTAATGCGATTTTTAGAGCGCGCAAATACCCAGATGGGTGTCTCGGCGCTATCGTAACAGAACTCTCACTGAGGAAGGAAAAAAAAAATTATGCTGAGAACAACCAGGTCTTGAGTTTTTTTCTGAAATTGATGAGTGTGGGAGCAGTTTTAATGTGGAGGGGTAGCGTATTCCAGAGTTTGGCTGTCGAAGTGGTGAAACATCTGTCTCCCCAATTGGCCCTTCTTGTTCGTGGAACCCTCAGCAGATGGGCTGATGATGAGCGTAAAGTTCTTGAGTGCTCAAGCGGGCAGAAGGCTTTTTTTAGATATAGTGGGCCTTGGTTGTGGATGGCTTTGTAGGCTATGCATAAAGCCTTGAATTTAATTCGACTCCTCACAGGAAGCCAATGAAGCTGTCGGATGTAGGGAGAGATGGATGTGAATTTGGGGATAGTTAGTAGAGTCCTGACCGACGCATTTTGCACCGTCGGCAGTCTGTTGAGGACCTTTTCTTGGGCGTTTAATAAAAGGGCATTACAACAGTCTGTTTTCGAGAAAACCAAGGTGCTGATTAGAGTTTTGCCCGCAGACGGAGGTAGGTATGGAATTAATTTTTTGATCCTTTTTAAAATGTAAAAGGATGAGGAAACCACAGAGTTGGCGTGTTGTTGGAAAGTCATTTTGTTGTCAAATATGACTCCTAGGTTGCGTACCTTGGTAACTGGTTGGGGGGGCGTTCCCATCTGAGGTGGCCACCATTGGGGGGACCAGATAGGTTGCAATCTCCCGAATGTCATCACCTCTGTCTTGTCAGAATTTAGTTTAAGACAGTTGGATGACATCCAGGAGCTTATTGCCATCATTCCCTCTTGGAAGTTAGCCGCAACCGATATACCATCATTGCATACAGATAACACCAATTGGGTGTCGTCCGCATAGGTTGTTAGGGCGATTCCATAAGATTTTATAACCCTCGCTAAGTCCGAGACATAAATGTTGAAAAGTGTCGGACTTAGCGAGGAGCCCTGTGGTACTCCGCAAGGCAGAGAAAAGGTCTGGGAGATGTAATTGCCCATCTTCACTGTCTGAGGACGGTTGGCCAAAAATGAGGCAAGAAGTTCTTTGGCTTTGTTTTTTATTCCTAAGGCCGAGACACGGTCGATCAAGGTGACATGATCGACCATGTCAAAAGCTGCGGAGAGATCTAAAAGTATTAATACCGCAGATCCTCCCTTATCCATTGTGGTCCTTATCTCGTCTGCTGCTTTTAGTAGCGCTGTCTCTGTTCCGTGACCTTGTCTGAACCCAAATTGGGTGTCGTCAAGTAGATTGTTATCATTTATATATTTCGAAAGTTGTGTGTTCGTGATTTTTTCAAATATTTTTGCAGGGAAAGGGAGACAGGCAATAGGTCTGTAACTGGCGGGAAGAAGAGGGTATAGAGTGGGCTTTTTTAAAAGTGGCTTAATAATAGCCTCCTTCCAAACAGATGGATAAATGCTAGTTGAGAACATTGCATTGCAGATGGTGGTCAGAGCAGGGGAAATGGCTTCAGGGATGAGATTAAGGATGGCGGGTGGACAAGGGTCGAGGGGTGACCCCGATTTAGTACCAACAACAAGCTGTTGGATATGTTCCTGCGTAGTCTCTTCGAAGGCAAAAAAGTTTGGTGCGTTATTGGTATGGGGTGCCATAGGGGTAGGGGAAGAGGGAGAATGGGAAAAGGTTGAGAAGATGGCACTAACTTTATCTTCAAAGAATTTGGCTAAAGAGTCCGATAGGGACTGTGATCCTTCTAAACGCAGCGCAGGGGGGTTGGACAAATGAGTGACCACCTAAAATAGTTTTCCTACAGAGTTTTTAGCCTGGTTAATTTGGGAGGTGTAATAGAGAGTTTTTTCTGATGTAATGAGTTTTTTATAGTTGGAGAGAGCGTTTTTGTAGGCAGTTTTATCGGTAGGACTGAAATGACGGCGCCACTGCCTTTCCAGGTTCCTACAGTATTGTCTCTGCAATCGTAGTGCTTCTGTAAACCAAGGGGCTGAGGGGAGTTTTCTACTGCAGTAGGATGTTTTGATGGGAGCTAGCTTATTACATGCTGTGTTTAGATTGCTCAGATAATTGGTGGATGCTAATGCAGGATCCTGCTCATTTGGGATAGTACTATCACGCATCATCTCCGCAAGCTGGTCAAGATTAATATTTTTCCAGTCTCTGAAGGTGATAGGGGAAGAGGATGTAGAAGGGGATGTGATGGGATTAATTTTAATGGAGAAGTATACGGCTGCATGATCCTTCCAAACAAGGGGGATTACCTTGGAGACAGATATATTTGGATTGCTGGTAAATTGTCCATCTAAGGTGTGTCCCGCTTGATGAGTGGGTTCTTTGACAATTTGCAGGAAGCCGGCTGCAGCTAAATCGTTGATTAGCAGCGATGTATCAGGGTCATCAGTAGCTTCAAGATGAAAATTAAAATCTCCCAGTAAGGTGAAGTGTCGGGATCCCACTGAGGCCTCAATTAGGTTACCCACATTCGTAAGGAATTTCGATCTAGACCCGGGGGGGCGGTAGATTAACATACCTTTGAATGATACTCTGCCAGAGAGGTCAATGGTGAAAAGAAAAGCCTCACACTCAGAATAATTTGATTCTGCAATTGTGACTTTAAAGTGATCTTTATAGATCATGGCTATACCTCCACCCTTTCTTTTCGATCTATCTAGTCTACATACGCAGTAGTTTGTTGGGGTGGCTGCTCTGAAATCTGGGCCGGAGGAGTCATCTCCCCATGTCTCTGTAACGAATAGTAAATCCAGATTATGTGAATCAATTAATTCGGATATTTCAGTTTTGTGTTTGGGGAGAGAGCGCACGTTTATCAGTGCTGCTAATATTTGTCGGGGGGAACTCGTAGACAAGGTGGGGATATCTTCTGTGCAAGTAGGACATTTATGCGGACCTATGCAAGAATTGGTGTATTCAAAGTGTGGTAAGGCATGGGGCGCATCTGCTGCGGGCCTGATGCTTAGTAGTTGGGCGGAGGTGTAGGTACGTACCAACGTACTAGGCAACGGGCATGGGGCCGATGGTAGAGGGGGAATGGCCCTAGGCCCGGCCTCGGCGCGGACGAGCGCAGACGAGCTTGCCTTATGCGCGCCGAAGGCGCGCAATCGTCGCGCCCGCTGCGCTCGTCCGCTGCTATTCCAGTACATGCACATGTTTTGAAGGGAGGGGATAGGTGAAGGCGTGGCCTCTAGTGGGCGTGTCCCAACCAGGGCAAGGGGAGATTATTAGGCGGGAAATGCGGCGATTTGCCGTTGCCAGCGCTCGTTTTCAGCATGGAAGGGTGCCTGCATACAGAGGATGTGTCCCAGGAGGGGTGGGTGAGTTAAAATCCAAGTGACAAAATTAAAATTTTCAAAGTTAAAAGCAGTGAATAAATTCTGTCTCCTACTACTCCCAGCTGCGCCTCAGGAGGTTCCATAGTGTTGAAGAGCTATGGGCTCAGGGCTGAGCCCTCATGCACTCCACGCCACAGTGGCTTAGGTTCCGATTGATGGGGTTGGAGAAAGACCCTTTGAGAGCGGTCTTCAAGGTAAGACTGGATCCAGGAGAGTACTACACCCTGTATGCCCAGCTGGTTGAGTGTGTCTAGTAGGATTGGGTGCAAAACCGTGTCGAATGCAGCTGACAGATCTAAAAGGACCAGCATCGCTGAAGCCCTTACGTCTACCGTCATTCTTACAGAATCCATCACCTCCACCAGTTCAGTCTCAGTGCTGAATCCTGACCGGAAACTGGACTGAGTGTCATGCAGCATGTCATGACCTATGATAAAATTGGCAAGTTGAAGTTGCACCAGTTTTTCCAGCATCTTCGTGGGTTCTGGCAGTAGTGTGATCGGACGGTAGTTGCTAACTTCAGATAGGTCAGTGTTCGGCTTCTTTAATAGGGGCAGGAACAAAGCATGTTTCCAAATAGCAGAGAAAATGCCGGTGGAGAGTGAGGTATTCCAAATGTGATTTAAAACAGGTTTAATCTCATGAGCCAATGTCCTGAAAAACTTCAAGTTCCTCAGCCGAACCAGACTTGCATTTCATGATTTCAGACAGTGATCCTGCTGGGAAATAGGGAGAAAATTTGAGAGGGTGTCCTTAATATTTAGGATTCTGTGTGACTGTGGCTCAGCCATCACATCCCCTGCCGTAAATGTGACATATACTTTCTGTATTTTGTCCTCAAAGAAGTCTGATAGCTTCATGTACAGAGAGGGGGAAGGCTGTATATTACCCTCCATTGCAGAAGGCTTGGTGAAGGAGCTGACTAGCCTAAAGTTCTCATTACCGGACTTTTCTGCACTATTAACGTGCTTCACAAAGTATGCCCTTCTATCCTCCCTCTTCAGATTGAGGAGCTTATTCAAGGCTTTCTTATAGGCCAGTTTAGCCGCAGGACTATATTATTTCCTCCAGAGGCGCTCCATCCTTTTACACTCTTCAAGAGATCCAGAAGAGATTTGAGACTTCATAAGCAAACCAAAAAATTATTGAACGATCATGCCAAGCCCCAGAGTCAAAACTTGATGATATTGCACAATGAACAGTGGTGTTGGAAGCTGGTATGAAAAAAGCTGAGCATGAGCTAGGGAGCAACACCTCTGACAGCCTAAATGAAGCTCTTGATTTTCTAAACTATAGTGTGAAAGGGAAGATCCTAGGAAGTATGTTAAAAGTAAAGACACTAGAAGGGAAGGACCACACATAAACAATCAGAACTGCAGTGGGAGCATAAGCAGAGAATGGCAAAAATGGTGAAGCTGGGGGTCAACAATCAGCTAAGATTGTATGGAAAAATGAGAATCATAATTGTAGGACTGAGGATGACATGATCAAAGTGATGCTTAATTCAAGTTAGCTCTACTAGATGTATCAAGATAAGGGATCAAGCATTTTTTCCTGTTTCCGGTATTTATTGTCTTTTTTGTAAGAGATGGTGGAACAGGTAAGTGGTTTTGATATATGACAGTTTGGTCACTTAATCGGATTTTGGTTTCTAGGGCAGTCACTAAAGATTGCGGTTGGGTAACTTTCCTCTCCCTTTTGGGGTCATCCTGAATTTGCATAATTGGTATGCCACAACACTTAGGTTGGGTTTCTTTGGGGGGGGGGGTTATGGGTTGGATCAAGGAATGAATAGCATAATTAGAGAAATTAAAACAGGTGATTAAATCTCCCTATTGCTGGTTGTCTATAACCAACTTGAAGTAGTGAAGACAGGGTGAAAAACAATAACCAATTAGACCACAGCAGAAGTCAGTAACAGTAAAAAAAATGACATGGAATGTCAATGGCCTTTTTTCCAAAAGTAGGCATAGATTAATATGTCATTATTTGAAAGATAGCCTAGCACAGATATTAATTCTACATAAAACCCATTTAACCTCGGAGGAATGCAGGGTGGTATTTGGTAAACAAGGTTGGGTTCAACAAGTGGTTAGTACAGATCAATGAATGTGTGCAAAAGGTGTGGTGGGTTTTTAAGGAAGAACACAGGGGTGGAGCTCTTGTGCATATGGCACATGCCTATGGTTGGGAGAGGTTTTAATATTGTTTTCAATGGAGAGGTAGATAGGTTGGTCAAGAGTGTCATGTTTTGGATGCCGCGCACCCGTGGCGGCTGGAAAAGGAGCAAAAACTACATTTCCCGGCATGCCGCGCTAACGTCGCGTTCCGACGTGATCTGCGCGCGCATACCGGGAAATAAATACTTTGAGCAAACGGCGGTGAAACGCCGATAATTCCGTATGCGGTGGCGTTCTTGGAGTCCTTGGCTGGAGGCGGTAAGAGGTGTCTGGAGTTCCTAAAGACATCTGCACCGTGAGTAAACTGGTGGTGTTTGGGTGTGTGGCGTTGGTAGTCTCGATCCCAACTACACATCCACACCGGGTATTTTCTGTTCAAAAGCGGCACTCTGTGTTTTACAACGTGAAACTTAAAGTCTCATTATTTGGAGAGTATTGTCACAAACATTTGGTGGCTACATTGTTGGTTCTCAAGGAAACAAACCTGAAGAGCGAACCAAATCAGATTTGAACCTTAATGTTGCATTGGTTGCTGTACATATTGTGTATACAGGCACTCTAGCAAGGAGGCGATAGGACTCACTTGGAGATTGTTTTCTTTGAGCCTCGCTTTCCTTCTACCCTCCATAACAGTGTGGTAGCAGAACATCTTAAGGGCGCAAATGCTTACAACTGTTACAGAGTGAAGTTTAACTCTGTAGTGCCCATGTGAAGTGTCTACCCTACTGTGTGATAAGGAGGTGTTTCTGAAGAGCACATCATTTCATTATTGTTTTTTCTTATATTATTCTGGACAGGAGACAGGAGGGTATTGGCAAGATTAACCAAAGGAACTGTGTGGCTGCCCATTCAATGAAACCTATGCATTATATTGGGGTATGTGTAGTGAATTAACTTGTAATCAACAGCCCTCAGTCGGTGATTGGAGTAGAGGGAGTGAACTGTGTTCCTTTTGTATTTCACAGTCTGACCTCGTTCCTCATACCTCAACAAGCTCCTGTCTCCATTGGATTTGATCTTTGCGTATTTTGCTTTACAGGTATTTATTGGTGCTTAGTGGAGGGAGGAGTAGGGTGGAGAGATTAGATTTCCCAGTTGCAGTATAGGGAGATAGGGGACTTTAATATCTTGTTCTTTGTCGTTGCAGATCTCCCTCCCCGCTGTTCCCTTCCCTTCCCGCGGCCTGCCGCACTCTCTTAGCAGCTCTGTGTTATATACGGAGCTCTGAGGTCGTTTGGTAGGGCCGGGATTGGACTCTCATCACAGCCCCGAGGAAGTTTGGAGCCAAGCCTGATAGAATTATCGGCCCAAGGATTTTTCCTCCTCTTGGCTGTGCTGATAGTTCGCCATGACCACCTTGGAGGATGTCATGGCCGCTTTGGCCTTAGTACAGGTGGAACTCACAGCTGCTAATAGAGAGGTAGCAGCATCCAGGGCTGAGAACGCACAACTGCGTGCCAGGCTGGATAGAATGCCCACCCCCACCACCACTACTGGGGCATCCAGCAGCACCACCCCTACCACTTCAGTGGTGGTAGAAATGCCTGCCCAAATCCCTCTAGCGCCCCCGGAAAGGTACTATGGGGATGTCAAAAAGATTCAAGTATTTATGACACAGGTCCAGATGCACTTTATGTGCAAACCCAAGATGTTTTCCACGCACCAAGCAAGAGTAGCTTTCCTGATCTCATACTTAGGGGGAGAAGCTGCACAGTGGGCGGTTCCAATTGTTAAAAGGGATGACCCACTGTTATATCATTGGGACAATTTCAGAGAAGAGTTTGAAAAAACATTTGATAGGAGGGCCGAGACTCTCACGGCCGACAGAGAATTGCTACAGTTGAAACAAGGAGACCATGACCTCGTAACCTATCTTAACAATTTCAGAAGATTAGTGGCTGAAACAGATTGGCCTGAAGCCAAAAGAACCGCCTTGTTTTATCAAGGTCTACACGAAGATATGAAGGATCTTTTAGCCCAGATAGAACCACAGCCCCGTACGTGCTCTGCACTAATAGACATTACGTTGCGATTAGATCATCGCATGAAGGAAAGAAAAGGAGAACATAAGAAAAAAGACAAAGCCGTGATGCCTTATGAACCACCGGGCAATAGTGATAAACCAACTTCGTCTCACGAGGCCATGGAGATAGGGGCGGTGCGAGCCTCATTAACCACCAGCGAACGGGAACACAGACGCAAGCAAGGATTATGTCTCTATTGTGGGAAAAAAGGCCATTATGTAAGGGAATGCACAGTGAAGCCTAAAAGTAATCGAGGACGTGGAGGCCCAAGTGTAGCAGGAGTCTCCGCAAAGGAGTCGGGAAACGACAAAGCTTGATGGAAAGCGAAGGGAAACCCTCAAGCATACACATTATCCCTTCACTCACCCCGGATTCCTTGGATATGAGAAACCACCTGTTTATGACCATGTACATTACCATTAATCAGAAACAACAAGAGGTACAAGTAATGGTTGATTCAGGAGCCACAGGTTGTTTCATGGATTGTTCCATGGCTCGTCGATTAGGAATAACACTCATTTCCAAAGAAAGACCGGAAACAGTCTACGCTGTGGATGGACATGAACTTCAAGCAGGACCTATTACCTACCATACACGCGAGTATGAGATGGTATGTTCTGGGTCCCATCAGGAACGGTTGAGCTTCAACATTATTGAAGCTCCACAATATGGAATCATTCTAGGTCTTCCCTGGCTACAAAAACATGATCCGGATATACGTTGGGCTACCAAATCCATTCAGTTTCTTTCCCCTTATTGCCGAGAACACTGTTTTTCCACGGAGACGGAATCTGCACAAATCATAGAGCCTAAGCATTCAATCGCCACGGCAGCAGAAAAAGACGTAACTCTGCCCTCTTGTTATGCAGAGTTCGGACTAGTGTTCAGTGATAAAGAGGCCGAGGTGCTGCCACCACATCGCACATATGATTGCCGCATTGATCTCCTCCCTGGTTCCGAGATTCCAAATGGAAGGATTTACGCGCTTACCATACCTGAAACTGAGACGCTACGAGAATATCTTGACAAATATTTGGCTTTAGGATTTATTCGACCCTCCAGATCACCGGCAGCATCCCCTTTGTTCTTCATACCAAAGGCTAATGGCGAAAAGAGATGTTGCATTGACTATAGAGCACTAAATGCCATCACAGTGAAAAACCAATATCCGCTACCTTTGATCCCGGTGTTGCTAGAACAAGTCCGAGCAGCCCATATCTATACAAAGTTGGACTTGCGTGGGGCGTATCACCTTGTTCGCATAAGACGGGGTGATGAGTGGAAAACGGCCTTTAAGACGCGGTATGGGTTATATGAGTATTTAGTAATGCCCTTCGGGCTTTGCAATGCCCCGGCCGCATTTCAATTTTTTTTGAATGAGGTCCTTCGTGAATTCCTGGATCGTTACGCTGTTGTTTATATTGACGACATCCTCGTTTATTCCAACTCAACAGAGGAACACATCTCCCATGTAAAATCAGTGCTGCAAGCCCTCCAGAACCACCATCTCTTCTGTAAAATCACCAAATGTGAATTTCACGTCACAACGGTGGAGTTCTTAGGTGTGATGCTCACCCCGTCAGGGCAAGTGATGGCAGACCGAAAAGTTCAAGCAATTATAGACTGGCCCCGTCCCAACAATGTGAAAGACATACAGAGCCTGTTGGGGTTTGCCAACTTCTACAGGCGATTCATCGCTGGTTTCTCGGGAATGGTGTCACCCCTCACACAGCTCACGAAGAAAAACATCCCGTTTGTATGGACAGACAAAACTCAACATGCATTTGAAGAGCTCAAGGCCGCGTTCTCCTCAGCCCCTGTGTTAACACATGCCAATCCAGATTTACCATTCATAGTCGAGGCAGACGCTTCCGAAATAGCCCTAGGAGCAGTGTTATCTCAAAAGGAAAACTCTACAGGCACTCTACACCCGATTGCCTTCATGTCCAGGAAGCTCAATCCCTCGGAAGTAAACTACACCATCGCCGAAAAGGAATTGCTAGCCATACGGGATGCATTTATGGAATGGCGACACTGGTTAATGGGAGCCCGGCATCAGATCACGGTATACACTGATCACCGTAATCTTCAGTTTTTAAGAGCTGCGAGACACCTCTCCCCCAGACAACTAAGGTGGATGATGTACTTTGAAGAGTTCCAATTCGTGGTTACCTTTAGGCCTGGTACCTACAATAGAAAGGCGGATGCACTTACCAGGAGAGAGAACCACTTGATACCAGAGGAGAAACCGATGCTGTCTATCATTGACCCTGCCAGAGTCATAGGGGTAACTCACACAGAAGACTTCATAGCTAGAGTCCGAAGGGGAGTACAAACCTGTGTGTGGCGCACATGGCTCAGACACCACCCGGAATGGAAAATGAAGCATGGTCTTCCGATGAGAGGACAACAAGTACTGGTGCCTTCCGAAATCTTACGCAGGGAGGTGTTCTCTTGGTGCCATGAAGTTCCATGCGCTGGACACATGGGATTTGTCAAAACCCTGGAAAAGATTCAGAGACAGTTCTGGTGGCCTTCCCTCAGACCGGACGTGCTTCGTTGGGTGGCGGAGTGCGTCACATGCAGTCAAATGAAAACGAACCGACAACGACCTCAGGGAATGTTACTACCCTTGCCTACTCCGGAGAATCCGTGGGAGAGGTTCTCAGTCGACTTCATTGTAGGGCTTCCAAAAGATCAAGGCAAAACAGCCATAATTGTGGTAGTGGACTATTTGACCAAAATGGGTCACTTCATTCCTTGTGCCCAAGTACCCACTGCGGGACAATTAGCTCAAATACTCTTGGTGAACATTGTAAGACTGCATGGGCTTCCCAGAGACATAGTGTCCGATCGAGGGGCACAATTCACTGCGAGATTTTGGAAAACCTGGTGTAAAGCATTGCAAATCACTTCGTCTGTATCCACCAGTTTCCATCCGCAGACGGATGGACAGACGGAGAGACTGAACCAGTCCCTGAAGCAATACCTACGTTGCTACGTACAAGACAGTAGTGAGTCCTGGGTTGATTGGTTGTGGGTGGCCGAAATAGCCTACAATAGCACACAACATGCATCCACTCGATACACACCTTTCTTTTGTTCTTATGGTCATCATCCCAGGTTCACCCCTATGCTATTGCCGTCGGATCAGGTGAGGTTACCAGAAGTGAAAGATCGGTTGTTGCGTGTGCGCAAACTACTTTTGAGCACACGCAAGAATCTTGAAACGGCCAAAGCTAGGTATAAACATCAAGCAGACAAGCACCGGAGACCTAATCCCGTATATAAAAAGGGTGATTTAGTATGGTTGTCCACCAAACATATTAAATTTAAGAAACACAGCGTGTTTAATCCTAAGTTTATTGGTCCATACCGGGTGGTGAGTCATGTGAACCCTGTTGCTGTGCGACTGCGTTTGCCGTCACATTTTCGCATACACCCTGTGTTTCATGTTTCCCTCTTGAAGCCTTCTAGGAGTCCAGTTCGTAAGTCCCCGGTGCCTATATGGGTGATGCAGGACCAGGAGTATGAGGTGAGGTGTATTCGAGACTCTAGATTGGTGAGAGGTCGTTTGCAATATCTGATCTCATGGAAGGGGTTTGGACCGGAGGAGGACTCTTGGGAGCCCGTGAACGCGGTTAAAGCGCCCCGGCTGGTTGCCCGGTTTCACCGTTTGTTTCCTGGCAAGCCTGGTGGTGGTGATACCCCTTTGTAAAGGGGGGGTGTACTGTCATGTTTTGGATGCCGCGCACCCGTGGCGGCTGGAAAAGGAGCAAAAACTACATTTCCCGGCATGCCGCGCTAACGTCGCGTTCCGACGTGATCTGCGCGCGCATACCGGGAAATAAATACTTTGAGCAAACGGCGGTGAAACGCCGATAATTCCGTATGCGGTGGCGTTCTTGGAGTCCTTGGCTGGAGGCGGTAAGAGGTGTCTGGAGTTCCTAAAGACATCTGCACCGTGAGTAAACTGGTGGTGTTTGGGTGTGTGGCGTTGGTAGTCTCGATCCCAACTACACATCCACACCGGGTATTTTCTGTTCAAAAGCGGCACTCTGTGTTTTACAACGTGAAACTTAAAGTCTCATTATTTGGAGAGTATTGTCACAAACATTTGGTGGCTACATTGTTGGTTCTCAAGGAAACAAACCTGAAGAGCGAACCAAATCAGATTTGAACCTTAATGTTGCATTGGTTGCTGTACATATTGTGTATACAGGCACTCTAGCAAGGAGGCGATAGGACTCACTTGGAGATTGTTTTCTTTGAGCCTCGCTTTCCTTCTACCCTCCATAACAGTGTGGTAGCAGAACATCTTAAGGGCGCAAATGCTTACAACTGTTACAGAGTGAAGTTTAACTCTGTAGTGCCCATGTGAAGTGTCTACCCTACTGTGTGATAAGGAGGTGTTTCTGAAGAGCACATCATTTCATTATTGTTTTTTCTTATATTATTCTGGACAGGAGACAGGAGGGTATTGGCAAGATTAACCAAAGGAACTGTGTGGCTGCCCATTCAATGAAACCTATGCATTATATTGGGGTATGTGTAGTGAATTAACTTGTAATCAACAGCCCTCAGTCGGTGATTGGAGTAGAGGGAGTGAACTGTGTTCCTTTTGTATTTCACAGTCTGACCTCGTTCCTCATACCTCAACAAGCTCCTGTCTCCATTGGATTTGATCTTTGCGTATTTTGCTTTACAGGTATTTATTGGTGCTTAGTGGAGGGAGGAGTAGGGTGGAGAGATTAGATTTCCCAGTTGCAGTATAGGGAGATAGGGGACTTTAATATCTTGTTCTTTGTCGTTGCAGATCTCCCTCCCCGCTGTTCCCTTCCCTTCCCGCGGCCTGCCGCACTCTCTTAGCAGCTCTGTGTTATATACGGAGCTCTGAGGTCGTTTGGTAGGGCCGGGATTGGACTCTCATCACAGCCCCGAGGAAGTTTGGAGCCAAGCCTGATAAAGAGAGGTAGTATAAGTAAGCCCAAAGTCGGAAAGGGTTTAAGAAATGTCATACAGGATTTTGGTTTGTGTGATGTATGGTGTAAAACAGCAGAGAAGGAGAGAGTTTACACTTTGTTTCAGCAAAAAATGGAGGACATCCTCAAGGACAGATTTCTTCGTTATTGATGTCAATCTGTTAGACAAAATAACAGGTTAATCATATTCCAGCACATTGGTCAGATCACTCATCGGTTGTGTTAGAATTCTAATATTTGAATCTTAAAATCAATAGAGATGGATAGTGGATAGAGTCCTTCTCTCAGATTCAGAAGTGGTAGATGTCCTGAGGAAAGAGTCTAGGAGCCTGATTTCAAGTTTGGCAGTCCCAATGCCGTTGTCCCGTTGGTGTCGGATTCACCACCGTTGCATAGGCAGTCCACCTGGAGTATTATGATGTTGTCAGATTGCTGTTCAAAAGACCTCTGGAACAGTACCGACATGGCAGCCTTTCATCTACCGACATGCCATTGGTTGGGGAAAGGCAACTTTCATAGGGCAGTGCAGAGAAGTTTCCCTACCATCCAAATTATGAATTACCTTTCCGACAAGACAACTGTGGTGGTGGGACTGCCTGCTTCAAGTATGCTGAATCAAAGGTTTTGTGGTGCATACTCACCCATTTCCTTTTCTTCCCTTCAATCTCCAACGTGGATCCCTTTCTCCAGGTCCCCCCTACACATCAGTAACTTGACCCCGAAGAAAACAACCCTTTTGGTGTCAAAATCCAGGTAAGTCTGTTTTGTATTATTTACCCATTAACTAGACTGGCACATATGGTCCAGGCTCTAGCAATAGGTAGTAGGTAATTTTTCACATGTGTCTTGCATATGTGTACATTCAACACTTGTGCACTCAAAATATACACACATGCATCAACACATTTGTAAAAACATTCCCAGTCATCTGAAAGATCACCATCAACCCATCGGGAACATCATAATAATGTGGGCTGGAGACCACTGTTGCAGCGGTACAGCAGTCAGACCGCCAAACTCACAATCAGGCCTAAGTCTTATTTGGATAATAATGCTGGTACAGCAAGTCACAATATACTGTTGGATGGATATGAATCTTATATTCAAGGAATATTTTGTAAGGTGGGAGCACATAAGCAGAAAAGTGAAAGGAAAGATTTTAAGAGAGTTGAAGAGCTGATTGGGCAGCTAGAAAAAAAATGGATGAAGTCAGTATCAGAGGAGGAAAACCAGAGTGTAATCTTAAAGTTGACTGAACAACAGGATGTTTTTAAGCTGATGGTGGAGAAGAAGAGTACAGCAAGGTAGGAGGTGAGCAGCTGGAGACACTTAGAATAAGGTGAAAAGAGAGATTGCCTCCTGGCAAAAAAAATCAAAGATGAAGAGGGGAAGAAATGTAATGAATGAATTGGTAGTAGATAATAATGGTAATAGGTCCATTAATTTTGAGAAGATGGAGGCCTGCCTCTTGAAAGCGTTTGAGACATTGTGCATATAAACTGTGTAATTGAATAGAGAGGAATTGCAGAAATGGTAAGAGATGAGCAGCTCCCGAGCATGGAGGATTCACATTGTTTTTTATGCAGGAAGAGTTCAGCACTGAATAAATATAAGACCAATTGAATAGGACTAGTAATTGTGAGGAAGTTGTACGAGATGCTCTGCCAGGTGAATTTTACAAGGCTGTACAGAGAGTTATTATACCTCTATGTAAGGAATTATTTAATGAAATTCTCTTGCAAAAGGCTGCAATAGCACTATCACGGAGCTAAAAATCAAGTATACACTGTTCCATCTAGCAGAATTTTTATAATGGGAACATAACAAAAAAGATCAACAATTTCCCCACTTCATTTTAATATTGATATAGAACTGCTGGCACAGGCTTTGAGGAAAGACAAGGAGATAGTTCCTTTCAAGTGTGGGAACCAGGAGAAGAAGATTGCTCTATATTCAGATGATTTAATATTATATACTGAGGATGTTACTAGAACCCTACCTTGTTTGGAAGAAATCTTGGATGAGTTTCGTAGGTTTGCGGTATATCAGATTAATAAGTCCAAAATAGAAATAAGACCTTGGAATTTGAAAAATATAAGACCTCATCTTCAATTCAAAATTAGATATTTGGGAATTGAGGTGACTCAGAAGATAGAAGAAATGCCAAACATCAACCTCGAGAGAGTGATACGGATTGTACAACGTAAAGGGGCAAACGTCCTCTTGACTATATATGGGCAGGTAAATATAATAAATTAACAGTATTGAAGATGTTGACCTTCCTGATTGACAATATAACACTCTCATTTTCTAAGACGATTATTGCCATGATATGGGGGTAGATAGGCTCTTTTATCCGGGCTTCATAATGTTCAAGATTTGTCTAGAAAAAACTGAGAAGGTTGGCCAAAGGAGGTTTAGTACTTTCAGATGTCCAGATATACCATTATGCTTTCCAGTTTAAAAATAGCAGAGCTTTGCTTGCCAACTTTGATGACTAATACAGAGGGAGGCTCCATTTAAGTATGTTGGGAGCCTTGGGACTGGAAGGTTTTTTTATGTAAGTATGAGGACCCAATGGTTTTCGAAAAGGTACAGCTCTAAGTAATTCAGGCTTTTACAGATACATTGTATAGGGTGAGGAAACTACTAGGGGTCATTTTTATGAGAAGCTTGCGCTGCCAGAGCATCACCTTTTCTGATACTCTGGCGCCGCACACCTCTCAACTATATCTATGCAAAGCAACTCCATAGATATGGAGTAAGACAAATCAGTGCAAGTTGCTGCGTTTTCTTACTCTGCACCAAGGAGGGGTTCCATGGGTGTTGCAGTGGGTTTTCCTGCTAAAAAACCATAGATTTTGACGCTGCAACAGATTTAATTAATCTCGTAAACCTGGGGCAACGCCATAGTCTTATGCCTCCTCAGAGCAGTTGTAACGAGAATAATTTTTGTATTTTTCCTAGTTTTTCTTCTATCCACGTGTGCTGAATTCTGCAGCACATATAGAAAGAAGTAAAAACCTCTCTTGATTGTTTTTGTTCAGGAAGGTGTCACTTCATGCACAAAAACAATCCTACCTGCTTTGGCGCTAGGCAGCAAATTGTGCACCAGCGTAGCTGGAAAGGAAAGGAATGCACTGTTTTCCAAAAATACTGTGTTACCTGCCCTTTATTATTAGCTTAGTGCAGCACTGCCCAAAGTCAGTTCTCCATTAATGAGGCCCTAGGAATAGATTACAACTCTATCTATGCACCATCGTGGAACTCACCTGGGTCCCCATGGTTTCTGGAGGAGAAGCTGAGCCTTCCAATGAAGAGGGCAAAAACAATGGGTACAGTTGAGGGATGGTATGGCCCATATCACCTGAAGTGTTTTTGTGGAAGAGATTGGTTGAGGCTTTGTAGTTTTATATTTCTTTAATCGGACTCATGATAGGCCAGCCAAACATGGCACATAAAGGAGGACTGGGAATATGAGGAGAGGATGCAAGATCCTAACCCATTATAAAAGGAGGGTGAAACCTGGTATTGTAAGCTTGCAAAAGCAGATGAGGAGCACATGTAGATCCCAGAACATTCTTGAGAAGGATACTTGTTAAGCACTGAGCAACCAGATTTATGGCAAGTATCTTGGATTTTTTTATGTTTACAGTTAAACCCACTGCTTTAGAAAATACCCATTCCTTCACTTTTCACAGATTCTACCTGATGCTGAGAAAGTTGATCAAATTCAATGCAGGTGAGGTACCGAAGGAGCTGAGAAGAGTGAGTGAACAATGTGCACATGTTTTCAAGCTGCACCGCTTTAAAGGTGTTTTTATACGAAGTAAGCAGTAGAGTTTCTGATGTACTATCAACAAAGGTACAGAAAAGGCCACAGCTACTTATTTTTTTGTATGAATTTGTGGCTAAGGAACTGCATCTCGACAACCAGGGCCGGACTGGCCATAGCGGGCACCGGACAACCCCCCGGTGTGCCGCACAGATGAGGGCCGGTTTTGGGCCCCTGAGGGGCCATTTATGTTACAGGGCCATTTTTGCAGCATACCTGCAAAATTGGCCCTGTACCAAATCGGCCGAAAACCGGCCCTGCCAAAGAGCTTGGCGGCACCTCCAGCCCCCACCCCTCCCGAGTTGGGAGGGGAGGCCGGCCGAGCACTTTGCCAGGGCCTGTTGTGGTTCCCAGTCCGGTTCTGTCGAAGTGTATGATACTTATTGTCAGGTGAGAGCTTTATGTTAACTGGTTGAAGTCAAAGCTACCTGCTGTCCATAACTGGTTAAGGGCTATAGATAAAGTGTCCTCGATGGATTTGGCTTGCCATCGCAATAGGAGGACGAACATTTTATAGTCATGCTTTCTGAACTGGAGGGCCTGTAATTATAGGATGGTAGTCTAATGATTAGACCAAACTACTGATAGTGGCCATTGACTTTGCAGGAAGTCCTTGGTTGCTCCATACATTTTCCATTGAAATTTCAGGTGGTTAAAAGCTCTGCTAGTGCAATATCAGTACCTGAAAGCAAATGAGGTGGAAAAATAATTACATTCCTTGTGGATCTGTGTTCACCAAATATCCTTCACCTGCTCCCAGGTGTGTCACTGTCTCCTTCCTTGAAACACCATATCTATGTTTAAAGGCCAAATACACTACGTTACTGGCTACACTAATCTGTTTCTAGGCATATATCAGCCCCAGCTCTGCAAAACACTGATTGAGGACTCCATTAAAGTCAAGGCAAATCTTGCAACAGTAGGTCCTATACTCTGGAGTCAGAACTAACAAAGGTATTGCAAATCAATAGTTATGATCTACAAGAATAGCAAATGTGTTCTAGAATTCAAGTACCATACATTTAAAACTTTCCCAGCCAAGGTGCAACTTTATTATTTAAGGTTTAGTCTAGGTCAATTGCCACTTGCCACTGTAGGGGACAAGTACATGCACTGCCCAAGAAAAGAGTGAATTTGTTTATTGGCAGTGAAGCTTTGAAATCCTCAACACTATTTCTTTTTGTATCCATTCTGTCCAGCATGTTGAGGATGAGTTTGCTCCAGACCGTTCCTCAAAGATAATGTAATCAGGACAGTAGCAGAAGAATATGAATCTAATGTTAGATACAAGTTGTGAGAAGCTGTCCTGGTATATGATATACACCTATGTAAGTGGACACCTTGCACCAGTCCAGACAACCCTTATGGTGATTTAAGAAGTCTTAGACAACCTTAGAAAGCTCTCTAAGTGGTAGCTGTGGAGAGCAGCCTTCAGGCTTAGTGCGGAAGGAGTGTAAAGCAGCTTGTTGTACCAGAATGCAATCTTATAGTATAGATTAAGTGAAAAAGAACCACACAAAGTATTGGTAAAAATATGTATTTATTATATAATACTCTCTAACACAAATAAATATCTCCTAACCATTGATAAGCACAATGCACACAATACTCCAGCACAAAAACACAGTAAATAGCATTAAATATACAGTGGATCCCAGGGGGGGACCAAACTATATACTAAGAAAGTGGTATGAGAACCACAACTTGGGTCAAGACAATGTCGGGAGGACGTAGAATTGCTTGCTCCATACAGCTCTACGTGTAAATCACATTGCATTTTTAAAGATTAAGGACCCTTAAGAGACTCTGGAGACACTGGAGTCAAGAGAAGACCTCAAGCAGCTCAACAAAAGATACAGGCCACCATGCACACAATGCGGTGTGGTTGAATTTTCTGGTCACTAGAGGTGCTCGAGGTTGGAGCTACTTGGAAAGAAGTCAACATGCCTTTGCAGCTGCAAGTTGGATGTGGTGCACAGGGGTTCGGGTATTGCAATCCCAACAGGGGATACTGGCATCAATGTTGGTGAGATGGCAGGCCAGGCCTCAGGAGCTGTGGAAAACATCCACATGTGTTGCAGAGCCCATGGAGTCTGGAGCAGCTAAGGATCTATAGACCGTTCGACTTAGTTGCGGTGCCTGTGATGGCAAGGGAGTGACGCCTTCACACCAAGGGAGATTTATTCAGGTGTTTTTGATGCTTCACAGGCCTTGGAAGGTTCCTCTATAATGCACTGACACAGACGTTGCAGCCGACTTGAAGGGAGATAAAGTCAGGCCCAAACGAAGTCCAGCGAAGTCCAGAGTACCCAGACCGTAGAAGAGAAGTGGTGTCTGATCTGAATCTTATCCCACAACAAATCTAGGGACCTACACCCAGGTAAGGCCTTAAGTATCCTAGGGAAAGGGTTTGGAAGATTCACAGGACCCTCCCAGGGATGTTCTGGACAGAGGGGTGGTTACTCCCATGTACTTTGTCCAGTTTTGCACCTGAGTGGGAGCCAACGGCTCCCAGGACTGGTTTGAACTGGACTATGTACATGGACACCAAATGTGTCCCTCATGCAGACTGAGTGGCACTGGCAAGTGCAGCCACCCCATCCCAATACACTAAATGCTGTCTGGTTGGTGGTCACACCTCCCTGTGACAGGATGCCTATTGTTCTGCCTTCCCCTGCTCGAGCTAGGCTCAGCAGCAGGAGGGCAGAATCATGTCTCTGGGAGGCAGCAACCATTTTGTGCTGTTCGGATCAAGAAGGGTGGTATCAGTAACACTGAGAGCCTAACGGAGGGCTCTTCCAGTGAGGTATGATTCCAACATATTTGATACCAAACATGATAGGATTCATTGCAACCGTTTTCGAGATGGTCATAACGTATTTACACGTTGCTCTTCTATATAGTACATGGCTGATTCACTGACAACCAGGGATAATGGACTCCATAGGATGCAGGGGTGTCCTGTTCATGCAGGGGCGCCCTCTCACTTAGAACCAAGCACCCTGCCTTCAGGATTGGAAAGGCCTGATATTGGGGTGACATCGGTTTTAAGTGCAGTGACCCTAGATATAGGAAACCTATATCTTCAGTAAGTGGTGGTAGCACCGGCTTACACAGGCTGCAATGGCAGGCCTGTAAATCCATTTTGAATGGTCTCTCATGGGTGGCATAACATGCTTCAGCCCATGTGAGACCTCTGGGTTACCTATGCCATGGGTACCTTAGTACCAAAAACTAGGGACTTATAAGGGTACCCCAGTATACAATCTAAGATGTACTTAAGTACTGAATACAACAGTCTAGGCAGAAAGCAGATAGGCTGAGGTCCTGATTAGCAGGAACCCAGTCAGGCTAGTCACATACAGCTTAGCATCAGTCAAAAAGCGGGGTTAACCATCGAAGCGAATCCCACTTTCCTTTACCAGTAGCATATTTATTGTTGAGGTTGCCACCCCACGTATTAGTAGAGTTTGGCACAAAAAGATGGAAGGTGATGCAGACTATACCCAAAAACCTGGGTAGAATCTGGAGGATATATGTCTTCTGTTTTGTGTTAGGGTTTAACTGATGTTAGTCTTATTCTTAGACCATGAAAGTGTTTTTTATATGTTTTCATGGTGATTTTAATGGTGAGTTTATATATTTGTGTTTATTATGTTATTTTCTACAATTGTTTAGGGAATCTAATTTTCAGATAAGGTAATGATTACCTTAAAGATAGATAGTGTAACTGTTTCATGACCCTGCACTGGTGAAATGTACAATGTTTTAGGAGTTACAAATGAGTGAAAATGTTGCAAGAGGTTTTGAAGTACTTGGAAACAATGTCACAGTTTGAAACATGATCTTTTTAAAGTATGACACACTTGTAATATGGCAACATATTTGCAGTGATTGCTATTTTTTGCATTTTTTTAACTTTCATGTTGTGCACACACATGCCCTTAGGGCATGTGTGTACACAACATATGTGCATTGTTTGATTTCAGGGGTGCAATAGGGTGTCCTTTGGACACCCCTGCACCCTTGAAATCGCAATCTCAATTTGCGATTAGCTGATTGCGATTCGCAAATTGAGATTGTCTTCCCATTCATTCCTATGGGCCTCTAGGCCCATAGGAATGAATGGGAAGGGATTCCTTAATTGCGATTCGCAAAATGCTAATCGCAATTAAGGAATTCTAAGAAATCGCAATTTATTTAGCGATTTCTTGATGCATAGGCATTTGCAATTCCTTAATTGCGATTCCTTAAAAATCGCAATTAAGGAATCGCAAATGCCGAGTTTGATGCATGTACCTGTAAGTTCCCACTCTTTCTGAGTAGCATCAGATGTATGTTAAATACATTTATATTGGGAGAAACAAATAAAATGTATGTTTGATATTAATTAGGAAGGCATTTAAAAAACAATTTTGAGAACGTTAGAAACGCATGAACTTTGACAAATTATGAGATAAGTACTAGCTGACATTATTGATATTAATGATTGATTGATTGATTGATAGGCTTTATTTCGGTATACAAATACCATAAAAGCAGTACAAAAATACAATTTATTATAATGTCATATACATTCTATTTACACACAAAAAACAGGAACAGAAAAGAGTTAAAACAAGGATTACATTGAAACGGATAGCTTTCTACTAATATTAATATGTTTTAGATATTTTCTGTTTTAAAATAGATAAGAATGTATTTAAGGGTTTTTTCTGTATAGGTCTTGCTTCTTTGGTACAACTCTGATTGCTTGGTAACACATAGAATGCCAACCTTGCAATATTCTTGGGTGTTCCCATTATTTTGGTTGATCATGTTTTAAACTCAATGGAATTTATTGTTTAGTACACACAACTAAAGGGCATGTTATCAAGACATGTATTGCCGCTTTTTCGGCACAGAGCGCCGAAAAAGCGGCGATTTTATTATCGCACAATTTTCAAGGACTCGCTACCATGCAGTAGCGAGAGTTTCCTTACTATAACAGCCTTGAAGTTTGAAGTTTATTTTATTATGCTTGATTAATTAAAACCATTGCATACACTAAAAATAGAATATCTTACAATTTTATGATAAAAACATTTTTAAAAAATCCCGATTTTTAAGCAACAATAAGTAGAAGAATGATTAAAATCATTCAGGTTATTAGAGGAAGTGCACAAAATATTAAAACATTCTGCGCGTTGATCGTGTTTGACTGTAGGTATTATTTCAACTATGTCCGTTCTTGTAGTAATTATGTCAGTTCTTGTAATAATTACTCCTTGGCCGACTCAGACAGGTGTTTCAATCTTTTTGTGGCTATGTCAAGGAATTTAGTTAGCCGGCAATTTAGCTGCACCAGCTCAGGATTGAAACACAACATTACTGCTTGTCTGTTAGATCTAACTTCATACTGTCTAAACACTGGCATTAGCAGGGTTTTCCTTATATCATTTAGTATGTTACAGATGCATATAACGTGAATAACGTCCTCGACACCACAGCTGCAAAAACAACAAGATTGGTCTCCTCCCTTTCTCTCCCAAGGGGGTAGGAATTGATTAAAGGGCCCAACCCCCAGCCGGAGTTTGAGGTATTTTTCCTTGATATTATTTTTATTCCCCTTTTCAAGTAGAGTTGGGGTTTAAGTGTTTTGTATGTGTTTAAGACCTCCCAGCCAAGTGATCGTTTGGCTAATGTTTTTTTTATCCTCTATTGCGGATAATAAGTGGGTTACCTTTGTTACAGTTTTTTTTAAAGTGAAATGATTTGTCGAGGCATTTCACAAGTCTGTTAGACCTAGAAGTCTAATGGATTCCTGGAGGTAAACACTTACTGGTGCTCTTCCTGAGCGAGTGACTTCCATCTAAAGTTGGTCATTCAGGGATCCTTCTTCATCGCCTTTCACCTAATGCCAATATTTCACATATGCTCTCCTTCGTTCCAGTGACTGTTTTTGACGCCCAAATTCCAACCGTATTTGGACTGGGGAGTTAAAAGATCGCTTGGTAAGAGTTGGATATGATGTTGTCAAGGATTGTTGTGTCTTTTCCCTTCGTCGTTTTGCTCCCGTAAGTTATTGTTGGCTGGAGTTTGGCTTGCAGAACCCTTAGCAAAGGGTCAAGCATCAGATCCGGTAAAAGCTTCTTTAGAGGCTTTATAGCTAGATAGGCCATTACCCCTTTTCTCTGCAAAGATTTTATTTGCGGCTTTGATGAATTGTTTAGATCCAGTATTACCAGAAGGTACTTGTAACTTGCTGCATGATCCAAACAATGTCCGTCGGGAAACCAATTAAGACATTTCTTCTTGTGGTAGTTGATTGACATAATTTTTGTTTTGTTGAAGTTCATTTTTAGTGCATTTTGTTGAGAGAATCTATGAGTTGCGTTCAGTAGGTGCTGAAGTCCAATTGGGGCGGTCGACTTATCAAAACTAGGTTGTCCAGGTATAACAGGTTTGACAAAGTTGTGTCCCCTAATTTTGGTGCGTGGCCTACACAACTATTCAGCTCCCCGGAAGGTCCGCTAAGAAAATATTAAAAAGCAAGGGGGCTAGAACGCATCCCTGTTTTAGCCTTTTTGTAGTAGGATTGTTTTTAGATATATGTAGACCTTCGCCAAACTTTATCCTGACCCATGTATTAGTATGCAGGTTCCTTATTAGGTGTAGGAGTGTTGAAGGTATCCTCCAGCCATCCAGTTTTTGCCAAAGTTTTGCTCGGTCAACGTGTTCGAACGCAGCTACAAACTCAATGAAGCAAAGAGAAAGGGGGTATTTTCCCTGTTTAGCTGGGTTCATGAGCAAGGTCAGCGCCATTATATTGGTTATTGTACCTTGCTCTCGACGAAACCCTGTTTGCGTTGGCAGGATTATATGATTCTCTTTGACCCAAGTGGCTAGGTCATTTAAGATGAGCCCCGCAAAGTATTTTGCCCCGATGTCAATCAGGGCTATCAGGCAGAAGTTTTTCGGCACAGACCTCGCACCTTGTTTATAAATTGGGCTTATGATTGAGCCTGTCCATGACTCAGGAATTGTAAAGTTTCTAACTGCATACTTAATGACAGGTTCAAGTACGTTGCTCCAGTAATCCTGGTCATTTTTTAACATCATTGGTGGCATGCCATTAGGGCCAGGGCCTCCAGCCAATCTACCCCTTGCTATGTGCTTCTTTATCTGTTGCGCTACTAGGCTGCTGTGCCCCTCCTCTAATCTCCGTGTATCACTTTGTGCAGAAGTTGAAGTTGAAGTTGTTACCCGTTGTTGTTGGAATTACACTGTTCTTTCCCTATCCTCTGCTGAAGGTGGGCATTGATGTACCAACTCCTTTGCAATCCTGCTGGAACTCTCAGATCCCAGATGAAAGAGGAAGTCTACCCAGGCCGCTTCGGTAATGTAAGAGTTGATGTCGAAATGGTTTGGCCGATGTAATTTATTTACAGATTGCCAAAACTTGGCACTATTTTTTCTGTTTTGCATCGTAAAGGAGTTTAGCACACAATTTGTTATTCATGGTCCTTTTCCTGGTCCATCTTCTTCGCTTAAAAAGGGCCTTTGAATCACGAAGAGACTGCTGCAGGTTCCGATTTCCCGGTGTTTTCCAAGTTCATTGTTGCCTATTTGGAAGGAGGCTATCTTGTTAAACTTGGATAACGTAGTGAGTGTAAAATCTAGGTGGGAGGATGTTTTGGCTGAATGATATGTAGGTACTGGAGGATTGTCCCCCTTTAAAGGACCGTTTACTGCCCTCAAGTTCAGGTGCTCTAATTCCAATTCGAGCTTTTTACTGATCTGGTTTCCTTCGAGGGGCCTTGAGTCGGAATTCCCCATGCACCAGCCAAGTCTTTCATGAAGTCGTCGTCCTGATTGTTCCCTAAAAGGTGCATATTAAAATCTCCTGCCAATATAACGTTATCTGTGTCCTCTTCTTCCATTGCTCTTGTAACTTCTTTAATCAGTTCCATGGATGATTTTAGTTTGTGTTTGGGATGTAGGTAGATGTTTATTAATATTACTTTCTTAACGGTCTGGTTGAGAATCTGCTCAAGTATTGAAGCCTGAATACAACTTGGAGGGGTAATGTTCATTTTTATTAGGAGCGTTTCTTCAATTTTTGTTATAGAAGAAAGAAAAAGTAGACCCCCCGAGCGGCGTCCAAAAGCAGATCCATTAGTGGCCGGAATGAAACTGGAGGTGTAGCCTTGTAAGTCAAAGGGTTTATCTTACCAGGTCTCCTGGAGTAAAATGATGTTGAAAGTTCTGAGGTAGTTTAAAAAGTCATAATCGCTTTGTTTGGAGTTTAGGCCATTGACATTCCAGGTACATATTTTAACTTCATTATGACCCAGTCGAAAGTTTGGTGGAGAGGTCGTCCAATGGCAATTTGATTGTGCTAACTGTATTGTACGTTGTAAGACCTGCCTTACGTTCGTTGATGTGATTCCATTGGAAGAGATTGGCATTCTATTGTGGAGTGGCCCCTACCTCCCCGTAGGGCTGAGACAGACGGTCTGTATTGACTGCTAGTGTCAATGGTTAGAAATGGAGCTGAGAATAGTGGTTTTGGCACTGGTTTTAAAGTTATCCCCCAGCTATAAAATCTTTTGCTTTCTTGAATAATTCTACTAGCTATCTCTGGTGTTTTCCATCTAGTTTTGGAAGCTTCGGAGTTTGGCAGGCTGTTATTTGGTACAAACTCTACAAAGAATGAGTCGGAAGTGTAAATGTTGGCTAAATTTGGGATGGCTTGTAGAAGCCGTAGCATGTTCCCTCTGTTTAGGATGTCTGCTCGACCTCACAACTTGTATTGGGGGCGAAAATGATCATGTCTGTCTCCTCCTCTATAATGGACTCCTGGATCGGGGGCTCAAGGCCGTCTCTAGAAGCGCTGTAGGCTGATGTGACCTGAAGATGTTAAGGTTGCTTGTTTTACTGTCAATACTGTCATGAGTGACTGGCAATTGGCAGTGAGGTTTCCAAGTTGTTTCTTGCGTGTCACTATTGTGCTCCTGGTTTATCCTTAGTGAATGGTGTAACTCTCTACTCGTGATCTGCAATTTTGTTAGTCTCTCGTCTTCCGATGATAAACTAAGTGCTTGAGGAGACTTGCCTGGGGCTTTTATCAAGTGCGTACACTCCTGGATAGTGCTGCAGGATTTTGGGGTTGTTGCTAATTGGTTGCTAAGTATGTTTTTTGTCTTTACTTGATCACTTGCCTCTATTTGCTTGATTTTTGGTGAGATATGCAAATCACCTCACAGAGTTTTTGCGGTTTTATAGACACATCATTTGTACCTTCTTCCAATAATGGAACTGGGGAACATTGAGTGTTTGTGGCATTAATGTTCGTAACTAATGATCGCAGCAGTAGCCGATTGGTCAGATGTTGAGCCTGAGCAGGTATTTTTCTCTTCCTCCCCTTCCTTTTGTTCCTGAGACGGGTGTTCGTTGGCGTGATTTTATTAATTGATTCAGATAATTCTACTGCTAGTTTGGCTGGAGTAGCTGAGTTGGAGTGTTGCGAGGCCCCACTCTCTCCTGTTTTGTCGGTCCTGTTTAAAGTCTGACGTTTTTTCCCCACTTTGCATGTCAGCGATAGACATCGCTAATGACATGCAAAGTGGGTGTATCTTAGAAATACTAGATGACAAACCCAGGCTACTACAGCCTCGCGTTATTTACAACGCGCACCGGTTCCGCGAAGCAATGTCAAAAGTAGCACTAAACTCCCTTTTTCACAGGTATTTAAATCCTGCTAATAATCTGACTTAACCATACTATGAATGGGAGGTGGATTGGAAGGTTAAATCCATATCTTCCGATTACCAAGCATTTCATTAGCGCAGTTCCCATATTGCTAGATTACGTACACTAATGATGCTTGTCGCTAACTATCGCTGGATTTTACATTGCATGGGAGAAAAGTGTTGCTAATACAACACTAACAGGGCAATGTAATCTGGCGATAGATGGTGATAATTAATTAATTAATTATTAATTAATTAATAATTAATTAATTAAAAATGTGCTAAGCGCGTTCAGCGATAATTATTGGGGGTTGTTGTTAATATACCCCTAACAGACTAAAAACACAACCTGAAAAAAATATCTCTTTGTACAAATTGAGTAACATTTCTAGGGTAAGTGTTCCATAAAAATTAATTGTGTAAAGAAATTAATATCCTAGATGTGGAGGTTGGTCGTGCGCAAGATATCTGCCCTTAGGTGTCAATACAATGATTTCAGAATGCTGACAATGACTCTGGATGCCTACATCAAGCATCTTGCAATGATAGATGAAACCTTCTGCAGTGGACATGGGGCTTCTTGATAACATCAGATTGTAGTGACCTCCCTCCCAGACTATATTACTGTGATATTACTGAGTGTGCCCAGTGTCCCATTACCGCATAGCTCTGGGCGGAGGAACAGCGGAGTACATCAGCTTCTGAAATGACCGGAGAGTGGAGCATTTCTTTGAAGCTGGTAGCCTGCCATTGGGGGGATCTGGTGCTGCCTCCAACCACTCTGGGAAGACCCCAGAAGACACATCCTTAAAGATGAAACGATGAGGACCCTGCATGCTGGCAGCGTGAGTAGCCTGCCAGGTGGGCTACTAAATCAGTTGATGGTGGAGAATAGAGGTTTGATGGTGGCTAGAAATACCAGTACCTCACCCCCTGGGAAGCACTTCAGGCAACAGTCCTAAAGATACTACTGATCCCTGCTTGATGAGTGTCCAAGAGCCACTCTAGCGCAAGAGCATCTTGGATGAACTCAAGTCTTAGGTTGACATTTCCTCAACAGAGATCTGCTCCGGTGAATCTGTGGACATGTGACTTTATTCCAGACAGTGCTGTAATAAAAGGACACACGCTGTTACGTCTCTTTTAACTTTCATTCCTTCACTTTTGGCTTTTCTGTAGCTTGTGGAGAACACCAGGGCACAATGGTCTTCTAGGCTCAACAATCAGTGCTGTCATTAGGTCCTCCCTTCTTCTGTGCAGGGGGCTGCACCAATGCAGAGTACAACAACCCTGGCTGCTTGCAATACAATTGATAGGACTACCAAAAATGCTGAACTGTAGCAAACCAACCCACTGATCATGGGTGCTGTTGCCGATCAAGGTGATTAATGTCTTCGGGGAGATTGGTTCAACTGCTGCAGAAACCACATTGCCTGACCCAACTCTTCAGAGCATCCTGACTTAAATATAAGCAGTTGAGGCCACAATTGGCACCTTGGATTCTAATATAACTGACATGTTTGCTGACATCAGAATGGTTTGCTTTGATATAGATTTTTTCAATAGCCATTTGGATGCAATGGAATAATGGTAAACCAAATAAATGCCCCATTTGGGTGCTCACATCAGTCACAAGTTTTCTGATCTGGAAAGCTGCTCCTTCTGGAACAAATTCCAAATGTAGGAGCTCTCAAAGAAATGTAAAAGGGGGTAATATTTGGTTTCCTTGCTGACCTGTTACTCTTTCAGAAATCTTTTTCGAGATCTTGCAGGGTTCAAAGGGCTCACTGGATCAATTATCGCAATTCTGACATGTCCAATAGACTTCTGCCTATGATAAGGAGTAGGCTTGGGTAACATTTAAATTATGATTAGAAATTTGCATAGTTTCTGGAATGTTGTGGTGCACTCAATACAAAACAATTACTACAATTATGCTATTACACGATTTTGCATAATTATGCACCATTTGGGGTAACATTTTACAGTGAATGGTGATGCTTGCACACAAAAAAATTCCTCCAATGCAAGGGAACAACAGAAAGCAAGTGACTGTTGTTTGCGGTGCTTTATTTAGTGCATCCTTGCGTCAAAAATTCAAATGAGCATTCACACTAAATGAACTGACTGCTTTGTATTTTGTGTAATGACATGTAATTTCACGTAATTTTGCCAACATTTCATATAATTATGCAAAAGCAAATTGCTAACCCTGGGCAAAGCACTACGCTACGCTTGCGTAGTTTGTGAAGTTTCCGCTACTTTGCACTACGTGAATTGCACTTAGCACAGTGTAAACACGCGTAGCGCAGCGTAGTGCCGCGGTCATTTTTTGATTGCACAGTGCCGGATGCTTGTCCGCACTGTGCAATCAGTGAAAACAGCATCTTGCACAATGGGAGCAGGCTACAACGCAGATCACGTAGTGCTACGTGTAGCTCGCATAGTGCGAAGTACACTTTGCGTAGCTTCGTGTAGCGCTACTTCGCGAGCAACGCCCAGCCCTACAAATTACGCAAATTTGACACAGCAATAATGAGCTTCCTGTTACACCAATATGCTGGGATGGCCTACAAGCTGAAAAGAATAATAGTGGCCATTTTATATTGGGGAGTATGCCTTCTCATGTCTCAGTAAAGTGATCTCATCCTACAAATGTTTGGAGAAAGAGATTTCCGCTTTTCGCCCACTTTTCAAGAAACTTCATGCTAAATGTGGGATACTGGAGCCAAATAGCATGTTGATGATGTTGAATGGGAAGTTGGCTGAATGCTATGAACCTGATAATTATGAAGATTTTAAGGTAACCTAGACCCATGGAGATATATGTGGACAAGTCAGGATGCCCAGTGACATCCCACAGAGCCCAACTGACACATTTCCACCTTGACAGCCGTGAAAGTGGACATCTGGCTGGGAGAAGACCCTGCGTGCATTCTGTTATAGAACGGCAGTGCTGGATTGTGGAACCATTTGAAAATAAAACATTGACTAATCCTGTTTGCCATTGAAGTCATGAGCTGCTGCTGAATGGTCAGCATAAATGGTGTGATATACTGTTGGTGCAGGGGTTATCAACAGTAGGCACTGTGTCTCTTCCACTAGCCAGCCACATATGCTGCTCACGACTTGAAGTGATCCCCAGGCAGATATGTATTTGCAAATATAAAGATAAAGACACTGGAGTCAATTTAAAAAAAAAACTTCTATTATTGATTTTCAGCAAGTTGTACAGGTAATTTTCTTCTGTCTATAAACTTATGCATAGCATCACAATGACAATTGTTTGAGCAGTTTAGGTGGGGCATCAGGATATAGCAAGTACAATAAAGTTAATGCAATAATAACAGTATTCGCCTGTGGTTCCGCAGGAGGATAAAAAGAAGTACAAACATGTTTTCCCTTAAATTACACAACAACTAGAATATTAACTCAGCAAAGAAGAAATAAAAGGGTTTCAAACTCGTCTGCCAGGTCCAGGTTTAGCCTTGGTCGTTAGTGAGTTGGGGCATAGGGGCGGGAAGGGGGACGAGGGTTCAGGCGATGTCCACAGCCCAGATCAGGGCACTTGCCAGGGGCCAACTTGCGACACTAGGGTGAATGTTCATTATAGATCTGGTCCAAGAGAGAGCGAGCACTCCAAACCATTGCTGTTAATCCTTCCCGGCATCCACCCTTATTATTTCCTCATGCAAGAACTGTTGATCACGACAGTCATACAAAGAGAGATCAAAGAAGGTGGTGTCTCTGACCACTCTCTGATTCAATTCGAATTGGAACTTGGAAATTTGGTGCTTCCCATGCCAATTAAAAAATGCCTGTATGCAGATACAAGCTCACAAAATGTAAGCAGGAATTTGGATCCCTTGTATGCACTTACATAGATAAGACTGGACGAGTAATTTCTTCAGCTCAAGTACTGTTTGCTGTTTGCAAAGGGACATTTCTTGCTGCAAGATTTTGTGCTAGCCAATAGTAAGTCTGGAGAAGAAGAAGATCATTTAGAACGGGCCATTAGGTCTCTCACTTTTCAATAGAACAAAACACAAACCTCTAAATTTAGACTCAAACTATAGTCTATGAATTTGTACTCAATGCCCACAGGCTAAAATGGTGATACCACTGGTTCACAGTAGAGACTGAATCCAACTGATGCATGGAGACAAAATCTCCGACGCATCTGCTGATTTCTTTGAAATGTTATATAACTCATATCACACGGATACCTCTGTCACGTGGGGAGCCTTTCTGGCATTCCTCAATTTAACAGCATTATCTCAGGTGGTAAGGAATCCTTTCTGGCATTCCTCAATTTAACATCATTATCTCAGGTAAGAAGGAATCTTCTCAGGGGGAAAGACAACCTTGGAGGAAATAATGACTGCTACATATGATCTCCCTACCTCCGAATCGCCAGAGGACTTTGGCTTCCCTGTGGAATATTGTAAATTGGGAAATACACTCCTTGCTCTTATGATCTATGCAGCCTTCAGGGAAGCAGAGCCCACGAGTGTGTTAGGGACAATAGCCAGCAAAACTGTTATGTTACGTACACCCAAAGAAGGAAAAGGCATTATGCAGTAGCAGGTATTGCACTATTTCACAGATCAATTTCACTGATCAATCAATCAATCAATCAAAAAATGTGTAGAGCGCGCTACTCACCCATTAGGGTCTCAAGGCGCTGGGAGGGAGGGGAGTCGCTACTGCTCGAACAGCCAGGTCTTGACTTGTTTCCTGAAAGAGAGATGGTCCTGGGTCAGCCGTAGGGGGGTGGGGAGGGAGTTCCATGTCTTGGCCGCCAGGTAGGAGAAGGATCTTCCTTCGGTGGTGGCTTTGCGAATTCATGGGACGGCGGCTAGAGCAAGGCTGGCGGATCGAAACTGGCGGGTGGGTGTGTAGAATGTGAGGCGGCTGTTGAGGTATTTGAGGCCCATGTCGTGGAGAGCCTTGTGTGCGTGGGTGAGTCTGAAGGTGATCCTCTTGCTGACGGGGAGCCAGTGCAGGTCTTTGAGATGGGCAGAGATGTGGCTGTGATGGGGGATGTCCAGAATGAGTCCTGCAGAGGCGTTCTGTATGCGCTGGAGTCTTTTCTGGAGTTTGGCTGTGGTTCCAGCGTAGAGGGTGTTGCCGTAGTCCTGTTGGCTGGTGACGAGATCCTGGGTGACTGTCTTCCTGGTGTCGGTGGAGATCCACTGGAAGATCTTTCACAGCATGCGCAGGGTGTTGAAACAGGATGACGAGACGGCGTTGACTTGCTTGGTCATCGTGAGGGATGAGTCCAGGATGAAGCCAGGTTGCGTGCATGGTCCGTGGACTTGGGGGCGGTGCCCAGTGCAGAGGGCCACCAGGCGTCGTGCAAGGCAGAGGGGGATGGTCCCAGGATGAGGACTTCCTTCTTGTCTGAGTTCAGTTTCAGATGGTTGAGATTCATACATTCTGCAACGTCTTTCATTCCTTCCTGGAGGCTGGCTCTGGCGGTGGTGGGGTCGTTGGTGAGGGAGAGGATCAGCTGGGTGTCGTCAGCGTAGGAGATGATGTTAAAGTAGTGTTGGCGTGCAATGGCTGCGAGAGGGCTCATGTAGACATTGAAGAGGGTGGGGCTGAGTGAGGATCCTTGAGGAACTCCGCAGGTGACTTCGGTGGCCGCGGATCGGAAGGGGGGGAGGCAAACTCTCTGGGTTCTTCCGGCGAGGAACGAGATGATCCATTCCAAGGCCGCTCCTTGGATTCCGGTGTTGCTGAGGCACCGTATCAGGGTGCGGTGGCACACGGTGTCGAAGGCTGCTGAGAGGTCCAGGAGGATGAGGGCAGCTGTAGCCCCGTTGTCAAGCAGGGACCTGATGTCGTCGGTAGCTGCGATGAGGGCGGTTTCGGTGCTGTGGTTTGCTCGGAAGCCGGACTGCCAGGGATCGAGGGATCTGTTAGTCTCGAGGAAGGCAGAGAGTTGTTTGTTGACGGTCTTCTCAATGACTTTGGCAGGAAAAGGGAGAAGAGAGATGGGGCGGAGGTTCTTGAGGTCCGTGGGGTCCGCGGTGGGTTTCTTCAAGAGGGCGCTGAGCTCGGCATGTTTCCAGCTCTCCAGGAAGGTGGCGGATGTGAAGGAGCTGTTGATGATGTCCCAGAGTTGGGGTGCGATGATGGAGTCAGCTTTTTTGAAGATGTGGTGTGGACAGGGGTCAGTTGGGGAGCCAGTGTGGATGGTGTTCATCATGCGGGTGGTGTCTTCGGTGCTGACCGGGGTCCAGGTGCAAAGGGTGGTGGTGAGGGGCGCTGGTTCGGTGGTGGGGTGCGTGGTTTGTTCGCCGAAGCTGTTGTGAATGTCGGCAATCTTGTGGTGAATGAACGAGACGAGTGAGTCGCAGTGGTCTTGCGATGGTGTAAAGTCGTTGTTGCAGGCGCTGGGGTTGGAGAGCTCTTTAACGATGCTGAAGAGTTCCTTGCTGTTGTGGATGTTGTTGTCCAGTCTTTCTTTGAATGTTGTCCTTTTGGTGGTGCGAATCAGCTGGTGGTGTTGGCGGGTGGCGTACTTGAGGGCTGTCATGTTTTCTGCTGTCTGATCGCGGCGCCAGGCTTTCTCGAGGGGGCGGCAGGTTTTCTTGGAGTTTTTGAGGTCATTGGTGAGGTTTTCTTGCTGCCGGGTCTGCTGGTAGAGTTCTTCAGTGGTGCAAGGTCATTGGCGCAGTTGGTGAGCCACTGTGTGAGGTTGTGGGCTGCTTCGTTGGGGTCCGTTGTGTTGGTGGGAGGGTTCTGGCTGGGGGAGGTGGTGAGCTGGTAGGCGGTGATCTTGCTCCAGCTTCTGTGGGGAACCTGTTGCAGGTGGTGGGGTGTCGTGGTTCTCCTGAAGTTGAAGTGGATGCAGCTGTGATCTGCCCAGTGTAGTCCGGTGGAGTGGCTGAAGGAGATGTGCTTGCTGGAGGAGAAGATGGGGTCTAGCGTGTGGCCGGCGTATGGCGTGGGGGTGTTCACCAGTTGCTTGAGTCCGATGTTGAAGAGGTTGTCCAGCAGGGCGGCGGTATTGCTGTCATTGTTGTTCTCCAGGTGGAAGTTGAGGACCCCTAGGAGGATGTAGTCAGAGGAGGTGAGGGCGTGCAGGCTGACGAAGTATGCAATGGCTACCCTGAATTGTGTGCGTGGTCCCGGGTGTCTGTAGATAAGAGTGCCTCTGAGGTTAGTCTTGGGGTCGGTGTGTATCTGGAAGTGGAGGTGCTCGGCGGCGGTGAGGGTGTCATCGGAGTTGGTCGTGATGCAGATGGTGTTTCTGTGGACGATGGCGATGCCTCCTCCGGTTTGGTTGGCGCGGTCCCTCCGGGTGATCTTGTAGCCATCCAGGATGGCGATGTCAGGGGCTGAGGAGGCGTTTATCCAGGTTTCTGTGAGGAAGGCGACGTCTGGTGATGTTGTGTTGAGGAGGTTCCAGAGTTCGACGGCGTGCCTGTGGATGGAGCGGGTGTTGAGCAGGATGCACTTGAGGTGATCGTTGCTGGCGCTTGGCTTGGCGGGTGCAGTGCAGGTTCGGAGGCAGGTAAATTTGCAGGCTTGGCAGGTGAAGGGTCCGTGGGTGCGTTTCGGGGTGGCTCGGTGATAGGCGGGGTTCCAGCCGGCGTTGAGTGCATGGAGGGTGGAGGCATTGTAGGTCCACCAGGTGGGCTGGCATCATCGAGGGCCAGGGGTCCTGGCGCTGGATGCAGTCCAGGCGCGGACAGGCTTGCATTTGGCACACCTTCGGCGTGCCAGCGGCGTGCTCGCTGCGCGGTCGCTTCGTGGTCTGCAGCGGAGTGTTGACCAGAGGGAGGGTCAGCTGGGCGGCGGGAGCGGGGCGGAAAATGGGGAGAGAGGTGTGTCAGGGGGGCAGGGCCTCAGGGAGGCAGCTGTGGGAAAATCGGCAGAAATCGGCAAGGAGACCAGGGAGCAGGCGGCAGCGGCATGAGGGCGACCTGACCTGAAGGCAGGGTCAGAGGTCACTCCCTGCACTGCTGTGCGAGCCCCTTAAGAGTTCTGACCGGAGGGAGGGTCAGCTGGGTGGCGGAAGCGGGGCGGCGAATGGGGAGCGAGGTGCATCAGGGGAGCGGGCCGCGGAGAGGCATCGGCAAAAATCAGCAATGAGACCAGGGAGCAGGGAGCAGGCGGCAGTGGCGTGGGCGAGACCTAACCTGAAGGTGGGGTCAGAGGTCGCTCCAGGTATTGATCAATTTAAAAATCAATACAACAATTTAGATGTAAAGGTTTTGGCCAAATCATTGGCCTCAAGATTAAGCAAGGTGATCCATATACTCATATACAACTCTCAAATCAGATTCATGTTTAGTAGATTATACTGGAATCAGGTATAGCTCTTCTTTTCTCTTCTTTGTTAAGCTAGAGACCACTCTGGCAATGTCTTGGCTTTGTTTCTAAATGCAGAAAAAACCTTTGACAGAGTTGAGTGGGGTTACCTTTTCCATACTCTAGAGAGGGTTGATCTAGGGTTGATGTCACATCTACTATAGCAGTTAACTCTCACAGGATAGCGAAGCAAAGCAGTCCAAGGCCTACTCAGTGGAGGTGGTGTGGGTTAGTAAGCAACCCGAATGTGCTGGTACGCAACAACAACTTTCATTAAATCATTGTCCATTCTTTGCTTTTTATTACACACATTACTAAATGTACTGCACTAAATTATCGAAACAAGTAGATTATAATACCTTTGGTAACACCCTCATATGGCATTACACCAGAAGTGGGTCCTGAGCCCTATAATCACAATACCCCACCCATACAGGATGCAATATAACCATATAAGGGGATTTTATTATATATATCACACACCTAATTACTTTGTTAGGGTGTCACCACAGTAATAGGAACAATTACATCTCATAATGTATATTTACATACAGCCTAATTCATAAAGCCTAAGTCGGCTCGCAAAGGGCCAGAATCTGAGAATCTGGCCCTTTGCAAGTGCAATTTTTGCTTTTGGGATTCATCATCCCAAAAGCAAAAGTCTCTATTTAAGAAATCGCATATTTGCGAGGAATTGGATTTAAGGAATCTCTAATAGAGATTCCTTAAATCCAATTCATCAACCAATTAGAAAATGCAAAATCTCAATATTTGGTCGCAATTTACCACCAAGTCTGACTTGGTGGTAAATTGCGAAAAAAGAGTAAAAAGCACTTTAGTGCATTTTTTTCTTTTGCATGTTACACACACACATGTACTTTGGACATGTGTGTGCGCAACACCTGTTCAAATGTGCATTTAAGGGGTGCTACAGGGTGTCCTTTGGACACCCCTGGCACCCTTCAAATCGCAATCTCATTTGCGATTAGCAAATTGCTAATCGCAAATAAGGAATACTCCCCATTCATTCCTATGGGCCTTTTGGCCCATAGGAATGAATGGGGAGTTTTTTCCTTATTTGCGATTAGCAATTTGCTAATTGCAAATAAGGAATTTGTAGGAATCGCATTTTATTTTGCGATTCCTACATGAATACCGTTTTGCAAGTCTCTAATAGCGATTCCTTATGATTCTCTATTAGAGACTCGCAAAACGGTACCTTGATGAATCAGGCTGATAGTCCTTAAACTGAATGGAGACGTAGAAATACTTAAATGTGTTCAGTATTTTAGTAAATATTGTATTTTTCATCACCAATATTATCAATTAAGCATTTTCAAAACAACATCATGGTGGTCAAAGCTTTTTTTCATACTCAACAAGCCACATTATGTAGTTATAGAAACAGCCACAAATGATGCCTACACTCCTAAGCTCATGATAAATTTCCAGCTCAGAGTGCTTGAAAACATCAAGAAACTCTCACAAGGTTATAATGACATAACCCAAGGAGAATGAGGGTGAGGTTGTCAGGGGCAATCTAGGGGGGCTGCTGCATCCCCCTGCAGTCCATCATAACACCACTGACACATGTTGGTGGTGCCCCTGCCCATTTTGGGGCCACCACAAGAAAGATAGATATGTAAATTTAAGCCCCTCCAGGATAATATGGAGTGCTCCTTGGCCGTTTTTATGAATATTCTTTGAGTGGATTTCTTTTAAGGTAAGTGGGTGCACACTGAATATCATTGTTTCTTTGTTTTTTATGCAGGGCTATTCTTTTTTTGGGTGCCCTCATCCCACCAGGGGCACCCACAGACTATGGGCCTTGTTTGGGGCTGCAGGGGCAGTACCAAGCAGGTGAGTCACATCTTCTTTTCTGTTTCTGCTTTTTTGAGTACAGCTCCTCTGCTGCCCCAGGATGGAAGTTATTTTCCCTTGCACACGTTGATTAACCCAAGCTCCAGACATTTCAATAGGAAAGACAGAGCACAACTAACACACAAGTAATCAGCTGATTGAGCCCAACCAGCAACCATATTTAATGTGGAAATTGCAACAAATAAATTCTGTTCAGCAAATCAATCTTCTTATACAGATGTTCTTAGTTCATACCATGGATACAGGTACAGCCAGCCGACACGTGTTTCGTCGCCATAAAATAAATATGTTACGACTTTTTCAAGGCTGTTGATAGATACACATAAAGAATACCATTAGTTATGAAGATGCCCTCTATCAAAAAATGAATGGAGAGATATAACTCATCCCTTGTTGTTAAGCAACATTTGACTATAACAAAAAAACAAATTTTTCATTTAGTACACAATTTAAATGATCATAAAAGTGCACAAGATATTGTAGTGTAGTTCCTATTTGCCCAATAGGCTCTGCGCATTGGAATAACATAAACAGCAGTGTAGACGTAGGACTGAGGTCATCTAGGTCTCTACTAACTATGTTAAACTTAATTTAGGTTTGCGCCAGCTAGCTCAGAGGTCACTGGAAACTTTCTTGAATGAATAGGGAGAGATGACTTCCCTGGCTTAGACAAGAAGGGATTCAGTTTCCGACAACCGCATAAACATGACAACTTTGCTCCCTCAGAATAAGAGTGTATCTCTAGAGTCGTGTGAAAACAATAGACAACTATTTCACTCAGTCAGCAGTGCATACTTAGTTTCACCAGCGTGCAGAGAAATAGAGAGACGGGCGTTTTCAATAAAAGGTTTTATTTATTGAGCAGTCTTCTTCCTCATTCAAGAGAAATGAATTGCCACAATTGCAATACTTAAAGTAAAGTAAAGTGCGTACAGTAAAAGTAGTATTATGAAATAATACTGTAAAAGCATTGATATGGTTTCTTAGCCATATGATACTTTAAAATGGATAAAATCTATACATACACAAATACATTGACTAACGTACTCAACTGGTGCTTCTAACTAAGCCTACCCCGGTGTACCTGACCTAAGCCTAATACGTGGGAAGGAGTAAGTAAGTATCAGTTTAAGTTAAGTTGGTTAAGATACTTTTACCAAGAATCTGCATCAAGAATTCTCTTAAGGGTTTAGTCAGCTCCGTACCTTGGTAATAGAATGTGGGAGGTCTGGTATCTCTTTCGTCAGGGCTCGATCTCCCAGCCACACGCAAGGGCAGGCTGGAAACACCGGAGCTGGATTTTCTCGGCTGGTGAAAAAGACAGCGTCTCTCTCAGTGCGTCAAACAGGAGGGGCGGCTTCCGCGGGCTCTCGCATCAGCTGGGCTCTCGGGCAAGTAGATGGCTGCTCTGCTCTAAACCACTGTGTGTTTGCTTAAGGCAACTGTTGGCATTTTATACCTGGAAGGTGCCGGGTTTGACGTAAGGTTGGAAATAGGACGTCACTAAGAACTAACAGTTCTTCCAGGACTTCAGGAGTTCTTGTTCAAATCAAAACAAAAGCAGGTGGGATTTTCCCGGGCTGCTGGAGGCTTGGTTTGTTTAAAGAGCGCATTGTGCTTTCTAGGAGTCGATGGGAGTAGCCGTGCTGTGCTTTGGACTGCATGGGCTATTACTGAATATGGATCTGATTCTTAGGATATTATTGATTATCATGCCACAACAGCTGTGGTCACTTATTAAAACGTAACTACCATTAGAAAGTGGTCTAAAAAATGGCTCTATCCGTTTTGCAGGCTTGCCATGCAGGTGACATGAAAGGTTATTTGAAGACCCTTCGCAGGCTCCATGCAAATGAATACCTTGACACAGAAGTGTACCACTTAGTGATTTTTTGCAATTTCTCCCACTAAGAAATACCTCCTTGTTCCCTTCACTATAACATCTGTGTGTATAAGGTAAATCCCAGGATGATTTGATGTATTCTTCACCCAACCTTTCATACTGGCCTGCAGGTATATACTCTTGACAGTATTTAAACTGGAAAGTTGTTATCGGAATTGTAATAGTTCCGTGTATTATCCATTCAATGACAGCTCTTTCTGAGATTGTCAATGGTAATCTCTCGAGTTGTTCAATGCTCAGAATCGTATAGTCTGCTCCTTTTTGTGCCAAACTGATTTGTTTATCAGTAAGGTTAAAGATACCGAGTAATGACGTTGTGTTGATTAAACGCCATGGTACGTAGCCTGAACGCAGATTTTGCAACGTCCAACCAAGCTGTGCAATAGAACGTAATTGAGACTGACCATGTTGTAACATTAGTAAGTCCTGCTCTATTATATCAAAAGCAGATGATACAATGCTGTCCAGTGAATATATTCTGGAGGACAGAGTCGTTAACCCATTGTCCACAACAGAAAGTGATTTTTCCAAATTTATATGATCAATTTCTCGTATTTTTTCTGCTGTCTCAATTTGCATTACTTTCCAAGCTTCGTTATACGCAGCGTTTATACTGGCCGCTATGAAACGTTTTTGATGCTGTTTGCGTGGTCCCATATGAAATCACGCAAGTCAACACCGTCTTAAGTCAAGTGTTGCTTAATTTCAGCCAGTGTAGATTTATCTAGCCACTCATGGCATAGTTTCCCTACACTGTATGTTGTAACTATCTCTGGATGTTGTCTCTGGGAGTATCTAGGGTCTGGTCTGGTCATTTTCAACCCCTTTTTCCAATCAGGATGTGTTCTGCTTTGGTGTAAAATATGGGATACATCTATCTCCACATCTGTAGTGCTGTCACTATCAGTTATGGGTTTCGGAATAGACAATGTATTTACATTTTTTTTATCTTAGCTAGACCAAGACAAGTAGTTTGTTGAATTGTATCATTCAAGAATATCAATTGTTCTGGGATCATGCAGGCCCTAAATAATGCTTCTAGGCCTTGTACTTGCCAATCTTTGGAACCCCAGATCGTTTTTGTTTCAACTGTATTTTTCCAAAATTGGAAACCAAATGTAGACATTTTGTCATAAAATGTTTCAGAATAAATCAGTTTAGTATTTGTCAACATTATTTTCATTCCTGTCCTACTTAACATTTTAAAATAAAACGTTTCTGGATCACTGTTATTAAACCCTGAGAAGTACTGGAATTTCTCATAAAATGTTTTTGAACTGCCTTTTGGTGGAGTTGGACAGTGTTACCACTGGTTATAAGATAAACCATTTCTAGGCTGAGCAGTTTTATGCAAATAGTGATCACCATAATGGTTATAACAGTATAACTCTCCATAATTCGATGAACCCTGTAAGTAATCATGTTCTGTAAATTTTGCTGACATTACTAAATCTGACATCATATTATTAATGTTTTCAAAGTCCCAATCATCTGAGAATGTACTTGGTGTCACATAGTCACTTAATAAAACCTTGAACTGATGTGGATATTTCAAGAGCTCAACCAGGCCAAATATGTCATAATCAGTTCTGTCCCATGCTACCTCACCGGGTATTGATTGGCTGAGATGTTCACAGATGACAGTTCTCTTTTCTCGACGTGGGAGGGTGTGTGAGGCTTTAGGACCAAGTTGATGTTCTGACTTGCTGTGTCCATTGTACTATATTTTCCATCAATTAATGTTCCCAAACAGAGAACCATGATGAGCCAAAGCAGGAGAGTAAGTACACCTAACACAATCCAAAATTCAATCCATGGTGCAATCAGATCTGTTTCTTTTAGTTGGTGAAAAAGTTCAATTACTTTGTCTTTGAAAGTTTTTGTTGGAGGCGTTTCTTCATGCTCGCTTGGATCTTCAGAGAAGTCGTCAAAATTGATGAAGTAGCCAGATGCAGTTCTGTCAATTGTTGGTATTTTTTCCGGATTTTCATTTGCTTTTGCATTTTTCATTCCTTCATTAGCATAGTCAGAGGCTACAACATTGTAGACTGGTGTTTCTTGACGGACTGTTGTAATTTGGGTTTCAAGAGGCACTAGTTCCATGGCATTATTGCACAGTCCTTTTTTATTCACTGCAGTTTTATCAAATGTGATTAGTCTCTCAGTATGAGCCTCTTGGATTTCGGTATTCTGCTATTTCTTGGGAGTCCACTTGGCCTACTACTTATTATTGGCCACATGATTGTGGTTTTACCAGGTCAATGGATACAACTCTGTTCTCCCTTTTACCAGCAAGGGGCGGTAGTACAACTGATCTTGTTCCGCTGATAGTAAGACAGGTACTGCTTTTCTGTAAGAAGGCCCAAATTCCTTCTTTACCACGATCTTTTCTCTGACCAGATCCCCAATCCTTGGAATCCAGACAGGTCTTGCTGGGACAGGTGGTTTTTCTTCAGTGGCTGTCGGCTGTTGTTTCAACTTTATGTTACTCAGATTTTTTCTTGTTTCATTTAAATCCTGTAAAACAGCCAAATGATCTTTGATATCAAAGGATTTTTCTTCTACCTCTGAAGTGTGACTATCAAGATCCTGAATAAGCATTCTAGTTCCGAACAATAGTTTGTATGGAGTGAGACCTTTTAGAGAATTTCTTGGCACATTATTAAGACTACATTAACACTTGTTAAATGTTTGACCCACCCATCACCCGAACCTAATACCCTCGCCGTTATAGATTGCTTTATGTCCCTGTTTTTTCTTTCCACAACCGCATTTCCCTCAGGATGGAGGGGAGAAGTGTACCGCAATGCGATGCCCATGCTGTTCATGGCCTCTTTGTGAGCTGGAGAGCTAATCACAGGACCCTGATCAGAATTTAGCATGCCAATTGCGTATGTGCCGATAAAGACTCGCAAATCTTTTATAACAGTTCTGGCGCCAGCCAAGTGCTGGTGCCACATTTTAAGTGAATTAAGTCTTTATTAATTATGGGACGCATTTCTCCGTCTGGATTTCGGCGCTATAGACAGCCTGATGCTATCTAATAGTGGTATCTGAGCCACAGGCTGGTACGGTTCACAACTTTGATCTCTGTTGCTTTTTGCACAATTTTTTGCAAATTTGTAGATATCTACGCTCATTCCCGGCCACCAGTACTCTGATTGTAGTTCCATCAGAGATTTCAGGATCTCTTGGTGCCTCAGACCCAATCCCATATGTGCGTCTTCAATCAAGAAAACTCTCCGGTTCGTGTTTGAAATTACTCTATCCCCCACTCCAGGGATTCGAGCAAACGGAACAGAGTTTGCATCAATTATGTATGTATTACTGAGTGGATAGTTGAGAGGTAATGCTGCATAATCGCCTTTTGATGAGGCTTTTACTGCCAGCATGGTTTCCCCATCTATGTATTTTTATGAACGCTTTTCAGTGGCTATGGAAGCCGGTTGAACCGCTTCCGCTGTGGCTGTGTTAGTCAATTAATTCCCTGCAACGTGAACGCCATTACGTCGATGACTCAGTGTGTGTATCACGTGAGTCTTTCGTAGTTCTTTCTTTACAAGAACTACTTGTTCCCAAAGCATTTTATGCTTTATTGTGGCACCTGTATCATCTTTGTAACCGTTTTTGATCCATGTCTGCATGTCACTGTTGTATGATTTGAAGCAGAAATACGAATGACACACTATTAGTGTGTGGAATTCGCGATCGGCATTTTCAAGCACCATCTTTAAAGTTCTTATTTCAGCTCGCTGAGCTGAACATTTCCTGAGTGATTCAGTTTTTGTAATCATTGGTTTGAATTTACCAGAGCGCCAGCGACCTTTAATAATCGCGCACGCTGCATTGTAGGATTTCTTTTCTACATCGTAGTGTTGTGCGAATCTGTCCATATAGATTACGCAGGTATATTGTTCTACAGGCAGAATTTCAGCTGGCAGAGGATATTCTCGTTCATATATTAGATCATCTAGTTTTTTCAGTTTTGGGTCAAAATAGTATTTCACGTCTTCTGTAGCAAATGAATGGTCCCATTCTATCCATTTTGGATCTAAAGACCATTTTAATCAGATTACGTGGACTTGTTAACGTCTCAAGGGCTGGTTCTGATGAGAAAATAGCTATTCTTCTGACTTGGGCTAGGGCTCTTTCTTTTGCTACAGCAGTTTGAACTGGTCAGAATTTTTTCTGTAGAGCTGAATTTCATTTCAGCTTCAGTGTACAAATGTGATTTGTAAGCTATAGGTACCGTTTCTCCCTCATTAGAGGTCAGGTATGTGAATCCGTATCTTCCTGGGATGACTCGGATTACAAGATTGCGTATGTTTTCGCGAGTTTGTAATTTGGTTTTAGTTAACATGTCTGTTTGCAATGATCTCAAAATCTCTGTGTGTTTCTGAGTCCAATTGATTTGTTTGAAATCTGGTCTTATTAATTCATAGAGAGGTTTAACCCTTTCCGCATAATTTAGAATGCATGTTCTTCCGAAATTCAGAAAACCTAGTATTGATTGTAAATTCTTCAGCGTTTTTGGTGCTTGGAGTACAGCACATTTCTCTAAGAAATTGTCTGCCAGGCTTTTGCCTTCACTTGATAATTCATATCCTAAAAATAGAACAGTTAGATGGGCAATTCGTGACTTTTTGAAGTTGAATTTGTAACCCTCTGACGCAAACCCAAGTATTATGGTGTTCACCCTTTTTAAGTGAGTCTCCAGGTCATCACCTGTGAGATAGATGTCATCGACATAGGAAAATGCCTCATCATCATATATTTGTAGTAACTCTGTTACCCTTGCTTAGAATAATCCTGGGCTATTCTTGAATCCCTGTGGGAGTCGGCAAAATTGTTTTTGCGATTCCATTATTGAGAAAGCGGTCAAATACCTGCTTTCAGGTGCAATGTTCTGACAGAAGAATCCATTAGAGATATCTAACGTCGTTTTATATTTTTTTGCGCACAATTTTATTCATTAGTGCTGCACTATGTGAGTTTTGTACTGGAAATGTTTTACCCTAGGAGTTAAGGTGTCTGTAGTCTAAAACTAGACGATATGAATCGTCTGGCTTGGAGACAGGAAACAAAGGATAGTTCATTTGAGAGGTGCATGTTTTGATCACCCCTTGATATTCAAGTTGATCTAATATCCCCCTGACTTGCTTTTTAGCTTCTTGTTTAACTGGGTACTGCCTATGTGCAGCGGGCTGATTTTTTAACTGGATTTTGTGGTGAGGTGAATCCTCATCCCATCCTACATGATTTTTATATAAGGCAGGAGCTTGGGTCACTGCCCATTTTCTTGCCAATGTGTATTTTTTATGAATCGAGATATGATTCGAGAAGGCAGGCATATTAATTTCTTCGCCATGAGGGCACTCCCTGATAAACTCTGGGAACAGAGTTTCAGAGTCTCAGCTAACAGAATGTCATAGCCTTTTGAAAGTTTTTCCCAAAAGAGACCTTTTATTTTCCTAGTTTTATCTCCCTCTATACGTAATGTTATTTTGTATAGTTTATGGGGCACACTAACTCGTGTGTCTGCAGTTTCCACCTGAATGTATTCATTCGTGTCCACTGTCTCCAGAAGATTCATCAGGCTCTTGCGAGCTATGGTCACTTCTGCTGCGCTGTCTAGCATTGTCTGTGCCCACTCTCCGTTTTTCAGTTGTGCCCTCAGAATTCTCGGCATGTTTAATTTTAATACTTGCTACCTTCTTTCTGGGAAATTGTAATTTTTTACTTTGATGAGCAGGTACCTTGTCTTTGGACTTGACGTGCTCTTCTCTGTGTTCTGACCGTCCTCTTCTTTCCGATTTCTGTGAGGAAGATCGAGAAAGATTGAGTGAGAAGGATCGAGAGGGACGTGATCAACATCTTGATATCTGTCAGGTTTTTTTATTTTAACCCTATCTCTAAGGTTATATCTTTTTTCAGAGGGCTCCCTTTGGGGAGACTTGTCTTTTTGGCCTGGAGATCTCTCTCTCCGCTGAGGAGACCTTCCTCTGGACTCGAAATGTTTTTCCCTGGGAGTGGATTGTTTATTACCATCCCAGTTTTTTTTAGGAGTTCTTAAATTATTTTTAATAAATATTTTTTCAGGATTTTTCATCAGTTGGGGTTTTACCGGTTTCCCACCCAAACTATCTCTTGCTAGCTCTTCATAGGATTTTTCTATGATTCTGGCAAGTTCAAATTGTTGTTCTGCTATGTCTGTTTCCTTCAATTTCTTGAGGTTCTTTATATCACCCATTGCCAATTGAACTAATTCTCTATATGCCTTTGTTAATTCTTTTAGTTTAACTAGGAGTTCTTTGCTTGACATTATTTCGTAGTCTGGGTGTGTTGCATAGTTGCATAGGACCGGCCCCGTTGCTTCTGGTCCACCTAGTGGATCGAGCCTGGTGATGTGATTATTATGTTTTAGGGCGCCATTAAACCAGAGCAGGTGCTCTTGGTAATTTAGTGGGATTTCAACGTCCTCGAAAGGAGTGTATTCATCTGGAGGTTCCTCTATTTTGTAATAGTGGGAGTCTTTTGTCACAGCGTGTGCTGCTGGAAAATGTATCCATGAATAGAATACCTCTGTCTGCCGATATTCATGTGCCTCAACCACGAATATGACTGTACCACCTTGTGGTGTCAGTCCGTTTTCAGTAAGTTTAAGAGTTATAGTTCTTCTTATATTGACCGGAATGATTATAACACTCGGGTCATTTTCTTGGAGGGTTGTGTCTTCCTCCAAGAGTCGAGCTGCTAAGGCTTCTCTTTCTCTCTCTTCGTCACTTTCTGACATTTTACTGACTGAAAGTTTTCTTTTGCAGGTTGAGTTTCAAGGAAACAAAGATTAGGTGCACAATATTTTGGAACACTGTATCCTTCAACGTTGATCAAACCAAAAACTAAGACATAGGATTCTCATCCTACTAAGTTCCGACGGATATTAACCTTTCACCCACTCCAGACGTCTTTTGGAGTTTTTACAGGAAAAAGGGGTTCTGTGTGAAAAAGCATGACTGAGTTACTCTAGAGTCTTGCGTTAGATTATTGCCTTACCAAACGTTGGGCGCCATGTAGTGTAGTTCCTATTTTCCCAATAGGCTCTGCGCATTGGAATAACATAAACAGCAGTGTAGACGTAGGACTGAGGTCATCTAGGTCTCTACTGACTATGTTAAACTTAATTTAGGTTTGCGCGAGGTAGCTCAGAGGTCACTGGAAACTTTCTTGAATGAATAGGGAGAGATGACTTCCCTGGCTTAGACAAGAAGGGATTCAGTTTCCGACAACCGCATAAACATGACAACTTTGCTCCCTCAGAATAAGAGTGTATCTCTAGAGTCGTGTGTAAACAATAGACAACTATTTCACTCAGTCAGCAGTGCATACTTAGTTTCACCAGAGTGCAGAGAAATAGAGAGACGGGCGTTTTCAATAAAAGGTGTTATTTATCGAGCAGTCTTCTTCCTCATGCAAGAGAAATGAATTTCCACAATTGCAATACTTAAAGTAAAGTAAAGTGCGTACAGTAAGAGTATTATTATGAAATAATACTGTAAAACCATTGATATGGTTTCTTACCCATATGATACTTTAAAATGGATAAAATATATACTTCACAAATACATTGACTAACATACTCAACTGGTGCTTCTAATTAAGCCTACCCCGGTGTACCTGACCTAAGCCTAATACGTGGGAAGGAGTGAGTAAGTAGCAGTTTAAGTTAAGTTGGTTAAGATAGTTTTGCCAAGAATATGCATCAAGAATTCTCTTAAGGGTTTAGTCAACTCCGTACCTTGGTAATAGAATGTGGGAGGTCTGGTATCTCTTTCTTCAGGGCTCGATCTACCAGCAACCCGCAAGGGTAGGCTGGAAACACCGGAGCTGGATTTTCTCGGCTGGAGAAAAAGACAGCGTCTCTCTCAGTGCGTCAAATAGGAGGGGCGGCTTCCGCGGGCTCTCGCATCAGCTGCGCTCTCGGGCAAGTAGATGGCTGCTCTGCTCCAAACCACTGTGTGTTTGCTTAAGGCAACTGTTGGTATTTTATACCTGGAAGGTGCCGGGTTTGATGTAAGGTTGGACATAAGACGTCACTAAGAACTAACAGTTCTTTCTGGACTTCAGGAGTTCTTTTTCAAATCAAAACAAAAGCAGGGGGATTTTCCCGGTCTGCTGGAGGCTTGGTTTGTTTAAAGAACGTGTTGTGCTTTCTAGGAGTCGATGGGAGTAGCCGTGTTGTGCTTTGGACTGCATGGGCTATTACTGAATATGGATCTGATTCTTATGCCTTTATCAGGATATTATTGAATATAACCTCACAAGGGCATAAATCGGGAATATCGAATTAGGGTCCTAGATATAAACACGACAATATAACTTGCAATGAATTGGAAGATCCCAAATTCTATACTGAATTTCCAATTAGCACAAGTAGTGAAATAGATACTGGTCATTTTATTAGAAGAAGCATGCAAAAGGTGAGGGATATATGTGTCGTTTTTAAGAAACAAATAACAGAAAAAGAGAGAGAAGAAAACAAGACCTATTCTCCTGGCCTGATACCAATATACAAAGTACAGGATCAAATACACCGAAAAAAAGAGAAGGAATAGATGTGATAATGAAGACAAAGAAGACAAAAAGAAATACAAAAGTTAAAAGAATTATAAGTACTCGTGATGTACCTTTAGCAACATTTTCTTGTCACTTCTGGGAATCAGTAAACTCCAGAAGGATCCATATGTCTCGTTACCGGATTTAATAGTCCAGGCACGCGAACAGAAGAGTAACCAAAAGGTATAGGTCACTCAAAGACACCGTCAATGTCCTTTTCAATAAAAAGTATTAAAGAATAATGTTAAGAATAGACAAGCTAAAAGCTAATCGGTTTAAGGCAAGTTACATAAAACTCTTCCAATATCTACCTCTATTTAGTCTCATAATGGGTCAGACTGTTAATCAACTATTATTAAAAAGGTCCCTGATCAAATGGTTATAACTCCGCGATTTTACACTCCAACCTATATATATAGGTAGTTTGAAAGTAGACAGGAAGTTAACTCATGTGCAGAATCCCGATAACGAATCCTGCTTAATTCACCCCCACATTTAATTTAACAGGCTATGCCTTAGCAAGCACTTACTTTAAATATGAAAGTAGGTAGTATAAAGCTGATCGTCTTTCTTAGTAAGTATAATGTCCGGCTTGAAGTTTAATTAGATTTGGGCTACGAGAAAGCGTAGAAAAAATGAAAGATTTGGTCAGTGATCTTTTTTATGTATAAAGACTAACTTGATCCAGTGGCAAAACCAGTTATTCAGCTAGCCAAATCATAATTGACCTTAGTAAGCCCAATATACCATAACCCGGCCATAAATAATGACCCTCATTATGTCACAGAAAAATTGATTAAATCGTTTGATTCTTCACTTTAAAAAATCCTACGGGAATTGGGAGAGAATAAATGGAAAAGGAAACATATTTAATCCATAAATCACCTCTCCTCACAGTCACTACTCCAATAATAAATATAAAGAGGCCCTAGTTGTTCCCGGCTTATAAACAACTCCTATTGCTGGTTGTCATACAAAAATCATGTTACTAATTACAGAAACAGATAGAGTGGTAAATCACCTTTCACTGGTAAGTTTTGCGAGAAAGAGGCCTCTTATACGTCCATGATAATGCTAGCTCTCAAAGGTCTTCCCGAAGTTCTATACTTGCATTCACGCCGTCGTGTAAAGCCCAGATCTAGCCCCACAGAAAAATACAAAATAGTGCAACCTTGTTATCTAGTTACACTGAAGCAATTATAATACAACTTCCCCTTTATCATAAATGACCCGAAATGCTAACCTAAGTTTGCGCTCACCTTTCATAAGTACTAACGAACCGTCCTCTCTCTGTGGTAAATTCAGGCGTGTAAAACAGATTCCTTTCCCTCTCGCATTTTTAAAGCCGGTAATGTTACGGCGGGAAATGTATTATTGCGGCGTGGGCGCCGTAACTAGATCATTAAATGCGATGCACGTTTCTACTGCACGCTATAAGCGGCCATGTTTGTAGTTTGTATAATTCCTTCAATAATTCCGACGATAACACAAATCGTAATGGGTATTTCACCTACCTAACTCTTATAATAAAACGTGTCCATCGTAAATGAACCTATAAAACGATGCCCAACACGTAATACAAATTAAATAAAAGGAAATGTCCGAAGAAATGTATTTATAATATCTTGACCCTACTGTCTAAACGATATAGCCAATTCTTTAAAAAAAGGTTTACAGTGTGTAAAGATTAGAAAATAATAGGAAATAGAGCCAATCTTATTTACAAAGTTACATATTATTGGACCACATCAATGTATTTGGAATCCCACAAATATTCATTCCTTGAGTGTTACAGTTATTCACAATAGGAGCATTTCTCAATATACATAATTCCCCCAATTTCTGAGAGTGCTTTCACCAATAAGTTCAATTAATTCATGACATTAATCAGCAAATGGTAAAAACTCCCACAACATGACCATCTAACAGTATATTTGTTAAATTAGTAAATACATTAAAAAAATTAAAATAATTGTCCCATAAGTTATCAAAGCTAACATAAAATAATGAATGTCTCCAGCCTATGATGTTCAGACTAAAGATATGTATGCTTCATCATGTAATGATAGCGCAGGGACAAAAATTGCTTTACATGAACAATGTCAACCAGGTCCCTGGTTACCCCTGTAAGCTCCAGACATGTGCACAGGGGTGGGCACCTTGCATGACCAGGTCTATCTGTGGACACCCTGCGGAATGGCTACTGGGTACCCGTATTATGTGACTTATCCCTCCTCAGAATAGTGGTCCAGGAGTGGGATCCTGGGAACCCATTGTTCATGTGCCGGCCCTCGGGGAGTTTGGGGTTTCCAAAGGTAATCCTGTGCTTGGGGAGAAGGGCTCCAGGCGCACTCCCTTTCCATAGATATTCAATAAAATAAAAGACTGCAGACTCCCAGGCCCGGCCCACCCCAAAGGGTAATCTTTGAAACTTGTGGCAGAGTACCATGCACCTGTTTTTCTTGTTTTTCGGTCTCTGGAGCAAAATTTGGAATAGGAACCTGTAAGGCCAATTTTCATCGTCTTTGACTTGTTTTACTCCTGGTGACCAGCCATAGCCATCTGTAGCATTTTCTGTTATGCCTCCTGGCTAATAAATGGGTGCTGATGATAGGTAGATGGATGTTATGTCTCCCTGCACCTGACCTGTCCTCTGCTTGGCTCCTGGTGCTATTCTCATACTGGTGGAGGCATTTTGATCAGCCCCTCTGCAACTAACTATCAAATCACCCACCCTGACACTCTCCCCCAGTCCAAAGGTTTCTAGGTTATTCAAGGACATCAGTGTGCCAGAGGAGACTAGGGAAAATGCACAGAAGTTCTAGGACAACCATCCAAGATCCTCCAGAAAGGTACATTCTTGCAGCTGTCCCTCAGGTGGCATAAGGTGGCCAGAGCCACTGGCACATGAGAGACGCATCTTAATGGTAGGGGATAGCTGGAGTCAAAGTCCTTATCCATCCTAGATGCATTGGATGACTTTTCCATCAACCTTAGCATCCTTTCCCTGTTGTCTGTCCCAGGTCCAGGGGCTTATCCACTGTCTGTATCTTGTGCAGGGGGTTTTAAGTAGGCATGGAAGGTTTTAGGGGCCAGGCACCCCAGGCTAATAATACCATGCCACATCATCCCCACCCCTATCCCAACCCTCCTGCACAGCACTATGTGGCATACCAAGATAGAGACTTCAAGTTCCTGTAGAAAGAACTCCACTGAGAGCCTCAGCTCCACTCCTTGATGACACTGCTGCCTGATCATTCCCCAAGAAAACTTCAAATGTGAGCCCCATCTGTGTTGGTTCCAGTGGTCTGGGCCTCCTCTTTTGTTCCAGGGCACCTGGGCTGCCACAGTCCAAGTGCATTGTGTGTCAAGCACTGTTATTTGCCATATTGTGTGGGGAGACCATTGATATCTCTCTGGGGAGCAAACCCATTAACTTATCCCAGTAAAAGATTCTGGTTAAGATCTGAAGCATGGAAATATGATAAATCTTGAATTACCTTAAGATCTGGATTCTGTGGATGTGATTTATTGGAGAATTCAAATGTAAACTTGTGGTGCATTTGTATCCCCAGGTTGTTATCTTGCTGGACCAAGTAGGCCTAAGTAGAGCTAAACTAACTTTAGCACAGATTTCTCCTGCACTCTGTACAGAGTGATACTACCACAGACCTTTAATAAGCAATACAGATGTAGACTAATGATGCCCACTCACATTGTAAAGCCTACTCCAGGTCAGTACCAATCCGTGCAGAGTCACTTATGCAACACTATACCTGTGTACATAACCTGACCTGCACATGATGGTAGTCTTACCTGCGTAACCCGCACTTGTGTGCATATGTGTGTGCTCCCATGTTAATGTATAACCAGCCTAGAGTATCTTTCCCTAGCTGCACAGCAGTTCCCTTATCTTAAAAGGCAGACACAGGTGGTTAACATGCTGTATCCAATTCCAGTGACTTTACCGTGGGTGAAACTCATTTACAGTAAAATCCCCAAAACAGACTAATCAAAAGTTTAAAAAACCTGGGGGACTAAATGGTTGGCACCCATTTGCAACAATATGCAGAGGACAAACTGCTTACAATCAATTCCACTGAGTTATCTCTTCCGACTCTACTATCACGGATTGACTCTTTAGCTTACTTTACTTGGTCCAAAGTCAACTCGATTAAACGTGAGGCTTTACGCCTGTCTTGGTTTACCACATAGACATGTATACATGGCTGTAATATAAGATTGGTACTCAAGCGATTAAAATATTTTTGAGTGTTGGCTAATAGGGGACTGGCAAAGATGTTGAAGAAAAATGTGTTCTCTCTAAAGTCCAGGAAGGGCTCTGTAAAGTGGACTCAATTTAATCTATCCCTATTGGCATTATCCTGACAATTAAGGTGATATTTGCACCCCCTATAACTAAGTGCTTATCATGCTAGAGCTGTTTGTACAGAAATCTATTGGACGGCGTCTTATGGCTGCTATCACAGACTTTGTATTGGGGTGCACAACCGAGACTGAAGATGGACCGTTGTACGCTTGCACCAGTTCCAGAGGGCTTCAGCACCCACATATTGCTGCCTATTTTTAGGCAAACGAGTACTCACAGCTGGTGGCTTTTTTGATGCTGACAGACCAGGAGCCCTGATGGTTTGTTGTGGACTTGACTCAACTCAAGTAGGCTGTGAATCAGGCATGATCCCAACCTATAAATCACAGAACTCAAAGGCCATTGATTACCTAATCATTAGGGCAATGATTGCTACATGGAAACATGTCCGTCGGAAGCTTTGAGAAGGTCACTTCTTACACCAAAAAGCAGCCATATGGCCTAATGTGTGAGTCCTCTTTGGGGGCTTGATGGTGCACTAAAAGCAGTGGGGGGAGTGTAGTATCTTGATTCTAGAACAATTGCTTGATGGAGGGACTATGAAGTTTTTTGACACACTTATCACAGAATTTGATGTGCACCTTATATATTCCCAGCACCAACAGTTGACTCACAGCCATAGACGTAAACATAGAAAAGGCTACGTGAAAGCCCTGGCATCCACTACTTTACTGAGACTATACTTAGGAGGCCTGGGCATGTTTCTCTTTTCCCATGACAGATATATGAGAGAGGCTAGATTTAACTTCTCTAATTTAAAAAGCACACCACATCTGGCACTGATCCTCACTTAGTATCTGCCAAGTTGGGCTTCTGAATCACTTTTATTGTCTGAGATGCAATCAGCCTAAGGAAACTGGCAAAAATCCTGCAGCACTATCTCCTGATTCATACTTATTGGGAGAATGTGCGGACTGTGCTGTCTGCTGCACATGGCTGTAGAATTCTACAATTGACCCACATGGCACCCATTTATGACTTCCCTGACATTGAAGGGCTGCCTCAGCATAGTCATAGGCGGCTTGCAACCTCATTGGCCTCTGCTAAGCTCTATGCATTAAGAAAGTCGAGGAAGACTGTAGTGCCTTGTTAGTTGAAGATGATGGATTCTTGGTTACTGACAGACTCTATGAGAACAGTGACATAAGTGTGTGGGAATCAGTGATAGACTTTGTGATGTAGAATTTTCAGTTAATGGTTACACACAGAGGAATAAAGACTTGTAATACCAAACTCTCTGTGTGTGTTATAAATATTTCTGTGTACCCGGGCTGGGAAGGACGCTACAGCTGGTGACGAGAAAGGGGATTACTTAAATCCTGCAACACGAAAACCATGAATGCTCTCCTGGAGACATAGCCATTGTCCAGCATGTTGTGCTTGTGCGCACAACATGTACCTCAGTTGAAGTGAAAATCGATGGTTGGTGTAAGTGAAGTCAAAGCGCAACTTCAGCCAGTGCAATGTCTGTGAAGAAAGTGAAGGTCTTATAGAAAGTTTGTTTTGTTTTTGGCTCAAAATTTGCTAGTAAAGTCGAGACAAGCATAACACAGAGCCGTCATTCATACAGTATGACAACGCTAAAGGCAGCGACAACCAGGCATAGAGAAGCGCTAATGTCATGATTTGCAATACAAAGAAACCCTAAAGGCAGCAGAAACCAAGTACAATGCAAAGAGGTGAGAAGGGTGAAGAATTTGTGCAAGAAACAAAGACGCTACTCACCTCCAAAGAAGATGACAGTTCCTCACAACCAGAGAGTGGATGTGCTGACCCAAATGTTAGCAGGCGGCTTGTGCTTGACGAGGGTGCCGGTCCAAGCAGGCAGTAGAAGCTGCCGAAGTGAGCTACACTCCAGACAGTAGAAAGTTCCACAGGTATGATGCTACTGCATTCCAAAAACCACCGCCTCCCTTCGAAACCACCATTAAGCAGAATATTTGCGACAGATGGACTACCTAGATCGAATCTTTTGATGATTTCATTGCTGCGCAGGAAAAAACAAATAACAAAAACCAAATGACAAAAAGAACATTAAATATTTAAAGAATTTGACTGTGTTCAAAAGAGGAGACCAAGCGATTGTCTAGCAGAAACGGGAACACAAGTCCCTAAACCAGAATTACCCCCCCCACTTGGGAGGGGCGACCGCACAGAGGCTGTACCTCAAATGCATCTACAAATTTCCCTTGACTTGACGGGGGCCCCAATGAACTCGACGCCATTTAAAGGTCATCCGAGGACTCGTGTGAGATGTCTAGAAGGTAGCGTAAACCCCCTCCCCACCCCACACAACTTACCACATCTGCCGTCGCAGGTGTCCTGGCCCCGGGAAATTCCCCAGGAGGGGCCCGTAGCCCCTCCTATCAAGGAAGGGGCCTTGACCGCCTTTCCTTTACTTTCGGCGGCCCATCCTTAGAAGGGACCGCCTCCCCGTTGAGGGGCCAATGGCCACCTCCCCCGGGCGCTCCCATCCGTAATGGGTGACGCCCCCCCATAGGGATCTTCCAATTACTGCTCACCGATCATGACCTTACCGCCCGACCAAAATAAATACGACAATTAACTAAATTACTAAACTAAAAGACAACCATAACTACTTCACGTATGATTACTGATCAACACTAGTGCAAAACTTTATTCGAAAAAACATACTCTAGATGATCATTCTCTTTATTGCATACACAAAAAACACGTCCATCATCACAACCTGTAAGAAATAGAGTTACCACATCAAAACTTTATTTACAAAACCACTTGCTGTCTTCAGGGGCTGGTGGGTGGGTCAAAATTGGCTCTTTGTTCCGTCTCGAGCTCACGTGCAGCGGGGAGGTGCAGCTTCAGAGCACAGGAACAAGAGGATGCTTTCTTGGCTTGTTGCTCCTTTTATCCGTCTTCGGGTGGGCGTAAAACCGCCTCCGCCTGCCCCCCGGGGGCGTGGCCGGCGGCGTCAGCGTCTAGGACAACCCACTCCAGGGCGGAAAAAGGCGCGCCCCGGCTACGCCGCTTCGGGCATACCAGCCGAGACTCGCCTCCCGCCCAAGATGGCCTCCCGGGGGGATCGGGGTACTCCACCATATGTTCGGGGGGACCGAGTGGTCGCCCCTTTCCATATGGCTGAGATACCCGCCACCCCCTCTCGACGCAATCCCCAAGGATGGGAAAACGGAAACGGTTCTGAACTTTTGGAAGGCGGGAGGGAGTGACCCTCCCGGCCGTATTTATTAAAATATGAAACAAAATCAAAACATTAAAATAACAGTTTCATATTATGTACAATTTCATTTCCACATTACGATGTTTGGCTAACCTTAACATATTTCTAATACAAAGGTTCTCCTAGCCGAACTAACATCCTACAAAACATTTAACTTGAAATTGTACATCCTAACGTTAAGGGCCAACGGCAAGGTCGTAACCGGTGTCAGATCCCTAAACCAGAATTACCCCCCCCACTTGGGAGGGGCGACCGCACAGAGGCTGTACCTCAAATGCATCTACAAATTTCCCTTGACTTGACGGGGGCCCCAATGAACTCGACGCCATTTAAAGGTCGTCCGAGGACTCGTGTGAGGTGTCTAGAAGGTAGCGTAAACCCCCTCCCCACCCCACACAACTTACCACATCTGCCGTCGCAGGTGTCCTGGCCCCGGGAAATTCCCCAGGAGGGGCCCGTAGCCCCTCCTATCAAGGAAGGGGCCTTGACCGCCTTTCCTTTACTTTCGGCGGCCCATCCTTAGAAGGGACCGCCTCCCCGTTGAGGGGCCAATGGCCACCTCCCCCGGGCGCTCCCATCCGTAATGGGTGACGCCCCCCCATAGGGATCTTCCAATTACTGCTCAGCGATCATGACCTTACCGCCACAGGCCGGATAGTTGACCGGCTATCCGGACCCCCCACAACAACTCCTGCCTAAAGGTCATGTTTTAAACTCCTTAGCCAATCTATGAGGTCTCCTATGAGTAACTCATTCCCCACCCGGGACAAATGGACCCCATCTCCCAAATACATACTGTCCCCTTTGATACAACCATGCGGGATAGAATGCAGTGTACTTGAACGAAACAATCTACCCAACTTGTTATTTATTTTCTTCACTGAGTGATTCAGAGCAGAAACCGAAATCGCCCCCCCGCCACACTTTTCGTGGAATCATATGGGACCATGCAATTTTGCACCCTGGAACTCTTCTCGCCAACCAACTTACAGTGGAAAGCATTGCCTCGAGAAGCAGTCGTCTACCAGTGGTTACCAAATCATTACCCCCAAGATGGACTATGATTATAGACGGCGGTGACCTTGTCCGCCCTAACAAACCCTCCATAAAATTTTGAAACTGGTCAATACAGAGCCCGCCCCTTCCGTAGAAGGTCACCCTGTACCAGTATTCCCCAGCCACGTGAATCATGTCACCTGCTTTGAATACGTCCGCGGCGCGCCTCACGTATGAGTGGCCCACGACCCACACCACTTTTTCCGCAGCCGGCGATGTTTGACCGCTGGTTCCCAGGTGTCGGGTCGACTGCACAGCCCGCCCCGCCTCGTGAGCTTGCGAAACTGTAAACCAAACAAAAACAAGAAGCGTGAGTACATGATAGCAGCTTCACAACATGTGCAAACGCACATACCTTTTGTAACAATTCGAGGACCAACGCCCCAAACGTTTCACTTTCTCTATACTCAGACCCCTGGCTGTAGCCTCAGTAGCAGCCCCTATCCGGAAGGAATGGGTCCCAAACTCGCCGGGGTTCAAACCTGCGGCCGAAAGCGCCACTGCAAGCACCCGCTGGAACTGAAATCTCGTCAGTGGGGTGGCATCAGCGTGCCTCAACAAGGCCCCTCCCCATGATGACGCCCTCTGTACTAAATATTCCTCTACGCAAACGACAGGGCACATGGGAGATCCGGGAATCCGATGTATTACTACACAATCCCCTATCGCACCCTGATCAGCCTTGGACCTGACAAAGGAGACAGTCATTGTCTCCCCCTTTACCTGAATGTGCTCCCGGCACAGTCCCCCCGCCGTATCCCGTTTGTTCCTCGCCACCAGTTCGCTTACCCGCATTGCCCCATGGAATGCTAACGCAAAGGCGGCCCGGAATAACACTGTTTCATACTGGGATGAACATGTCGCAGGGAGTACGGATAATAACAGGGCCAACCTATCCAGACCTATCGGGTGCCTCTCATCTACTCTGCGACCCTCCAGGCGTTGCCACCCCCGTAGCGCTTTCTGTACCACAAAGGACGCTGTTGGGTCCTGGATCCCATGAGCCCTTGCCATAAAGGAAATGGCGGCCCGATGCCTCTGGGCCGTAGCTACTGACTTGCCTGCCTGATGTAAAGACAGCAAGAATTTTACAACAAGCTCTTCCTGACCCCAAAGCTCCCCCCTAGCTGAACCCAAAAAGGACCAATAGGAACGGAACGCCCCTTCATATGCCTTCCTTGTCCTGGGTGCTAAACTCTCTCCCACGAGGTTTTGTAGTTCGGGGCACCGAGAGACCAGAGAGCTTCGGGAAAGGGTGCCGCCACCGGGTCCGCTGTGGGCAGAAAACCCCAGAAGGCCTGCATACGGAAACGAGAAAGCGCATCAGCCGCTTGGTTCAGCACCCCTGGGACATGTCGCGCCCTAAAGATCACATTCAACTGCATACACAACAATACAATTTCTTTAAGCAGTCTCAGAATCCATTTGCAACGTGCTGCCTGACTATTGATACACTCTACCACGGTCATGTTATCAGACCAGAACACGACAGAGTGATCTCGGAACCCCTCGGGCCATGTTTTCAGGGCCACCAAAATAGGGAAAAGTTCGAGAAAAGCAATGTTACTCGTCAGCCCGCTCTCGTGCCACCATGACGGCCATTTTTGAGCCGACCATTGATTACCGAATATGGCGCCAAAACCTATACTCCCCGCCGAATCTGTCCACAGCCCCAGCTCCTCGGATGACACCGCCGGCTTGTTCCAGACAATTCGACCATTGAAATCCGCCAGAAATGCCAACCAAATGCGCATGTCCTGGCGAATCTCTGCCGAGAGCCTTGTGCGGTGATGTCCCTCTTTAAGGCCGACCATGACTTGTGCAATCGAGCGGGAAAAGGGGCGGGCCATTGGGATTACTCTAAGGGCAAAATTCAACTGGCCCACCGTTTGTTGCAATTGATGCAGGTTCACCTTAGTCTCACGAATACATGTTTCAAGGGATGCCCTGAATTTCAACACCTTCTCTTTGGGCAACCGAAAACAACCTTCCTCCGAGTCGAGCTCGATCCTGAGGAACTCGAGTGAAGTCGAGGGACCCACAGTCTTACCTGGTGCCAATGGCACGCCGAAGTGATTTATTAAGACACAAAACTCTGATAAAGCCTGCCCACATTCTGGATCCCCGGCTGCCCCCAGGAACAGAAAGTCATCGAGATAATGCATCACATGCTGAAAACCCGTCTTTCTTGTGAATACCCATTGCAGAAAACAACTGAACTTCTCAAAATAAGCACAAGATATTGAGCAACCCATTGGCATACACTTATCCATGTAATAGCGACCCTGAAACGTGAAACCAAGGAGACGCTGATCGTCTGGGTGTACCGGGAGCAACCGGAACGCTGACTCGATGTCTGATTTGGCCATCAGCGCTCCGGGCCCCAGGCGATTCAACATGGCGACGGCTTCATCGAAAGATGCATACCGCACCGAACACACTTCCGGGTCTATCGTATCATTCACGGAAAGACCTCGTGGAGCTGACAAATTATGTATTAGCCTAAACTCACCCGGGTCCTTCTTGGGGACCACCCCTAAAGGGGAACAAACAAAGTTAGCAACCGGCGGTAGATCGAATGGACCGGCAACCCGCCCTCGAGTCACCTCTTTCCCAATCTTTACCTGTACCACCGCCGTATGCTGCAGGACCGACAGTTGGTTCTTACAACTTGTTTTACCCTGAAAGTCCCCCACCGGAATGCGGAAACCATACGAAAACCCATCTCGCAACTCCCCTGCGGAGACATGATCCGGGTATTCATTGAGCCAAGGAATCATTGCCATGGTATCAACCGGGGTAGGTAAAGGCGCCCCTCGGACTATTTCAGACCTGTTTGGCGCTTCCCCTACCTCCGTTATCACCCGTTTTGGCTCTGCACATGGTCTCGGGATGAGAGGACTGTCCACAACCCCCACACTCGTGTCTAAATTTGCATGACCCCTGAGGCCTTGTACATTTTCCCCTGTTAAAATTCCAACAAATCCCCTTTTTCCCTGTGTTGCCACTCGACTTCGAGTGGTGCTCGTTACCTGCACCCGTCCGAAAGGGTGTCCCAGAGGTTTGGCGGGAAGACTCCCCCCCACTACCCCCTGACAATGGTACCTTTAACATGCCCGAGTTCTCCATTTTTTGCCAAGAAATGGAGTCATAACAATCCCAAGTTAGAGCTGGATCGTGCTCCTTAGCCTTCCTAAAAATATTGTCATAACAAAACCAATGATTGCCCTCATAAGCCAGAGAAAACTCCATAATACGTGTCTGATAAATAGGCAATTCTGTCAACAACTCAGGCCTTCGCTCACCCATAATGGAGGTGAAAATGCCAAATGCTCTGCCCCAAGTACCTATGTTCTCATCGACTTTAAAGGCGGCCATTTTTGCGCGCCAAACACTCGGATGCATCAGCTCTTTTTGGGCCTTCACATGCTCAATCTCGTAATGGTCAGTAAGCAAAGAAAACATGTTCACATACTTATTAGCCCAAATCTTTTCCTTAATTTCAAGTGGAACATGCTGGGCCACTTTCTCCCTTCGCGAGGGTACAGACCCCTCCCCCGCAATCGGCAGTAGCCGCTTACCTGAACTAGGTGCTGTACTTGCTGCCGAACTTGCGTCTGCCGCGCTCTCAGCCACCGGAGCCTGCGGGGGAACAAAAGATGGTGCCTTCGCAGCCTGTCTAGATTCCTGCAATTGCCTCATCACGCCCTCGCTATCCTTTCCCAACCATGCTGCCAGTTGTGCAGCCAACTCTGGAGGCATATCTTCTCCGTTCACGGGGGTGACTACCACGGGAATCGGGTGCCCCTCCTTCGGAACCAGGATTGGCTCCTCTATCGGTGTATCGGGAACCGGGGTCTCCCCCCCAGGTGCCCCCCTCTTGGACCTCTTGCCTCTCCCGCTAGGGACTACTCCCGGCAAAGCTGGTCTGACGATTCGCTTCGGGCCTCCCTCCCCGTTCTTTTCCGCCATCTGTTTCTTCAAATCAGCAACCTCCTTTATGAGCATGCGGAGCATCTGATCGGTACCGACCCGCTTTCCGACCTTCTTGCCCGGCATTCTCCAACGCAGATATCTGTAAAACAAGAACAAAATTACAACGCTCAAAATTGGCTCTTCGTTCCGTCTCGAGCTCACGTGCAGCGGGGAGGTGCAGCTTCAGAGCACAGGAACAAGAGGATGCTTTCTTGGCTTGTTGCTCCTTTTATCCGTCTTCGGGCGGGCGTAAACCCGCCTCCGCCTGCCCCCCGGGGGCGTGGCCGGCGGCGTCAGCGTCTAGGACAACCCACTCCAGGGCGGGAAAAGGCGCGCCCCGGCTACGCCGCTTCGGGCATACCAGCCGAGACTCGCCTCCCGCCCAAGATGGCCTCCGGGGGGATCGGGGTACTCCACCATACGTTCGGGGGGACCGAGTGGTCGCCCCTTTCCAGGACACATGGTGATGGCTCACTGTCCAGGTAAGTGCATTATGTGAGTCTCTTCCCATTTCAAGCACCTGCCTTGACATTTTAGGCCTGGGCGGTGAACTACGCTTTGCTTGCGTAGTATTCTGCACTCCATGCTACGCAAAGTGCTGAAAACTCTGTTCTGCCTAGTGCAGCAGAGTTTTTATCCTGCTCGTGCTTGCGAATAGTAAGCTGGCGACTGCGAGCTGCCCCTTGGGTAGAATTTCTACCTGAGCGGCAGAAACATCGGCACGATCGGCAGTTCGCACTGCACTCCACCACTTGCTGTTTTTTCTGTAATGTGAACTATGCCCAGGCCTTGACATTTGCCAACTCCAGATGTCAGTAGTGAGACTTGTCCACCTGAGAATCTGGAGAGCCTAAAAACTGTACCAGTGTCTCAGTCACCTGTGACAATCATGGACACTGTTCGATATCTCTGTAGCTCACATGTCTAGATCTGGACGAGTGATTCGAACACCAAAATTAATTAATAAAGAGGTGTGATGTATATATGTCTTATTTGTACTTTTTATTTAACAAAGGGGGAGATGTAGTGTCTTGTGAGTTAGAGATGATAGGACCCTTTCGGCTCTTGATGGACTCCGTAGAACTATGACGTAAGTGCGTGGGTGACAGAATTCATGATGTAGAAGGTTCAGTTAATGGTTGCACGCAGAGGAATAAAGATGTTTAATGCCAAGCTCCGACTGTGTTGTGATCATTTGCATGTACCCGGGCTAGGAAGGATGCTACAAAGCCCATAACACCAACTGGAGATGAGTGGCTGTTGGGGCTGATGAGAGTTGCATTATCTGAACAAAAGGTGCATACAATGAATTACCAGCTGATTACTGATGGACCTCCTGTCCCTGAAACTTAATCTCTTAGTCAACTCGCCAAAGATTTTTTCCCATGGTCATATAGATCTTTATTTGCTGACATGAAGCATTGAAAGGGGGAAAACATCAACGATATATTTCTAACTTGTGAAGCCAATATGACCCCACTATAAGGACCAGGAATCACTGAGTACAGTAAAATAGTTTTGTTTTGGTCTGCCAATCAATCCAGTATATATGCAAACCAAGAATAGACTCAGTGAATGCAACAATACAAAAGGTAAACTGATATATCTCAGTAGGTTAAGGCGCAACAAAATGACATATCAATCTACAATAATCACAGTTGTATAATCACAAATTATCTGTAAAGAAACTTTTGAAATTGAAATTCCTCTCCTCTAACATTAATCAAATATAGGGTCATCCATCAAGGGTTTCTAAATCAGGAGCATAGAAGAAGAACGTGTCAGCATGATCAGACTTTCGTAAAAGTACGAACACAAAAGGAAAACATGTTTAGCATAACAATTCACACTTGCAATAAAAGGCCAAGCAGAGTGGTCTGTACCTCCCTAAATCTAAAGAGAACCTGCTCTACCATCAGCTGTGTGAACACCAATTTGAAAGTAACAAGAGATTCAGAAACGTTCTCACCTCCGTTACACCACCAGGGACAAATCAGAACACTACTTGAGTGATTCTGCAATAAGGCTTCACTTTAGGTTCACATCACCTTGAACTAAAGCTTTGGTTCTCAACCTTGAACAACTTGCCATCATTGTTCTTCATGAACAAGAAGACTTCTTTCAATCATTGTTTCTCTACATTCACTGCAAAGTTTCTCTCAGGCCTCTCTGTCAGCCATCTAAAACAGACATCAAGATTTCATGTTATGCATATGCAAATATCTCTTAAAGTGTAAATGTAAAATGTGAATAAAGAAATACGTCGTCATGTTTAAACTAAACATTAGTGCCAAACCTATATAAATCTGTAGTTCCAACAGTGAATAGATTTCAATTATGTGTTTAAATGCTTCACACATGTTAATAGAATGTAGGCACACACTGAGTATAATGTCAAGTGCACGTATGTAATTGCATCTCTGTGATGTGTAAGGATGGAGTCTAAACTGTGCTGCTACACTACTTTCAGATGTGTATAGGAGCCTTTGTGATATATACCTGGTTTTGACTGCAACAGTGAGTGACTGTAGCAAAGTTGCCATATTGATATGTCCCACGCATATGTGCACCTCTTTAGGTACAGAACGACCCAGGCATCTAAAGGAGATGTGTCTGATATAATAGATGACTATGGGATATGAGTTAGTGTCAATTATTGCATCATATTGTCATTGCCTTTAGTGGTGTTTTAGGGACCTTGGTGACTCTCTGGTTTGTTTATTTGTTCGTGTTTTTCTACAGTAAAACCTGAACTGAACAATGTTGAAAATATTTATTTTGTAACATATTAAGGTAAAGTGAATCATATACCTCAGCTAGGAGATGGCTTCTTCAACCCTTAGTCTCTCTTTTTCCTCCTCTCGCTCACTTTCTACAACATCCTCATATAAATGCACGAAAGATGTATTTGTAATTCTTTTTCGTTAAAAGTGTTCTGCACATTATGTTCCATGAAACTTGCAATACTCTGGAAAAAGTCAAGCATTGCAAATAAACTATATTTTGTATTGAAAAAAACACTGGAATCATAACATTGCCATGAAAAACTAAAAAAAATTGAGTTGGATTACAATAAACCTTTTTGTTATGGCAGCAAGCACAATTTTGAGATTGCCAGCCCATAATGCTGTGTTTGCAGCTTAGTAAACAAAAGGCTTACGGTAACTGAATGACTGTGTCAGCAACTGATTGCAGATCAATATTTTGCTAGCTCTGCTGAGTGGCGAATTATGAAAGTTTTCTGTTTTACAGATAAATAATTCTGATGAGTGGAGAGAAAATAGAATTTATCCAAGAAAACCCTCAAGCTTTGCTGCAGATGAAATCAGTGCAGCATGTGTCATGTCATAATTGCATTTTGCCCCTTCACTAGTTCAATTAAAATATCTGAAAAGTTTACCAGAGTAGATTGAAGGATTGTGGACAACAAAATAATGCTGCGTATTGGAGGTAACAAAAGTTCAGACTCCATCGACATCTTTTTAAACTTGACAAGCCTTTTCTGTTATGAGAGTCTGGCAAAGCAATGCATAATTGATTTCCAATGGTAAAGTTTGTGTCAATGATTTACGGACATGTTTTTCTGACAATAAACATATGAGAACATTAAAGAAATATGATGCAAATGGCCCAGTTGTATACACAGGATACAGTGGGTTGTTATTGTTTTCAAAATATCCTATTCTTGCAGATTAAATCGCTGCTTGAGAGATTCCTCTCCTGTGCTGGGTTCTAATAGAAATGGGTGTGGTCATGACGAGCTCAGCGCGTCATGAGCACAGGAGCACTGTACTGCATGACGAGCTGAGCTCGTCATGAGCATGGAAGGGGTTAAGAAACCGGGGCCATGTCATGATGGGCCATGCTGACGCAGCGCAGAACTGGGGGCATGTTTGATGCACCTGGGGCTTCATTAGGAAAGGGCATACTGTCCCTTTACACAGTTGTGCAGGACAGTGTGCCCTATTGCAATGAATATGCTGCCCTGTGGGCAGAGAATTCAGTAAAATACAGAGCGGCCACGTCACTGCCACTTAGAGCTTCACAGTGCAGAGTTCTCCCTAACGGTGGGCAGTGGTGGCTGGTGACTTTTAAAAGTGGTGAGGCGTAAAATTGTCGTACTGCAGTATGGCGAGCAAGCAAGCTTGAACAACCTACAAGGGGCTTTTGCAAGGTCTTACTAAGGGACATAACATGGTCCTAACAGTGCAGCCTTACATTGAGACTTGCGCGATGCCTTAACTTGTACCTGTCTGGGTCACAGATTTTTCTTATTACGTGCCCCCATATCAATGCACCCTCACTACTGACATAGGATGAATACCTCATGACCAAAGTGGCAATAGAATAACCATGCAGACCTATTTATTTATGCTACAAGGGATTGCTGAAATCTCGGGATACAATGCTGGAAGGCCCCACGAAGAAGAGTATTGCATGTGCGCTCATTTTGCCATGTAAATACTAGTATTGAAAAAGCAAGGGTTCAGAGGTTTACAAATATCCTGACAGCCGCTGACTACCCTCAAACACGAGAGGGAAACAATAACATGTTTGCAACGGTAACTCTAAGGTGTGACATATACACTCAGTTTACCTTATAGCTGTAATGTATATGTAATGCGCGCCCGAGGTCAGGTGTGGATAACGATTAGCCTAACAAAGCTGCTAATTAACCCACCTATGCAAGAGGGAAACAAGCAATACTTTCGTAGGAATCTAAAATATGCTGAAATGACACTCACATCTCTCGTAGGGAGGCAGGGTTGACGATATTCCTTTGCTTGAAAGATCACCAGATCTTTGTTTATTTATTGCACAAATCCAGTCGCGGCTGGGGCGGGGTGATGTCGCGCGGGGGGAATTAAATATTAAATATAAAACAAAACTTACCTCAGTCACCGCCGGTACGGGTCCGCGCCACCTCTGCTACCCGAACCCTTGGCGCCTCATGTCACGAATGGGGACTGGCACCCCCTCGCAGCCAATCCTGGTTCTGCTGCAGCGCCAGGATTGGCTTGGGGCACAGGTTTCTCTACGCCCGCCGCACGCCCATTAGGAGCCCGGAGGACTCCTAATGGGCATGCACAAAAAAGTCAAACGCATGTGCGCATGAGTGGGCACGGGTACAAAATTCATCCTCCATCCCCACTCATGCGCACTTGTGTTGCTTGCCCTGGTGACATCATGTCAGTCAACATGATGCCACCCCGCCCACCCCCTTCAGACTCTGAAGGGAGTGGGTGATGTGATGTCATGCTGACTCAGACTGACATGATTGTCAGTTCTCCCGCCTTGGAGTCTGACTTTGAACTTAAGTAAACTGAACAGATTCTATTTACTTAAGTTCAGAAACGCCGAGGGAACTGCGGGCGGGGGGGCTACGCCCCCAAGCGAATGGATGCACCGCGCCTGACGGTGGGTGCAGTAAGTGGCTACATCCAACTGCAGGGCAGTAGCGGCTCCTGAAGGGAGTGCTGCCGGGTGGAGATGCAGGGCAGGGGGAGGGGGGGGTGGGGAGTAGTAAACTCCAGATTATGGCCTAACAGAGGTAAGTATACAAATAAATATATAAAACAAATTTTGTTGCACGCACTGCATCGCAAACTGCGATTCAGCGCGTGCAAAGACATTTGTTTAATTTATTTATTTGTATAGTAATCTCCGTTAGGCCATAATCGGGAGTTTACTACCCCAAGCCCTGCCACTCCCCTGCCCTGCCTCACTTCCTGGCGGCACTCCATCCAGGAGCCGCTACTGCTGCAGGGGGATGGCTGGGGGATCCACGGGACCCCCTTTGTCATCTTTCTACCCTACAGAAGGCTCCTTTCAGAAGGCGCCCTAAGAGTGCCCAACCTTTTTGTGGTGCAAAGTGAGTGCGCCTCCTAAGGCCATGTTTGTGTCCGTGCCCTTGTCTATAGTACTTTTTTTTTTTTAAAACAGTGGTCCCATGCAACACAAGATAAACCAAAGTAAATAAATACAGACACAATGGATTCCGTATTTCAGTGACTTTTTCAGCCGGACAGTGGTCAGCATGTATATTTCATAAAGATTTTTGAAAGAATATCCTTCAACAGTATCACGGTGTGGGGCACAAGCCTGTACCTCAAATACACATATACACTTTTGTACACACAAAGTGAACAGAAAGGGCTTCTAGGCAGAAAGCTACATTGTTCTTTTAAATCACAGTGTGAACAGATATTATCAGATGCGCCATTACATAAACATTGGTCATAGTATACAAACTGTATATGGCACATGAGTATGGTCGACGGCGTTTCGATCCCACATTTAAATCACAGGGATCATCATCAGGACATTTCATAAATGCCTAATAGTTACAAGCCTCTCAAACCTAAAAAGGCAAAAGTGGAGAAAAACGATGTGCAAAGAATTATGGACTAAACAAGAATGATTTCAATCATTAAAAACGTGGTGGCTCACTGCTTAAAAGAATGTCTAATAAAAAACATATTGATGCACAAGTCATAGAAATTACCGCCGTGATCGTGGAGGGCGGGGGACTATGTTCGTAAATTGGATATAGTATGGCACGGGCAGAAGAGAGATTCCCTATTTGCATGGGCCATTCCCCCATGCAAATGAAGGAACATCCTTGCATGATAATGCTGGTGCTACCTGTGCACCAGCTCTATCAGTGTTACAGAAGGCAATGTACAAGCATATGCAGCCCTTTCTGTAATTTCATTGCGCCCAAGAGGCACACTAAATGGGCGTACATGCCCTTTGAGCCTCCAGAGCAAAATGTATAATACAGGCCCTGCATTGTGTAAAGTAAATTCATTAACCCTATATTTTTCTGAGTTAGTGCTTTATTTTAATCAAGTGGCCTCTTCCTTGGCTCCAGCAGCTGCAGAGGTGGAAGGATCCTCGGTCTGTGCGGTGACCTTCACCCTCTGACCCCGGACATCACCCCCAGCCTCGGATTGTCATGTTCACCGTCCCAGGCCGAGGGGAGAGAGCTCTGAGCAGGTGTCTGCGCAGGCGTAAATTCTTCAAAAAGTCTGTAAAGATCTCATAGGATTCGTTCTATACTTTCCTTAGGATGTGCCCTGCAGACTCATTCTTAGCTCCAGAGAGTGGCTGAGGTGCCACCTCCAATATCTTCAGATTAAAGGGGCAGCGAGAACCGGGACTACACGCCCCAGGTACCAGCGGGGGCCAGCGCTTACCGGCATTCCCCCCCACTACGTCATCAGGAGGATTTAAACAAGCTGCTTCTCCCGCACGCGGGCGTGCCGGACGAAGCCCGGGCCAGGGCGGGCCCGTCTAAGCCCATCACAGCCAGGAAGAGCCAGGGCAGGGCCACCCCCTTTACCTTTGTCATTGATCATCCGGTGGAGTGGACTTTACTAATCTGTGACTGTCTCTGAAGGTACTTTCTCTATCTCAAGGTTATAAAAAACTAAAAGAACCCAGGAACTGATATACTGTCCTCCTAGGCTTATTCATATGGGTAAAAGAAAAACTATGGAGGGGGCCGGGGGGGGGGGGGGGGGTACAGGTCTGAATATAACAAAGGGCCCTAGGAAAGCAAAGAAAGTAAAGAAAAACAACAAGAAGATGTCCAAAATCGATGTCATGGACGGTATAGAATCGCTTGTTGATGATTGTTGTAGTATATTGCTAGGAGACCCTGTTGCAAGGCTAGACATTACTAAAACACAGACGGATGAACCCGGTTAATGCCCCCAGTCAACCCATATCTACATATCTCAGATGTTTCGTAAATAGTCCTGCCCGAATACCTCTACTGGTAACAAGGATCAGTCCTTAAAAACACCCTAGTCTTGTTTTTGATGTTCCTTTGCCCTCCCAAATACCATCCCAGCCCCTAACACAGCACAGGCCAAGCCATTTGGAGCCTACTGTTATAGTCTGCTCCAATCGTTTTTCTGCTTTGGCTGATGATCCAGCTTTTCCCGACGATTGACCAACTCAGGGTCTAGTGAAAGCTCAGATTGATGCACAAGTGGAGGGTGGAGTAGACTCAAGTGATTTGACTTCGACCCTAATATCAATTATAAATACACTAACAAAGGAGGTGAGGGACTTAAAAGCTTTAATCTCAGATCTAAGAGCCTCTGTGTCGTATCACATCCCACATAACTCATTAGCCACATTTCAGCCCCCAAATTCATTGTTGAGAAATCTAACCAAGTAGATAGAGCATGTTCTGTAAAAAGTCTCCGTACACATAGTATTCTAACTCATAGGTCAGTACCATCTAGCGAGAACGTGTTATGGGTGCAGCGCAGGAAGCAAACTAGTGTTTCATCCTGGCCTAATTACATCGAAATAGCCCCCTCCACATTCCAGGTATCCCCACATAATGTAGCAGCGCCCGGTTTACATCTTTCCGGACGCCCCCCCTCCCCATCCATTATTCTTGAAGCAGACAGCTTTCATGGTCAATGTTCCTAAGTCCAAGGGTCCTGAATATGGGAATTCATTAAGTAACAAGGTCATACATTGTATCCGACATGTTAGAGGGTGCCGATCGAGAATAAGAGAGGAAATTATTAAGGCAATGAGGCATTCTTCGCGAGCTCAATGATTAGACACTATTGAGCTCACCCTGATTTCTCCATACCTGGCTGAGGGCTTATTGGCTCTAGAGTATAGGACTTGCCCTCCTAGATGTTCTCCACTGGCCTCTAATACAATTACGAGGGATGCGGTCTCAGAGCTATCTAGAGGGTCGCAATTAAGAAACAACGATTGACTAACAGCAACTCCCCAAATATCAACTGTGCATATATATGATTCTGAATTAGCTTCTACTGATAATCCCTCTACTGTCACCATTGTTTCACAGAGTGTACACAACCAGGCTAAGTCATTCCAACTAGAACCTTTTTACCCACCCCGAAGGGCCCCATTATAAAGTGGGCTTTGTGTCCTACTGTGTCCCAGCAGTACCATCATTAACAGGGAGGGGGCGCCCCTGCGGTGGCCTACAAATACAGATTAGCATCTCCCTAGATTGTACAATGAAACAGATCCAATGTATTTCTCCTGACCTTTTAAGATTAACCATCAGGGATAACCAAGGAGGTAGAACCTTGGAAAGTTTTAACATTTATGTCCGAGGAACAAAAGGCGGAGCACAATCTCCCATAGTTGCATCTTTGGAAGCTGAACTTTCTAATTGCCCCCATGACTCGCACATCCTGGTAGTGGGAGATTTCAATTGTACTTTTGAACCTCTGCCTGCCGAAGATGTGCTTGACATTAAAGAGGATGACGCAAAGCGGGGAATCCCCCTGCTGAGCATTCCCCCGATAAAAAGGTGGACCCAACTGGCTGTTCAGCTGAACTCTCTAGCCGTAGAATTTGGGCTAAGGGCAACCAATGGTAGGACACTGTCTGATTCAAAAGGGGCACATACCTATAATAGGGTAGGTTGCTCCTCGCGAATCAACTACATCCTATTAAATTACAAACTTTAGCGGCATGTGATGGATATGGTGATAACACAGACTGTTGATAGTGACCGTAATCCACTATGTTTAACCTTAAAATCCTTATGGCTGCCCAATCCTGTATCTAGAGATATAGGAAACTTAATGTCATCAAGGGAAGTAATCCCCTCTAATTGTGGTAAACAATTGAAATGGCATAGAGTTGCTCTAGATGAGAAGAAAGTATAAGGCATTAGAGAGACCCTGGTAGATGCCCTAGGTGAAATAGGAGAGGCCTTTACAGATTTAGATGTTGCAGAGAGGATTCCCAAGATTTATGAAAAATCCATCAGTACCTTGGGAACTTTTTTCTGTACAACCGCCGGAGAAGGGCACTGCACAGCGCGCAAGAAGCCCAATGGTAAGGATAGGTGGTATACGAAAAATTGTAGACGTAAAAAATCTGCCCTGGTTGTGGCTGTTAAAAGCAAGTCCCTCCCTATGATTCAGTCAGCAAGAAGGGACTATAAGGTGGCAGTGTCCAAAGCTAAAAAAGAGTGGGAAGAGCAGCACTGGCAGGCTCTGAAAACGGCCAGTGTGGAGAAGGATGCTGGCCATTTTTGGAATTAGATTAGAACCAAGACGAGACCTGATTGTGAATTAATTACTAGTAATATCTTAAGCCAACCCTGGTACGACCACTTCCTGAAACTTTATTCCAATCCAGAGGAAGCCCTGGCCTTGCTACCGATTTCAGAATAGGCCTTGGGGAAGCCGATAGATATCCTTTCTATGAACTGGAAGTGGAAACCGCTATTCGGCGCATAGCCCCGGCTAAGGCAGTGGGCCCAGATGGCATTCCCGGAGATCTTCTTCAGACTGACCCTGTAAAATGGGCAAAATTCATTACCTTCTTAATAATTGCTATCGATAACGGCTCCCCGATTCCAGATTCCTGGAAAGGAGCCGAAGTCGTTCCTATTTATCAAAAAGGGGCCAGGGAGGACCCCGCTAACTACCGCCCAATAAGCCTGATTGACTCAGTTCAAAAGGTTGTTGGGAAGGTGATGGAGGAGAGAGGATCTTGGAATGGGCTGACGAAAATAGCGTTCTGTCCAACTACCAAGCAGGCTTTAGGGCTGGCACCGGGACAAAAGAACAGGTGTTTAAGCTATTTCTCCTTTATTGGAAGGTGGTCCACATAGGCAAGGGCAGTCTTTATCTCGCATTTATCAACCTAAAGACTGCCTTTGACCTGGTCCCTCAGGAGCGTCTGTGGCAGGTGCTAGCTGAGCAGGGGGTCCCCAGGAACATCTTAAACATGCTGGTGCGCCTCCACGAAGGCAATTATGTCCAAGTGAGATGGGGTTCCCAAGGGCAAAAAAACACCAGAATTCCAGTGAACAGGGGCGTCCGCTAGGGTTGTGTTTTAGCTCCCACCCTATTCTCGTTGTATGTGAATGGGGTGGTTGAACATTTACAGCGAATACCATCAGATGCTCCAGCCCTGGCGGATGAAAAAATTCCCACCCTCCTGTTCTCTGACAATACCCTCCTCATCTCAAAGACCCCAAGGGGCCTGCAGAGTCTTTTCGATAGCTTCCAGTCATTTTGCACTAATAGAGGGCTCGTCACTAACTCTGAGAAAACAAAGTAATTAGTGCTGAATCCTCCTAAAAATCTTAGGACCCCCACCTGTATTAAATTCTGTACTATTAGAGAGGGTCACTGTGTTTGATTATCTGGGTATTCGCATCTCCGATTCCATGCTCTCGAGTTCTCACATGGAAAAAATGCTCCTGAACCATAAAAGGGTAGCGGGGGCAATACTTAAAGAGCATCGCTCTTCAACGAGTAGACCTATTGCCTCCCCTATCGATATCTATAAGACTAGAGGAGTGAGTTCGGCCCTTTATGGTTCCGAACTCTGGGGTTTTACCAATTTGGACCAAATTGTGAGATCAAAATATAAATTTTTTAAAGAGCTCATGATGCTTCCCCAGAGGACCCCCACTAAGCCCCTATTGCAAGATCTAGGGTGCCACTCATTCAGAGATTTAGCAAGACTTCGCCCCCTCTTGTTGTGGGCCCGCTTGTGGCGGACACCAGAACTACCAAAGTATGCAGCTGGGTTAAGCGAAAAAATGTGTATGGATGGTGGCATAAAATCAAATGGCTAAAGGACCTAAAAACACTATTGTATGATCTTGATCTTAAAGAGGCATGGATAAACAGAACTGCCCCACCAAAGGCAGAACTTAAGAAGGCGTACTGGTCCTGGGTCAGCAACAAGGGTTTCCTTGATCCCAAAATAGGTAGGCTGACAGAGAAGTTTATGCAACACAAGCATTTTACTCGTTATGAACCATACCTAGATATCATACAAAAACCTTACAACAGGGCTATGTTTTTTAGTTTAGGGTAGGTTCCCTCCTCACACGAGAGCTGACTGCGCAATGGAAGGTCCCCTATCAAACACCATCTTCTTGCCCGAACTGTGAGGCCACTTCTGAGTCAATTGCGCATGTCATGTTCGTCTGTCCAGCCTACAAAGCGCCAAGGTAATGTTGGCTTAAACCACTCTGCAGAGAGTTGGGCACTCGCAGTCACTCTGTGGCGCTGCGTATTCTAATATCCGACGCACGAGCCCTTTATGCGTGGGGTCTGGCCAAATTTCTGAGATGGGCATGGGATATTAGATCAAGAACCTTGAATGCTAATCCCTAAGTGTTTTTGCTGCTATGTGTTTCCCGCACCTTGTAAATTGCACTTTCCTCTATTTTTTATGCTGAAAAAGTTGTTTTTACTATTTATTATAAGGTATTGGATGAATTTTGTAAACCAGATGATCGGGGTACATTTAATATCTGTTGAAATGTATTCTGTTTTTAATAGTATAGCTTTTTTTTTTACTTCTGTCCTACAGCTTTTAAGATGTGTTTTTATTGAAATAAAGCTATTATGACTCAATTAACTGTGTCCTATATTTTGATATTCAGGCTTGTCTGTTTTCTGAATAAGTGTGCCTCTAATGTTGACGGGGTTGTTAACCCAGTTTGGAGGCAAATATTGTAGGGATTCACCAACCAGGGGACTAAGTGAGGATGAAAATGTTTATTAAAACTGTAGTCCTTTCAGTACAGGGACCTTATCAGGATGAAGCTCTGTTATGGCCTTTATCACTTATCCAATGTTATCCATGCCTTTCAAGCATTAGATCTGCTTTTGTCAAAACAGGAAGACTGTCATTCTGCATAAATGGATCCACCTCCACAATTTTCACCCAACCCTCCACAAATAGTATTAATTAATATGTGGCAAAGGATCTCCTCTCAATGAGTTCTCTGTTAATTATGGACACATCAGTCTATTTCAGGTAGGAGCCCGTCTAAGCAGTGACGGGTGTCATAGCCTCCTTGCCGGGGAGAGATTGTAGGTCAACCTAATTTGGGTGTGCCAAGATAGAAAAGAACCTTTCTTTTCTTGAGTCCCCTCACTCACCCAGGGTTGCCCCTAAGTGACATGTTTCATCATTGGGGCCACCCCAGGCATCTACTGCTTGGGGCGTTCTACAACTTGCGAGGGATACGTAGGAGCAATGTTTTTTTTAATCTATGTGTAGTGCAGTCTATGGGGGAGTGGTGTATTGTTCTAGTTAAAAATACCTAACTAGTAAGCCACAGTTTTATTCCTGCTCCTAGTTGGTAGGATAAAAAGGGGTAGAGAAAAGGAAAAATAACTGTTATGTGATTATAGTTCCAAATATTCCGTCGACATGTTTCAAGGTGTTCCCTTCACCTCTTCTTCAGGACAACATGTGAGCCAGCCCCATGTGTACCACTCTGGTGAACAAACCTAAATTTAAGGTGAAAAATGTAGAAAGCACATCTATTATATGTGCCATTTACTTATACATACGGTTCATGCTGTACCGCAGTATTTATTAGGTAGCAGCAATATGCCCCATGTTCCGCCTGGGTGGAGGGGCCTGTAGAACCTTTCCTAGGCTGCCCTCCATCAGTTCGACCTGTAACTCCCAGGCTCGACCGCATGCTTTCTACATTTTTCTATTTTTCACATTAAATTTAGGTGTGTTCACCAGAGTGGTACACATGAGGCGAAGCTCGACTTCAAGAGATTCTTTAGGGGCATATCTGAGTCAACTCCAGTTTGCCCTTTCTTCAACACACTGTTTCTAAAAAATGGTGTCAAATGACTCCAAGAGAGTGCTCATGGCCACTACTACATTATTGTTCTTTTAGAAGTATTATTGTATAGTGTCCAGCAGCGCTTATACCTTGTATTATTCATCTTTCTTACACTATTGCTTTTAAAGTACTTCACTACCTGGCTGACTGGACCGAGGTACATGGTGAGACGGCCAGCCACAAGCAATACTTTAAATGGGAAATTACTAGCACTTATAAGCAGCAATAGCTACTGTGGGATAGTGAGTACTTGCCGCAATAACTACTGTGAGATGGTGAGTACTTGCGCTTCAGATTTATGATTTAAAGCACTTACTCCTTCTCCCTGCAGGTGCACTGTATTTTGAAAAACATGCGACAAGAAGACTAATGCTGACAATGAACAGCAGCATGGAGCAGTTCAGTTAGCCTTCGCCCACAGCTCCAGTGGCAGGGGGCAGGACTGTCAGCGAGCAGGGGAGGAGTAGTATGTGCACTCAAGTGCACATGACGATTTGGCCAGCCATCTCGGGCCGGCAAAACCATCAAGCACACTTTGCAAGTTCTCCGCCTAGGCTGCATTACAGCCTGGGTGGAGAACATGCCCAGACTTCCACCTGCTCTCTTAGCCCCAAACCAGGGTGCTCAGACCAATCACAACGCTGCATCAGCAGCACAGGGATTGGCTGGGACTGACTGGGAGCCAGGGTGCTTCCTGCTGCAGAGTCTGCGATGAAGAAGAACGGAGTAGAGGTAGCGGCCAGGTACTTGCTGCTTTCATTTATTTTGTTTAAACCCCCACTGCCCGCCCTACCACCATCGATTCAAAAAAGGGGGTGGTGATGAACAGAGTGTCTGAATTAAGCAGACCACTCTTACCCAGTCCAAAGATCAGGGCTTGATCCATCACCGTTATTTATCTCACTGCACCATCCCAGCTCAGAACCTGGCTATATGCAAATCAGTCTGTCCCTGGCTCAGTGCATAATGGGAACAGGGCAGACTAAACTACCAAGCAAAGTCTTCACCAGAAAGGAGACAAGCTACCGGGGACCGGTTTCTGGCATTTCAGCCATCTTCGGCCCGGCTTGCTTGAATCCTGATGGTGCAGTGGGAAAGGGACTCATGTCTTAGTATACCCTGCCACACCTATAGTGGCCAAAAACTATTCAAAAAAGGGGGTGGTGATGAACAGAGTGTCTGAATTAAGCAGACCACTCTTACCCAGTCCAAAGATCAGGGCTTGATCCATCACCGTTATTTATCTCACTGCACCATCCCAGCTCAGAACCTGGCTATATGCAAACCAGTCTGTCCCTGGCCCAGTGCATCATGGGAACAGGGCAGACTAAACTACCAAGACAATTCTTCACCAGAAAGGAGACAAGCTACCGGGGACCGGTTTCTGGCATTTCAGCCGTCTTCGGCCCGGCTTGCTTGAATCCTGATGGTGCAGTGAGAAAGGGACTCATGTCTGAGTATACCCTGCCACGCCTATAGTGGCCAAAAACGATTCAAAAAAGGGGGTGGTGATGAACAGAGTGTCTGAATTAAGCAGACCACTCTTACCCAGTACAAAAATCAGGGCTTGATCCATCACCGTTATTTATCTTACTGCACCATCCCAGCTCAGAACCTGGCTATATGCAAATCAGTCTGTCCCTGGCCCAGTGCATCATGGGAACAGGGCAGACTAAACTACCAAGCCAATTCTTCACCAGAAAGGAGACAAGCTACCGGGGACCGGTTTCTGGCATTTCAGCCGTCTTCGGCCCGGCTTGCTTGAGTCCTGATGGTGCAGTGAGAAAGGGACTCATGTCTGAGTACACCCTGCCACACCTATACTGGCCAAAAACGATTCAAAAAAGGGGGTGGTGATGAACAGAGTGTCTGAATTAAGCAGACCACTCTTACCCAGTCCAAAGATCAGGGCTTGATCCATCACCGTTATTTATCTCACTGCACCATCCCAGCTCAGAACCTGGCTATATGCAAATCAGTCTGTCCCTGGCCCAGTGCATCATGGGAACAGGGCAGACTAAACTACCAAGCCAATTCTTCACCAGAAAGGAGACAAGCTACCGGGGACCGGTTTCTGGCATTTCAGCCGTCTTCGGCCCGGCTTGCTTGAATCCTGATGGTGCAGTGAGAAAGGGACTCATGTCTGAGTATACCCTGCCACACCTATAGTGGCCAAAAACGATTCAAAAAAGGGGGTGGTGATGAACTGAGTGTCTGAATTAAGCAGGCCACTCTTACCCAGTCCAAAGATCAGGGCTTGATCCATCACCGTTATTTATCTCACTGCACCATCCCAGCTCAGAACCTGGCTATATGCAAATCAGTCTGTCCCTGGCCCAGTGCATCATGGGAACAGGGCAGACTAAACTACCAAGCCAATTCTTCACCAAAAAGGAGACAAGCTACCGGGGACCGGTTTCTGGCATTTCAGCCGTCTTCGGCCCGGCTTGCTTGAATCCTGATGGTGCAGTGAGAAAGGGACTCATGTCTGAGTATACCCTGCCACACCTATAGTGGACAAAAATGATTCAAAAAAGGGGGTGGTGATGAACAGAGTGTCTGAATTAAGCAGACCACTCTTACCCAGTCCAAAGATCAGGGCTTGATCCATCACCGTTATTTATCTCACTGCACCATCCCAGCTCAGAACCTGGCTATATGCAAATCAGTCTGTCCCTGGCCCAGTGCATCATGGGAACAGGGCAGACTAAACTACCAAGCCAATTCTTCACCAGAAAGGAGACAAGCTACCGGGGACCGGTTTCTGGCATTTCAGCCGTCTTCGGCCCGGCTTGCTTGAATTCTGATGGTGCAGTGAGAAAGGGACTCATGTCTGAGAATACCCTGCCACACCTATAGTGGCAAAAAACGATTCAAAAAAGGGGGTGATGATGAACAGAGTGTCTGAATTAAGCAGACCACTCTTACCCAGTCCAAAGATCAGGGCTTGATCCATCACCGTTATTTATCTCACTGCACTATCCCAGCTCAGAACCTGGCTATATGCAAATCAGTCTGTCCCTGGCCCAGTGCATCATGGGAACAGGGCAGACTAAACTACCAAGCCAATTCTTCACCAGAGAGGAGACAAGCTACCGGGGACCGGTTTCTAGCATTTCAGCCGTCTTCGGCCCGGCTTGCTTGAATCCTGATGGTGCAGTGAGAAACCACCATGACCCCATAGCAGTCGCCACTGTCTTAACCATTGGTCAGCAGGGGTAAATATATCCTAGCTGTGGAGTTGCACCTCAATGCCTATGTTCAGTAGTACTGTGTCATGCATTGTTTGCAAGTAAAATATGCAATGTTTCTCCATCTTGCATAGACCTAGAACAAAAAATCCTAAAGCTTCTCTCACCTTCCTCACCACAACCCCTCTGGTTCCCCTCCCCCTCCCCAATATTAGGCTCACACAGTGGTGGGGTTCGATACACTCAGACAAATGGGTAAAGCATGTCTTAGTCTGTCACTTCCACTGTGCCCCCACTACACCCTCAACTGATTCTAGCCTTGCCTCGAAATGCTTTTTGAGAGTTAACAGCATTTCCCTTCTCATAGAGTTAGCAGTTATTTCAATCAAGGGTTTAGTATCATCCATATCACTCCCCCGTTTCTTTTTAAACATCAAACTATGGTATTGCAATCTTTCCATTGCTTACAATTCAGGTGTATCCCAAACTCAGTCTTTTAGATTTCACATTTCTAATCGGTGCTTACTTTCAAAGTGTCCAGTCTTTTAACCCTACTACGGTAGTTCTATGAACAGAATTGTCTTTTATGAAGCTCTTCATCTACAAGCTTATCGCATCAAGGCTCTTGCCTTGTCCAATTTTTCCTGGGGTTTCCCACTTTGCTGTTACTCTTGTAGTTTCAGTTTTAGCGACTCATGGGGATGTCCTTTGTGGGTCAGATGATCTTGTGGGCATCCTCCACTGTACGGATTACATGGGTTTTGGAGTTCACCTGGAACCGTAGCCGAAAGGGAAAGGTCCATTTGTAATGTATTTGCTTCATTTGCGGTTTGAATGTAATTGTCAAAAGCATTCTCCTTTTACTCAGGGTATCTTGTAATATGTCCTGAAAGACATTTATATTTTGGTATATGAATGCTATCTTGGCAGCCTTTCTCATTTCTCTGATTATATTGTCTTTAAGTTGTGAGCCCAGCTTAGCAATTATGCCTTTGGGTTGAGTAGTTGACACCTCCCTAAGAGCACCCAATCTGTTGGTCCGAATTATAGAGATATTAAATATCTGATCATTCAGAATGTCTCGGAAAAGGCTCTGGCAAAAAACAATGTATGTGTGCTCCATCTTAGTTTTCAAGAACATTGCAAATTTTAATGTTGTCCCTCCACGACCTGTCTTTCAGATCTGCACTTTTATCCCACAGCGCATAAATATCTTTTTCCATTTTGGCTTGATCGTCCTGTGATTTCTGAAGATTTTAGTTCATACCACAATGTAATTTTCATTCATAGCTACTCAATGTCTCATCTTTTGTCATGTGCCCCAAATGCTTGCATTTGGGTAGTCCCCATATTCAAACTTGTGTAGTGTAGTTTGCCCAGACAGGTCTTTAGGTCTTCCTTTGTAAGTTGATTGACAAAGATTTGCCTCAGTTGTTGAAGCCATGCTTGTACATCCCTGCTCTATTGCCCACCTCACCTCAGTAGCCCAGCTATTACATTCCTATTCATTTATTGGCATCAATTCAAGGCTACTTTATCAACAAGGTGCAGCCTCAAAGCTCTAACTGAGGTATCCCAGTGGGCACTGTACTGCTATCCTAAGTTCCTTTCAATGTCCTCGTTTTTGGGTCAATCAATGCCCATGCAGTGAAGCTATGTTGTATCTCATAGACTTAAAGCAAGACCAGTTGCAGCTCCTCATCAATGAGGGTTTTTTTTTGACCCAATGTACGCCCATATGGTGTTTACGCAGGGGTGTTCTCCTCAGTGGGTCTCTATATTTGTCAGTGCTGGCTCCTGTGTGTGGCATTTAATTATGTCCCTTATTGCCACAGGGTGTGATGAGGTCCATTCCTGACTGCCGCATTCATGTTCTTGCTGTGGGTAGCAAAGAAGTATATTCTGGACCTCTACAAATTCACTTGCAGCCTCATTTCCATGCCCATGACGTCCTTGCACATGGCAAAATAGCTGCCTTGCCTCAGACGATCTCACCTTTATTCGCTGCACCCGCAGTGGCTCATTGCGGCTGGGTATTCTAGCAGAGCTCGATTTGTGTGGCGACTTGCTGGTGCATATTTTGAGCTCAGTGAAAATTGTAGTCTTTCACCTTTCTATCCAGCTTTTAGTTTACAGATTCGTCAAAAGAACAAAGAGTGAAAACAAACGCAACATTTGGGCAAACAATGTGCTTGTTTTATATATACATTTTTGTGAAACTGAGCGGATTGTTCATGAGCCTTGAAGGAGAAGACGAAACACATAAGGACCCGCGCTGAACATCTACCGAGGGGGGGGAGGGGGGGATCTGCAAGAGTGGGAGAGTAGAAGCCTGCAAAAACCTTCAGATGCCTCACAGTAGGGGCACTGGGAGCAGGCAACTGGTTAGCAAGGGTCAAAGAGTGGCTCAAACAATGTCCTTGGGATGCCTAGCGGCAGGGACATTGGGAGCAGGCGATTGGTCAGCAACAGCTAAGTTTAAATTGACACAGCATTTGCAGCCTGGGCTGGACCTGGTGGCCACCCACACAGATTGTGGTAGCAAAGGAAGCCTGGAAGCCGCACACACTAGACAACTACTAAGGGGCCAATGCACAGGACTGGGAAAAACGTGGGGGCATATTACCAACAACTAGCAATAATTATCGCTATGTTGGCTTAGCGGCAATATGTTTATCGCCGTGCTGCGGCGATTTTTATCGCTTAGGAGCCTTGCTATTATCAAGGTTTATCTCTAAGCGATAAAAATCGGCCGAAATGCATGAATATCGCTGAAACGTCAGCGATATTCATGCATTGCCAAGCTAATGCTCTTAGCCATGTTATCCACCTCCCATTGGATAACATGGCTAAGAACTGCTCAGATTCAGAAAAGGAGGTGGTGATGAACAGAGTGTCTGAATTAAGCAGACCACTCTTACCCAGTCCAAAGATCAGGGCTTGATCCATCACCGTTATTTATCTCACTGCACCATCCCAGATCAAGCCCTGATCTCTTGACTGGGTAAGAGTATTCTGCTTAATTCAGAAACTCTGTCCATTACCACCCCCTTTTCTGAATCATTTTGTCCACCATAAGCGTGGAAGGGCATACTCAGAGGTGAGTCCCTTGCTCATTGCACCATCAGGATTCAAGCAAGCCGGGCCGATGACAGCTGTAATGCCAGAAACCGGTTCCCGGAAGCTTGTTTCCTTCCCAGTAAAAGAATTGGCTTGGTAGTTTGGTTTGCCCTGTTCCCATGATGCACTGGGACAGGGACAGACTAATTTGCATGTAGCCAGGTTCTGAGCTGGGATGGTGCAGTGAGCTAAAAAACGGTGATGGATCAAGGCCTGATCTCTTGACTGGGTAAGAGTATTCTGCTTAATTCAGAAACTCTGTCCATTACCACCCCCTTTTCTGAATCATTTTGTCCACCATAAGCGTGGAAGGGTATACATAGATGTGAGTCCCTTGCTCATTGCACCATCAGGATTCAAGCAAGCCGGGCCGATCGCGGCTGTAATGCCAGAAACCGGTTCCCGGAAGCTTGTTTCCTTCCCAGTAAAAGAATTGGCTTGGTAGTTTGGTTTGCCCTGTTCCCATGATGCACTGGGACAGGGACAGACTAATTTGCATGTAGCCAGGTTCTGAGCTGGGATAGTGCAGTGAGCTAAAAAACGGTGATGGATCAAGCCCTGATCTCTTGACTGGGTAAGAGTATTCTGCTTAATTCAGAAACTCTGTCCATTACCACCCCCTTTTCTGAATCATTTTGTCCACCATAAGCGGGGAAGGGTATACTCAGATGTGAGTCCCTTGCTCATTGCACCATCAGGATTCAAGCAAGCCGGGCCGATGATGGCTGTAAAGCCAGAAACCGGTTCCCAGAAGCTTGTTTCCTTCCCAGTAAAAGAATTGGCTTGGTAGTTTGGTTTGCCCTGTTCCCATGATGCACTGGGACAGGGACAGACTAATTTGCATGTAGCCAGGTTCTGAGCTGGGATGGTGCAGTGAGCTAAAAAACGGTGATGGATCAAGCCCTTATCTCTTGACTGGGTAAGAGTATTCTGCTTAATTCAGAAACTCTGTCCATTACCACCCCCTTTTCTGAATCATTTTGTCCACCATAAGCGTGGAAGGGTATACTCAGATGTAAGTCCCTTGCTCATTGCACCATCAGGATTCAAGCAAGCCGGGCCGATGACGGGTGTAATGCCAGAAACCGGTTCCCGGAAGCTTCTTTCCTTCCCAGTAAAAGAATTGGCTTGGTAGTTTGGTTTGCCCTGTTCCCATGATGCACTGGGACAGGGACAGACTAATTTGCATGTAGCCAGGTTCTGAGCTGGGATGGTGCAGTGAGCTAAAAAACGGTGATGGATCAAGCCCTGATCTCTTGACTGGGTAAGAGTATTCTGCTTAATTCAGAAACTCTGTCCATTACCACCCCATTTTCTGAATCATTTTGTCCACCATAAGCGTGGAAGGGTATACTCAGATGTGAGTCCCTTGCTCATTGCACCATCAGGATTCAAGCAAGCTGGGCCGATGACGGCTGTAATGCCAGAAACCGGTTCCCGGAAGCTTGTTTCCTTTCCAGTAAAAGAATTGGCTTGGTAGTTTGGTTTACCCTGTTCCCATGATGCACTGGGACAGGGACAGACTAATTTGCATGTAGCCAGGTTCTGAGCTAGGCTGGTGCAGTGAGCTAAAAAATGGTGATGGATCAAGCCCTGATCTCTTGACTGGGTAAGAGTATTCTGCTTAATTCAGACACTCTGTCCATTACCACCCCCTTTTCTGAATCATTAAGAACTGCTCAGGGCAGGTGTTAGCTTTTGGAGATATTCGCGCTTAGCACAAACAGCACCATGAGCAGTGCAAAAGGGCGCTACTTACTATGTAATCATAACTATGAAGATAGTGTACTATCTTGGTAGGGTCCCAGCCCCATTACTTGTACCCAGTTGTTCTTTTGAAGTTGGGGTGACTACAAAGAATGGTCTTTTGAAGCGTGCAAAGTCCATTTCTTACCAGCCCTGGCAACAGAGGAGGTTAATCAGCCTTTTGTGTGGGAAACAGGACACTGACTAATGAGGTGTAAGTGTCAGATCCTCCCTCTCTTCCTGTCCAGGAAGAGTTATCAGAATACACCCTTATCCTTCCTGTGTTTGTGGCTGTCTATAGGGAATGCACAAAGTGTCTCTGTCACCCACCTTAGATGTGTATTGAAGAGAAATGCCAACTTTCTAAAAGCAGTATTTCTAAAATAGTAATGTTAAATCCAACTTTACCAGTACACAGGATTTATCATTACAATTCCAAAGATATAAAGCATAATTCAGCTATTCCTTTCTGATAACAAATTACAGCTTGAAAATGTGTATCAATGAATTCCAATGTTATTCTATGAGAGGAGTCGGCCTCACAACAGAGAAAACAAATTGAGCAGTTTATCACTACCAGGACATGCAAAACCTAAAAGTTCATGTCCTACCCTATACTTATTGAGCACACTGCCCTGTGGGCTTCCTGGGACCTACCATATGGCTGACCTATGTGTAACAGGAGGGTTGATTACGGCTGGGCAAGTAGTTTTAAATGCCAAGTCGAAGTGGAAGTAAACTGCTCACACAGGCCCTGCAATAGCAAGTCTGAGACAGGTTTGAAAGGCAAATCTTTTCACAAACGACGTACAAGTAAACTAAATATACTAATTGTGTACCAATCTTACCATGCTTAGAGGAGAAGTGCATGCAATTTAGCACTGGTCAGCAGTGGTTAAGTGCTCAGGAAAACAAAAAGGATCAGCAAAAAAGAAGAGGTAAGCAGGCAAAAGGTTTGGGGAAAGACCACTTGAAGGATTACAGCTCTAACACCCCTCAGTAAAGTTTAATGCCGAAGACAGCGTGCATGATATTTAAAAGTGGGACATGTAAAAGGTTAATGTAAAACATGTCCTTCCAGTCACAAGGTCCAAAAACTATTTTCACTGTGGCAGGGTAAGCTGTTTGATAGTAAGACATGAGAAGTTATTATTAAAATAAAATAATGTTAACTCTGCATTTGACCCAGCTAAAAAGTTAATTATTGGACATTTTGAAATATTTAATACAAATTCAAATTGTTAGTAAAGCCAGATTTGTACTAAACATTTTACTAAAGGCACTTTTAAATAGTTGTTTTTTCCTGTCTAAAGCTTCTAGATGAGTTTGCATAAGCGCATTATTGATACCCAAGAGCTGCATAGCTACTTGATATGTTGTTAACTTGTTCCCAGAGCTGAGACAAAGGCCTTGAATGTAGGAACCTAAAATGATGCTATCACCGCTTATACTATACACCATTTCCATGATTCCTATTCATATTCCTGATTATTATTTTAAGAAAATCGATTCTACTCTTCTTAAATTTCTGTGGAAAGGCAAGCGTTCTCGTATAGCCCTTGCCATTCTGAAGAAGGATAAATCTCATGGAAGAATTTGTTTCCCTGATTTTAAATCTTACCATCGAGCTTTCTCCTTGAAACAATCAATTTCACCTTTTATCCTCCTCTTTGGCTCAAAATAGAATCTTAGGGGCATATTATCAAGGGGGTTTATCTCCGCTTTTTTGGCTTTAAAACCCTATTATCTCCCTATTACCTAGCTGTCGCTAACACCAGTTAGCGACAGCTAGTAGGAGATAGCGACCATCTTGGGCCCCACTTTGCATGTCAGTGATATTTATCACTAATGACATGCAAAGAGGGCGTGTCAAGATGTTAGCAACTGAAAACAGTCGCTAACATCGCTATCTCCTATTACCAACTTTTGGAGATATTCGCGCTAAGCGCGAATATCTCCAAAAGCTAACACCTGCCCTGAGCAGTTCTTAGCCATGTTATCCAATGGGAGGTGGATAACATGGCTAAGAGCATTAGCTCGGTAATGCATGAATATCGCTGACTTTTCAGCGATATTCATGCATTGCGGCGATTTTTATCGCATTTGCGATAAACCTTGGTAATACCAAGGTTTATTTGCTGTAAAAATCGCCGCAGCTCAGCGGTAAATTTTTGTCTCTAACCAATCAATAGCGATAATTATCGCTATTGCTTGGTAATATGCCTCAAAATGTTTTACTCCCTTTGAGTTTCGAGAAATTCTCTCCTTCACTTCTAATATGACTTCTCTTCGAATTCCTGTTATTTCCCATTCTTGTAATCTCCTTATTACTTTTCTCTCCTCCTCCTGTCCCTCTTTAAATTCCTTTCATTTACAGCCTATTTGGCATAACAAGCATCTCCGAATACGTAATTGTACCATATATTGGATATTTTGGCACTCCAAAGGTCTAAGATGGATTTCTCAACTTCTTTTCAACAACCAACCTCTCCCATTCTCGGATCTCCAATCTCAATTCTCCTTATCTTCATCATCTTGTTCACAATATAATTTACTTTTTCCTATCAATATATTCAATCTTTGCCTGGTACCACTGATATCCCCACTGCAGTTCAACCTATATCTTCTGCATTAGACCATTCTCCTTCTGCCTCCTTTCTTTATAAATCTTTTCATTTTCTTGTAGACAGACCCAAAACTAAAATTAAGATAGCTTGGGAAAAAGATCTTTCCCAGGATTGGGCTATTCTTTTTTGGGATAAGATATGGTTGAAGATTCATAAAACCTCTAGAGCTGCTAATACCACACAAACCCTTTTTTTCATTTATAATCGGATTTTATTTACTCTAATGACTTTGTCCACCTTTTCAGCAGACACACCCTCATCTTGTTGGTCTTGCCCAAACTCTTCTGCTGACTTAAAAACATATGCTTTTTAAATATCCCCCTACTCTCCAGTTTTGGAAACTTATTTGGTCCCAAATTCAGACAATTTTCAATGTTCAGTTTCCTTTCCCCTCCACTCATGTTTTCCTCCTGGGTACCCTCTCTCCTCTTTGGCCCCAATCTTCACAATATAGGTTCCTTGACCTTTTATTAGCTATTGCATTTCATCCCATCACTTTTAATTGGAAAGAAGCAAATAATGTCACTTTTTGTGCTTGGTGGAAAGCGGTTTGTTTCCATCATCGGCTAGACACTAATTATATTTCCCCCATTTCCTTGGCAATCAAAAGAGATCTCCTCTGGCTTCCTCTAACTAATTATTTATCCTTAGTTGCTTCCCCGTCCACCACTTCTCAATCTCACACAGATGATGTACAAAAATCTCCTTAAACTTACCCCATTGCCTTTTTACCACTTTTCTAATTTGCTTACCAATTATTCTTTTGACAATGTTTTCTTTGACTTTCTTATCTAGAGATATAGTTATGCTTACGATTATATTTCTATTTGTATTTTTTGATTGACCTTTTCTATACGCTTATATGCTTTGCATTACTTTTAATAATTAATTTCTATTATACAACATGTATGGTTGTATCAATCTTTTCTCTTTCTTCATTTTTGTTTTCTGTTTTATCTTTTCAATAAACTCAAACTTAAAAAAAAAATGAAACCAATGTGAGTCGAGAGGGATGGGTTTTGGGTGTAACAAGGGAAATTACTAAAAACGGAAATATGAAATATTACGAATGCACTGAAAGTAGCTCCTATGGTGAAAGCGATGAAGCCCACAAATGGCATGGTGTGCGCTTTCTTTTTGCAGGGTCCAACACTGCGGTCTCACAGGCAAGAAGGAGATGCTACTGCATTCTTATTTTGTGAATCACGAGTGCTGTAATTAGGTCTGGCTTCACAGCACAGCTTTCTGTACAACCAAATGTTACTAGTTCTTTTAGCATATACAAAGATAGATAGCGCTTTGGCTCTCATCGGAGGACTAGTCCTCTCTCGCCTTTTGCCATTGGCTGGCTGAAGTATCATTGGGGTTCCTATTGAGTGTTGTGATACATCAGGGGCTATTTTAAATGTTAAGAGTATTCTGATCAGAACTCATTCAAACATTTTTCTCTTAGATACATTGTATACTTATGATAAAGTGTCCTGGATCATAAAACATGGGCCTGCCATCACATAAATAATATATGGGCCTCTGAGTCATAGCGACTTGACATAGGACTTCTGGACAATGCATCATAGGAACCAGTGATTATTAATACAGCGATACATGTCTTTCAATAGCAGGGTGTTGCGATGCCGACCAGCCCAACACCGCAGGAGTGAAGAATGTCCCAATCCTCTACCCTCACCATGACCCCCAACACCCACGATCAAAGCGGGTGGTGGAGAACACGACACCGGGAGAAGGTGGGTAACAAAACAAGGGAACTCAAGGTCTTGGGGAACACAGCTCGTCTCCTCTGGCTTCTTGGCAGCTGACAACTTGACTCAGACGAGACCGCTATAAATGAAAAAAGGGGACAAGATTAAACACACCCCTACTAATATTACCAGTGCCAAGTATACACACGAACCACCGACCTCCCTGCTTACCCCAGTTAACAAACGGGAGTGGCCTGATACGAAACAGGATTTCTTCCACCGCAATCGTATTGGTTGTTTCTTGCGTAACCCCAGACCAACCACGCCCCCTCGGGAAACACCGAGAATGTCAAAGGGGGTGGAATACACAATCATAAGACAAAAAGGGACAGGGGAAAAAAGGCATCAAGGGAATTCGAAAGACACCTAAAAAACCTCTAAAATCTAAAAAGAACACGAAGGTAGCACAAAAAACGGCCGTTATTCAGCTCCTTCGTGAAACCACCCAAACAACATACAACAAGATGGTTTGGATACAAAAAAGGGGAAAATAACGGGACGCTAGAACTCATAGGAAACGCAGCCGCGAATCCCAGAACGTCACTGAAGATTAAAAACAGGTCCCCAATAAGTGTTCAGTAATGCCCAATGGAATAAGAAACAGGGTAATAGGGAAAAAAGGAGATCAACACCCAGCACTTGAAAAGACCGCTGGAACAGAGCTCAAAGGAAAGGGAACAAGGTAGAACAACAGAAACAGGAAACACACGGCAAGGGACCAAAGTAGAAACCAAGCACCTGTTTCCTCTTGGTCGCCCCCTCTTAAAGCGAGCCCTAGGGAGCATCCATAAATTCGCATATGCACTTGGCACTTTAAGCTAAAACCAATGAACGGGGAACTAGACAGAAGGCATCAGGCCCCCCTGAACCCCAACAGACCCCCCCCCCAAAAGCCTTCCTACTGGCCTAGGTTTCCCAGGGTGCAGGCGATGAAACAGACGAACCAACCGGGCAGCACGCACCCTACTCGCCGGAACCCAAGAACGGTCCTCGGTGAGAACACACCTTCTCCCAAAAGAGTGACGAGGAGTTTTTCCATGAAGAGTTCCATTTTTCTGGTTTGCGTCGTCTCCGCATCTCCTGTTATACGAATGTTCGAACGCCTTGAGCGGGCTTCCAAGTCTTCCAACTTGTCTTGGATAACCTTAAGGAGCCTGCCAAACTGTTTGCGGTCTTTGTCCCATTCCGTCTGGGCTTCCTCTACTTCAGTTATAAGTCTTTCGGACATGTCAAGACGTTCCGCGTGTTTGTCTACCCGCTCTGACGTACGATCCATACGGTACGTGAGGGCATCAATTTTGGAGCCGATGGACGCCATGCTGTCCTGTAGGCCCTTCTCCATGGACACCAGCATTTCTCGAATGTCTGCACACAGAGAGGTCTCAGGGGTGCCACCTCGAGGCGATGCTTCATATATCTGGGTCTCCGGACCTTTTGCTCTCCGGTGATCGAATGTTAGTTTGGACTGGGTCTTGTCGGTCTTACCCATGCTGAGCAGACAGGTCGTCCAAGCCAGGGGAGCACCCCTGACCATGCCGCACCCGGTCTAAGTCAAATACAGGAATACCACTCCAGCAAACCTCACTGAAGCACTCCACACTTGTCGATCAGTATGCACTCCACTCTGCTGCTGGTCGCTGCGCCATCCCGCCAGAAGTGTTTCCCAAGGTGGCGGCGAGGGGGAAGGGGCACAGTACCGATAGAGATGAGGATCGCCAACTCTTCTCAGCCCCAGGTCCTCGTGTCCCTACTATTTGGGCACTAAGCATGGGCGAATTTTGCGAATCTCGCGTTTGCGAATTTTGCGGATTTGCGAACTCGCAATCCGCAAAATCCGCGAATTCTCGCGAATTTGCGGATTTTTTTTTTGTGTTCGCGCGGGTTTGTGCCAGGTCACGAGGGTTTTGTACAATTTCGCAAACGCGAACTTACCTGTCGGGTCGCAAGTTTTGCGAACTTGTTGTTTCTATGTGTCCAGCCTGTTTGGGACACTCTTCTTCATCACTGCCACTCTCTGTCACCACTGCCACTCTCTGACTACTCATGCCACCCTCTGGCCCACCCATGCCACCCTCTGTTTCATCACAGCACCCTCTGGTTGTCCAGTCAGTGTACATTATTGTGGCAAAGCAAAGCACACCTTCCCTGCCTCAAGTGACCTGAATTAATTTGGGGCTGATTAATGTGTCACAGAATATTTTTTTAGCTGGCACCTGCTTCCTTAGTGCTTCCTGATTAGTGATCTTTTGCACTTGCTGAGTGCTTTCATTGTTGCAAAATTAGTTACAACACCTGCCCTGCCCCAACTGACAATAATGAATTAGGGGCTGATTAATGGATTTGAACTTCCAGCCTGGCTCCTGCTTGTCTCCCTTAGCTGTAATTCAGGACCTTTGTGGCATATGTGTAACTATTCTGAGGTTCAGAGCAGGGTCACATAATAGTTGCAACTGGCAACTGAACTCTGGAGGGGCCCCTCAGGAAGCACTACAGGAAATGGCTACTAATGATGAGCCTGAACTTTTGAACCTGGTAAGTAGTTTCAGTTTTGCTAAGATCGTATTTCTGCAATTTAGCGCTTATTCGCGGGGCGCAAAGTTGTACTGGGAAGCCGTGAACTCACGCGAACAGTGCGAGCAAGCCATAAAATCCGCTGCTCGCGGATTTGCGGATTTTGCGGGAGATTCGCGAATCTCGCGGATTGCGAATTTACCGAAAATCCGCAAAATCCGCGAGCGAAACGGATTTTCCGCCCATGCTTATTGGGCACCAGCGCCCGCTCTGACACACGTGCGCCCAGGCTCCTGTCCAGTATGAAGTTTATGGAAGCTGAAGATCGGAAGCGCCCACCCGGGAGCGTTCCCGCTTCAAAGCGGGTGCAACACGCAGGTATCGATAACCCACGTCGTCGCTGCGAAGAGACTCCACTGCAGGTAGGGTGGGCCGGGGAAACACCGAGGCGGATCCCGCCCGTGATCTCGTGGCCTCAGGGAGCTTCAAGGCGAGCAAGCAGAGTTATCACAAACTAGCGTGCCGCCAACAGCTAGGCCCTCGCTAGTGATCCCTCGGTGGATGGGGGCCGGGGAAACCTATGTGTCCAGGTGTGCTCTGCACAGTGATTGTTCTTACCCCCCTCAGCTAGGGCACTCGACGCCTGGCCTTAGTTTCTTCCTTGATGTAAGTGTCCCGGTAAGGCCGGGTCCGCCACCGCCCCGTCAGCCGCACGCACTGTTACGTCAGTCAGGCTGCTCTCCAGGAGAGATCGGGGATCGCGGCCTGGTCCGCAGCGATACACAATCAGGCCAAAATCTCATCTCTGGATGCCATAAGGTGCCGGGAAGAGCCTCAGTCGGTATCAGCAAGGTCCCATGGGTCGAAACCTCTTTCGGGCTCCGGGTAACTCAGGCAATTGAGGATATTAAACATGATTATTATGGGTAATGGCGCGGAGCTCTGCTCCTAGACGTCCGCCATCAAAGCCGGTTAGCTCCGCCCCCCCATATGGCCAAGAATTGTTTTGATTTAGAAGGATGGCAGGATCAAGCTAAACTGAGTATTGTGCTGAGACTGGCCCACAAAGAACTTGTGGTCTTAGGAAAAGTGCCTGTGTTTTCTCTTATGATTAGTGATTGCATGGATGGTGGGGGTTGAGTTAAGCGCTTTACAGGATATGTTTTCTGGTGTGCTTTGTGAGAAAGTGGGTCTCATAAGAGGATTTGAACACACCATTAAGTTGAAAAGCAATGCTTTACCTGTCACCCAAAAGGTTATACCTGTGCCACTGTCTATACAAAAGGATGTAAAAGCGTTTTTGGATAAAATGTGTACATGGGGTATTATTACACCTGTTGAGTTCTATAAATGTGTTTCAGCTGCCATTATAGCCCGTAAGAAAAGTGGGGACAACGACTTATGTGCAGATTTAAGAGCCTTGCATTGTAACACTTCAGATGATTGCCATCCCCTTCCCAGGATTCATGATAGGCTTGCTCATATAGGTTTGAGCAAAGTTTTTTTCACAGTTGACCTACAGTCAGCTTATCACCAGATCCCTTTGACAGAAGATTCTCAACCTCTTACAACATGCATTACCCCTTTTGGGGCATATATGTTGAAACGGATGCCATTCTGACTTGCATCTTCTGCAAGAGTATTCCAAAGATTAATGGATAACACTTTTGAGGGAAAAATTGGAACTCAAACATTTCAGGATGATATCCTGATTCACACTGATGATGCTAGTCATCGCCTAGAACTTTTGGAGGTGGCATTGCTTAAAGTAAAGAAGCATGGCATGACTGTTAATAGAGATAAACACAGTTTTATGTAAGGTCAAGTTGACTATCTGCACCATAATTTATCGCATAAGGGAATCAAACCTAAGGTGTGCCTTTTAAAGGCAATTAGTGATTCCCCAGTTCCTGATGATAAAGATTACCTCAAGGCATTTTTAGGGCTCAGTGAGTATAATGCCAGATTTGCGCAGGGATATGCAGTCACAATGAGAGCCCAAAATTAAAATATGTGTAGTCAAAGGAAACTCAACAGGCTTTTGATTGCATCTGAAACCTAATTGTAAATACTTCAGCTATCAGACTTTTCACTCATGATTTTATTAGTGTTATCACTATAGATGTTAGCTCCAGAAGAATTGGAGCAGTCTTGAGTCTATTTGTGGAAAGTCAGGAAAGAACTATTGCTTTTGCCTCCAGGATGTTGAGATTGGCTGAGGTAATGTACAGCACTATTGAAAGAGAAGCCCTTGGTTGCTTATGGGCTGCTGAAAAGTTCAAGATGATAGTTGTTCAAATAAGGCTTCTACCCGCTTGATAAGATTACTACCCAGACTGCAAACACTAAATGTTGACATTAAATATATTCCTTCTGGTAAAAACATTAGAGCTGACTGCTTGTCACATGTTCCAGTTGAGTATGCAGAAAATAAGTGTAAGGATGATGAGGAGTTTGAGTGGGTGATGACGGTGAATTATTTCACTGAGCTATTTGGTATTCTTGAGGTGGAATGGGATGAACGTTGCACCAAGAATGAGTGTTTGGGTTTGGTTAAGAAGTACCTGGTTAAAGGATGGCCTTGTGACATAAATTTGGATGCTGAAATGAGAGATTTTGCACAAGTTGCATAAGAATTGTCAGTGATCAATGGATTTGTCATGAGACAGGATGCTTTTGTACCAACTCTAGGGTTACGTGACAAGATTATTTCATTAGTGCATGTTGGTCCTTTAGGTGTTTTGGCTACAGCAGAAAAAATCAAGCAGTTTTACTGGTGGCCGGGGACTGATGGACTTGTGAGGAATTATGATGAATCTTGTGGAGAGTGCCTATGATCGACAAGCACTGGAGAATGTCAACTTCCCCGTTGTGTCCTGTTGAATGGCCCAAGTGTCCTTGGTCAAAAATTGGCGTGAATTACGCAGACCCATACAATATTTTGGGTACTGACAAGAAAAAATTTGTTGCCGTGGATTATTGTTCACAGTGGTTATATTTAGCATTTTCGAAGTCTGCTGATTCTAGCAATGCTTTGAAATTTCTTGAACATTTGTTTAATCTGGAAGATAAAGTGAAAGAGGTGGTGTCTGATAATGGTGTGCATTTTGTCTCTCAGGAACTGTCTAAGTTCTAAAATAAACACTTTGTAAAACATGTGAAGGTGCCATTGTACAGTCCCTCTTTGAATGGTTTGGGGAAAGGTCAAATTGTTTACTTAAGGAGGGTGTACAGACTGCCATTGCAAACAATTTGAATGTAGCAGAATTTATACAACAACATTTGTGGAGTTATAATACCACTTCACATAGTACAAATGGAGTTGCATGCACCTTTTGTTTTGTTGAGACACAGAAAACCAGTGCCTGGATTAAGTCCAGCTTGGTTGGTTGACAGAGTGGGACACCTTGAAGTCAAAGATGACTTGGACAAAGCTCGTGATTACATCTAAGCAGGAGACCAGTAAGAAATACTTTGACAATGGTAGAAGGTTGAAAGAGATATGTGTGATGCCTCATGATTGGGTTCTTTAAAAAAAAAAAGTTGTAAACGGAGAAACTAAATATTCTGAGAGTGTGAAAGTCATGAAAGTTGCTGTCTCAGAAAGGGTGGTGGAAAAATAACTCATTGGTTAAAGTGAGCCAAGAGCAGGCCAAAATCATTGGTGAGAGATGTCATTCTGGAGTAGCGGGAGAGATAAGAGGTGATGGTTGGTTTCACTTTGGCACTTTAGGTGATGGTAAAAGGGATGCTGCTGTTGAACTTTTGCTGGCAATGCTTTGGAAATGAGCAATCATGGACTGGTCACTTCGAGTGATGGCGATGCTTGTAGTTTGGTTAGGAGTGATAGCTTGAGATCAGTCCCTGTGAGATTCAGAGATTATAATACTTTCTAATTTCTTAATTTCTTCTTGTAGATTCTTTGTCTTCCTTTCGGATATTTTTTTTTTGTAGGTTATTTTTTTTTTGTTTGCTTATTTTTTTTGTTTTGTTCTATTAGAAGGGGGATTATGTAGTATGGTATTAAGTATTTTTATTATATATAGCATGGTATTTGTGCTTAAGTATGTATATTGCTGCTTACCTGTATATATTGTTAGAAAATAGAATGGTATGATGCTTGAAAAGGGGATTCTAGAATGTAAGCACTTGGCAAGCACTGGTTGTGCTGCCTGCAGTACAGGGACGAAGTCATGGGTCTCTTAACAGATTAAAGATCTAATTTTATTCATCTGGATTTCCATGTATCTTTCTGCTTTTACAACAGCAGCAAGCATAATAGTTTTTATCACATTGATGTAAGATTTGTTCACAATAAAATCAATGAAGGATTAATGGCCCAGGAACACAGAGTAGCTCTAAACAATGGCTCAAATATATTATTAAAAATGAAGCCACCTCTGACTATACCCACACCGAGTAGCAACAGACCCGTTCTCCTAAAAAAGTGGCACGATGATTGAGAGTGGATTGTTCATGCTCTCCAGCCAGTTCAGATACAGACTGAATCCCATAGATGCACAGGTAGAATATTATCGGTAGTGATGGTAAAATATATGTCCCTGGCGAGTAGACTGGCTTACGATGTCATTGTCCCACAGGTATGTTGCAGGAAGGCCTAAGTGACCTTGCCAACTGTCAATTAAAGCCTGTAACACACTCTCAGACTGCTACCTTAGCTCCCTCCTCATTTTCATGTTCATCATCAGTTTCTGTTATCGGGAAAGGAGCTTTAGTTGGATTCATGTCATGGAATGTGGACTGATTACAGTCTAAACTTAAAGCTCTGGGAGAGCTTCGGTGGGCTTATTAATTTGGCAAAAAACATTAATAATGTTCATTCTTATGACCTATTTGACACTCTAAAGTGCTGCTCTGATATCATACAGCATACCACGAAAGTGCATTACGGATGAAAAAATTCACCTTTGCCGGGTTCGGGTGATTAATTTGCACGTACGCCGGCCACTTTGTCAAATTGAATGCTCCAAACATACGACAATGTAATAAGAACCTTGATATAGTTGTCTTTCGTCCGTCCGCCATCTACTAGTGGAGTGTTTTGTTCACTACATTAGTATTGTTGGTCCTGAGGAGAACTCCGCATTGGGGAGTTCGAAACGCGTCGACCTGTTGTTGGGTTCTTCTGTCAAAATTGAAATAGTTACTTTAAACAGGGTCCATTAAAAGGGTTAATTCCTATGAATCACATTAAGTACTAACCTTAGGATGTGAATTGTATATATGTACACAGAAAAAAACCAAAATATAGATTTCTTTTGACATTAGAACCTTAGCATTCATGCTGTTGTTTTGTATGATTGTAGATGGATGAATGGTTTGGCCAGTGTGAAAGTTTGAATGTATTGTTAATTTTGTAAATTGTTTTGTATATTATGAATCATTTGTAAATACTCTATTGTATGTTTTGCTCTGGTTGTATATACACTAAAAATAAGCTGGTATTCATGAAAATAAATTTTTCTACTAGTGTTAAAATAAATAAATAAACTAGTGACGTAAATCAAAAAAACGTACCTTTATGTTTTTTTCATACAGGTATTTCCTAAAACAGTGAAGTAACATTCGGTATTGATAGTTGTTTTGTTGTTTAGTAAGCTTGGGCTCAGCCTTACTGGTTCAGAGTCACAACCCGGTGTCGTTGTTTCAGGCCTGATAACATACATAGCAGTGATAAATATTTATGTACTCACAGTCCAGGACAATGGTGAATCATGCACTATATATGCTCTACGAATGTTGATGGACATAAGCTTACATCATTCCTAGGCCGTTATTAGAGCAGGTGATTGTAACACAAAGAATTTGAACCATTTGAGTCTCTTTCTGCCTTAGTGGCTGTGGAGGATGAAGAGTGGAGCTTTCCTAACCTCATAAGCAAATCAGTAAGGAACTGCCCAAAGGTGGCCAGCCCACCTTTCTACCTCTATTTGGATCATGGCCTGAGAGCTGCAAATGGACACACCAAGTCTGATTGTTGGCCTAACATACTTTTAAAACAGGATTTTACATTAACTATGTAAATTTTATATTGCTTGACGTAAGGCTATGGCATAACATGGTTGACATGAAAGTTGTTGTTCGAGCAGATAATAATTGTAACACTCTTGTCACAGAGGTTAACTCAAAACTATTTTGCAAGCCTTCTGTGCAAATTAATGGCACCTTTCTAACACCATTATCCCTCACAAATAACTGTAGTAACATAAAATGGCCTAATATCAACAACAATGAACATGCTAAGGACAAGATTTACTAAACATTAGTGGCTCTTTTTGAATCTTACAAATATGCTAACTCAGAGACATTCATGTTTAGCTCACAATACTCTGAGATATTTGAAACCCTTAAACACATCTTTAGGAAGCAATACAGAAAGTCGCAAGTTAAATCTACTCCTTGCCTATGGTATACTAAAGAGTGCAGAGTGTCAAAGGGTGGCTTTCTTAAGGCTATTCAAGACTGTGACTAATTAGATATAACACAAGCTAGGAAGCTTTCTAAGGCAATTTTGATTAACTCTAAAAACAAATAGGAGGAGGATCAATGGGGCAACGTTCTAGATGTCCTTGGAAAAAGAGATGGTATAGCCTTTTGGAGAATCATTGCTAATGGTAGTAGCTTTGGAATTACCGCCCCAGATGTATTTGTTCCAGTAGACCAATGGGTTGAACCTTTTACAGCCTTATATAGTACGAGGGGCAATGCTAGACTAGGACCTTGGTCCCAGGATGATGATAGGATGGTTCGTATTTTGGCTCTTCCTTTTTGCTCTGGCATCTATATTAAAGGAAACTAAGGCTGCTCTTTAACATATGTCCCTGATGGATTTATTTTACTCAGAGGCAGATATTTGGGTCCCCAGAATATGCTTACTTCTGCTGTAACAAATGGGGAGGAAATTCTAGAGTCATGGTGTGGTGCCAATATATTTCCAATCTACAAGAAGGTGGAAAAAGATAACCCTGTAAATTACAGGCCAATCAGACATATTGACAGTATGCAGAAGATATTTTCAGGCAAGTCCTTTTCCGTCTCCAGGGGTGAATGGCTGAATACAAGGTTCTGTCACATCTGCAGGCAGGTTTCTGAGAAAGAATAGATACGATTGACCAGGTATTTTGTTTTATGACCATCTGCTGGAAGTATATTACTATCAACAAAAAACACTTGTATGTGGCCTTCATAGACATGAGGGCTGCATTTGAGCTAGTGCCAAGACAAATCCTTTTCAAGGTACTTGGCCAACTCAGAATGCCTCATGTTTGCCTCCATTTCCTAGTTAGACTTCACTCAGACACATATGCACAGGTTAGGTGGAATGATCAAGGTGACTTGACCACTAGAATCCCTATAGAATGAGGGTTGAGACAGGGATGTGTCCTGGACCCCCGATTTTCTCTTTGTATATGAACGGAGTGATGGAAGCACTGATTATGTGTCAGCATGATGCTCCCAAGATAGCTGGCTCCATTACCCCTGTCTTGCTCTTTGTGGGTGATACTCTGCTACTCTCATATACACCAATTGGCTTGCAGGAATTATTAAACCATTTTGTGGGGTTTTGCAAGCATAGGGTTTTGGAGAACAATGCAGGGAATTCTACGTTTATGGTCATAAATCCCCATCGTACTTTTAGGAATAAAATGGCTGTGGATGGAGCAACTATAGACAAGGTTAGTGAGTTTTGATTATTTAGGAATTAGGCTCACCCTTCTTGGGATCCCCAGCTGTCAAAAAGCAATTTCATCCTTTCCCATAGTTCAGCAGCTATTTGATTACATTTAAGGCAAACATTACAACACAAAAAGATGATGGACGTAATGCTGAGCATTGTCAAACATTCACCCCCTGTCACAGATCTGGGACAAAATCCATAGTTTTGTTTTGCTTGTCTTCCCATTCCAGTCTTGACCTTGCTCCCCATGGGGACAGTCCAACCCAAACTGCCAGGCCAGGTCATCCCTGGAACTGAAAAATAGCATCCGGGGACCGGTTTCTGAGTATCACTCCTAATTACCTAGGCTAGCTTGAAATCGGTGGGGTAGAGAGCATGGGACCCACGTCTGGGCATACCAGGCCAACTTATGCCAAAAATTGCAACACAAAAAGATGATGGACGGAATGCAGAACAGTGTCCAACATTCACCCCTAGTCACAGATCTGGCCCAAAATCCATTGTTTTTTTGCTCGCCACACCATTCCAGTTTGAATTCAGCCTTTGGCTAATAAGTCTTCACCTTGCACCCCAGAGGAACAGTCCAGCCCAAACTGACAGGCCAGGTCCTCCCTGGACCTGAAAACAAGCATCCTGAGACTGGTTTTGGGGTATCACCCTGCATCAGCGAGGCTAACTTGAATCCAGTAGCTTAGCGAGCACGGGACCCACATCTGGGCATACCCATCCCACTTAATGCAAAAATTGCATCACAAACATATGATCCCCAGTCACAGATCTGCTCCTAAATCCATCGTTGTTTTGCCACATAATTCCAGTTTGAATCCAGTCATATGCAAATCCATCATGACCCTTCCAGAACTGTCAGGCCATGTCCACCTTGCACTGGAAAAAGGCAACCTGAGACCTGTTTCTGGGTATCATCCCTCATCAGCCAAGCTAGCTTGAATTTAAGGCAACATCTAGTAGGGCAGTTCCCACAGCCGTACATGGTTATAGAGCTGTGGCTCTTGGTGGAGCATTCTATGGGACAGACATATAGGGGTCCAGGGATAGTATGCAAATGAATATTTTGGAAAACCATTATGTGAGATCACTCCTTAATGTCGCAGTTGGTTGGATTGTACACCATTAATACCATTTAATTGGGATCTCAGCTTAAAAAGTATTGATAAGCGATGTACTACGCCTTGGCTGAAAACAGTGAAAGCCTTATGCAGCCAGCTAAAGTTAGAGGAAGTATGGAAAGATCCTAGCAAGATGAGGAATAACTCACTTAATTGGATCTAGGGAATGTACTGGAATAATATTCTCCAGAAGGTATAGTGCTAGGCGAGGACTGATGGCTTGACTGATTTATTCCTAAGCCATATAAACAGCCCAAAATTTGAATTATTTATTCGAATAAACTACTCTATTTGAGGTGAAGACCTCACTTCAGATTTGGCACACTGCCACTCAAGGCCTTTTCAGCTAAGTGGAAAAAAGCTGGGAGAAGCTGCAAGAGAATTACTTTTTGTCACAATTCTCTGGAAACTGACAAACATTTGTTACTAATTTGGAAAAAACTATAAAATGCTGAGATCAAGGTGGATCCTTCCGCTATGTTACAACCTAGCCGTGAAACAGTGTATGTTGTTGTGCACCTATTTAAATCTAATACATTAGATCCAATTGTATTTGTACTCTCAAGATTTTTAAAGTGGACTTGGTCTATAAGATCTGGCCTGTGTAGGCATGGGCAAGAGAGATTATAACCTGTTATGCCAATTACTTTAGAGTCGTTTGATTCTCTTTCTGGGCAAGTGTTGAGTTGAAAATGATCTTTTGATGGCTGACAATTATATGATCGCTGTTTTTAAGAATTGGTTAATCCGCAACTTGTAATTCGTTGAATCATCTGTTTTAGAATTGTCTGGTTTCTTTTTTAAACTAGCGTGTAATGGAAATGAAGTCTGACCACTGATATTCATCTAACTGCTGGGGACCCTCCAGCTGACTGCTAAGACCTTCCTTTGGACCTCGGCGCACTGTGTGAAGCCTGCGCACCCTCGCACGAAAGGATTCTGTCAGCGCTTCGCCGTACCCGCTTCGCGGGTCCCGCAGCGCTCTGTTGTCCGTGGGAGCTGCTGATCGCCTGTGATAGCTTTGTGGAGCGGGGGGCAGGCGAGTGAGTCAGCGGGGCTGCGAGCACTGAAGCAGGGACTCCAGCGTCCAGGAGTCCCTGCGCGCCCAACCAGCTACACCTGGGCTGCTCTCCCCGCTGGCCACGCCCCCCGCCAACGGAGCCAAAAGCGGATTGAATCCCTGACCCACTGGGACCCTCCAGCTGACTGCTAAGACCTTCCTTTGGACCTCGGCGCACTGTGTGAAGCCTGCGCACCCTCGCACGAAAGGATTCTGTCAGCGCCTCGCCGGACCCGCTTCGCGGGTCCCGCAGCGCTCTGTTGTCCGTGGAAGCTGCTGATCGCCTGTGATAGCTTTGTGGAGCGCGGGGCAGGCGAGTGAGTCAGCGGGGCTGCGAGCACTGAAGCAGGGACTCCAGCGTCCAGGAGTCCCTGCGCGCCCAACCAGCTACACCTGGGCTGCTCTCCCCGCTGGCCACGCCCCCGCCAACGGAGCCAAAAGCGGATTGAATCCCTGACCCACTTGGACCCTCCAGCTGACTGCTAAGACCTTCCTTTGGACCTCGGCGCACTGTGTGAAGCCTGAGCACCCTCGCACGAAAGGATTCTGTCAGCGCCTCGCGGGACCCGCTTCGCGGGTCCCGCAGCGCTCTGTTGTCCGTGGGAGCTGCTGATCGCCTGTGATAGCTTTGTGGAGCGCGGGGCAGGCGAGTGAGTCAGCGGGGCTGCAAGCACTGAAGCAGGGACTCCAGCGTCCAGGAGTCCCTGCGCGCCCAACCAGCTACACCTGGGCTGCTCTCCCCCCTGGCCACGCCCCGCCTATCGGCCCTCCTATTGGGTGTGGCGGTGTACAATAGAGAACAGAGCTACCGTCTCGCGGGAGCGAGAGTAAACCTTTTGAAAAAAGCTAATTTGGTCCACGCTAGGGAGGCACTAGTATTTTTACAGAAAGCTGCGGAACCCTTAATACTGTGTAGCATTATGAATTTTATTAAAGTAGCACTTCGTTTAAGGCTTACTAGAGGAGAAGACTGAAATGTTTTTACTCTAACCTTTAAGTGTTACACATGGCTATATTGTTGTTTTTATGTTTTGTTAATTCTCTGTACAAAGAACCTTGAAATGTTTAATGACTTTTTACTATGTATATATGAGTGTGCTTTTATGGTGTTTTTTAATCACCGAATAAAGATTCTTTGACTTGACTTGACTTGAACTGCTGTTTTTAAGAAGTGATTAATTTGCAATCTTGACTTATGAATTTCTTGCTGCTATTGATCAACCTTTGGATGTGGGATTCATTTGACTAAAATCACATTGCATATTTTTGTGATTATTGCCCCAAAATCCACAAGATTCACTACTCCTTTAAAATATTGGCATGTTTGAGCTGCTGAAATTCAACAAAGAGTGCAAACTCAATATCGCTCGTTAATTTCCAAGGCCCAGATGTTTTAAGAATTGCATCAAATGACAATTTGCAATTTGTGAGCTCTTAATAGGAATCTACTAAAATGCATTTGGTAGAAGCCGATGCAATTTCCACACCAAATTCTACTAAATGAATTGGTATTTTGTGAACCAACCTACTTATTTATAGGTTGGTTCACAAAACACAGATTCGTCCTTGATTGCAATTCGACCAACCTCATTAATATGCATAAGGTATGTCACAAATTGAGACCCTCTAAGATTGGTTAAAGTCACAGGCATGGTGGACAGTTGCGTCAGCAGATCACCATGTCTGTGATTGCTTTTAATTAAAGCAATATTCTTTTTTTTAATGCACCCTTTTTCCTAAAGGGAAAATAAAACTAAAATAAATGTAAATAGAAAATTAATATATTTATAAACATTTTTTACAAGCAGACAGTGGTCCCAAGAACAGCTGCTCATAAAAAAATGTTTTGGGGAAGTGACCTTGGGGACTCGTTCCCCTTTGAGAATGCTTACCACCACTTTTAATTTGCTGTAAACAAATGAGGGCCTCAGTTATGGTATTTTGGCACATGGCAGGGCAGCAAGCCTTCCTGCTGAGCTGCCATGCGTCAAAAGCAGAGGGCAGGAATGCGCTGCATCTACAAGATACAGCGCATTCCTGTCCTTTTCCCAAGCGCTGTTGCACAATGGGCTATCATGCGCCAACGTAAGCAGCCTTGTGAAAATGTGCACAGTTGTCCACATTTCAGGGGTGATTGGTTTTGTGCCTAAAGGGAAACCTAACTGCACAAAAACAATCACGAGAGGAGTGTTCCTCTTTCTACGTGTGCTGCAATAATGGTATTTCTTCTCATTGCACCTTCCTTACGCCTCCCCTGGGGAGGCGTAGGAATCTGACACATTCCCAAGTTTACAAAACCTTGTAAATCTTGGAATTCATCAGGTTCCATGGATGTTGCGTGGGAACACCCACAGCAACACCCATGGAACTTCCCTTTCACACAAAGTAATGCGTGAAAAGGGACCCTATTTACAAGGTCATTAAAAGCCACGCAGAGTGGCTTTCTGTGGAATTGGGAATATGGGCAGGCACACTGCGCTGCTGATGCATCAGAAAAGTGACGCACCTTTGGTGCAATGAACTTGTAAATATGCCCCTAAATGTTTTGCGACCAGATTTATACAGAAGCTAAATATTCTGTATTTAGAATGGAAGCCGTTTACATGCTTCTTCCAAATATTGATTATAAAACCCAAATTGCAATTCAGTAACATCACCAAATCGCAATATGGGTTTGGTACATTTAAAAAGCAATTTTGCTGTCACAGCAGCTCAAAATTGAACTTTGCAAACATAAAGTCACTTGATACATTAGGCCTTAAGGGGCTTATGTATCAAGAAAGCGTTTTGCGAGTCCTTAATAGAGAATTTTAGCGATTCGCTATTAACGACTCGCAAAAGGCAATGTATGTATGATTCGCAATATTAATTGCGATTCCTAAGTATTCCTTATTTGCAGATCGAAAATTGCGGCTTGCAATTAAGGAATACCTTCCTATTAATTCCTATGGGCCTAGAGGCCCATAGGAATGAAAGGGAAGACATTCGCAATTTGCGAGTACCCATTAGGTACTCGCAAATTATAAATGCAATTTCAAGGGTGCAAGGGTGTCAAAGGGACACCCTGTTGCACCCCTGAAATAAGCATGTGTGCACATGTGGAGAATGTATGTGCCCTAAGGGCACGTGTGTGTGCCACATGGCACTTTGAAAAATGCAAAAAAAGTGAATTTTTCAAAGAAATTGCAAATTACCACCAACTTGAAGTTGGTGGCCCTTTGCGATTTCTAAAGGCAAAATCACACAACCTGGGTGCTTCCAGAATTGCCTTTAAGGAATCGCAATTTGTGATTCCTTTTTGCTATTCCTTAAATGCATTCGCAGAATGGGGAATCTCAAATTTTGCGATTCCCTATTCTTCAAGGGCTTTTTGGGATGATACATCCCAAAAGGCTTTTTCCCGTTCACAAACGGAGAATCGGCCCATTTGCAAATGGGAAAAAGGCATCATATATATATGCCCCTAAGGGCCATATGTATCAAGCCTTTTTCGATTCGCAAAGGCCGGAATTCGGCGAATTTCGGCCTTTGCGAATCGCAAAAGGCTGTTTTGCATTTTTTGATATGTATTAAAAAATCGCATCAAAAGGAATCGCATAAATTTGCGATTCCTAATTTTGCTATAGCATTTAAGGAATCGCAATTTTGCGATTCCTTAAATGCTATGTATGAAACATTTTTCTATAGCGAATTAAGCTTAAGAAATCGCAATTTACCACCAACTTTCAATTGGTGGTAATTTGCGATTTCTTGTAAAAATGCACAAATTGGCATTTTTGAATGTGGCATGTGACGCACATACATGCCCATAGGGCATGTATGTGCGCCATGTGCACACACATGCTCATTTCAGGGGTGCAGCAGGGTGTCCTTGAGACACCCCTGCACTCTTGAAATCAATATCATTTTGCGATTAGCAAATTGCGAATCGCAAAATGAAATGCATTTCACAATCATTCCTATGGGCCTCCTGGCCCATAGGAATGAATGGGAAATGATTCCCTATTTGCGAATTCGCAACTTGCGAATTCGCAAATAAGGAAGATTAAGGAATTGCAAAAAAAATGCGATCGTTTTCATACATACCGTTTTGCGATTTCTAAATAGCGATTCCTTAAAAATCGCTATTTAGAAATCGCAAAACTGAACTAAGTGCATTAAAACATCGCAAAATTAATAATTGTGACCCCTACACAAATCCTCTTACTTTATCGGCTATTTGCAACCAGGCCCTTTAGTTCGAGTTCTGCCTTCCTGTTTTAAAGAAAAACGAGTTTTCTTGAGAAAATTACTCTCCTTAAACCTTAGTTCCTTCGTGCCATATACAAGCAACCTGGGGCGGTATCACAAAGAGCTGAGCTGACTGAAAGCCAAGCCGAGCAACTGTTCTTATGGGCTTGCAGGCACTTCATTGAATGATTCTCTGAATTAGGACATTGTTTTCAGACGGCATAACTTAGAAACAGTAAGCAAACTTTGAGTCTTTCTGTTTGGAACTGTGCTATGTGAAAATGAAGTTTACCGTAAGTCATGGATTTATTCATTACAAGCCCACCAAAAAAGTGTTGCTGAGGTCTGAGCCATCTTAACAGTTCATGACAAGGCCCCATAACACCAGAACGAGGGATCCTGTTAAGACGAAGCACTCTCTTCGGTTCAGCATGGAAATACACTGAGGGTTCTCCAATGAGCTTTCCAGGTTTCCTCTCTCCCCGAGTGACTTGTAAAACAAATGGAAGTAATAATTACATTTCAGGGCAACGAATACCTCCCTCTGGCCATCTAAAAATGCACGCAGACATAAATGCGGTAGAAAAAGGAGAGACTTGTTAAAAGAAAAGCTCAGCCTTTCCAATAAGGGGGCCTCGATGGCCTCCCTGCCTGTGAATGATTCAGAAATGAATCATCACCATATGTGGGGGTACTGACTGACTGACTCACTGCTCCATTAAATGTTGACACTAGGTCGAGAAATATTGATGAGATAAAGAAAGAGAACAATTAGATAAAAAATCAAACACTTTCTTCCATGCTCAGTTTTTCATAAAAAAAAGTCAAGGAAATTGTCAGTGATTGAGACGGCTAAGAAATGTGATTAACTAGAATGTCTGGAGACCATAGGGCAGGATTCTTCCTATTGAAAATCTGCCCTATTACAGAAACCAATATTAGCTGGAAAAAGAAAGCCAAACCTGATAATGTAAAAAAAAAAAGTAATTGAATAACATGTCTTGCAGCAACCAAGACAAGAAATACATGTTACTATAATGCACTGCTGCAGATTAGGGAGCTGATTAATAGTTTGGCGGTTGAGATACTTCCTCACAAACATGAGGGATGTGACGCAGTATCCTGTCTGCCATTTTACAAGTTCCAAGAGATTACATGGAATTGTAATTTGGAGTACTGTAAACCTTTCCGCCAAACCCTTAATCAGGCCCATAGTTTGAATATTTATACTTTATTTATCATGCTAGCTTTGCATCGGAACGTGCATACTGTAGTATGTGGTCTAGCTCCCCGCGGTCACTTGACCCGCCGAAGGATAGCAAGAGATCGTGACAGGGGGCTTGCCACTGGAGACCGCGATACCAGGGATGGCAGACCGGCTCTCCCCTTGATGTATTGTATGGAGCTAAAGTAATGCCATTAAAGTACAGTTAACCTTCCCCATAGTCTCCCCATCATTCTTCCGAGGGACATAATTCCCCCTCCCACAGTGGTGACGAGAGAAGACGGACCGGCGCACCGCTCGACTGCAGTACGGTAGGGGAGAGCAGGCGCTTGCGATCAGGGGCGGCACACTGATCACACGCCCACTTCAGCCCGCTCCCAGTGGCTATGCTTCCTGCATTTCAGTTCCCCAGCTTCAGAGTCAATGGTGCGTGTTGGCGCGGAGCGCGGCCTTGCCGCAGTCATCTCAGCGCGCAGTTTGGCGCGCAGCAGGGCTACACCCACTAAGCTTCTTCCCACGCCATTATGCTAATGCACAGATCAGCCTAACTCCGGGCCCCATTAAAGAAGATCCAGACAGTACACCACCCTGCATGCAAGCTACTAGCAGTAATAAACAGGAGCAGTCACCTCCTGGCCCTAAATTAAGGACAACACAGCTACAGGCAGGTATCAACAGGTTTAAGCATCAAGTGTATAGCCAGCCACTGCACACTGCGCGAGGTCGTGCACAGCACTGGACTTCCAGCGCATAGAGCAGCTGACTCCTGGCTCCAATTTACAAGGATCCAGCCATCAGACCGCCCCCTGGCTGCCACTACCAAGCGTGAGCATTGAGGGAGCAACCAACCACTGTGTCAAGCAGTGCGAAGATCACAGACCCCAGGTCCACCTGCACAGGTGTTCTATAGCAAGTTCATCAGAAACTTTGTGATGAAGACGCAAAACTTACTTCAACTGCTCAAGAAAAAAAACAAGTTCACCTGGTCGGAGGAAACGGAGGCGGAGTTCTTGGCCATCAAACAAGACATATGCAAGGCGGTTACCTTACAAGGATTTGATGGCGCAGCATCGAGCATACTCACCACGGATGCCAGCGACAAAGGGCTGGGAGCAGTCCTCTCCCAGCGGGTCTCCAATGGCACCGAGACCACTGTGGGCTTCGCATCACGATCCCTCACCCCCAGTGTAGAGAAGTACAGCGTGATCGAGAAGGAAATGCTGGCTTCCATATGAGCGATGGAAAAATTTCGACAGTATCTGTTGGGGGTCAAGATTCACACTCCGCACTGATCACAAGCCTTTGATCAAAGTCCTTACATCCAGCGGCAATGTAACAGCCATGCTACGCATCGCAAAAATGTTGCTGCAGCTGTTGGACTTTGTCTATGATGTGGAATACATCCCAGGCTCAAAGAACAAAGTGGTGGACTTCCTGAGCAGAGCGGCAGCCATGGAAGAACCCGTCACATCATCAGAGTGGGATGAGTACAGTTTTGCCTTCATGACCGATCATGAACACACCATCAGTGCCCAAGATTGGGCAGAAGCCTACACGCAAGACACTAAACTCTCCCAGATCAAAGTGTACGTCACGTGAGGCTGTCCGGAGAAAAGACACATTGACGGCAACCTCAGGAAATACTGGGAAGTCCGCGAAGAACTCTCTGTCTGTGAAGATCCCATATTCCTGCTACAGGGAGTCAAAGTGGTGCCCCCAAAGGCGCTGTATGACCACATTCTTCACATCAACCACGAAGGCCACCTGGGCATCGTAAAAGCTAAACGGCGGATAAAACTACTATACTGGTGTCCCGCCATGGACGTTCAAGTGGAAAGGTTTGTGAGGGACTGCGCCCATTGCGCCAGAGCAGACAAAACCCTGGTCACCCTGAGGCCCCCCAAAGGAGAGTTCCCTACTACCAAAAACCCATGGGAGGATTTCTCCATCAACATCGTAGGCCCGGTCCTAGACACCTGGGGCACACCCAAAACCTCATTGTCATAGTGGACCGCTACTCCAAGTGGCCAGAGGTCAAAATCAGAGACTCTGTACATTTGGATGCCATCATTGCTTTTCCTCACCAACATCTTCTTGAGGGAGGGCATTCCCAAGTCCATCACCAGTGACAATGGAGACCAGTTCAAGTCAGCGAAATGGACAGACCTCACCATCAGAAAGGGGATCTGGACGAGTCTACCACCCTGCGGGTACTGGCCAAGTAGAACGCTTCACCCGGATGATCATGGGCTCGATACAAGCAGCCATCAGTGCCGGAAAAAACTGGGAGTCCGAAGTCAGGAACACGGTATGGGCATACCACATCACACCCACCTCGACAGGCTACAGTCCGTTTAAGATCTTAAGAGGCAGAGAACCGTTTACGAGAGATAATACAGCCTGGATGACCAAGAGACTCCACAGCAAATGGTCACCAGCCATTGTCCGCTGCAATATAGCGAAGGCACAAAGTATCTACAAAGCACATTATGACAAACGAAACAATGTGCGTGACACCTCATTGGCAGAGGGCGAATGGGTCCGAGTTAAGAAGGGCCAACCAGGACTCAAAGGAGACAGCATATTCAGTGAACCCCTATGGGTGGTAGAAGCATACTCCCGCTCTGGCTTATTGAGTGACGACAATATCTGGTCCCAATCCAGAATGGCCAAGTGCAACAAAATCCTACATTGGGGCATAGACGACAGTGAGCTGGGAGAAAGCCCTGGTGCAACGGGAACGGCCGCACCCCCTACAGACCATATGAGTGAGACAGGACCAACCAGGGTGGAAGGACAATCACCTGGATAACCAACGTTGTGTCCGCCCAACCAGAACGCAAAGGAAGGGGCATCCTGGGCGAGACACCCAACGCCATCCAGAGAGATCAGGAAGAAGGCACAAGGTCAGATGGACCCGGCGAAGGAAGAGAGCAGGGTACCGGAACACACACCTGCAAGGGCTGTGTGACTTTCAGTTGTAAACCCTTTATTATCTCTTCTCTGTCCCTGCCTCTTTTCTTTCTTTCTTTCTTTCTTTCTTTCTTTCTTTCTTTCTTTCTTTCTTTCTTTCTTTCTTTCTTTCTTTCTTTCTTTCTTTCTTTCTTTCTTTCTTTCTTTCTTTCTCTCTCTCTCTCTCTCTTTCTCTCTCTCCGTGTCTCTTTCCCACTCTCTTCCACTCTACCAGTTCTCCCCACCTTGGGGGGCACACCTACAGTTGTCTTTGATTGTTAAGGGGGAAGATTTATAGTGTGTGGTATAGCTCCCTGCAGACACGTCACCCGACGAAGGATTGAGAGAGATCGTGACGCGGGGGGCTGGCCACTGGAGACCGCGATACCAGGGTTCGCAAACCAGCTCTCCCCTTGATGTATTGTACGGAGCTAAAGTAATGCCATTAAAGTACAGTTAAGCTGCCCCATAGTCTCCCCATCATTCTTCCGAGGGACATACTTCCCCCTCCCACACATACATATGCCTAATTATTTTGTACGTTTGTTTGCTAGTTTCTGTAGGGCGCAGAAACTACAATGTATAAAAACGCATGTAGAACGCATACAGCACACAGCAAGGACAAAAGGTAACACAGGCATTGTGCTACTATGATATGGGCCACTGAAATATGAGATTGTGCAGCTGCTACGATATTTGCATAGCTATGGATTTGCCAAATTTGCCACACACTAACAAGTAAGATAATCCTGTAGTCATTTTGGAGTAATTGAATGACTTCAGCTGAGCTATTCTGTAATTATCTGGAGAAGTCATCCAAAGCTATCTTGCACTATGCCTATAGGGTGAAATATTTAATTAAGATGACTCTAGAGTTATCATAAAAACGACTCTAGGATTGTGTCCTGATTACTTCAATAAAAAATGTTTGATGATCCTTTCCTACTCAAGGAATCTGCAGATTTTAATTTGAAAAAATGTGTTTTCCAGCTCTAAAGATTCAAAAGTTACTAAAAATACAGCAGTGCATATTGCTGTGCAGTGGAAAGCCCTTTGCAAAGCTAGACTGGACACTGTTCTGATGCTTATTGTTATATAGGGGTATTAAACTGGTTCTAATAGGATGAAACCAATGCACAGACAGTGTTACCAAGTGTACAAATGACAATAAAATGAAGTAATACTATTACAAAATGGGCTACATTATGCCACAAAATGTGCCTTTTCCTGCCACATAATTTACTCAGCCCTAAAATATAATGTGGCTCTCCTGACGCATAATTCCAGTGGCCCTGACTATGACACACGTTTTTAAAGCTTTCAAAGGATGTGACGTGAAGGCCACATCTACTGACTTTGTTGGGCAATTAGGTTTGAGTTTCGGCCTTTGGCTCAAAATCCTGTGACTCTAGACAAATCATTTGTTCTCCCCATGCTCATAAAAATGAATGTGTCTTGGTGTAATGTAACTCATGCTAATGTGAAGTTCTTCAATACCTTTGGGTCAAGTTCGTACTACATAAAACTGCAACAAAACCCAACAAAAAAAATTGCTATTCATACTGCCAAAACAACATTGTTTTTTGAGATAACATAAATCTAACTATGGTGTACTTTCTTACTAGAAATACTGGATAATAAGGATGCCATCGTCTAGATTTACTTAGATTTCACGTGAAGCAGATTGACAAAAACTGGCTGCTGCTGAAGTCAACCTCTCTATCTGCACACAAACAGGCTTCGTTGCACAACATACAGCCTTGCACCATGCCATAGAGGTGAGTGTACATTCTCCAGGGTACAGTTTGCACAGGAGATATATTTAGCTAGTACAAATCCTTAGGAATCGACAACCACATGCAGTTCAGTTGTAGTGGATGTGTGCTGTGTACTGCGGCACACATTCAGTGCATTACATATTTTGGGGAAAGTAATGAATTTCACTTGTTTGCCTCTGCTTCCAATAGGCAGTAGTCCTTGATGCAATGTCCACCAAGGCTACCCTAGTATATTTTGTGTCAAATCCAATGTTTGTATCAAATCAATCAATCAGGGATTTATAGAGCGGCCTACTTACTCATAAGGGTCTGAAGCACTGGATGGGGGGTAACCGGCAAGCTCCGAGGTCATCCGAAGAGTCAGGTCTTGAGGTCCTTTTTGAAGACTTTCAGTGTAGGGCTGCGTCTGATGCTGAGGGGGAGTTCGTTACAGGTCTTGGCCATGATGTGGAAGGATCTGCCACTTGTTCTGGCTCTGTGGATGCAGGGGAGATTAGCAAGGCTAGATCGGCGGAGCAGAGGTTTCTCTTGTGAGCATGGAAAGGGATTACTTCATTGAGGTATTGGGTTCCGGTGATGTGGAGGGCTTTGTAGGCATGAGTGAGCTGCTTGAAGGTAACTCTCTTATCGACAGGGAGCAAGTGGAGATTGCGGAGGTGCTGAGTGATGTGGTTGTGTCGAGGTATGCTGAGGGCGAGTCTGGCTGTGACGTTCTGGAGTTTGCAAAGGAGTGATTTGCTGATTCCGGCATAGAGAGCGTTTCCGTAGTCCAGCCTGCCGGTGATAAGTTCGTGGGTGACAGTCCTTCTGGAGTCAGTGGGGATCCATTTGAAGGTCTTACAGAGTATGCGGAGGCACAGCATTGATCTGTTAGCTCATGATGAGTGAGAAGTTGAGTATGATATCAAGGTTGCAGGCACTCTATGAAGTGTGTTATCTGAGTGTTGATTATTTTCTCGAGAACTTTGCCTGAAAAGGGAGGAGAGAGATGGGCCTGTAGTTCTTGAGGTCTGTCGGGCCTGTGGAGGGCTTCTTGAGGAGTGGTTTGACTTCAGCATGTTTCTAATCGTCAGGGAATGTGCCTGTTTTGAGGGAGCAGTTGATTGTCCATCGTAGTTCTGGTGCTATGGCGGAGGCAGTCTTTTGGAAGATGTGCGGCAGGCAGAGGTCAATGGGTGCTCCAGAGTATATGCTCTTCATAATCTTTTCAATGTCTTCCGTGGTGATAGGGATCCAGGTGAGGAGTGCCGGCTGGTTGGCGTAGCTGGTTCATGGTGTGGGGTCTATGGCTTGGTCATTGAAGTTGCCGTACAGTGTCCTGATCTTGTGGTGGAAGAAGGAGCTGAATTTGTTGCAGAGGTCCTGAGAGTGAGGGATGTCGGTGGTTTCACTGTGGGGTCTGGTGAATTTTTGTATGATGGTGAAGAGTTCCTTGGAGTTGTGGGGAGTTGGTGAGGATTCTGTCCCAAATTAAGTTTCTCGTTGTTGATCTGATAAGTTGGTGTGCAGAGATAGAGGCCCTGTGGGCAGAGCGTGCTTCCAGAGTTTTGCTGTTTCCCAATGCTTTCTCCAGTTATCAGCATGAGGGCTTGGATTGACGGAGGTCTGTGGTAAATCAAGTGGCTTTTGTGTTGTGTCGTCTGTTGGAGTTCCAGAGGGGGGCAAGACGGTTGGTGCAGTTGGCGATCTATTGGTGGAGGTTATTGGCTGCAGTATTGGCATCTGTCATGGCAGGGAGAGGAGTGCGGCTGAGGGCGGAGGTGAGGTGCTCTTCAGTGATCTTGCTCCATTTTCTTTGTGGGAGGCATGGCGTAGGATTGTGATTGGTGGGGTTTGAGAAGGAGAAGTGGACGCAGTGGTGGTTCATCCAGAGAGGTGCTGTGGTGTGACTCAAGCAAATGCTGATTCCTCCAGCGAAGATGGGGTCGAGAGTGTGTCCGGCCATGTGGTTGGGGGTGGAGATGAGTAGCTTCAGTTCAATGTTTGCGACGTTCTCTAGGAGGGTGGTAGAGTTGGGGTCGCTGAGGTTGTCTAGGTGGCAGTACAGGTCTCTAAGTATTATGTAGTCCATGGAGGCGAGGGTGTGGTGCGTGATGTAGTCTGCGATGATGTTGGTGAATGGGAAGCAGGGTCTGGGTGTTCTGTAGGTGAGTGTTCCGCTGAGACATGTTTTGGGGTTGGGCTGAATCTGGGAGGGGATGTGCTACATGGTGGGTGAGACGTTGTTCGAGATCGAGGTTGTCAGTTGGAGGGAGCTGCTGTGGATGATGGTGAGGCCTTCTCCAGGGCGCTTTTGGTGGTCTTTGCTCAGGATCTTGTAACCGTCAGGGATGGCTGTTGCAATATCAGGAGCACATCTGGTGTTTGCCCATGTTTCTGTGAGGAAGGTCAATGCGGGCTAGAGGATGTTGAGGAGGTCCCAAACCTCTACTGCGTGTCTATGCAGGGAGTGTATTTTGAGGAGGATGCAGCTCACGGGTTTGGGTGCGCTCTCCACTCCCAGCTCCTGCACCAACGACATTCCGCCATCACAATCCCTGTGCGACACCCTCGTTGCCTTCTTCCACTGCAAGATCACTGACATCCACAACAGCTTCAACTCCCGGACGCACCCCACGGACCCCGCCACAACGAAGACCCCGAGCCCCACTGACCACAACCCCCTGACCACCTGGACCAACGTGAGCACTGAAGATATAACCAGGACCATTAGCACCATCCGCTCAGGCTCCCCGTCTGACCTGCTCCCCCACCACATCGCCAACAAACCCATCAGCATCATCGCACCCCACCTGCGTAACATCATCAACCTCTCCTTCGAGACCTCTACCTTCCCGAATAGCTGGAAACACGTTGATATCCACGCCCTCCTGAAGAAACCCAAGGCTGACCCGAGCGACCTCAAGAACTTCCGGCCCATCTCCCTGCTTCCACTCCCTGCGAAAGTCATGGAAAAGATAGTCAACACCCAGTTCACCCACTACCTAGAAGACAACAGCATCCTGGACCCCTCCAAGTCAGGTTTCCGCAGCAACTACAGCACCGAGACGCCCTCATTGCCGCCACAGATGACATCAGAATCCTACTCGATAATGACGAGACAGCGGCCCTCATCCTCTTGGACCTCTCTGCCGCCTTCAACACCGTCTGCCACTACACACTGCGCACACGCCTCTACAATGCAGGGATCCGAGACAAGGCCCTGGACTGGACCACCTCCTTCCTCACCGACAGAACCCAGAGAGTCCGCCTCTCCCCATTCCACTCCGGAACCACCTCTACCATCTGCGGTGTCCCCCAGGGATCCTCACTCAGCCCGAATCTGTTCAACGTTACATGGGCCCCCTCGCCCGCATCGCCAAACTACGCGACCTCAACATAATTTTCTACACCGATGACACCCAACTGACCCTCTCCCTCACCAAAGAACCCCTCACCGCCAAATCCAACCTACACCAGGGCATGAAGGCCGTCGCCGAGTGGATGGAGGCAAGCCGACTCAAACGGAACACGGACAAGACGGAGGTCCTCATCCTTGGGCCCAATCCCTCAGCGTGGGACAACTCCTGGTGGCAAGCATCACTGGGAACCCCCCCAGCACCAACCAACCATGCACGCAACCTAGGGGTTATCCTCTACTCCAAGCTCAGCATAACCAACCAAGTCAACGCAGTCTCCTCCTCCTGCTTCCACACCCTCCGCATGCTCCGCAAGATCTACAGATGGATCCCGACGAACACTCGGAAAACCTTCACCCACGCCCTCGTCAGCAGCGGACTTGACTAGGGAAAAAATGCCGGAGCCACGTCCAAACTCATCAACAGACTCCAAAGAATCCAGAACGCCTCCGCACGCCTGATCCTCAACGTCCCACGCCGGGACCACATCACCCCCCACCTGAGAGAATTGCACTGGCTTCCCGTCAACAAAAGAATCACATTTAAACTCATAATCCTTGCACACAAGGCACTCCACAACACCGGCCCAGCCTACCTCATTGACAGACTCTCCTTCTACGTTCCCAACAGTAAACTCCGGTCCGCCGACCTGTTCCTGGCCGTCGTCCCATGCATCCACAAACCACCGCCGGGGGCATATCCTTCTACCACCGTGCTGCCAGGTCCTGGAATGCCCTCCCCCTCCCCCTACGACAGACTGCAGACCTCCCGGCATTAAGAAGACTGCTCAAGACCTGGCTCTTCGACCACTAGCTGCAGCCCCGCCCCCCCCCCCCCCCCCCCCAGCGCTTGAGACCCGAGCGGGTAAGCAGTGGGCTTTACAAATTCCCTGATTGATTGATTGATCCGGTGGGTAGGCGGTAGCTGTGTCGGTCCCTAGGTGAGTGAAGGTGAGGCAGCAACATCCGCAGGAGAACAGGCCTTGGGAGTTGCTCCACGTCGAGAGTTGGCAGTTGTTGTTGCATCCAGGGTTGAGTGCGTGGAGAGTGCTGGAGTTTTAGTGGAGGGAGGTCGGAGGTCCAGGGTCCCTGGTGCTGGTCGCGGATGGGTGCAGACAGGCTTGCTTTTGGTGTGCCGGGGGTGCCAGCTGCACACCTGCTGCACATGGTTGCTCAGTGGCTGTCATTAAGTAGGGGTCGGGGGAGGGAGAGCAGCTGGGAGGCAATATATAGAACACTCAGGCTGGGGCAGAAGCAGTAGGAAACCGCAAGAGCAGAGGCAAACAGAGAAAAAGGGAACTAAAGGCAGAAAACCAAAAAGGCAAAAAAGAGAAAGACAGAAAAATACTAGCAAATCGTGAAAAGGAACAGAAAAAGGCTGTGAAACACAGAGCGGACCAGCAGATGAGCAGGTTCTTACATTGGACCACAATGGATGAGGCACAGGCAGGAGCCTGCGGGTGTAGGAGGGCCTTAAACACCTACCTGGGAGCCAGAAAGGTGCTGGGGGTAGAGCCTTAACGACATAGCTGTTTGAGGGAAGAGCAGGTCTCCTGACCAGGAGGTCAGAGGTTTTGCTTGCCCTGTCGCACAACGGTTGCCAATAAGTAGAGGTCGGGGGAGGGAGAGCAGCTCAGAGGGGGAACAAGCAGGGGGACGAGCCACGGGAGGAGCACCTGCAGGAAACAGCGAGAGCAGAGGCAAACAGAGAAAAAGGGAACAAAAGGCAAAATCACATAAAGGCAAAAAAGAGACAGACAGAAAAGATAGGCAAACTGCAGAAAAGATAGGCAAACTGAGAAAAAGAACAGAAAAAGGCTGAGAAACATGGAGAGGACCAGCAGAAAAGCAGGCTCCTCCACTGGACCACGAGAGATAAGGTAAAGGCAGGAACCTGTGGGTGGAGGAGGGCCGTGAACATCTACCCGAGAGCCAGAAAGGTGCTGGGGGCAGTGCCTACATGACAGCGGTGCAGGAGGGGAGAGCAATATCCCTGACCAGGATTCAGAGATCTTGCTCTCCCAGAAGTACAGAGGCCGCCATTACGTAAGGGTCAGGGGGAGGGAGAGCAGCTAGGAGGCGTGAGCGGGAAGACGCAGGGGAAGGGGCAACGGGGGCAGCAGCTGGGGGAAACAGTGAGAACTGTGGCAAACAGAGAAAAAGGGAACAAAAGGTAAAATCACTAAAAGGCAAAAAATAGAAAGACAGAAAACACAGCCATACTGAGAAAAGGAACAGAATAAGGCTGAGAAACATGGAGCGGACCAACAAGAGAGCAGGCTATTCCACTGGACCACCAGGCATTCAGTGCAGGCAGGAGCCTACAGATGGAGGAGGGTCTCGAACACCTACCTGGGAACCAGGAAGATGCTGGGGGTAGTGCCTTATTGATGGACCTGCGCAAGGGGATAGCAGTTTCCCCGACCAGGAGGTCAGAGGTGTGCTGATCCACCACTTATAACGCCTCCTTGACTTAAATTGGTACCGAGTGCATTTGACACTGTGAAAGGAGCACCCTTCCAGACATTAGAGGTGTGTGAACCACTGAAAGCTAAAGCCAGGTTCAAGACTGGCTCTGGCTGAGCTGGAAGTCCTGTTTGAACCTTGAGCACATAATGAGCCTAGCTTTTATGTGGCTTCTGTCTGCCGCCCTTAATCTAAACAACATGTAGATTTACAGCCAGAGCTGCTGACTCTAGAACTCAGGCACCAGGTTTGATTCTTGGCATCTGCAACATCCTGTGATTTGGGGCAAATCACTTGGGGGCATATTTATTAAGATATCATGCAGCGCAGCAAGTCACCTTGCTGCGCTGCATGATGGAAATTGGTAGGAATGTGCCGTACTTAAGAATATATGGCACATTCCTGTTGTTTCCTAGCGCTGGTACACAAAATGCTGTCTTGCACCAACTCAGGAATCCTTGCTTCACAGTGCAATGGTGCCTGCATTGTAAGCAGGATTATTTATGTGCAGGCAGGGTCTCCTTCCTGCATAAAAAAATCCCCTGAGGCACATTCCTGTTTTTATGTGAAAATGAAAGGAATAAACAAAGAGTAATAAAACATCTCTCCTCTTTACACATCACCTGGGCAGGCATAGCCTTTTGACGCATTTCCAGGTCTACTAGTAATGATAAATATAGGAATGTGCCAAAATCCATGGGTGAATGCGTGGGAACATCCTCGCTCCACTGATGAAACACCTCCCTGGTAGAGAGTAAAACAATGCAGGGATTTGCGCTACATTGCGTTGCATTACGCTGGATTCATTAAGCCACTCAGGTAGCCATGCATGGCTTGATAAATCAGACTTAGATTTTGCGTTGCCCTTGCACCATCTTGTGTGTCGCAAGCATGACGCAAACCTACATAAATATGCCCCTTAAACTCTACAGTGCCTATTAACAATGCATGTGACTTTGAGTGGTGTAATTTGTGCTCATGTAAAGTGCTCCAATGCCTTCAGGTCGAGTTTGTGCTGTATTTTAAAAACTGCAAAAGAATGCACTAAGAGCTCAAAACAAAGCCTTAACAGGGAAGACAACTTGATTCCCATTCAATGGCTGATTTGTACAGAGTAAAATAAGTAAATCTGCATAAATCGTGGCTTCCCGGCTTAAAATGTCTGATCTTAGGCAAATATTTTATTTCATCAAAACTATTTTTTCTTCATTATTGCGTACAAAACCACTTTAGAATATGTGAATTCAGAATACCAGTAGTATAAAACTATCATTTGTAATAAGTACTTCTATTGTTTGGTGGATTATTAGTAGGGGTAAGTATGCACCTACCACTAGCAATAATGCAATAAATGCAATATAAGGACCAGCCAAGGTCTCAATAAAATTTATTCCTGTGCTTAACCCTTGGCAGATGGCCGCAAGCAGGCAGGCATAATTTAGGAGACAGGTGTGTGAAGCATTTAAACACACCAATACTTCAAATGAGTAAGATACAACAGACAATAAAAATCCAACATCATTTAAAAATATATATATATATTTAAATCTTTAAAGTGACACCAAAAATCGAATGTAAAAATCTGGAGATATTCATTTTTAAAGAATAAACTCTTTTTAGTGATTAAAAACATAGCGCCAACTTGAGACATCTGGTCACGATTGACTGGAACAAAGTCAAAGTTTGAAGCTGACCACGATGGAGCTCTAGTTGTACATACTAAGTGGTAGGACTCTGTAAAAATGTTACGTTCGAACTTAGAAACCTTTCTTGAGGATTTTCTCCCATCGTCGAGCGAGGCTCCTCTTCATACCAGGCTTCGAGTCGACGATGGGGGGGTTGGTTCAGTGCAAGGCTATGGTGAAATCTTGGAAGTCTTGAACTCCACTGCTTCAACAGGATGAACCTGAAATCTAGGCCGGGTCATGGTTCGGCGCCAGCGGCCTGACTTGATGGGTCAGTCAACATATGGAGCTTTTTCCACACATTGCTCCAATCTTCTGGAACCTCTTCCTGAAGTTCCCCTTGAGGTTTCAAAGTGCCCAAACACAAATCCAAGGGACTAGAAGTTCTGAGGTGGTCTTTGGATGTTTGGGACTACAATTCCCACAATGTACCCAGCCAAATCCTTAAATGTCCACTGGACGCATCCAGGCTGGCAACGTCTTGGGGAAGATGGTGCAGGTGAGCTCTGTTAACTTGTTGCTGACAGAGAGACCATTCCTTAATCCTTTCGGAAGCAAGGCACTGTCCTCAGGGCTTTAGTTATGAGTGTGCAGCAAGAGCAGCACTTCGGGGTGCAGAACAAGGTTCCAGTAGCGCAGTCCTTCTTCTCCTTGTAGTTTCAGGCAGCAGATCTGAGTTGCTATTCCGCTCTCACATATTTATCTAATGTTCTGGAGGGACAAGTAGGGAGATACCCCAGACCAGTGGGGTACAGAGTGCCATGCAAAAGCATGACAGCTTCCTCCAAAGTGTTGCATACTCTTGTCTCACAAAGCTCAGTTCTTTAAAAAGGGAGAATTTCTCTCATTGGGAGTAAGATCTGTCTATACAAACCTACTGGTATGGTTCATTTCTCTCAAAACTCCTATTCCAGACCCCCTGTAAATTCCAATTCTCTGGCTCCCATCTTACTAGTGGGGGGTACAGGAGGAGGGAGTAGGCTTGGCTGGCCTTCCTTTCTGTTCTGCTCTCTTTAAAGCCCAGTTAGTTTACCCGGACCCCTTCCTGTTCTGATAACCTCTGTCTCCATGCAAGCCACTTATCACCTCATCAAAGCAGTTTGGCTAAGCCTGTTAAGGGCTAGCCAATCAGGACAGTGTACACGAAAACGAAAGTCCTATAACTTATTTTCTGTATTAGTTACGATAAATTCAACAGTGGCAAGTTGTTGGATTTATCATTACCAATCTTTTAAGTCCTTGATATATTTTTTTAGTTCTCTCCTTTTAATAGTTACACTGTATTACTATATTCCCATGTTAGTGTATGGAGCTAAAATGCTGTAATTGGGGAAAAAGTGGAGGGCAGATTTACAAAAACTGAAACCCCTTCGTCACCATGGATGCGCCGCATTGTAAATGTGGCGCACTGTGGAGCAAGTATAGAGAGATGCGTGACGCATCTGACGTTGTAAAGGTGACGCAGTGCTGGCGTTGTGTCGCAAGTGCAACACAACTCCAGCACTGCTCAGGGGTCCCCTATACTTCTTGTGCTGCATCACTACTTACGCCTGCTACAAGCAGGCATAAGGTTTTGATGCAGCAGGGATGTAAAAGTGACTCCGTGAAATCTTGTAGATTTCACTGCATCACTTTTACGGGGCTTCCTTGCGACGCAACACCCACCCTCCATACATTATACCTGACGCAGGCATAAGTAGCTGCGGGCTTTACAACGTGACACATCTCACTAGATGCGTCAGGTTGTAAATATGTCACATAGTGGCACTTTGTTTATTTCGCCGTGGCATCACAAAAGTGGCCCAATGACGGCGAAAAAGTGTTGCAAGGGGCTTGTAAATCTGCCCCTGGATTTGCAGGTTTCCCTCACAAGGGCACATAAAACATTTTTTAAGTGCCTATTCTTATTTTTGCATGGCACCCTACCCTTGGTGCACCTAGGGTAGACCTTATGGGTGACATTTGTGAAAATAAAGTAATATAATACTTCAGAAGTACCATTGAATGCAAAATCAAATTTGCATATAATTTCAGATTCAAAAGCAGCTTCCAAAGTATGGCTGACTTTTAAAATGACAACAGGCAACACCTTGGTGTACACAAGTGTCTCAAAGCTCCTGGGCCTCTAAACCTACATGCCCTACAATATACTAGGGACCCACTGTTAGGTTGACAGTGCCAATTATAATTACATCACCATATAACTTTTTAATCAAAGCACTGGCCCTGGCCAGGTTAGTTACCACCAGTATCAGTCGAAGAATGGGGTGAAAAGGGCAAAAAGCATGACTTTCTCATTACTTGTCAATGTATAGTGATGAAGCCCAATAACTAAAATTCTTTATAAATGATGACACAATCCACTATCACACTTACCAATCAATACCAGGCCCATATAACATAGAGAGTGAGGTGAATGGATCATTATGTTGTATGACTTTAAGCAATAAACTATCTACAATAAACAAGACCAGCTTGTCATTTTGAAAAGTTTGATTTTAAAATTCATAATTGAAAAATCTTTATTAACTCTCTTTATTAAAATCAAGCATTTCGTTTTATTAATTCAAGTCACAAAATCATTGGCACAATGTAAGCTGTCAAGTTAGAATTGATCAAAATGATGAATTTAAGAAATCATAATCATTTTCTCTAAGTTAGTTTTCTAACCTGAAAGAGAAACAAATAATGAACAGTTGAATGCTTACAATAATCCCAAGGCAATCCGACAGCGCTTCGCCCCTCTGGAAAAGACAGTCCCAAACCCTTCAAGAGAGCCAATTTTATTTCATTTTTCGCTCTCAAAACGAACTAAATGTAATACTTTTAGAAAAGTTCAGCACTATGATTGGATGATGGCTGTCAGGCCACCACAGCTACCAGTCCAGAGAATATGCGCGTCACTATGCCATTGTCCATAGAGTGACATCAGCTTCCGAGGCTTTGCAACAAAAAGTTGCCAATCTACTTCCACCTAAAGCTCGGCAGATTCATGCCTGTCACTTCCTCGGCCTTGAATAAGAACATTCAGAGCAGTCCATGGAAATAAGCTCCATTGTTAAAGCCTCTTTTTTTTAATAAGTCAGAGCCACGAGAAGTAAGTTCAATAAACTCTTGTTTGGAAAGTTTTCAACGTGTACGCCTGGCTCCAGCTTCTGCTCAGTTCAGGCCGACCAACTTTTCTCCAAAAGCAAAGACTAGGCCTCATCTCACTCTTGAGCTAATATTTAAACAAACACAAAAAGAGTGATTAATTCAAGTAAAAGAAACCCTTCTGTACCACCCAGTCCCTTATTAATTATTAATTAACCCACTAATAAAAAACATTTAGCAAAAGCAAACATTTAAAGCAGCACATAAAATATCCACCATTCTTCATGTAATCCAGCTTTATGTTTCTGAAAGAATAAAAAGATAATTAAATGATACACAGACAGACAAACACAACATAAGACATACATGTAAGTACATAAAATAAGCACATGCCATGAATGATCAGCTGCATATTAATAGTGACAAAGACAATATGACAGACATAACAAACAGGACAATATTAATAATGTGTTACAAAAACAGACTTGCAAATGCAACAAGAGCACATGTAATTAGTTTCCCGCTTGTATATGTGTGGTGCAAACTTAATCTAGGTTGAGTTAATTAAACAAATCATGCAACAGTTCATTAATTGCTTTAGTTCATGTTATGGGGAATTGAATTCACAAGCCAGAATAAAATATTTTCTGCATCCCGCTTCATCAACTCCCTCATCTGGTGATTTTAAAATCACCAAACAACACACAAAAAATTTAGAATTTTTTTTACCCATTTTAGAGACAACACACACTGAATTCTCTCGATGTTAGTTTCCCTAAACCCCTGTTTCAGCTGTCTGATTATCTCTATCAAACTTAGAAACTAGAAATCTCATTACCTTGTTCCTTTGATTTCTTCACTAGTTTGAATTTCAAATTATTTTCAGGCCAAATGTCTCCTTTTCTCAAGACTTTTGTCTTTGGCACACATTCGTTACATTCAGATTTCCAAGCTCTTTTTCTGTGTTTTCTTATTTCAGATTCTTCATCACTTTCAGTGTCTGTATCAGAGACATCAAATCTGTACCTAGGAACTTCTTTACTCGGCAACTTCACTCCGTTTGAAACAATACCTTTACTGGTACTTGGCAATTCTTCTTCTTCAGGAATCACCTTCAGCTTCCCAGTTTCAAGCTTTTTGTTTACAGAGCTACTTCTTCTTTGCCTTTCAATGGTATCGCTCAGATTTTCGTCTCGCTCAGAATTTTCTGCTTCTGAATCTCTCTTTTCTCTCAGAGACTCTTCTTCAAGCAAATCATCATCATCAACACCTCGATTTCCAGTTTTCAGATCTTCTTTATTCAAGTTCCGACTTTCATCTAGATTCTATTGATGTAGACAAACAAATACCAAAATATAATGTAGACCATTATGCCTTGGCATTTCAATAAAATCCATCTGCAATCTGGTAAAAGGACCACCCTCCCGTCCTATGATTCCCATGCTTACAACAACTTTTTTGTTGGGATTCATCTGTTGGCAGGTCAAACATCTCTGACAAAGTGACTCTGCAATTGTTCTGAATTTTACATTGTACCATGTTTCTCTGAATAATCTAATCATGGACCCTTTACCTACATGTCCTTGACCATGACACAATCGTGCCATATCAGCAATCATGCTGTCTGGCATTACAACTCTTCCATCTTTGTGTACCCAGATCCCATCTTCCTCTCTTGGTCTGAAATCACCTTTTAGCCATGTTTCTTTCTCTTCCTCACTTGCCTCATCTTGTAAATCTTTTACTTCCTGCCATGTCTCAACTACAGAAATTAGCATGAGAGAATTCATTGTGTGACTTTCGTCTTTTTCCCGATTGATTGCGTAATTGTTTCTGGCACAATATTTTGCCATCTCATCCGCGAAGGCATTTCCTTTGGTAATGTAATCATCACCCTTTTTATGAGCTGAACACTTCACTACTGCTATTTGTTCTGGTAACTGAATGCCATCAATCAATCTTTTAATCAATTTCGCATTTCTAATTGGTGTTCCTGCAGAAGTTAAATAACCTCTTTTGGACCACAGTTGTCCATAATCATGAACAACACCATAACCATACTGACTATCAGTCACTATGGTTACTCTTTTGCCAACTGCTTTTTCACAGGCTCGAATTAAAACCAATTAATTCTGCAATTTGAGCAGAACAAATTCCATCCAAAGGTGAACCTTCAACAACATCTGAAACTGTGCACACTAAGTATGCTGCTCTCAGAATCCCTTCATCATTTCTCAAACAATATCCATCCACAAAATATATTATGTCTGATTCAGGTAATGGAACATCTTTTATGTCCTGTCTTGGTTTTGTGCAGTACTCTACAACATCCAGGCATTCATGATCAATGTCATCCTCATTACTTACCTCAGTAATAACTCCATCAGGTAATAATGTGGAAGGGTTCAAGTTCACACACCTAACAACTGGCACATTGTCTGAACCCAAAATTGTTTTCTCATATTTTGTCAGTCTGCTGCTTGTTAAATGTTGAGTTCTACTTCTGGTAAGAAGAATTTCAACTGAAGGAGGTACATATACCTTTACAGGAAAACCCATAATGATACCCTCACTTTGCTCAAGACTTACACTTGTTGCAGCCACTGCTTTTAAGCAACCTGGCAAAGCCTTTGCAACAGGATCCAAAACAGCTGAAAAGTATGCAATTGGTTTTCTCAAGTTTCCATGCCTCTGAATAAGAACTGACAATGCACAACCTTCTCTTTCACTGCAGTAGAGTTCAAATTCTTTCTCATAATCTGGCATACCCAGAGCTGGAGCTTCACATAAGCTCTTTTTTAACTGCTCAAAAGCTTCCAGCTCAATTTCTGACAATTTGATTGGATCTTTTATATCTGCCTTTGTTAATCTCTGAAGTGGTTTTGCAATGACTGAAAACCCACTAATCCATTGTCGACAGTAACCAACCATTCCTAGAAACATTCTCACCTGTCTCTGTGTTGTCGGTGGTTGTATTGCTCGAATCATTTTAATTCTCTCAACTGTCACCTTTCTGGTTCCCTTTGCAATTTTGTGACCAAGATATTTCACTTCTTGTTTACAAAACTGCAATTTTGCTGGTGAGACTTTATGTCCCTCATCTGCCAAACGATTTAACAGGGTAATGGTATCAGTAACACAATTTTCTCGTGTGTTTTGGCTGCCACAAGCAAATCGTCAATGTACTGTACCAATGTGAAATTACCAGGCAATACTATATCATCCAGGGATTTCTTTAATAATTGATTAAAGATAGATGGACTCTCAGTATACCCTTGAGGGATACGACACCATGCTAGGATCCTATTTTGGAACCTAAAAGCAAAACTTTTCTGGCTATCTGGATGTAATGGAACTGTAAAGAAGGCATTACACAGGTCAATGACCGTGTACCATTCTGCATCATGTGGAATCTGGTAAAGAATTACTGCAGGATTTGGAACAATGGGACAGCAGGGAACAACTATCTGATTAATTTTTCTTAAATCTTGAACAATTCTGTATGTTCCATTCGGCTTTTTAATTCCCATGATTGGTGAATTGCATGGGCTGCTTTAAATTTTTTTTAACACACCTTGACTTATGAATTTTTCAATCACAGGAATGACACCTTCAATTGTCTCTGCCTTCATTTTATATTGAGGAACATTTGGAAAATCAATTCCCTGTTTAACAGTGATTTTTACTGGATCAATATTTTTCATAAGACCCATATCATTTCCTGTTAGGTCCCAAATTGCTGGATTAACTGGCTCTTTGAGCTCTTCTGGCAAATCATTTTTATCAAATACAGGAAATATTGGTGTTTTTTCTTCTTCCACCATCATCATAGTCCATTTATAAAGCCCATCTTCTTCTGCTGTTTGCATTTCAATGCCTTCTGGTGAGCAATATATTCTGCAATTCATTTTGCATAATATATCACAACCCAACAGATTTACAGGACTGCTGTCACAAACTAGAAATCTGTGTTTATCTTTGTAGTTGCCTATCTCCACTTTTACTGGATCTGTCAAACTTGTTTTAATTTGCTGATTAGCTACACCTACAACTTGAATTGTTTCACCCGAGAGAGGAAGGTTTTCTATTTCTGCTGATCTAACAGTAGAACGGGTAGCACCTGTGTCCACAAGGAAAGTGATATCTTTATCATTTACTTTACCATTAACAAATGGACCAGACTGATCTACCTCAAGAGTGGGTCCAAGCACACACTCTTCCTCCTCTCTCAGGCACCGTCATGAGTAATCCTCTGATGAATCACTCACCTCTTTGTCACTTAACCAAAATTGAGAAGCATTTGTCATGTTAACTTTTGACACATTTTTAACCGAATTATTTCCACAGAAACCTGTTTCAGGAGAAAATCTCTGTGTGTTAGCACTACCAGGGAATGGTGCTTGAGGTAACTGACTCTGTTGAATTTGATTCTGCTGTACCTGATTTTGTTGCTGAAACTGGCTTTGCTGTGTCTGGTTCACTATCTGTCGCTGTAGCTGTCGCTGCTGACTTAACTCATTCAGTTGCTGTTGTAGCTGTTGCTGTTGCTGCGGACTTAACTCACACTGCACCTGTGGATTCAATGAATTATTTTTTTAATTTCTGGACGAGTTTTTACACTCTCACTTCCAGTGTCCAATTTCGCCGCAATTAAAACATGGGAGCTTTTGTTTTAGCTCTTCAACATTTACATTAAATTTTGGCTTAGAATTATTAAAATTACCCTTGAACTTTCCCTGTTGCATAGAGCCTAACTGTTGTTGTTGTTGCTGCTCAGCTACCTTCACCTGTGCCCACATTGCCTTCTCCTTAAGACTCTTCTGCCTTGCATCTATCTCATCACTGCAATATTTTGCTTTTCTCAGGATGTCATCAACTGATAATGATTGCCAACAAACAATTCCATTTCTAATCATGTCACCAATTTCAGGTCTCAGGCCATATACAAATCTGTATATAAAGTGACTCATGTCTTTTTCACTTAATTTTTCATAGCCACTGTACTGTTTAAAGTATGAATGAACTGATTCTTTTGGTTCCTGATTTGTTCTGTCTATTTTAACCCAGTCCACTTCTTTTGTGAGAATTTTCCCTTTCAGCCAATAAATTACTTTCTTATAAAGATCCATGACATCTTTTGATGGGGCACCTGTAATTTTATCTCGGGCAGGTTCTTCTTTTGGCCAATCTACAGAAATCTTGCATTCTGTCCAAAGATCTGATGGAACAACAATGTCAAAGAATCCATCCAGATCAATCCACAGAACCTTTGACACCCTTATGAATCTGTCTACCTGTCGGTACCACTCCACTGGTTTCTCCCTTAAACGTGGAAAATCATTGGTAAACAGGAGAATATCCTGTCTGGACCAAGGAACATGCACATACCCTCCTCCAGCTATTTCTCTCATTGGAAATTCAGAAATTTCATCATTTCTTAGTCTTTTATCTTATTCTTTCTTTGACCAATTTATTCTCCATTTACCTAATTCACCTAATTTTCTGAGAAAACTTATTAATTCTCTTATGTGAGTTATTCTTCCAGCAGCATTTAAATCATCAATGTCCCTCTCAGAGAAATCCACCCTGTAATGTTTCTGTAAATGTTTTTGTTTGCTCAAATCAATTTCTAACTCAGCAGCCATTTCTTCCAGTTGTTCATACCTGTTTTTAGTTTTCCACTGAATACTTTTGCAAATAAACAATAATTCATCATCCTGATTCAACTTCAAATTATCAGTACCAATTGTGCCAATTATCAATTCCTCCAGGTCAGCTTTTAATTTAGCTACATCAAGCTTTTTATAATCAGGAGCCTCAGGGGACATTCCATTTTGAGATAATTCTGTTCTGTTTAAACTTTTTTCTGACAAACCTGAGTCTGAATCTGCCACAGTTGGTGTTTGCGAACTAGATAAACTTCCATGCAGTGTTAAATTTGGCATCATAGATTTTTCTCTATGAATCTCTGAAAGTTCTGAATAAAATTTTTCAGCAACCTTTTGAATTTCAGCATTTAATGGTACTGTTAATGCTGTTTGTCTATTATCTCCTTGGTCAAAAACTGGTACTACAGGACCAATAGTTACTGGTACTGTAACTGCTTCCATGCCTTTTGTCAACTGTTCAATTAAATCATGCTTTGCTTTATTGTAACTAGAAATTTCTTGCTCAGCTGGTAATCTTTCCTGATTTCTTACAGAATTATTTTCTTGATAAGCAACTCTGCTTCTTTTAGGTGTACTACAATTATTTACTGAGCCTACCCTTTCAGGTAATTTTAAAAATCTGGGAGAACCTTCCTCAACTTCTCTAGGTGGTGCACTTGGAGAAGCTTCTGTAGAGACTCTCGGGGTGGATTGAGAACCTGCTTGATAAGGTGGCGGTTTAGGTTTAGTGGCATAAATATCTTCTAAAACTGCATCATCTAATTCCTCATCAATTCTTCTTCCTGCTGTCTTTTGTTCTAAATCTTCATTAATCATTATTCTTATGGGATACAGACCATCATACATGTCTGCCTTTCTCCAGCGTCTCACTTTATCTTCATGTGTTTCTTTATTTACAACATATTTTGAATTTTTAGGTGCTGAACACTTGCTTTCACGTTCAAGTTCCATCATCTCAACCTCCCACTCAACTAAGGCTTCAAATTGTGTAGGTATTGGCTTTGGCACAAGATCCATCATCTTTCCTCTCAGATTTTGTAAAACTTTCATATTGAATGACCCATCTTCTGGCCAGGCTAGTACACCATCCTTTTTGGTATACTGCATCCAGTTATCAAACCAAATTACAGTATGATAACCATATTCACCTTCCATATAGGCTGCAGGTGTTTTGTACTTATGAAGTAATTTACCACCACGTGTCTCAATTTTCTTGTCAGGTTTAAAATAATTTTTAACCTTTTGAAACCATGTAGGCTTTTTTTATAATCATCCCAATAACTCATGTTTGTATTTTAATGCTGTTTTATCAAAAGCTATAAATATTATAATTTTATTTGTAACTCTAAACAACTGTTTTTATCTAAAATTGTACTAATTAAATAATTAATGTCCTTACTTTAATCACCTTTGCTGCTATTGTCCTAATCAGGGTATCTATTGCTGTATTATTTACTAATTAATAGTGGTAATCATCAAAAATAATTTTAAATTAAAAAAATAAAGCTTTGGGCACAATTAGCATGGAAAAATAATTTCTGGCAAATGTAAACAATGTGTTTGAGTGTTTTAACCAATCAGCGTGTGTTTATTATATTGCTCAGCCAACCAAAATGTCTGCCAGAGTCTTAACCAATCCGGTCGCGGTCCTGTCACTGGGTAGAGCCTCACCCAATCACGAAGCCTCACTCAATGGCTCATAAGCCTTCCTTCACCAAGTCACAGCCTAACAACACTGGCACTGAAATGTAAGCCTGCTTCTTATTTTTACAAATCCCCAAGCAGCAGGCACAAGTGTAGCGTAATACACAAAAAATAAACAATCTCGAGGCTCACGAAGCCTCAACCAATGAGGTCGCGACCCTTGTGTGACGCTACGCGTCACCAACCAATGGGTGAGCGACCTTTGTATGACGCGCTGGGACCTTCACTAATCACAGCGCGGCCCCTTCGTGTATATTTTAATACGTATATTACGTATATTTTAATACGAGGAAGGCGAGCAGGCCAAGGAAATACAGCGTATTAATACACAAAGGCCTCGCCGGAGCCTCGCCTAATGAGAGCGCGGCTCTCCCATGCGACCTACACAGAGCTTCAGTCTCCACTCAATACACGGAGTCTCGCCCAATAGGAGCGCGGCTCTTTGATGACACGACGCGTTAGTATCCAATGGGAGCGCTGCGGCTGACGTAGGCAGCCGCTGCAGCTGATAGCTCTCCTCTCGCTCCTGAGAACCCCCCTCCTTCACAGAAAACACTCGGGACACCAAATGCTCGGCACACAGTTTAGTAACGTTGTAAAAATTAAACAGTCAGCTATTCTGAGGGAACGCGAACAATAGAAAGCTCATGTCTTTGGTTCTAACACCATTCAACAGCGTGTGAGCTAAATGAAAGGAAAGCACGCGCGCGGCAATTAATAGAGAATATGGGGATGGGCGCTACTGAACGAGCTCACAAGACTACGTTTTTTTATTTTATACAATGCAATAAAGCCAGTATTTGCTAAAATAGCGCAATCTACAAGAGGAAGGAAAAAATCAGAACAGGAAGAAATACTTATAAAATAAACAGTATTTCGAGCATTGATCGCGCCTCAACCAATGAGAGCGCTGTTTTTCTCTGTCCAGGCACATCAACCAATCAGAGCGCGGCAGGCTCTGACGTATGCAGCAGGTTGCAGCTACAGGCTCTCTCCCCACACGCTTTACTCCTAAAACAGCCCCTCCCTTCAGAATTTTCGATCGGGGCACTTTTAAATGTATTTAAACAGCGCACAATACTTCTAAATGCATTTAAATGACGCAAAACACTTTACAATACCCTAAAATAGCGTATTCTTTACTATAAGGCTCAAAAATGTTTCCAATCATTTTATAAAAACGCAATTAATAACAACAATGAAAACAAACCATTTGTCTGCTTCTCTAACAAAGAGATAGGTTTAAACATTCATTCAAGTATCCTCAGTGTGGAATAGACGACGCTATTCTCACAGAATAGTTTCAATCGCTAATAGAGTAATTCTTACCCTACCCTTCAGTTTTACAAACCATTCACACACTTTCAAACAAGAAAACCCTGCTCATACACACATGAATTCTTGGCAGGACTTGAACCAACCACAGAAAACGTCAGGCATTGATAAGAAATAGACGACGCTACGCTATCTCTCACCCTTCTCTCAAGCTTGGATAAATCCTACTATTCTCTTCACAGAAAGCTTTATAACAGGCTCACCAGGTCCCTCTGCTTAATGCTACAATTTCATAGGCAATCCTCACTATTCATTTAACCATACAATCTAAGGTCCCTAACTTGTGTTGTACATCCACAACACGTGATATATTCTATACCACAATTTTGAAACAGACAAATGCACAGTGTAACTCTTCTAGTCACACTACCTTGCCGGCAATTAACCAGGAATTCTTCACAATGCTGGAAAAATTCCTTAAGACAACATATAACACTCTGACATAATCAAAAACTTAACAATTGTTAAACATCAATCCTATGTCTATACCAACATATATGTAACATGCATGTCAAAAACAACATATAACCATCTGATGCTACCAAATTGATGAAGCCCAATAACTAAAATTCCTTATAAATGATGACACAATCCACTATCACACTTACCAATCAATACCAGGCCCATATAACATAGAGAGTGAGGTGAATGGATCATTATGTTGTATGACTTTAAGCAATAAACTATCTACAATAAACAAGACCAGCTTGTCATTTTGAAAAGTTTATTTTTAAAATTCATTATTGAAAAATCTTTATTAACTCTCTTTATTAAAATCAAGCATTTAGTTTTATTAATTCAAGTCACAAAATCATTGGCACAATGTAAGCTGTCAAGTTAGAATTGATTAAAATGATGAATTTAAGAAATCAAAATCATTTTCTCTAAGTTAGTTTTCTAACCTGAAAGAGAAACAAATAATGAACAGTTGAATGCTTACAATAATCCCAAGGCAATCCGACAGCGCTTCGCCCCTCTGGAAAAGACAGTCCCAAACCCTTCAAGAGAGCCAATTTTATATCATTTTTCGCTCTCAAAACTAACTAAATGTAATACTTTTAGAAAAGTTCAGCACTATGATTGGATGATGGCTGTCAGGCCACCACAGCTACCAGTCCAGAGAATATGCGCGTCCCTATGCCATTGTCCATAGAGTGATATCAGCTTCCGAGGCTTTGCAACAAAAAGTTGCCAATCTACTTCCACCTAAAGCTCGGCAGATTCATGCCTGTCACTTCCTCGGCCTTGAATGAGAACATTCAGAGCAGTCCATGGAAATAAGCTCCATTGTTAGAGCCTCTTTTTTTTAATAAGTCAGAGCCACGAGAAGTAAGTTCAATAAACTCTTGTTTGGAAAGTTTTCAACGTGTACACCTGGCTCCAGCTTCTGCTCAGTTCAGGCCGACCAACTTTTCTCCAAAAGCAAAGACTAGGCCTCATCTCACTCTTGAGCTAATATTTAAACAAACACAAAAAGAGTGATTAATGCAAGTAAGCAAACCCTTCTGTACCACCCAGTCCCTTATTAATTATTAATTAACCCACTAATAAAAAACATTTAGCAAAAGCAAACATTTAAAGCAGCACATAAAATATCCACCATTCTTCATGTAATCCAGCTTTATGTTTCTGAAAGAATAAAAAGATAATTAAATGATACACAGACAGACAAACACAACATAAGACATACATGTAAGCACATAAGATAAGCACATGCCATGAATGATCAGCTGCATATTAATAGTGACAAAGACAATAGGACAGACATAACAAACAGGGCAATAATAATAATGTGTTACAATAACAGACTTGCAAATGCAACAAGAGCACATGTAATTAGTTTCCCGCGTGTATATGTGTGGTGCAAACTTAATCTAGGTTGAGTTAATTAAACAAATCATGCAACAGTTCATTAATTGCTTTAGTTCATGTTATGGGGAATTGAATTCACAAGCCAGAATAAAATATTTTCTGCAGCCCGCTTCATCAATAGCTATAATATGCCATATTAATTTTAAAGCTTCCAAATGTTTAAGAAATATTGTTTTTAACTTTGAAGACACTTTATAATATTTGTTGTATGATATGCAAACAAACGTATTTTCAAGGCTACACAGGCTCTAAGATCCGAGCCAGACCCTCCTGCTAATTTGTGAGCTTGCCCACCTCTAACAGAAATGGAAACTAAATCACTACCTCTGATTTTTCCTTTGTGTTTTGTCAGCTCGGGCACAAGCATTATTAAATCTAAGCCCACATCTTTTACCATAGTTGTATGATCAGTATTCCGTTTAAATGGCATATTTTCATGCAATACTACAAATTGCTTTCGATAGCTTAGCTGTAATTTGGAATTTTAAAATGGCTGCAGGAGTTAAAGAAAATCACTTATTTTTAAAAGAAACTTCACACCACTTGGAAATCCGAAAATTCAGCCTAGAGTAGAGTTCACCCGAACCTCGCAAATATCAACTGGCACCGTAGAGAGCATTTATGTTCACTAAAAAATGCTACATGCTTAGACACAAAACAGTTCTTTTAGAGAGAAATAGTGTGAGTGAGAGAGAGAGAGAGAGAGAGAGAGAGAGGGTGGGGGAGAGAGGGGGAGAATGAGAGAATGAGAGATTTGTAGACCAATTTGCAAAGCAATTTGCAGTGGAGAACATTTTAGGTGGACAACAATGTCCTTTGCAAGGGCAAAATCTAGATCCTGGTCCTATTTAAGGGAAGATTCTGACCATTAATACAGTCGTAAAATTGTCCCTCTCATAGGCACGAGAAATATTTGTTGGATGGGGTGGGAAAACTCCCAGACTTTATGAGGTTTTAAGCAAAAGGGTTTCTCCAAGATGAAAATATTTTGTCAATGGAAAAAACCAAACAAGCTGCATAATTTAGTTACAATTTTAAATTCCATTTTCATCTTTAATAGTACCTGTTACTTTTGCCAGTGCTTAAATGGTTACACCTATATCTGTTGCTAGAAAGCTCCCTGCATTCCTGAAATCCCACCACCTAAAATTATTTCCACTGCATATGTCTAATTTCTCTATGCACACATCCTTTACTCAACCAACCATGCTATCTTTTTCTTTGGAATGAAGTGAGCCCATGTACTGAGTTCCACTTATATTTCATATCTGGTGTATCTCTATATACCTTCATGGGCACTTCACAATTCCATCTGGATCTATCTGGGTAACCCTTCTCCTTGTGTCATTTGATCTTGCTTTACATCTTCATTTACTTGGCACCAACATTTGGAGCTCTCTTCCACCACAGCATTACTCTCTTCTATTTCACAAGGCATTTTGTATGCATTTTATTTCCCTTTATCCTAACTTGACTTCATACAGTTCCTAATGATAATAAAGGTTGTGTTTCACTTTCATTTATTGCCTTTTCATTTTGCAGCAACTAGGAGTAAGTGCTAGACTGTATAAGTAAATGAAATAAAATAATATTAACTAAGAAATACAATTAAAAAATCCTAAATGTATTTCAAATACCCACGTCAGCCTATGAATGTGATAACAGTAGTCAGTAGTGATATTAATTATTGAAAAAGTTAATTAAACATATATAAATGTATACATAGTTATATATATATATATATATATACACACATACATACACACACATATATATAAGTAGAATGTATTGATAAACTCATAGAAGTAATATAATAATAATAATAATAATAATAATAATAATAATAATAATAATAATAATAATAATAATAAATAATATTAGCAACAAAGCATTTGAGCATAATTTAGAAAAACAGTCAACACTGTCACCCAGTCATCAGTTAAACGCCTTCTGTTTAACCCTTGACACCCTAAGGGTTCTCCAAGTGGTCACACACATTGGCAGGGTATTGCTGCATCCTTATTCTTTGTTAACAATGGTACTTTCACACACTCTAAAATTTCACTGTCAAAGAATATAATTTGTTGGAATCTTCACTGAAACTGTCCTTTATTGCCCCAGGAGTTGTCCTATGCCCTTCTTCCACAATGCATTATCATCAATCTCATGTGTTGTATTTTCATATGCATAACGTGTAGGATATTCTTTATCTTTGTCACACAGGTAACAAAATTGGCAAACAAAGTGATCACTCCCCCGTGCAACTAGATCTAAAAGCTGCAATATTATTGACGTGCTGTCAGTGGTGCCACCCGAGGAGAATTGGTGCTGGAAATTATGTATCCTAGCTGTACTGCTCATGCACAATGCGGCACACATGGAAAGCGGTAGTAACAAGAAGAAATTACGATAGTTCTCCTGGTTATACTCTGTTCAGTAGGTACATCATGTTGGCATAAACTCAGGTTTGCATGTGTTTGTGAATCTGGTTTTCCATCAAAAGATTTGGGTGGATTCACAGAAAAGCCCATGGTCCAACCAGGTAACGCCTATCCTTTGCAAAATACTTGGAGCCAGATTTATCCCTTGTCTCACACATTATGTCGCAAGGGCAATGCAAAACTAAGGTCAAATTTACCAGGTAAGGCAAGGCGACCGTGTGTGGCTCTGCGTTGCTTGGTACATCTGGAGTAGCACAAGACAATGATAGTTGTTGCCTTGCATTACTGTGCCCATGGAAAGCGCTCCATGGGTGGGGTGTTGTTGTTGCCACGCATTCACCTGTGGATTTTTGCGAGATTTTTGCGAGATTGACCAAGACTGGTAAACCTGGGAATGCATCAAAATGCTACACCTTCCCAGGGGAGAATCAATGAGGAGAAATATCTTTATTTCTCTTTGATGTTTCCTCTTTTAAAGTGCGCTATATTCTGCTGCACATTTAGAAAGAGGAAAAAGACTCAGCTGATTTGTTTTAGACCCAAAGGTGTCCCTTCCTGCACAAAGGAATCCTGCCTGCTTTCACCATGGTGCAAAGGTGCCTGTGTTGGTGCTACGCAGTAGATTGTACGCCAGAAAAGGTAGAGAGGAGGAAAGTGACACATATTGGTAAATATGGCACATTCCTGCCCGTTCTCACACAGTGCCACTAGTTGTCTTGCTGCACTTCATTGCATGAAAGATTGACAAATCTGGCCCTTTGCGTTTACTCAGCAATGTGAATCGACTTTGTATAGCTTTGTAAATAGCAAATAGATTTTTTTTTCAGGCTGCACAATAAATGTGACGCACCCCTGACACAAAATTGTAAATCTACCCCTGTGTTTTTGCACTTGTAACCTAATTGATCTCTGGTTAGTAATACCCAATAGTTTGCAATGTTGCCAGTTAGCAAATCCTACTCCAGAGGTGTCCATTGGTTCTTCCAGGCTAGGGATGCCCTGGGAAGTTTTCAAACACACACACACACACACACTCAAGAATGTTTAGGTGTTAATAAACTTCTTTTCAGGTACATTTCACTGGCAGCAGTTTAGAAGCACGTTTTGCAGTGTAAAATGCTTTACAAACCAAATAAATAAACAGTTATGCTAGTTCCAACATTCCACTAGTCAGTCAGTCAAAATACTCTTTATTCGATTTTTGCTAAAATCATAAAAGGCATAAAACAAACACAATACAGTATTTAAAAAACATCACTTGATCACATTAAAAGGAATGAATTTCTACATAATGATTACATTTCATCAGATTGTTGCATGCAATAGTTTTAAAAATGTTTCCTTTAAAAAACAAATTTGAGTTAAAACAGGTCAATCTGGGGTAGCCTTTTTTTTCTAGTTCTAAAAGCCGAAGTTAGATAGCAAGCAACACTAAACATAGTATAAGTGTCTGTTAACATTTGAAGGAAAATTAGGGCTGGCCTTATTTGAGTAAAGCCCGCTGCCTTCAGAACAGGGAATAGATATTTCTTCCTTGCAGTGCTATAAAAATCACAGAAAAATATAAAATGAAGGGTGTCCTGAACTGAGAAGTTATCACAACCGCATGGCGGACCATCCTCAGGTTTTGACCACACCGGAAAATTTCCTAAGGTATAATGAATTAAATTCATCCTAAATTTGGTCAATAGGAGTCTATGCAGAGGATTAGTCACGGTTTTTAGGTAAGGTTCCATGGTGGGTGAAGTAATTAAAACAGTATGTGCCCTTACCATGGGTTTCCTCAGTTCCAGATCTTCTCTATCCATGCGGGCCCTATCCATAAACATCCGCTTAATCCACCCAACATCCTCCCTCCTAATGTTAGTTGGGTCATTAAAAAGTTCCGGTCTCCCCAGCATTAATAAGGTAGATTTAATAAATTTTAGCCAGGGAATTCTCATGGCGTTATCCCTTGCGATGACGTCCCTAAGGATGGCATGATTTAACGTCAGCTCGGGATTCAACCACGTTTTGACCCAAAAAAGGAGGGGTGCCAATTTAAGTTTATCAGAGATGTATCGTAGGCCTATTTCCTCATGAATAGAGAAGGTAGGTGTAGAGTCTGGTACAGATAAAATATTCCTGATGATACCGTTTTCCACCCTCTGAATTTTTGCCGTCTCTACGTAGCCCCAAATCGCAGATCCGTACATAGCGATTGGAACGCACTTGCTATTATATATTTTAATCACAGCCTCCATTGGTTTTGCTCCCAATCGCTTTGTGAAGGCCAGCAAGGCTGATGAGGATCGTGCTAAGCTGAGACTTTTAGCTGTGACCTGTGGAACCCAAGACCCTCTGTGATCAAAAAGGACTCCCAAGTAAGGAAAGACTGGGACCCTAGAAAGGGTCTCCCCTTTACATATAAAAGATTTTTTCTGCAGCATGTTAACTTTACGGCCAATGATCATAGTGTGGGACTTGGACACATTAATTTTCAAGTCTAGCTTCTCCATAAAGGAGCCAAAACGGTCCAGAAGAATCTGTAGGCTAATCCCTGTTCGCGCTATCAGGACGGCATCGTCCGCGTATAGGAGGGCTGGGATTTGAGCACCTCCTACACGTGGGACATCCGCCAATCCTGTTTCAAGGTATTTCCCGAGACCATTTATATAAATAGTAAAAAGAAGGGGGGCCAGGATACAACCCTGTCGCACCCCTTTTTCAGAATTAAAACTTTCTGTGCACCTACCGTCCCTGGTGACTCTTATTTTTGCCTTAAGGTCTTGATGTAGCCTTGCCATAAATGCCACCAAGGGTTCCTCTATACCTAAATCTAATAGGGTAGTCCACAGCTTACTTCTATTCACCAGGTCGAAAGCCGAGGAGAGGTCCATGAAGGCCAGATAAACTGTCCCCTCCCCGGCCACCGTATACCTGGAGACTAGAAGGTGGAGATTGGAGCATTGTTCCAATGTCCCCCTATTCTCACGAAAGCCATATTGGATATTCGAGAGTCCCCCATGCAGTTCAATATTTTCCCTTAGTTGATTCAAAAGGACTCTACCTAAGATTTTAAAAGTAGAGTCGATAAGGGAAATAGGGCGATAGCACCCAGGGTCCTCCCGATTTCCCTTCTTAAAGATGGGGACTATTATGGATGTTGCCCAGGTTTGAGGTAGGCATCCTTCGGCTGCTGCTCTAAATACTCTGGTCAAAACTTTACTCCAAAGTACTGGACAATATTTAAAAAAGTCTGCCGGGACACCATCCGGGCCTGGAGCCTTATTTTTTGTGGTATCCGCAATGGCTTTAAGGACCTGCTCTTCCGTAACTACCACTGTGGCTGTACAAGAAGTCGCCACAGTAGTACTTGGACAAACTGACGGTTCACCCCCGTAGATCTTACTAAAATGCTGTACCCATCTTTCGTCTGGGATTACACAATCTGTGATCAGATTGTTCTCTCCTGAGAAAAAGGAGTGGTTAATAATTTCCCAAAACTGTTTACTGTTTTTTAAAACATCTACATTGAGAAGATCAGTCCAAGCATTATTCTTGATTTCATTTTTCCTTGCCCTCACGATGGTTTTATAGGCCCGTCTTAAATTAGAGATTAGTTCTTTGTCCCTTTTTTTGGCCCTAAGAGCCGTTTTCAATTCTCTATGTGCCCTTGAACATTTGCTGTCAAACCATTTGTGGGGCTTTGGGGGGTACTTAGATTTAGGTTTTAAAAGATCCCTAACAGTTTGTGCACAGATACAATTAAAAGCTGCAACAACCTGAGGGTTCGAGGCGGTATGATCTAGACAAATTTCTATAGGTCCCTCAATTTTAGGGAGTAGGGTTTCCATAAACCGTTCCTCCATGGCCATACCCCATCTAAGTCGTCTGCCCTGATCACTGGGCACCGTCAAGGCGCAAACCCGGGGCTGATCCACCTGCCTGCGCCATAAGTCACTCCAGTGTATAGCAGTTGACAGAGGGTTATGATCACTATGGTGTGAGACAGTGACTTTATAGTCACTTGCCTTTGAAATTAAGCCTACGGTCATAAATATGTAATCAATTATTGTCCCTTTGGTTGTACCTTTGTACGTGGGGACCTTCTCATTATTAACAGTTTTAAAAGATTCGTATAGATTGGAATTCGCACACAATAGGTCAAGTGTCTCCCCCATTTTGGTGTGTTCAAAGTGAGGAATGCAGGCTCCGTCAGGAGAGTCTACATCTAATGATTGGCAAGGCAAATGACATTTGTGGCTATTAAAATCGCCCATTAAGAAAATTTCGAAAGGAGTATGTGAATTTTGACTGAAGTTATTTATCAAGTTCGCCAAACAATGCACGTGTTCATATTCATTTGATCCACCCCAAGCATTGTAAAAATTAATTACTAGTATAATACAGCTTGGGGAGACTGTCCACTCTATTGCTAGGATGTTTGGGGAACCTGAATTCAATAAGTTAAAAGATCCTACTAGATCTAACGAAAAAAGTGTGATGAGCCCCCCTTTTGCTCTCCCCGCGTTACTGGTGCTGGCAGGTATTGTGTAACTTAGAAATCCATCTAAATAAAAAGAAGGTGAAGTGTCCCACGTTTCTTGCAAAGCTATGACCTTATGTGTAGAAATATATTGGGTCCAAGTAGGGTCAGATGTTTTAGCTCTTATTCCTGCCACGTTCCAAGTCATGAATGTACATGGTAGGGGGGTTACCCTCTCAGGCATAACTATTATAGGTGATGTTTGAGGTAAAGGTAGTCAATCGTTGGTGTTCAGATCACTTAGAGGATTAAAACGATTTACCAAATCCATAATAGGGCCTGTGTTATGGGACATTGATCGATTTCGTTTCACATTCCTAGTTACAGTTTGCCACCCGTTCACTGATGGGACCGTAATTGGGGGGGGCATCCTCTGTGGATAAAAAAGGGGCTGTGGGGGATAAAAGAAACCTAGTGGGACTGCCCTGAGGTTATCACTTTCCTTAATATCTGATCCATCCCAGAACAAAGTGCTCGGGCAATGGTCGTTGTTAAAGTTTATCACTACACAGTCACCTTTCACATTTTTAGCCCGTTTTCCCACCCATCCTACCCTTCTAGCGGCTATAATACTGGAGGATGTATTTGAGTCACCACTGCTGAAATCATCACACCATTTTTTTGCTTTTCCAATAAGTTCAGGAGTTGACTCCTCCTCTCCTTCCCTTAGCGGGGGCACCCCTAAGAAAACAGCTACGTAGGGTACTACCGCTGGGGGCAAGTTTAGATGGATCTTGCTTCCAGGAAAATTAGTAGCCCCAGGTGTTGAGTGGATCTCCTGTGGAATAATGGATGTGGGAGGTTGGGCAACCTGTGAGCCTGCTATAACTGATTCCATGGGCTCAGAGATAGTCTCAGGTGGTGGTAAGGGTAGGTGTTGTGCTCTGTGACAATCTACGGCCTTTTTCTCGCCAAGATGCAAGCTATCAAGTTTTTTCGCGATATCATCAATTAGCACACATTTTTTTAACAAGCCATCAAGACATGTGGTCATTGTGTCTACTATGTCTTTTGCAATTCCCACTAAAAGGGGTTCAATCCGTTCCTCAAAAAGAGCCTCGATAAGATCCTTTAGAGACTCCTCCATCCCATGAGTGGCTCGGGGGGGTGCCTCCCTCTTCTTGCGTTTTTTCGAGGGTGATTTTAAAGTTCCCAGAGTGTCCGAGGTCACAGTAGGGAGCAAAGTTTGGGATGCACAGGATTGAGGTAAAGTGGAAACAGTAGCAATTGTGGGTTTTGTTATAATGATGTCAGGCTCTAAAGGGATGGATTGTATTTCAGATGATGTGGCTGGGGGGGGAGATTTAGCAATCAAGCCCAGTTCTAATTGTGCTGTAGCAATTTCCTTGGTTAAAGCCCCCACCGCAGAAGTAAGATAGGACAGAATAGAGTCAGATTGTTTTGCCACTTTTGCTTTTTTTCCGCCCTCTTGTGTGGTAGCACCGCATTTCCGCTTACCCATATTTGCAGGAGATGTTAGATGGGTGGCCCAGCCCTGCCTGGTCTTGCCGTGGACTGCCGTAGACTGTCCCGCCCTTGTCCCGGGCTTCTCCCGGTCGCTCCCGCGCGCGACTCGCGGGGCGAGAGGGGGTGTCAGCCTTTTACTGGCGCCTCCGGGCGCTCTGTCCGCGTCACCGGAGCGCCGCCGGCCAAGGGGTTGCTGGGGAGTGTGGTCCGCTGGATTCGACCGCCTCCTGCTGCCTCCCCGTCGTTGTGTGCCTCGCCGTTTCCCTCACGGCACTGCCCGATGGCAGAAAAACGAGTAAGGCTTCCTGCTGTTCCCCCACTGGGCTCCCGGGGGGTCAGCCTTTTACTGGCGCCTCCGGGCGCTCTGTCCGCGTCACCGGAGCGCCGCCGGCCAAGGGGTTGCTGGGGAGTGTGGTCCGCTGGATTCGACCGCCTCCTGCTGCCTCCCCGTCGTTGTGTGCCTCGCCGTTTCCCTCACGGCACTGCCCGATGGCAGAAAAACGAGTAAGGCTTCCTGCTGTTCCCCCACTGGGCTCCCGGGGGGTCAGCCTTTTACTGGCGCCTCCGGGCGCTCTGTCCGCGTCACCGGAGCGCCGCCGGCCAAGGGGTTGCTGGGGAGTGTGGTCCGCTGGATTCGACCGCCTCCTGCTGCCTCCCCGTCGTTGTGTGCCTCGCCGTTTCCCTCACGGCACTGCCCGATGGCAGAAAAACGAGTAAGGCTTCCTGCTGTTCCCCCACTGGGCTCCCGGGGGGTCAGCCTTTTAATGGCGCCTCCGGGCGCTCTGTCCGCGTCACCGGAGCGCCGCCGGCCAAGGGGTTGCTGGGGAGTGTGGTCCGCTGGATTCGACCGCCTCCTGCTGCCTCCCCGTCGTTGTGTGCCTCGCCGTTTCCCTCACGGCACTGCCCGATGGCAGAAAAACGAGTAAGGCTTCCTGCTGTTCCCCCACTGGGCTCCCGGGGGGTCAGCCTTTTACTGGCGCCTCCGGGCGCTCTGTCCGCGTCACCGGAGCGCCGCCGGCCAAGGGGTTGCTGGGGAGTGTGGTCCGCTGGATTCGACCGCCTCCTGCTGCCTCCCCGTCGTTGTGTGCCTCGCCGTTTCCCTCACGGCACTGCCCGATGGCAGAAAAACGAGTAAGGCTTCCTGCTGTTCCACTAGATTTACTACTGAAATTATGATTTTACTTGTAGTGTGACCCAACGGCATGATATACAATGTTTCAGCATGAGACAACTGCTTCCAGTAATAAACCGGCAAGCCCATGATTTGTCAGATTGTGGCATGTGGTGATTTTGGGATCTCAGAATCCATTCAGCTCAAATCCTTGCAATATTTACTCCACGTCCAAGACTACAGAAATCACATGTCCAGATAAATTAATGTTGCTGCCTGTTATATACATTCACTCAAATGTTTCATCTTTTCATCTTATATATTTCACCTTGAGCATAGTGCCTTCTCAGACAAGAAAGTAAGACAACTAAACCGAACATTATTAGATAAATGATAGCCTTACAGTCTGTGTATACCTGAACTCTCATAAAGACCCCCCCCCCCAGGATATTGCAGCATTGATTTAAAATATTTGCGTCGTAAAATGGAAATTCTGCACACACAATTGCATTTATTGTGGCATTTTTGTGGATAATGCAGTGATTAAAATTAAACTGGTATTCAACTTTTGTTCTTTTTTTGGAATAGCTCAGGGAACCACTCCTCCCTAAAGACCATTCCAGGCAACCTGCTGACCACAAGACATCGTTAAAAACTCATATACTTGGCATCCTTCCTCCCTTCTCAACCACCCCAAAAGATGGTCAATTTTAGAAATAAAGGCACTTGAGTGAAAATCTGATTGCACAGTTTAGAAAAACTGTACACTTCTCCTGTGTTCATTTTTCTTGCAATCCTTTTTTTTCCTCTAGTGAACCTAACAATCATGTTAATCCATTGGAAGATCAACATTGTATTTCCTGCTGTTTGCAGTATGTGGTGCTTGAGCAGCCATAGTTGCTCTATGTGTACACCCCCTTTCATTTGATACTGCCTCTCAACCCAGACTATGTTGTGACTGGAAGAGGTGACAGTGTCTCCACAGTCGAGGTTCATAGGCCATGGTTTCTATAACTGTCGTTGGCGGATGCACAATTGCATTCACTACTTAAAGATCCATCAAATCCCCATAAATTGGTTCACTTGACCTCGTTATCTGAACAAGAAAGGACATTTATTAACACCACAGTCCTGCTGAGTTGCTGCTTTCCATACGGATTAGCCAAAGTGCATGAATGCTACGTGAAACTCCTGCATTGACTTGGGGAGAAAGAGAGCGCTTATCTGTCTGCATTAGGAGCTAGACTGTACTTGTCCCTAGAAGCCAACTTGATCTTAGAAATATCTGAATATTGCCCAGCTGAATCAAACATGTATATGGAAGACATTCACAGTGGGCCAAAGTTACTCAGTAGCCCAGCTGGTCAGGAGAACAAAAGAAAGAACTTTAATATGAAATGTCACCTTCCCTAGACAAGTAGATACGCCTCCTCCATGCATGCACTAGTTTCTAACTCTATGGGGCTAATTGGAGTGGAATGGGATAGACGTTGAGGTACAAACTCAAAAGTTGTAGCAGTTCATATACACAATAGGGCACATGAAAAGGCCTGTGATTTGCTTCTGCAAAGCCCTAACAAACATGGTCAAGTCAAGTCAAATGTTCTTTATTCAATTTGCAAAAGCAATCATAAAAGCACAGTACAAACAATTGAAACAGTTAAACATCTTTAGTAAATACATTAGCTATCCAGTGGATACAAATTCATATATAAGCATAAAACACCCCTTGTAAAAATCCAGATGAATAACAACATACATCACAATTGTCTAAAAATTGCGAAATGAAAAACATCTAGTAATAACAAATATGATCAATTCTAACCTAGATGATCAGAAGACTTAATGGTAATTGTCTTGAATAAAATCTTTGATGGCATTGAACAGGGACCCATATTACTATATACACACACAGAATCAGGAAATACACGTTTTAAATCTACACAATTTAATTTCCTACTTCACACTTACTTAACTTCCAAAAAACTACATAAGATACCAGGGACAATCCCATTGGTATCCTCTAGATGCCTACAGCCTCTGGGTTTTATCATATAGAATGGACCTGCCCAAACCTAGGCAATATTCAGAGGGCTTTACAGAACAGCATGTGACATCAAAAGGGAGAGTGACCCTGTATACACCCAGAGGCTGCCTATTAGGCCACTGCATGCAACCCAAGGCTAAATAAATTGAGTACCAGATTTGTAAACACAACGCTTTCACTTGGAAAAAGGTTATTGACTATGACTTGGAAATCTCCCACAGCCTCACCTCTGAACCAATGGAGGTGATGGGCACAAAATGGCCTGAATATGAAACACTGCATAAGGAAGAACCTTGAGCCTTAAAGGAAAAAAGCATTGCTCACCAGTGGTGTGAAGTACTATTGCCATTTCTTTCTGTTGGACTTGGCCCTCTCCATATGGTCACAGCCACCCCCAAACTTTTTACCTTCACCCCTCCTGTTTTCTGAACCCGTTTTATTGGCTTTTAAGACTCTGTGCACTTTACCACTGCTAACCAGCACTAAAATGCTTGTGCTCACTCCTTTAAAATATGGTAAAATTAGCTACACCCATTGGAACATTTTATTTATAAGTGTGTTTTGAATCCCGTGGGACGGCAGTGGCGGCCGAGCATGCGTTCCTTCATGTGCGGTGCTCATTCTACCCTTCATCTCTCCCCACGTGGTTTGGCTTGAGGTTCCTTGGGGGCTGTGCAGCTTCCCCCAGAGGTGTCCAAGAAGGTTGGAAATTACTGAGAACGAGAGGAGTATCCCCTACGTAGAGTTTTGGAAAAAACTTTCGGAGGGCTAGCCGAGCAGAGGAGGATAGCAGTAGGTTAATGGCCGTTACCTTCTTCCGCAAACTAATATGTTATGTCGGTTTGAAGAACCTACCCCCTGCCCGTTGAAGCACTTTAGAGGCTAGAAACAAGTCTCTTTTTCTTTTAACCTTTTCTGACGGCTCTCATCACCTTGATTGAGCACATTAACCACTGGTTATTTTTCCAACTGGTACACAGGGGATCAGGATAGGGTGCGCCTTTTAGGGGGCCCACACCTCCCGTCCACCTGTTCCTTGGTCCTGAGGAATACCGGGCAGTAGCCCTTATGGTAGAAACATGTCGACCAAGCCACACAGACACATATAGAGATACTCTGGTCGTAACTCACCTACCAGTATCTCGCCACCGATTTTTAACATTGTTCTGTTACTTTAAAATAAAAATTTAATTTTAAGTTAAACCAGGACAATTTTTAACACATTTTTTGCACTTACAGTCACAACCTGCTCCACTGTAACACAGGTGTCGAAGCACATCCTGGTGACGCTAGGTCACCAGGGTGGACCCCGATGATGAAGCAAGTCACCACTAGGTTGGTGAGTGAGGGGTTTTAAAACAAAAAGGTTGATTTTTTCCTTTTTGCCAAGAAGCTCACCCTCCGAAAGTTTTTTCCAAAACTCTACGTAGGGGATACTCCTCTCATTGTTTTCATAAGTATTCCTATCAGGGGAATAGGAGTTATCTCTTTTTTCACTTCTTAGTGATAATATCCCTTGCTCTCTTGTTTGATCTCAAATTACTGAGAACACCTGCAGGCGTGCAAGGAAGCAGGTGGTGCACCAGTGCCCCCGGCGGGCCCTACAAACAGTGAGTGGAAGTTTTTTCGGCAGGCAGCTGAACCTCGTTAATACAGTTAAAGTGTGCACCATGGCCCTCATCCTGGCGGTTGAGCCATTCGTGGTGGAGGGGGCTTCTTCTGCTCAGGCCCCGAGGTGGAAGGAGTGGGCGGAGCGAGTGATCGTGTTTTTTTAGGCGACCAAGGTGGACAATGCCCAAAAGCGTGCCATTCTGCTACATTTAGGAGGGAAAGATGTTCAGAAGATAGCAAAGACAGTGACTGAGGCAGCGCTAAAGACTCATATTACACTCATTGGGGCCCTAAAGGCCCATTTTGAGCTAATGGCAAACTGGGACTACGAACGTTTCATTTTCAGACTGGCATGGCAGAAGCCTGATGAACTGGATATATTCCACACATGTTTAAAAGAACTGGCAGGAACCTGTGATTTTCAGGGTGAGACAGACGAAATAAGGGGCAAGATCATTTAAGGGTGGGCGTCGGCGAAACTAAGTGAAGGGATACTGGAGGAATCTGGGAAACCATTGGTGGACATACTCACCTTGGGGAGAACAAAAGAACTATCAAAAGCCAGGGCGGCAGACATGGAGGCCGCTCTTCAAATGCCCATCAAGACGGTGCCATTCAATACAGTTGTCAGTATGGAATCTGGAGCGCTGGCACACACAAGGAGCCCAACCACCACAGAGTAGAAGGCCCTCACCCGGAGCATCGGCGTCAAGTCGTGTGGGTACTGTGGAGGGCCGTCACACAGACGTCGGACTGACAGGCATGAGGAAATAAATGCACGGGTTGTGGGAAGTTTAATCACTTCATGGCGCTGTGCAGATTCACTCGGGGATGGGCAGGAAGGTCTCAAGTCAACATGATTCCTGAGACTCAGGAACAGGGCAGTGACATGGACGACGATACCCAAGAATAACATGTTGTGCACAGTGGGGTCTGCAGCTGACACACAGACGTGCCTACCCGCAATGCCAAATCCTGGTAGCTGGGCACCCCGCAAAAGCAATAATTGACATGGGTGCCACCATAAACATTATGTTATGGGAAGCATACCGAGAATTTCTGTCTCCTCCGGCATTGGCGCTGGCCAAGTTGAAGGTGTTTGCATATTGCCAAACCAAGCCTCGACTCATAAAAGGAAAGTTTAAAAACAGAATAAGAAATGACCATCATGAAGTAGATGCTCAGGTGTTTGTGACTGAAGAAGGGCATGGCATGCTACTGGGCTGCAAGTCAGCAGAAGCGTTAGGGATCGTCACATTCGCGTTTTGTATCCATCAAGAGGGGGTGAGACAGATAATGGATGAATTCCCGAAAGTGTTTGACGGCATAGGATGCCTGCGTAACAAACAAATACACCTGCACATTGATCCCTTGGTACAACCATTGGCTTTTTTTCATATAACACCACTTGTTGAAAAGGAGCTGAGCAAGCTAGAAAAAGGTGAAAATATCAAGAAAATGCGTGTTCCGACACAGTAGGTGTCTCTGAAAGTGGTCGCCAGAAAACCAAAGAAGCCAGGAGAAGTCTGGATATGTGTAGATATGAGGATCCTGAAAGCTGCCATCATGGGAGAGACATCTGACACCCACGATAGATTACCTAATTGGGGAGCTCAGCAGAGTCAGCTGGTTTTCCAAACTTGACCTAAGAGCAGGGTATGAGCATCTGGTCCTGGATGAAAAGTCCCGATATATAACAACTTTCTCTACTCATGTGGACTGAGGCGCAGCAAACTTTTGAGTTTTGGGATTTCCAGCACCGCGGAATTGTTTCAGAACACAATTCAAGAACTCCTTGTGGACCTCCCAGGAGTTGTCAATGTGAGCGACGATATTCTGGTCCATGCCAAGTCGGCGGGTCAACACACTGCCCGGCTCCGACAGGTACTCTGAAGAATTCAAGAGTCAGGACTCATCTTGCACAAAGAGAAATGTGAGTTTCTGCAGAGGAAACTGCAATTCTTTGGGTACATCTACTCCGCTGAAGGAGTCGCTCCTGACCAGAGCAAAGTCTGAGATTTCAAAGATTCTCCAGCTCCCACAAACATCACGGAAATGCACAGTTTTCTGGGAATGGTGAATTACTGGGGGAGATTTATCAAGGAACTCTCACCACTCACCATCCCTCTGGGAGAACTCACTAAGGCCTCTGTTCCAGGGTCATGGGTTCCAGAGAAAGAGGTCGCTTTTCAAGCCACCAAAGATGCCCTCTCCAGTAGCACCACGCTGCGATGTTTTGATCCACACCAATACACCCAAGTAGCTGTTGACACGGTCCCCAAGGACTCGGAGCTATGCTTCTCCAAAGATCAAAGGAGGAAGATGAGTGGTCTCCCGTAGCATTTGCTAGCTGATCATTGACTGAGATTGAGCAAAGATATTCTCAGATCGAAAAGGAGGCCATAGCTGTTCACTGGGGGTGCAGGCATTTCCACTCGAATGTTTAAGGCAAACCGTTTCGCGTCACAACTGACCACAAGCCATTGATCCCGCTGTTCATGGGGATGGCTTGGAAATCTCCACTGCACATCAAAAAGTGGATGCTGCAGGTGCAGGAGTATAACTGTAAGGTTGAATATCAGACTGGTGCAAGAAGCCCAGCAGACTATCTGTTGCGCCATCCCAGAAAAGCCACCATCAGTGAAATGGAAGAAGCTGAGGAGAAAAGAATACGTCCGGTACATCACTGACAGATCTGTTACCTCTCTCCCTGAATGAGATTTGCCAACCTACAGTACAGGATGAATGCCTACAGAAAATGGCGGAGGCAATACGAGGCAACCAATGGCATCACCTCCGAGGCCAGGGAGTTAAGTTACTACCGAAGCCCAAAGGATCCTTGACAGCCTGTATCTTGTAAGACATAAATTAAGTGTTGTCCCCCATTGATGCGGACATAGGTTGGTCATCCCATCCACCCTTGTGGGCCGTAAGGTAGAACTTGGCCATTCTGGCCATCAGGGCATGGTGAAAACTAAGAGTCGAATGAGGACCGAGGTGTGGTTTTATTTGATGGATGAAAACGTAGACGCCAGAGTACGATCATGTCAATGGTGCCCGACCACAAGAGAGCCAAAACCTCCAGCGCCCATTATCACTAAACGACGGCCGGAAAGTCCATGGATAACCGTAAGTATGGATTTTAGAAGCCTCCCTGATGGGAGACACTCAATGGTAGTCATTGACGACTATTCGAAGTACCCGGAAGTAGAAATCATCTAGTCTCTGAGTGCTAGTGAGGTATTCACGAAACTGGAAAAAGTGCAGGCAACCCATGGACTATTCCAGGAGATCAAGACTGACAATGGGCCCCACTTTCATGGACAAGAGTTTGAAATATATTTGTCTCCCTAGGAATACGTCACAGGAAGATCACCACTAAATGGCTTCAGGCCAATAGTGAAGCTGAAAGCTTCATGAGATCTCTGAATAAGGTGATTGGATTGCTGTCACCAACAGAGAATCTGTGGAACAGTCCATCTACTCTTTTCTCAGAGACTACCACCTAACCCTGCACGTAATGACTGGAAGGGCCCCTGAACAACTGTCAATGGGGAGAGTTGTGAGAGATTCAATTCCACATCAACCACAATGGATCCCAAGAGAAGTGGATGAGTTTGAGGTCCACTAAAAGCGGCAAAGGGCTAACGACTAAGCCAGTGCCCGCTGTCGTGCAGAGCACTCCTAACTACAACTAGGAGACCTGGTGTTGGTCAAAGGCAGGCACCCAGGAAGCAAGTTCTGACTCAGTTTTGAGAAGACCCCTGGCGCATCACTCAGATCCGTGGGACCGAGATAGCGGCCAGGAAAGTTTTGGAACTGATAACCTGCAACGTATCGGCATTCAGGAAGATTCATGGGGCTCCGGAAAATGGGGTGAGTCTGTCTCATGAGACCATAGCAGAATCCTAATGGGACAATGTATCTGAAGTGGAAAGCTCTCCTGGCTGGTCTGAGACCGCCAATCCAGACTCCACTGGGCCGGATCAAGATTGAAGTGTCGTAGAAGCCACTGCTGTCCCTGGCCCAGATGCTGGTGTCAGAAGAGGTGGCTGTCAATACGGTGTGCGGGGCAAACCAGACCTGTCCTGCAGGCTGACGGACTTCCACTGCTAGAGGGAATGATCGAAGGTTAAGGATCGTCAGTGACAGGTTTGAGGTGCCCAACCGTTGTTTTGGTTAATAAAGTTTATAATTGTTTTTTTCAATTTATGGGGGAATGTTGTATCACAAGATGATACTGGGCGAGCCTATTTGCTGTGTTTACGTCCCGGGTGCCTTCTGTGAACCCCGGTGACGTGAGTTATATGGTTTTTCCCACGCGTGCTTGAACAGAGTTAAAGCCGCCTGCTTGCCAACACAGTAACAGGAAACCCCCTGTGTCCTGTATCTCATTTACGCAGAATACACGCACCTGCAAGCAGCCCTGCCTCGCGGGCTGATTAATGTTACCTTGCACACTGTTGACATCGAGTGCGGTGGAAACGATACCACACTCTGCTCTGTTCTAAAAAAAATGTGGCTGCACTACTTTTACTTATATTCACTACGTACTTATACACCAACTACTATGTGCTGGCCGCCATTAAATAATCACTGACTTCCACCAAAGAATTTGGCAAGTCTAATTCGACCCAGCCAACCGGGAAACATCAAGGATTAAGCCAGTGAGAATCAAAGCTTGGCCCAAAATGACAGCCAGTATAGTGCCTGAGAGGAGGAGTGCAAGCTTCTCATGGCTCTCTGAAAACTGGCTGCTGTAGTTTGATAAACACTAAAGACGGACTTAACAAAGCATTAGGCCCAACCACAGTACAGATCATGGTTGCTATCTCAGAATAGTGTTCCAATGTACAGAGGTACCCTCCTCCCACCAAAAAATCAGACTGTAATACAACAAAACTAGTTGTTTTTTTATCGAAAGTGGCATAATGTACAAGGTACGTGCATATTTGGTAATAGGAATTGATGTACATTTCTGAGTTGCCCAAAATAATAGCTGCACTGCCCGAGTCTCTGCTACAGCACCTCATGTAGATCATCCTAGATTGGCCTACTTGTGACCGATGCAGAAGTAGGCAGGTAGCAACTTTATTTTACTTGCCACACCTGCCACTAATCAGCACTGCAGACAAGTCTCTCCAGTGCCTGGTCCTGCACAGACCCTTGCAGTGCTCTCTACTATGGAGTAGGTCGTGCTGGCCAGATGCTTTCCTCGCAGTCAGCAGTGCTGAGGGCCTTCCAAGCCTCAAGATCAGCCAGGAAGGAGGAAAGACTGGACTCCTCATCTGCTCACATATCTGGCTTATTTCGACCCCGTGGTCCTGGCCGCTGTGGAATAATGCCCCAGTAGATTTTCCACTGAGCACTAGCAGTGAATGCTGCTAAAGAGATTTGCAGCAGGAGAAATCCAGAGTAGGGAGCAGTGAGCGCTACTCAGTGGCCAGGCCCGAATCCCTCGTGCAAGAACACAACACTATCAACCTCTTTCTTCTAAAGAAGAGCTCAGCCGAGAATAGCAGCACGTAGAGGCGGTCTCAGGCTGAACAAATCTCTTTCTTATCTTAGCATAGGCCAGTCCATCACAAGTTGGGCAATTTCTTTTGCTTACCCCCACATCATTTTAGTTTCTAAAACAAATGCCAGCTGCAAGAGTAACTGTGAGGCTTCTGCATTGTTTGAGGGGGACTAGTAACAAAATGATAAAAAATGGTCTTTTAACAATTCTTTGTTTTTTAACTTGGCCAACCTGTTTTGAAAGGGAGAGATTTTAGTATTGTGCTTGAAAGTCAGGTCATGCCACTCATATTTAGACTGACAACACAGAAATATCACACATGAGCAGTCGGAAAACATGGGAGCTTTGACATTACTTACCACATGCCTGCATCGTGCTCTGTGTGTATAAATTGATATTGCCTGCATAGTCATAGTCCATAAGATCGCTAGCGCGCACTTGCTGGTTGTGCTTGCTACAGAGTTGAAATAGTAAAAGCGCCTCCGTTTACTCTGTTGCATTCCTTGTTGTGCTTTCTGCCATTTGGTGTAGCAGCCCCTGGCCCTTCCCCCACCTCGCTCCCGCCTCCCGGCTGACCCTCCCACCCACGGAAACCACAAGCCAGCCTCGCACCCTCCAAGGAGCTGTGACCGTCCTGTCCTGGACACGAACGGCCGCTCCCCTTGCCTCCTCCTGCGCAGACGTGGTATTGTAGCGCCTGACTCTGCTGCCCTTTCACCATCACGCTGATTTTGTAGCGCCTGTCTCTGCAATTCAGATCGTAGCGCTTGTATGCTAACTATCTTACCGCTAGTAGCGATTGTGTGCTCTGCGTGTAAAAACTGATATTGCCTGCATCGTGCTCTGTGTGTATAAATTGATATTGCCTGCATAGTCATAGTCCATAAGATCGCTAGCGCGCACTTGCTGGTTGTGCTTGCTACAGAGTTGAAATATTAAAAGCGCCTCCGTTTACTCTGTTGCATTCCTTGTTGTGCTTTCTGCCATTTGGTGTAGCAGCCCCTGGCCCTTCCCCCACCTCGCTCCCGCCTCCCGGCTGACCCTCCCACCCACGGAAACCACAAGCCAGCCTCGCACCCTCCAAGGAGCTGTGACCGTCCTGTCCTGGACACGAACGGCCGCTCCCCTTGCCTCCTCCTGCGCAGACGTGGTATTGTAGCGCCTGACTCTGCTGCCCTTTCACCATCACGCTGATTTTGTAGCGCCTGTCTCTGCAATTCAGATCGTAGCGCTTGTATGCTAACTATCTTACCGCTAGTAGCGATTGTGTGCTCTGCGTGTAAAAACTGATATTGCCTGCATCGTGCTCTGTGTGTATAAATTGATATTGCCTGCATAGTCATAGTCCATAAGATCGCTAGCGCGCACTTGCTGGTTGTGCTTGCTACAGAGTTGAAATATTAAAAGCGCCTCCGTTTACTCTGTTGCATTCCTTGTTGTGCTTTCTGCCATTTGGTGTAGCAGCCCCTGGCCCTTCCCCCACCTCGCTCCCGCCTCCCGGCTGACCCTCCCACGCTCCGCCCCCCCTTCACTCTCCATTTATGTCAGATGTCCCAACGCGCAGCGTCCACGCGCTACGGCTGCGCCGAAGGTGCGCCAAAGGTAAGCCCGTCTACGCCCGTCCGCGCCTGGACCGCGCCCAGCGCCAGACCCCCTGCCCCTCGCGCTGCCCAGCCCCCCCGCACTACCTACGATGCCGCCACCCTCCTAGCCCTTAACCCCGGTCGCGCCCCCAACTGCGTCCAAGCCGCTCCTGGACGCACCCATGGACCTTTCTCCTGCTTCTCCTGCAAATTTAGCGGCACCGACAACATCTCCGCTACGACCACAACACAGATTCCCGACCCCAACCACCTAGAATGCATCCTTCTCAACACCCGCTCGGTCCACAGGCACGCCATTGACCTTTGGAACCTACTAGACACCATCTCTCCTGATGTCGCCTTCCTAACGGAAACATGGATGAACGCTTCCTCCGCCCCTGACATCGCCATCGCTATCCCTGATGAATATAAGATCACACGCAAGGACCGCACCGACCACACAGGAGGTGGAATCGCTATCGTCCATAAGAAAACAATCCGCATCTCAACCAGCTCTGATGCCAACCTCGCCAACTCCGAACACCTTCACTTCCAGATCCACATCGGCCCCAAGACCACACTCAGAGGCACCCTCCTTTACAGACCACCAGGACCACGCGCAAAATTCAGTGAAGACATCACGGACTTCATCACCCCACACGCGCTCCCCTCCAAAGACTACATCCTTCTGGGAGACCTCAACTTCCACCTTGAAAAGAACAACGACCGCAACACCGCCACCCTCTTGGACAACCTCGCCAACCTCGGACTTAAACAACTGGTCACTTCCCCCACCCACATCGCAGGTCACACTCTCGACCCCATCTTCACCTCCAGCAACCATGTCTCCTTCAGCCACACTACGGATCTCCTCTGGACTGACCACAGCTGCGTTCACTTCACCTACAACAAGCCGAAACCCATCATCCACCTCCAACCAACTTTACAAAGAAACTGGAACAAAATCACCACAGAGCAGATCTCCACATCGCTCCTTCAAACCTCCCCAGCCCTCTCTTCTAACGCCAACGAAGCCGCCTCCAACCTCACCCTTTGGTTATCCAACACCGCCGACACCTTAGCACCACTGAAAAAACGTCAACACAAACTTGGCTTCAAGAAGGCCTCATGGTTCAACGACGACCTCAAGAAGTCCAAGAAACTGTGCCGCTCCCTTGAAAAGGCCTGGAAAAAAGACCCATCCACCAGCAACAAGGACGCCTTCAAAAGCGCCATCCGTACTCACCACCAACTGATCCGAAAAGCCAAGAAAACAGCATTCAAAGATCGACTTGACAACAACGCCCACAACAGCAAGGAACTTTTCAACATCGTCAAGGAATTTTCCAACCCCTCGGCCAACTCCAACGACATCACCCCCTCTCAAACCCTCTGCGATTCCCTAGCCTCTTTTTTCCACAACAAGATTGCTGACATCCACAACAGCTTTGACAACCAACCCGGAAGCCAACCCACCCTACCATCAGCTGACCATCTTCCCCCCGTCAACACCCTTAACGCCTGGAACCCAATCTCCACGGAGGACACCATCCGCCTGATGAATTCCATCCACTCTGGATCCCCCACAGACCCATGCCCTCACCACATCTTCAACAAAGCAGACTCCGTCATAGCTCCGCACCTCCGAGACGTCATCAACTGCTCCTTCAACTCCGCTACCTTCCCAGAAGACTGGAAACACGCTGAACTCACCGCCCTTCTGAAAAAACCAACAGCGGACCCCACCGAACTCAAAAACTACCGCCCCATCTCACTTCTTCCATTCCCGGCCAAAGTCATCGAGAAAGCCGTCAACAACCAACTCGCCGCCTTCCTCGAAGCCAACAAATCACTCGACCCCTCACAATCTGGCTTCCGAGCCAAACACAGCACTGAGACCACCCTCATCGCAGCAACAGACGACATTCGAACTCTACTGGACAATGGAGACACAGTCGCCCTCATCCTCCTCGACCTCTCTGCAGCATTCGACACAGTCTGCCACAGCACCCTTTTACAACGCCTCAGAAACATCGGAATCCAAGGAAAGGCACTGGAATGGATCACCTCGTTCCTCACCGGAAGAACCCAGAGAGTCCGCCTCCCACCATTCAAGTCCGAGGCCTCTGAAATCATCTGCGGCGTACCACAAGGATCCTCACTCAGTCCCACCCTCTTCAACGTATACATGAGCCCCCTCGCGGCCATAGCCCGCCAACACAACCTCAACATCATCTCTTACGCGGATGACACTCAACTGATCCTATCTCTCACCAAGGACCCCAGCACCGCCAAAACTAACCTACACGAAGGAATGAAAGAAGTCGCCGAATGGATGAAACAAAGCCGTCTGAAACTGAACTCAGACAAAACAGAAGTCCTCATCTTAGGTAAATCCCCCTCTGCATGGGACGACTCCTGGTGGCCGGAAGCCCTCGGAAAAGCACCCATCCCGACAGACCACGCACGGAACCTTGGCGTCATCCTGGATTCTTCACTCTCAATGAACAGACAAGTCAGCGCCGTATCCTCTTCCTGCTTTAACATTCTTCGCATGCTCAGAAAAACATTCACTGGATCCCCTCCGAAACAAGGAAAACAGTCACCCACGCTCTAGTCACGAGCCGACTGGACTACGGAAACACCCTCTACGCAGGTACCACCGCTAAACTCCAGAAGAAACTACAACGAATCCAAAACGCCTCAGCCAGGCTCATATTAGACATCCCACGCAACGAACACATCTCTGGTCACCTTAAAGACCTCCATTGGCTACCCGTCAATAAGAGGATTACTTTCCGACTGCTTACCCACGCACACAAATCACTCTACGACATCGGACCAGACTGCCTCAACTCTCGACTGTCCTTCTACACCCCCTCCCGCCAACTTCGCTCTTCCAGCCAAGCCTTCGCCACTGTACCTCGCATCAACAAGACCACCATGGGAGGCAGATCCTTCTCATACCTGGCTGCCAAAACATGGAACTCACTCCCCGCTTACCTTCGCCTCACCCAGAATCACCTAGCGTTCAGAAAGCAGCTTAAAACGTGGATATTTGACAAATAATCCTCCTCCCCTTCCTAAGCGCCTTGAAACCCTCTGGGTATGTAGTGCGCTATATAAATATTATGACTTGACTTGACTTGACTAAATTCTGCTTGCAGGATTTAATAGAGATTTTGTGCACTAATAAACTTTGGGGCACATGCATCAACATAAGGAATTACGATTCCTTAATTATTAAGGAATCGCTATTTAGAAATCACAATTCCTTATGCATGTAGGAATCGCTAAATGAATTGTGATTCCTACACTCTCCCTATTAGCAAATCACGTAGAGGCCCATAGGAATGAATGGGAAACCATTCGCAATTTGCGATTACCAAAAAGGTAATTGCAAATTGCGCATGCAATTTCAAGGGTGCTAGGGGGCCAAATGGCCACCCTGATGCACCCCAAAATTGGCATGTGTGTACATGTGGCACACACACATGCCCCAAGGGCATGTGCATGCACCACATGGCACTTAGAAAAATGCAATTTTGTGCATTTTTCTAAGGAATTGCAAATTACCATCAACTTGAAGTTGATGTTAATTTGCGATTCCTTAATGCGAAGTCGCATTCTGAGTATGCTTCTTGCATTGCATTTAGAGAGTCGCAAATTGCTATTCCCTAACTGCATCCGCAAAAAAGGTAATCCTGCTCATCAATCTGATGCAAAATCCAGTCACAGTCAGGCTGCTTTCACTGAGACACCGGGAAGGCCCAGGTGTTTGGCAGTTGTGCTTGCACATGCGCACTCCCGCTTGGCACCGCCCACGCTTCAGTCTGATGCACAATCCAGTCACAGTCAGGCTGCTTTCACTGAGACACCGGGAAGTCCCAGGTGTTCGGCCGTTGTGCTTGCACATGCGCACTCCTGCTTGACACCGCCCACGCTTCAGTCTGACGCGCAATCCAGGCACAGTCAGGCTGCTTTTACTGAGACACTGGTAATTCCCAGGTGTTCGGCCGCAGCGCAGGCTGTTCCACATGCCAGCTGACGCGAAGATCAGGCACTCAACAGATGGGTGTCAAGGGCCCGATTCAAACATCGGCTACATTTTAAGTATCAATTATGGGCACACGTGCATCCAATTCACAGCGGTTTCTGACTTAGTACACTATTTAAAGGCTGAATTTCACATTGCTCATTCTACCTTGGGGATGAAGAGCAGACACATCTAGGATCATGGCGAGAGATGCACCTTGGTGTAGTAGGAGAGCGAGCGACAGTATGAGTGATTATATGTGGAATACCTTTCCTTTTCCCACCAGAAAAGAGTGGATGATAGAAGCTGACCTGGTTTATGCTTTTATTTGTTATTTTTACTTTCCTTTTCAGAGTTTGACTACAGGAGTCTCTCCCTCACTCTCCTCCCATGGGGCTTGTAGGAAGCTAGACCAGGGTAAGATAGTGAGCCAGTCTCACATCCAGTGCTAAATAATAAATGCATGTGTTCCACGTTTGCAGTGTCACGTATTACACACAAATAGCCACTATATGTGTTATTGATGCATGTGGGTCATTCTTTACCTTGTGACCGAATATTTTTGATGACAATCTCTTCGCTTTCTTCTTCTATTTCTTTTTCTATCACCCATACAGGTTCAGGAAATCAACTTAGGTAGAGTGTGAAATAGGTCAACCTACCCATTGATATTATTCTACCAACTTTTGTGGTAAGATAGGAGCCCTCTTTTACTTTTCTCGTCCTGATGATTGCTGCGGCCCCTTTGGGCCACATAGGCAGAAGCATATCGACAAAATTAACCACTACGGTGATGGGGCAATAATCCCCCCTTTCTCACTGTCCTTGTATTTTTAATATCATATAATCCCCTTTTTGAATAAACGCATTCTGGCGATTATACTGATGTTTAGACTCACTCTCATAACAGACCCCCACTTAGTTTTAGAAGTGCCTCCCTGTCTCCAGGTGTAGGCAGCTCTCTACCAAACCAAGTTTCTAGAGAGCAAGCACTGCCGATGATGAAGCATGACACCTGGTGGTGTGAGAGGACAGTCCTTCACTTTTTGTGATATGCCATCACCTCTTTAACTTAGTATTCTCTTAAGTTCCGGTCACTGTACTTGGAGCAGCTCCTGTTGTGTTTTTATTATATCTTGCAAGCCTTCTGAATGCAAGAGCATACGACACATGCATATACCTCACAACTCAGAGGACAGTGAACAGTCACAAGAACAGGTACACAGGTTATTTTAGGTCATGGACAAGTAGTGTATATTGAGATCTGGAAAAGAACAATTAAAACCCTCATGCAGACAGCCACGCGTAGCATGCATGCTTGCAACTCCTAATTCACCTGAGATTGACGCACACTACATGTGGCAAACAAAAAACATGACTTTGCTCATACTTAAATGGAATGCTCCTTGCATGAAGGATGCCACTGTTTTGGTGAGAACTAAGACTATTTTTGGTGTCCTGTCTTGTGCAAAGGACAGGGGCCAATTAGCAGGTCTTGGTATCACCTTTAGGGCCATATTATCAAGAACGGCGATAACATTAGGACCACAAACCGTGGCTTCTATTGGAATTCTCTAGGGCATATTATCAAGCCCCTTATCGCTGTTTTAGCTGCAGTTTCCTGCCGCTAAAGCAGCGATAATGTTATTGCTGTTCTTGATAATTTGGCCCTGTGTTTCTTTACACTCTGGTGAAGAATTATTTTTATGGCTATTCTTGTTGAGGATGACTAACTCAACAGAGGGAACATTCGCAGCTGCATTTTTGGTGTCGCAGATAGTGAACATTTTTTGTAGTGCATTCATTGACATAGTGTCAGTATTGTAAAGCAGGTAGAAGATAGATAATATTAAACATGGTGTGGTACTGGAGTCGCTGATACACCAGTTATTTTACTATTATACGAGCAACAAATAGGGTGGAGTTATGAAATTGTGTTACTAAAACGGTATGACTGGAGATGAAAGTTAGGTAGGAAACCAGATGTATTTACATTAATTACGCTCCAAACCCCGGCCTTTTAATTGTGTCTTCCATTTAGGATATGCTAAGGATTTGACCCCAAAGAAAGCCCTCAAACAACTAGCAGGCTGGCAGACGTGGGGATTTGACATATTTAAATGTGAATGCTAGAAATTATATTTCATTTCACACACATGATTACAATGGATAAATATTTAGACGTCCGTAATTCCCGTACCGAAATTTAAATCACAAGCGCCAGTGGATTTAGCCTAAAGGAACCAAAGCCAAGAAAGCGGAGATACAATTATCTCCCTATTACCAAGCTGTCGCTAACACCAGTTAGTGACAGCTAAAAGGAGATAGCGACCATCTTGGGCCCCGCTTTGCATGTCAGTGATATTTATCACTAATGACATGCAAAGTGGGCGTGCCAAGATGTTAGCGACTGGAAACAGTCCCTAACATCGCTATCTCCTATTACCAACTTTTGGAGATATTCGCGCTAAGCGCGAATATCTCCAAAAGCTAACACCTGCCCTGAGCAGTTCTTAGCCATGTTATCCAATGGGAGGTGGATAACATGGCTAAGAGCATTTGCTCGATAATGCATGAATATCGCTGACTTTTCAGCGATATTCATGCATTGCGGCCGTTTTTTATCGCATTTGCGATAAACCTTGCTAATAGCAAGGTTTATCTGCGATAAAAATCGCCGATGTGCGGCGATAATTTTTGTCTCTAAACAAGTTAGAGACAAAAATTATCGCTAGTTGTTGGTAATATGCCCCCCAGTTTGCTTCAGCATATAATTTCTCATGCTGATAATCTGGACCGGCTTTAGTGCTGGGGGTGTCCAGTGCGACAATCATTTTTGACACCCTCATACCTCATGTTCGCCTCCTCGGATTCTCTCACTACCACCAGGCAAAAGTGCCCCTCATCTCTCCATCAAAAGTTATTTCTAAAAACACCCCCCCCCCCCCCCCCTCCCTGAGGTCGGCACACCCTCCTCAGGTCGGCGCCCCGTGCCGGCAGCACCAGTCGCACTGCCCTGCTGATTTAAATTGGGCAGAAAAAGAATGTGAATCTAAAACAATCTAGTAATGTAAAAATATTCAAAGCTATATTTGAAGACTGACAGCCTAATTATATCCACAGCATGGATGAGAACACAATGCGTAATATTCATGGAATGTAAATTAAGATGTAGCAGTGAGCTTAAAATATGCAATTGATTATTTCATGTAATCAAAATAAAGACATATATGTTGAATTTTGGGGAAAACAACTGCTTAAAACAATGTACACTGAATCACAGTTTGTTACTGGGAATACTAAATTCTCCAAAGGCCCTAGCATAGATTTCAGCATTTGAAGGTAATTGCAAGGCCTCCCTCTTATATAGGAATTGTAGCCTAATTAAATCGCCCTCCAAGCAGCTACAGAAGTGATGTTAGGTTTGTTGCATTTTTTCAAATTCCCAGTGTGCCCCTTTGTTCTTTTCAGTTTTGCTGATTTCATGTGTTCTCTGCCAAGCTGAACTGCTAAGTGGTTCAACTATGACTCAATGCTGTAGGGTATTTAATTCCTGAAATACACAAACACGCTGCATGTTTCTAACTTAGGAGGACAACACTGAAAATAGGAAATATATTAAATGCACTTTTTTAATTTCCTTATGATACATGTGCTCGGATTGCAAATATTACTTGTAGTAAAACGATTACAGCGAATCCTGACCCTTCAAGGTCGCAGTAATGGCCTGGATGGGGCCGTCCGATCGCTGCGCTCGTGCCAAATGAAGGAGACAGCGGACACAGATTCATTTTAACTCGGTGCCTGTGGACTGGCCTGTGGGCGGGGGTTGCCTCCTTTTATTAACTCGCCTGACCTCTAACTGGAGGTCAGGTCGTGAATGCGTGTATGCATCACAGAGGCGCGTCCTTGCACTGTGTTACATTCACACAAAACAAATGATAAAGAAAAAATAACAATTCATTTATTATGTGGGAAACCCACCTGGGTTCTGTGGGCCAATCTTGTGATGGTAGCAACGGCATTCCAGGTTCTGCTCCCAGAAGTAGACCCCAAGTCTTTTGAGCCTAAGATGTGATGCCTCAGACTGTAAGGATGACTCGTAGCTGGCAGAGATACCCCATGGGCTGGGGTGTCTCTATAGATGGTGTTCCTCTTGTGTAGCTGGGGTAATAGTAGGTGGCTCAGGACCATGATGGGGTTGATTCACCTCCATGTCGTGCTCCTCTTCTCAAGGCACCTGGGTGTGATAAGGGGGTTGTTGGTTTGAGTGGGCTGCATTTGGATGGTGTCAATTGGTGAAGGCTGATACGTTTCTTGTGACATAGTCTGAGTTATTTCTGGGGGCCACCAGTGTGCCTTTTCAGATGATCACAAGAAATGGGTGGACCTCACATGGTAGTCAAAGCTTCCCTCCCGGGTGTCAGGCTCATACCAAGACCCAGTCTCCCACACCGATGTTTGGAGGTTTTTTGCACAGAGTTCTAGGTTGGCTGTACCATTGTTCTTAGATCTCCTTTGTTGCATGGAGACCTCATAGACAGGTTCTGGGGTCAATGTATCTACCTTGGGTATGTTGTATCGGACAGCACATCCATACATGATGTTGGTGGGTGCTCTGTGGATTGTGCATGTGGAGGGCGTCTTTAAACCCCGATGGGTTTGTAGACTGCCTCCTCAATGACAACTTGATGTGCACACCTGATTCTGACAGCTTTTTTGGTGGGTGCACATCAGTCTTTCCACCTCTACATTGAGGTGTGATCTTCCTATGCTCAATAGCCAAAGAGTGTAAACCATTCCTGAAGTCAATACTTTGAAATGAGGGCCCATTATCACTCTTGAGAGTTTTGAGGACGCCAAAAATGTCAAAGACCTTGTTGAGGCATCTCCTAGTGTAGTAAAATGGCGTCACCAGTATAATCTCATCAATGGGAAACTCAGAGGAAGTGCCAAGATGACTAGCATGTGTCGACCATCTGGTAAACTCCCCAAATCCATCCTGATTTCACACCATGGCTCTTTCCTCAGGCTGTCATTCAGGTTTGGGGGAGGTTTGTCTGGTAGTGTGCTGGCATGGCGAGAGGGACACCTTGAGGTCATGTCATTGTCCTCAGCATCCAGAGCAGGGAACCATACTTTCTGCCTTAATCGCGCTTTGGTCTTCTTGACTCCCAGGTGGCTAGTGTATGCGAAAGTCCGCATTGCTGGTTGCAGTGGCAGAGAAATGACAATCCGGTGTCCTTAAAGTAGGAGGCCTGGTGAAGTGATGCTGAGCTTGTGGCAAAAATTCAAAGGGCAGATAATTCTAGTTTGTTGGCATCATCCTGCTTCTTTGGGTCCTGAAGGAAATCCTTCCACTTACTAGAGGTGGGAGACTCCTGCTCTTTTTGGAGCGCCTGTTCCCGTCTGGTGGTGTCAGCAAAGTCTTGAAGAGATACGGGGATACGGCGCGTGTATTCACCTACTTTGAGCTGGAGGATAGTTGGGCTCACTCTCGAGAGGTAAATAGGTGGGTTGAGGCAGCCCAGTTTGTACGTTACTGTAAGTTGATTCTTTTAAGCTGCAGGGTCCATTTCTCAATCCTGGGTGGTGTATGTCCAATGGGGCTGGCATCAACTAGCATGACATTGATGAAACACTTGAGGCCTGTTAACACTTCACAGATGGTGTTCTGGAAAACTTCTGCAGCGGAGGATATCCCAAAGTTGAGCCGGCGGTAGTGGTGGAGACCCGTGTGAGTGGAAAATGTTGTGATATAACTGGTGTCGTCGTGGAGCTCCAGCTGGTGGGAGCCTGATGCAGAACTAGTTCAGAGAACCGGGTTGATCCGTTGATGTCAGTTATGAGGACATCAATGGTATATGTGCAGTTCTCTTTTACTCACCGTGTTGCACAGATGCATATTTATGCAACTCCAGATGTTACATTTGAGCAGGGAAGCATGAGGATATTGCTGAGGGGCATGCTGGGATGGTGTAGGATGTGATGTCTCAACATGGCCGACAGGTAGCCCTTTTGTGGTCTAAGCCTGCACTTTCTTCTAGGGATCATCCTCTGTGCACATGCTTGCTTGCTCGCTCAGGCACACTTAGAAGTGGTCGATGGACTCACCTTTGCGCTAAAGCATTCACAATCTTTGTCCATCTGAGTGTCTAGGTGTGGGTTTAGGGCCCTTATAGTACCATTGTAGTAATTGTTGGCACCAGTGTTGGGGAGGTTGTGATACAATTTGAAGACCTGTTCCCCAAGGTAATGCAGGAGGAGAGAGCATTTTGTCTCTCCATAGGATTTATTGGTGGCCTTGAAATAGTTGTCAAAGCGAGCCACCCAGGTGTGCCAATGAGGTGCAGCAGTGGATGGGTCACCAAGTTCACTGAAGGGTGGTAGCAGGTTAGGCATGCTACCCACAGCATGTGGAGGCATGAGACATTTGGGAGGCAAAACTTGTGCATCGTCTAAGCATTCTTGCTTTTATGGCAGCAAGGAATGAGGGTCTGGGGAGTGGGTAGTCAGGGTGTGGTAAAGGACACTGGGCAGGAAGGCTTGAACGCTGGCGGGGGAGGCAGGAGACTCAGAACTCATGGTAGGACGAGGAGTTAGTCACAAATGTGGAGGTGGGCGTTGCTGAGACACATCTGTACAAGAGAATCGCAGTCAAGAGGGGGACCTGGCTCTGATGATGCAGGTGCCACCTCATGAAGATGGTGAGTGCAAATGCACCGGCATTGGTGAGTGTGGCACCAATTCCCACTCATTGAGGGGGAGGGCAGCTCAGCACAGGGCCTGCATCACAGGCTGATGGGCAAGAGACGTGGCAGGGAGTCGAGGAGTCAGGAAGGTTCTGTCCTTGGCACCAATGTATTGATGGCCTGGGCCGGGCCATCCAATTTGCTACGCTCGCACTATATGAAGAAGACAACAGGCACAAGTGCAGTTTACCTCCACTCCTAGGAACAGGCACATGGCTGGGTGTGCCTTATTTTTTGAGTTAGCCTCTAACACGAGGTCAGAGCATGCTTTTGTGTATGCTTCACAGTGCAGAGGCGCTCCCTTGGTCTGTGTTATAAAGATCACCATTTGTATTGTTGTCAATATCAAAAGCTAATCTTGAGTCACTTAACAGAATCATTGTTATTATATATTTATTTTTCGGTCACAAAAATTAGCAGTGTTATAGTAAAACTGATATTTCTACCTTTGATCTGGGTTCCCAGAACCACCTGGTGCTGGGTATTAAAAGAGATGAGAGTGCCCAGCGATTTATTTGACATCATTGTGAGGCTGCTCATGAACAATTATGCACAGGTGAGGTGTGGCCAGCAGTAGGGTGAGACAGGACTGTGCACTTGCCACAATGCTCTTTTTCTTTTATGTCAATGACCTCCTAGATTATTTGGGGCTGATTGATAACAATGCCCCCAGACTGGCAAACATGAGAATTCCTGCCCTCACGTTTGCTGATAACATGCTCTTGCTGTCAAAATCCTCCATGGGCTTGCAAAAGCTCATAGAATGTTTTGAACACTTTTGAAGGGATCAGGGCCTGGAAATCAATATAGGCAAGATGAAGTACATGAATCTAAACCCAGGGGATTAAACCAGGGCTAATCTAGTTTTAGCAGTCTCCCCTTGAAAGGGTACAATCTTTCACATATTTGGGTATCACAGTAACAGGACACATGGAGTGGTAAGCACACATCAACCATTGCAGGCTTAAACTAGAGCAAAGTGGAGGGCATTTCTAATATGGCATTTAGATCGCAGTCCTGACCAGTAAGCCGTGCCCAGCAAGTTTACCAATCGCAGGCTCTGGGGTCAGATTTGTATGGTACAGAGTTGTGGGCCATGTGAATGTGCCACCCAGGATTTAGTCGAACATGAGTTTATTAGACATCTGGTAGGCACCCCTTGCTTCCCCTTAGAATTGACCTGGGTTTGAGACCCTTATCTGCTAAACTTGGCGTATGCCAGATCTTGTACTGGAAGAGGCTCTGGACTACTTGGGAGCTACAACAGTACTGGTAAAGTCTAGTAAAGACCCTCAGATTGACGTAAATAATTAATTTACTCTCTTAATTTCTATGCAGGTAAGTACTTAATCAATAATAACTCAGATCGGATGAAAAAAGACAGAGTCCGTGGTGTTAGAGTTTCTAAGGGTTGTATTCCTCATAAAGGAATGGTCTTGACCAGGATATCATGTTCTGACCACCACAGGGGTGTCAGAAGGGATAGAGCAAACTTTATTGATATTCCATAGCTTATATACTTAATTCACATCATAAGTAATAATGTAAGAGGCGTAACAGCTGAGAGAAGACAAGATAACAGTATACACGTGGTACTAATACGTGATCAAGAGGCGTGAACTAGGCGTGAACCAGAGGTGTGTGCTAGAAACGTCACTGATAGGTGAAGCAAGTGGGTGGCACCAAGGGGTGGTGCTAACAGAATTGTTGCAATGTCAGCAGAAATCGGAAGCTTGGATGCGCACGCAGCTGCATGACGTGTGATTGAAGGGGTGCAGGGGACTTGACATTTACACTGACGGAAAGAGACAGAAGTCTGGCATGTCAGATCAACTTGTACTACTATCATATCTGATATCTGATGTTTAGGAACCATACTATCTGGGCGGAAAGGTCTCTAGGGCAGAAGCTATTCTATGCTAACTGTGGATGCGTGTATAAGCGCCTAAGTGTCTGCATGTGAAGCGTGGGGGCTCGGGGCCTTCCATTGAAGCATGGTAACAGAGGCTATGAATTACTTGCATTGAGACAGGTCGGCCCTTTGGCTCTGCAGCTGGAGAGGATGTTTACTGGAGCTAGTAGGCAGGAATGCATTCTCGAGGAGCGGAACAGATAACTCGAAGGTTATAGTCAGTCTTGGCAGAAAGCAGGCTGAGCTGAGCGCGAGGGGCCGCGCTGAAAGTAAGTCAGAGTTCACGGGTACAGAGGTAGGCTGGGCAGGAGCTGTCAGAGTCGAAAGCCAGAAAAGAGGCTCGATGGCAGGAATTCAGGGCCTATTCTATCAGAGCAGGAAAACATGTAGAGTGTACTACAAAAAGACGGTGGCATAGCATACTTAGGAACGGACTACATAATCCATTCAGGGTGGATCTGAAAGAGGACAAGTTAACGTTGGACGCAAATGTATTTGCGTCTTCATAGCTGGTACAGGAGGGAAGTTACATGCACTTTAAGCTGGTACATGGAGTCGGTGGGGTGCGCGCTAGGGAACATAACATGACCAAAAATTTATATTTTCCTCATTCCCTCCTTGTTCCCTACGGACCCTTCATGAAATATCGATCCTCATGAATCGATCAGTTTGTTCTTGTAACATCATTTGTTCCTCTTTCTTTCGTTTGCGTTTTGAGAGAAAACTGGAATGTTCAATACAAGAGGTGGCACACAGTCCACAAATCGCTGGCCCACACTGTAGGCACAGGCAGCAACTAAATACTAGGACTAGGCCAATGCCTAGGAAGGATAGGATCTTCCATCCCCAAGCTGTTAACGTTGTCCAGAACCAACCGGACCAAGTCCAGGTGCCTGGATTCTGATGTATCTGATTTGCAATTTTATGAAGACGGGTGATAGCTTGATATACAGATGGTGCGTTTTGTGGTATGAAAACACAGCAACTTGACCCGATGACCTTACAGGCTCCACCTCTATCTGCCAAGATGACGTCAATTACAAGACGATTCTGAAGGACAACAACCCGCATGGCGGACTGCTCTTCGGTTAAGTTACCTAAGGCGGAGGCAGTTTCATTTACTACTGCTTCAAGTGTTCTAGTTAATCTGCGTATTAATTTACTATTCTGAACAGGTCCTAAAAAGAAAAAGAATCCTTTATTAAAATCAGTGTACTGTTCCCATGCCGTTTCTGTGTAGTCGACAAGTGGGACATCTCTTCTGGGTCTATTCTTTACTAGATTGGTATTTCTATGGTAATCAGGAGGAGCTAGAAAAACAGGGGGCAGAAGGAATGCAATGTAACAGGTACCATCCCAATCTGGAGGTAGACGTATGTATGCGGTATGACCACAAACAAAGTAAGAATGACTAATAGCTTTAAAGGACGATTTACCTTGATCACTGAATTCGACCACAGTAGTGCATTTACTATGACCTAAGTGTACTGAACCTTTCTTCTTGATACATAATTCCCCAGTGACTGGCAGTACTGACATAATGGGTAGAACGGGTGTGGCTTCGGATTCAACTGTGAGAATCATGAGGCTAATTGTATAATTACCTAATCCATATACTTCATTTTCTAGATCAGTTCCTATTCTAGTGGGGAGTCCCTCCTTATCTGGGTAACAGACGTCGAGCAGGACCAAGTTCAGGTTTCCCCAAACCCAACCCCCATCGACAACAGCAATATCAGGATCTAAGGAATTAATAATTTTGAACCATGCTCCACAGGAGCCATTGTGAGTGAACGGGTACGGAAAGAGAGGCAGAGCTCCCTTGTAATTCTGGTAGGGAGGGAGTCGGCCACATATCCAGCAATTTGTAGCATTGTTAGTTTGATGAGAGTGATGTAGCATACTAATGAATGTATTATTGCGCAGCGCAAGTCTGTAGGAAAGCTCGTGTGGAGGTAACTCACTAAAAGTGTGTTCAGCAGATACATTGTAGACAGATTGTTCACGCTTGAAAATAGGGTAATAGATAGGCAAGACGATGCTAGTAATGATAATTAAAATACTGAGAATAAACATGATTATTAGTGTCACTATGCAGTGACTACGAAGTGATTTACAATATGTACGTTTCTTTGCTTCTCTCTCTCTCTATCTATCTCGATCTAGGGGATACATGTCAGAAACTATTTAACCGATTCACCTAGGGGAGGACTTAAACAATTAAACTGTCTGACTTGCTAGATCGTAATTTCATGCGATAACTTTCTTGAGGAGTTTTTTCTCGTTCAGATTCTGTAAAGTCTTTTTGTTCAACACAGTCTTTGGTGGGGGTGGACGAGTCTCGGTCAGGTTTCAGTCCAGAGAATTTTTTTATATGACTCGTGTGAACCCACCCCTTTCTTCCTTCGATTTTCACGGCCGTCCTTGTTGTAAGAAGAACAGTCTTCGGGGACTTCCAGCGGGGCTCCAGCGGACTTTTTCTGTCGAAATTGCGGACGAGCACGATATTGCCAGGACGGACGTCGTGTGGCTTTACATCAGTGTTGTCAGGGAAAGCTGCGGCAACCTGTGAACGACATGATTGGAGTGCAGACATCAAGGAGGCAAGGTAATCTGTCAACATGTTACAATCAACATCAGTAATCTTTTTCGGAATGGGCGTCCCCCACATATTCGGTGGTCTGCCAAAGACCACCTCGTACGGGGATAGCCCTGATCTCGAATGGGCGACCATTCTCATGTAGAATAGTGCCACGGGCAGGGCGACTATCCAGTCGACCCCTTTCTCCTGACATATTTTGGCAAGGCGGATCTTTAGTGTCTGGTTATGCCTCTCAACAAGGCCTGCGGCTTCTGGATGTCGGACACAATGGAACTTCCACTGGTATCCCAGTAATAAAGAAACTTCTTTCATTAATGCAGATGAGAATGGCTGACCGTTATCTGAGTACACGACACGAGGCAGGCCGTATCGTGGGAAAAATTCACGAACCAACTGCTTGGCAGTGGTCGGAGCAGTGTAATCTGGGACTGGGTATGCTTCGGTCCAGCGGGACAGAGCACAGACAACTACGAGAACATATTTAAATCCTCGACAACGGTCCATCTGGATATAATCCATCTGGAGGACTTCAAAAGGGTGATCGGGAGGATGAAATCCACCTTGCTCTACAGGGACGCTTTTACCTGGATTGAACTGACAACAGATCATGCAAGTACGCACTTTCTGTTTTGCGGCTGCTCGTAAGTGTTTATTGTTCCAGAGATTTTGCAAACTGTCTAACATCGCTTTCTCTCCTAGATGTGCAGGACTATGTGCTGTATTTATCATGACTTGAACCATAGAGTCAGGGAGAAACCATGTAGATTTTCCCTTCGTCATCCAACCTTGATCTGTCTGGATCCCTCCTAGTTCGATCCATTTCTTTATTTCTTCTGGAGTAGCATGTGTCTGAATGTCGATAACATCTAGTGTGGGATCCCTGACTGTCATACAGTTTGTCGGATCTGTTGTCTTTGTCATATCAGTTGTCTGAGCGTGAGTCAGTGCTGTATGTTTTGCTGTCTGATCTGCCAGGTCGTTACCCTGGGAAACAGAATCTGTGACTTTAGTATGTGCTTTACACTTCATGACAGATATGGCTGACGGCAGATGTATTGCTTCTAACAGTGCTTGAATGAGGGGACCATGTTGTATCTTGGCACCATGAGAGGTCAGGAAACCTCGTTCCTGCCAGAGTACTCCGAAGTCGTGAACAACTCCGAATGCATAACGGGAATCTGTGTATATGTTGACATTTCTGTTCTTGGCTAGAATACAGGCTCGGGTCAGAGCGGTGAGCTCTGCCGCTTGAGCAGACAGTGTATCAATACGATGTGTCTCTTTAACTTCAGTTTCAGTGGTCACTGCATACGCGGCCACTAACTCTCCTGTACTTGTTCTCATGCATGAACCGTCCACATAAAGTGTCAGGTCTGGGTTTGTCAATGGAACATCTGTTAAATCTCGTCGGGGCTTGGTTACTGCATTAATGATTTCTATGCAATCATGCGGAACTGGATCTGTCACACCTGTGGGTAACAGTGTTGCTGGGTTCAAGATACTGCAACGTCTGATTTCTATGTGTGGCTGGAATAATGTCAATTCGTAACCTGTCAGTCGTGCTATAGTCAAGTGCTGAGTCTGGGTTCTGTTTAGAAGAACCTCTACAGAATGTGGGACTTGTACTGTTAACTGATGACCTAGAACAATTGAATCGCTCTGTCTGATTGCTAACGCTGTTGCTGCTACTGACTTTAAGCACGCAGGGAGTGCCTGGGCTACTGAATCCAATGTACTTGAAAAATAAGCGCAAGGCTTATGTGAACCTGCTTGATCTTGAGTGAGGACAGACAATGCTGTACCGTCACGTTCTGTAACAAAAAGTGTAAACGGTTTGCTGTAACATGGTGTCGCTAAAACTGGTGCTTGACATAATGCTTTCTTTAATTCCTCAAAGGCTTGTGTGTGTTCCTGAGTCCAAGGGAGGGCAATGGAAGTTGCTACCTCCTGCGTCGTTAACTGGATGAGTGGTTTAGCTAGAAATGCATATTGAGGAATCCATTGTCTGCAGTACGAGGTGAGGCCTATGAAGGCCCGCACTTCCTTTTGTGTCTGGGGTCGTGGCATATTTACAATTAACTGAATGCGATCGGGAGTGAGCTGTCTCCCCACTTTGGACAGCAAGTGACCCAAGTACACAACTTGCTGAACACAGAATTGTAGCTTCGAAGGAGACACCTTGTGTCCCTTGTCGGCCAGGAAATGCAAAACTGTTAATGATGCTTGTTCACATTCGGGCTCACTTCGTGCGGTGATCAGTAGATCATCGACGTATTGCAGTAAAGCGGTATTAACTGGCATTTGAATACAATCTAGTTGTCTTTTCAGTGCTTGGCTATAGATGCTGGGGCTTTCTGTAAATCCTTGAGGTGCGCGGGAAAATTTGAAACTTCGTCCATTTAAACTGAATCCGAAGAGATATTGGCTCTCCGGATCAATAGGTACACTGAAGAAAGCGTTCTTGAGGTCAATTACAGTAAAGAACGTTGCTTCTGAATCAATAGCAGTCAATAGGGAGGAGATATCGGGGACCACAGGGTACTGCGGTACAATGCATTTGTTCAGCTCTCGAAGGTCAATCACCAGCCGATATACTGGCGGTGCATTGCGGTCTGTACGTTTAAGAATTGGAATGATAGGTGAATTACAGATATTGGAGTCGGTCTCTACGACCACCCCCTGGGCAATTAGCTCTTCAATGATTTTCAGTAAAGCCACTACAGCATCGGGTGGTAACTTGTATTGTCTGATTCTGGGTAGAACAACTCCTGTCTTGAGTGTAACACGGTATGGAGTGATATGCATACAACCTACATCAGCTGGGCCTTTTGCCCATAAGTGATCTGGTAAATTTTTCAATCTGACATCAAAATCACGTAAAACATAATGACCCTTGAAATCCCGTAGAAAGAGTCTGACTCCCTCCGGGGAACAGCATATTATAGCTCCTAGAGCCTTCAGTGTTTTAATTCCTAACAGATTTTCTGGACATGATTTCGTAAGTAACAAATCTGTAACTCGGGATAATGGACCCACAGCTAATGGTACTGGTTCCGATACTTCATTTACAATAGGCTGTCCTGAAAAACCAAGGGAAACATTCTGTGAGCCTGAGAGGGGTGCCCCTGGGACTTCATTATGACTGATCGTAGTGCGACTTGCCCCTGTGTCAATTAAAAACTTTCTGTCTTTTCCCAATACGTGACTGTGTACATAAGGACCTTCTTGATCTACAGGAATTTCAATAAGAGGCAAACCACCTTCCCTCTCTAGGCTGTTTCATGTATATCGGGGGTAATCTGGATATGCAGATTGGGCATACTGGTACATCTGTTGTGAGACTTGCTGAGTCGCGGCAATGGGCTGTGGCTGCGGTACTGCTACGGTCTGTGCTGTGTGGGATGGAGCATGCGTAGGCTGCATATTCTGCATTGGCTGTTCGTTCTGTGAGGTCTGTTGATGACCATGTTCATGTCTAGGCGGATGCGGTCTTTCTTTAGTTTTACCTGTCGAGATGTTGTGTTTCAGAACTGGACATTCATGTACGTAATGACCTGGCTGCTTGCAGTAATTACATGTCCCTTTAACGGGAGCTGTAGAATGATTGGTCTGGGCCCCACCTTTTCTTTGACCGTCGGCTGGGACCGTCTGAGCTACTAACATTTTCATTTTCGTGTCTTTCATACGTTTCTGTTCCTGATCTTGTTCTTCCCTAATTCTGTTCTGGTGATATTGTAACATTTGTAACATCTGGGATGGCGTATTTGCCTGCCAAGTACTTTCAACTTTGTACACTCTATTTTTAACTAATGGTAGGGAATTCTCGACTAATTTTGATACAAAAAGGTGTGGATATGACTCGCTACTAGGTTGTAGGCCACTATTTATAATGAAACATTTCTCGAATCTGGAATAGAAGTCACTAGTATCTTCATCTTGTTTCTGTTTACAGGACGAGATTGCGTCCCAATCTTCCTTCCTAGTTGTCAATAATCTTGGCAAAACCTGTACTATCAAACCTGGTAATGCTTTAGTCCTATCCCCAAGGCCTAACCCTGGGATCCGTTTGCTTTCTTCGTCTTCTATTTCCGCCCATGCTATCTTTGCCTCCCCCACCTCCCAATCTTTTTCCTTTAATTTCTCGTAAATGCCCGTGGGCAACAGTACTTTTAACATTTTCATAATATCATCATACGTGTAATCCCCCATGAGTAACATGTCTTTGAGCTCTCTGTGAAAACCTGCAGGGTCTTTATCGTGACACGGGACTAATTTCTTCATTTCTAACAGTTCTAACTTAGTCAGTGGTGTGTGAACATACACACGCTTTAAAACTTGATCCGCACCCATAACTGGGTGTACTTCTCGTAAGGGGTTCTGACTTTCAATGCCACTACCGCATTGCATGTGGTACGTTTTTCTTTCTGGAGGCGGGGCGGGAACATATTCAGAGCTTATGAAGGTGTTATATTTACGTCGTTGTTCTAGAATTATTTGTATTAACTTGGTACTGAAACCTCTCCATCTATCCATGAGTAGTGCTTCTAATGTTTCGTGTAAGGGACCTGGATCGGAATGATGGTTTCTGAACTTGATGAGGAGGTGCTGAATCATGTATACACCTGCTATTTTCTGCTCTTCTGGGGAAAGGTTCAAGAATGTCTGCGCTAACGTATCATCATTATATATGCCTGGGTTTTCGGCCCATAACACGGCTGACCGAGCTAGTTCCTGTTCATCCATAGAATTGAGTACATGGTACCCCATTCGGTCTCGAAGCCTTTTATCAGTTTCCTGGAACTGATGTTCAGAAGAATTCGGATTTGTTAAAGCAGAGAGAAAAACTCTCTTGTTCTCCGGACGGATGCCTTTCCTAAGGTAGTTTCCCTTACCTACATACGCTATAGTATCTGTAGTCCTTCCTGGTTCTTCATGTTCTTCTTCCTCCTCGGAGGAAGCTTTGTCATTCCGTTCCTGGTGTGCAGTTAATACTGCCTTTCTAATTTTCTGGGACATACTGGCTATGCAAGCCCCCCTATCATGTTTTCCTTCGGCTATATTTTGACCCCACTTGTTTAGTCCATCTAATTCACTTTGATCTGTCTCGGGCCTGTCTCGTTCTCTTATTAGGCAATTTATGAAAAATCGTAATATCTGTGCTTGAATGTCAACTTTCTGTTTATGCATGGCATCTTTGACACTGTCAGGGTCTTTCCCTGTCTGAATAAACTCATATATTCTATCTAGACGCTCCTTCATTCCTACATAGCATAGCAAGCTATCAGTGGCAGATCTTAACCGTAGGGATGCCAATATCATTAGATCGTTTCTTCCAGGTACTGGATCATATCTGCAAACTGACATGTTTTCTTTTAATGCGTCAAGGCGGTTTGAGGGAGATTGAAACGTGAAAGGATTCTGCGTGTCCCTTAAATTGAATCTGTGTGTTAATGGCGGGGTCTGAGGACCCGCAGTGCGCACCTCCTGAGGCGGATGCTTGGGCATTATCTCTCCGCGGAGTCTGGATCTGAACTTGAATTTGTCGTTTAGTAGGATCAGGTAGGACTTGTTTCGGTAGGTCTATCTTGAGTGCGGGAAGTGGCGGAGCTGGCGGAACAGGGGAGGTCTGTCGTGGTACCGGCGGAACATGATCTGGGGGCGTAGTGCCACCCCCATCCCTGTCAGTAGGCAGGGCGCGGACAGGCAGATTGGTGTAAGCTGGTGCTACATCCTCTAAATATGAATTTAGGAATATGTCTTTAGTAGTTTTATGCATTACTTTAGTTGGAACTAATGGTGGCGGTAAGTTTTTCGGTATTTCTGATAGGGCTTCAGATGTGCCATCTGCTGCAAGATACATACCGTTTACAAGATTATTTCGGGCACGGTCTATCTGTTCTGTTTTTACTCGGATTCCTTCGATAACTAATTCATTTTCTTGGGCTTTTTCTGATTCTTTAAGTCTGTCTTCTCTACGGAGTGCTTTTTCAGCACGCTTATGTGATTCCTTACGCCAAAATTCTATGGCGTCTTTCTGAGATTGTCTAGCTTTCTTTTTCCACAATGCTTCTTCTACCTTCATGATGCACTCGGCATCCCATGTTCCGGTAACAGGCCATCTGTGTCTTTCGTCTAGGTGCTTGGTGTAATCGGCCCATAAATCTAGATATAATATGGCATCTATGCCATGCTTGTGGTACATAAAATTACCGGGAGTGTCCCTAGGGGGAATAGGAATTTCTTCCTCTAGTATCCCTTTCCTAGTTCCTATCTGTTTTAACTTGTTGAAAAACGGCATTTTGCTTACTTATTACTGAATGCTCAATCCTTATTCCTTAATACTCTTGACAGCTAGGTTATACGAGAAACACAATAATACACATTTAAACAGTCACATTCATACCACAACATTAATCACATAAGAACATTGAAGACATAGATGACTACCCCCCTATACTGGATGTACTGCTCAACAGTACAGATACACTGGTGTAACAGTGCAGAAATTCGGAATACTAGATATACTGCTAAACAGTACAGATACACTGCCTAAAAACAGTGCAGACCGGACTTGCGTACCCAAACCCGTCTAGATACGACCCAGCAATGGTACTCACCGGGAAGCACGGAAACAGAAGGCCTCGGAAAACTCGACTGGACTCGACTCGGTACTTCGGAAAACTTCGGAAAACCTCGGAAAACTTCGGAAAACTTCGGAAAACTTCGGCAACCTGGTGGGCCTCTTGACACCTCGGACCTTGCTTCTTTCGGCTAGGCTCTGGTCGGGATCCTCCGCGCTCCTCACCGCCTCGTCTGGGCACTGATCGCAGTCTTCGTCACCTCCGTGGGTCAGAGGGAGATGCAGGAAATCCTGCCAGTACGCGTATGTTCCTTCTAACTGATGGCAGGGGACAGAGCTTGCAACGCACCAACCGGCGCGTGAGGTGGGGGAGGTGTCCCTATTCGGGCGCCAAAATGACGTAAATAATTAATTTACTCTCTTAATTTCTATGCAGGTAAGTACTTAATCAATAATAACTCAGATCGGATGAAAAAAGACAGAGTCCGTGGTGTTAGAGTTTCTAAGGGTTGTATTCCTCATAAAGGAATGGTCTTGACCAGGATATCATGTTCTGACCACCACAGGGGTGTTAGAAGGGATAGAGCAAACTTTATTGATATTCCATAGCTTATATACTTAATTCACATCATAAGTAATAATGTAAGAGGCGTAACAGCTGAGAGAAGACAAGATAACAGTATACACGTGGTACTAATACGTGATCAAGAGGCGTGAACTAGGCGTGAACCAGAGGTGTGTGCTAGAAACGTCACTGATAGGTGAAGCAAGTGGGTGGCACCAAGGGGTGGTGCTAACAGAATTGTTGCAATGTCAGCAGAAATCGGAAGCTTGGATGCGCACGCAGCTGCATGACGTGTGATTGAAGGGGTGCAGGGGACTTGACATTTACACTGACGGAAAGAGACAGAAGTCTGGCATGTCAGATCAACTTGTATTACTATCATATCTGATATCTGATGTTTAGGAACCATACTATCTGGGCGGAAAGGTCTCTAGGGCAGAAGCTATTCTATGCTAACTGTGGATGCGTGTATAAGCGCCTAAGTGTCTGCATGTGAAGCGTGGGGGCTCGGGGCCTTCCATTGAAGCATGGTAACAGAGGCTATGAATTACTTGCATTGAGACAGGTCGGCCCTTTGGCTCTGCAGCTGGAGAGGATGTTTACTGGAGCTAGTAGGCAGGAATGCATTCTCGAGGAGCGGAACAGATAACTCGAAGGTTATAGTCAGTCTTGGCAGAAAGCAGGCTGAGCTGAGCGCGAGGGGCCGCGCTGAAAGTAAGTCAGAGTTCACGGGTACAGAGGTAGGCTGGGCAGGAGCTGTCAGAGTCGAAAGCCAGAAAAGAGGCTCGATGGCAGGAATTCAGGGCCTATTCTATCAGAGCAGGAAAACATGTAGAGTGTACTACAAAAAGACGGTGGCATAGCATACTTAGGAACGGACTACATAATCCATTCAGGGTGGATCTGAAAGAGGACAAGTTAACGTTGGACGCAAATGTATTTGCATCTTCATAGCTGGTACAGGAGGGAAGTTACATGCACTTTAAGCTGGTACATGCAGTCGGTGGGGTGCGCGCTAGGGAACATAACATGACCAAAAATTTATATTTTCCTCAAGATTTGCAGGACTCTAGTAAAATTCCGTGGATCAGGTAAGTGTGATCCCTCCTGGGGGAAATTGGGTTTGTAACTCTGTGGAGCACCCCAAACAAGCCAGCAGGGCTTTCCAAGAAAAGCATCAAAAAAGCAGCACAAATATATCGCAGCATACACCCAGGAAATCAGAGGCTCTCTGACTTATGCATTCCTTGTAGCTGACGATGTCTACAGCAGAAAATATTTCATGGATGAGATCGAACCTCCTATGGCTAGGCACTTGTTTTTGCAGTTACGCTACAGGACTTCCATTCCAGTCTTTCACAGCCAGATGGGGCAAAGAACCCAGTGTGAATCAGAGGAGGTGCCCGGCATGTGGTGCTCCCAAAGAGACCCTAGATCATGTCTTGCTTTTCTGCCCAGCATATGAGAGCAGGATATCACCGCTGTGCCGGTCCCTAGGCACTTGAGAATACAAGGTTTCCCTAAGGATAGTAAGAACAGATCTCAGTAAGCCATTCATCTCTGCACTTAAACGTTATCTGTTGGCTATGTGAAAAGTTAGGTCAAAGCTCTGTATATTAACTTGAAACCCACTAATGGTTGATGTAGTAATGTGACATACTGCATTTCCTACGCTCAGTCTTAGACCCTAATGCTTGACCTTCCTGCTACTCTACAACATTCTTTACTATAGTGCCCCAATTATTTAAAAATTCTTAATTTTTTTAAAACTGTTGTTTTTATAACCTTCAGAACTGTAATGAATTGCATTTTAACCATAATTTTGTTCTTAACTATTTGTGTTTTATATTAAATACTGTCTTTTATGCGCTTTTATGGCCTTTTGAGCCGAAATTAAGCTGAATTGAAGTGAATTAAATGCATATTTGCCACAGTTTTTACTGGGAAGAAAATCACGATTTTATTAAAGGCACAGAGGCTAATATTATGAAATATTCCTTTATTGCTCTCACACAGCAACAACAACAAGCTTAGAATAAGAACAATTACAACAGTCTAGAACACTGAACATGCATAATTACTAAACACAGCCAGCCATCTTCCTTCTTTTGACTGCTGTGAAATCAAGAATAAAAGTATTTTCCATTGAACTTGAACTTTAAACTGAAGATCCATATAACTCCAATTGTGTTTCTTCTTTCTTTCATGCATGAATCAGTTCTGTCCTAGATCAAATTAAAAAACAAAAAAGATTAAATTCAGGATAGGGTATACAGACACGGGAGGGATAATATTAACCTGTGTGGAGAAGTGTGGCTCAATGATTAGAGAGGCAGACCCTGATGCAGAAGTCTAGCCTGGGACCAGGGTTCAATTCCCCGTCTTGGGCTCAAAATTCCAAGGACCTGATAATTCTCGCCTCGGTGCCTGTTGGAAAGGCCACATGAGAGGCTTGCTCCCTCCCCGCACGACCAGGTCCGAGCCCGGCTCTCCAGGCATGACACGCAACAACCACCCGGTTCCCGTCTCATATGGGACCCCTGCCCCTGGACATCTCTACATCATGGGCCCGAATCACTACCGGCCCCCTCGCCCGGCTTGGGCGCCATCTTGGACACAGCACCACGAGGCCGCGTGGCCTCAGATCGACCCTAACCCTGGGCCTGGCCAGGCCCCGACATCCCGGCACCACCATCCACCCAGGAGGTGAGCGGACTACTTGGCAGGTCAATGGGAGAAAGAGGTGTCGATGGCTCTCCCCCGCCAGGTGCCGCTCGCCCCCAGCCTCCCCGGGCGCTGGCTCCACCCCCCTGCTGGGTGTCTGGACTCCGTCATCCCGGGCCTTCCGACCTCCAAGTGCGAGGGTCCGGACATCAAAGGGGGCCAGACCTATAACTGGGGCAGCTCCAGAGCAGGAAGGCAGTTGTATCCTGGAGTCGAGAGACGCAGTGAAGAACTCATCCTTGACGGACTACTGGCGCTGCCGTAGCCCTGCCTTGCGAACTATCGACCTGCCTGCTGGCGCTGCCGCAACCTTCTGAAACCTTCATCGTCGTCGGGACCTGCTGGCGTGGCCGCGGACCGTTTGTAACCACCACCTTCATCGGGACCTGCTGGCTCCGCCGCGGACCGTCGCTACCTTCAACCATCCCGGGACCTGCTGGCTCCGCCGCGGCCCGATCATCTAGAACGCCGAGCTCGAGGATTGTGAGCTAATTCATCTACCACCATATCCACCAGATTGGTAACGAGACTGTCCCGCTACCCCCTTACCCAACCAAGAGACTAGAATAGAGGGGACCCCTGAGTCCAGACCTCCTTGTACCATTTCACCGTACTTAAAGAATTGCTTATAAAGAACGTTAAACCTTATCCTTGTGTGGTGTACATCTGTGGTGGGGAAGTTACTCGTCTGTACGATCGCTGGAGACGGCTCTCCCCGGAGACCTCTCCCCTTATCCTCGGCGGACCCTCCCGGTCCGTCTAACATTGGTGGCCAGCGGCGCGATCCGAATCAACGCGTAATCGTACAGAGAGTAGCTCACCCCACGACGAAACCACAATGACAACCAAAGAGAGCGGATCCACCGAGAAATTCCAGATGGAGAAATTGGAAGAATACAGCCATTGTGAGTTGAAACAATTCTGCATTGAACTAGGTATCGCTACCACCGGTCTGAGTACTAAAGACGATTTTAAGCACGCCATTGAGTCATGGGCGGAAACCGGGGCCGCCAGACCCCCGTACCAAAATGTCGCAGCAGCAGAGAAAGACACCACGGCTCCCGAGGAGCGAAGAACGGGTCTCTCGCAAGATGAGATCCAAGAACGAGAAAGAAACCGACTACATGAACTAGAAATGGCCCGGCTCAAAATGGATGGCGAACTCAAATTAGCCGAACAAAAACTGAATCTGGAACATCTGCGGCTCCGAGAAGAACGGTAAGAGAAACAGAGACAAAGAGAGCTCGAAGAGAAGAGACTGGCGTATGAACACGAGCGCAAACTGGCTGAGATAGACTTACGCAAGCAGAACAAAGAATTAGGGGTGCCCGAGCAACCGCGCACCCCGGGAGCAACAGAAAAGAAGGTACACATCCCCAAGGATGTCGTTCGAGAATATTTCCGAGATGACGACATACAGCAATGGTTCAAGGCCTACGAGATCGCTATGACCTCCCACCGGATCGATCGAAGCGACTGGGGAGCCGGTCTATGGGGGAGGTTCGTCAATGAGGGCCGCGATGCCCTGCTACAGCTCCCAGACCATCTGATGATCTCCTATGACCACATGAAAGCTACCCTCCTCACCCGCTATGGGCTCACACCCGAAATGTACCGCCAGAGGTCCCGAGACTGCACCCGGATCCCGGGTACAACTTGGGTGGAATACGTGAACTATTTCAGCCGGGCCTTCGAGGGTTGGATCAAGGGAAGCAACGTAACGACTTACGAGCAACTCTTCAATCTCATGGTATGGGAGCATCTATCAAACAACTGCTTCGTCGAGCTCAGGCAGCACCTCCTCGACAGCAAATTGACTGATCCACGGCAGCTCGCCGCCGAGGCTGACCGGTGGGAAATTACCCGAGTGGGCCGAAATGGGTCCCATGAACAGAACCGGAACAACCACGGTCAGCACCGTCCCCGAGGAGGAGGAGGGGGCCAGGGACGAGGAAGAGACAACGCCCCGGCCGCTCCCGCTACCAGCACCCCACCCCCGGCCAACCGGGGCAACACCCCGGCGCGGCCGGGATACAGAGCCAATGTCACGTGTCACCGATGCCAGCGAGTCGGCCACTACGCAAACGACCCGAATTGTCCACAGAGCCAGACTCCGAGACCCCGCCAGATGGCTGCCGCCGCCCTGGGGGAAGAACAAATCTCCGAAGACCACGAGGAATGTGAGCAAGAACACCAAGAATGGGAACAAGCCGCCATGGTTCTAGCGTGCCTAGGGGGAAGAGACATGGTCCCGCGGGTCCCCCTACCCGCCAACACCCGGAAGTACAGTCAATGGGTGAACATTAATGGACGCCGGGCCGAAGCCTTACGTGACACCGGGGCCAGTGTAACAGCCGTCCGCTGTCACCTGGTGACCCCAGAACAGATCCTGCCGAACGTTCTCTGCCCTGTCCGTTCAGCCGACAATTCGGAGAGTCTATGTCGGATGGCCTGCGTCCCCTTCGAATGGGGAGGGGTCTCCAGCATGTTGAAAGTGACGGTCCGAGATGATGCCCCCGTAGACTGTCTCCTGGGAAATGATCTTGAGAGTTCCCCGTGGGCCCCTGTAGAGAGAAGAGAGCACCTGGGGATGTTGGGCATCCCGGACTGGGCGTGCGTAACCACCCGGTCCATGGCTGCCCGTGCCATCCCCCGACCCGAGGAACCTGAATGGCCGGCACCTCCTCCCCCGGTCGCTCCAGTAGAAGACACCGACCGTGCCGTCCCTCCAGAGCAAACTCCCGAGGGGCTCGTTCAGCCTCAGGACCTTCCCGGCCTGGATCAGTGGCGTCAGGAGGGGGGGCCCACCCAGGAACAGTTTCGCCACGAGCAGAAGACCTGCCCCTCCCTCGAGGGACTCCGCCAACAAGCCCTCGCCCAGAGTGCAGGGGATACCTCCGGAACCCATTGGGTCTATTGGGACAACGACCTGTTGTACAGCGAACAGAGAATCGCGGAGTTAGGGGCCAGTCGAGAGCTAGTAGTGCCCCTCCGCTTTAGAGACTTCTTGCTAAACCTGGCCCACGATGTCCCCCTGGCTGGTCACCTGGGGCAGGACAAAACCTACAGTCGCCTGGTGACCCACTTTTTCTGGCCCAAGATGAGGAACGACGTACTCCAGCACTGCCGGTCTTGCCCCACGTGCCAGGCCAGCGGGAAGAGCGGCCGCAAGCTGAAAGCACCTCTGCAACCTTTCCCAGTGGTCACCACCCCGTTCGAGAGGGTGGGGATAGACATTGTGGGGCCCCTGGACCCCCGTACAGCACAAGGACATCGGTTCATCCTGGTACTGGTGGACCACGCCACCCGCTACCCCGAGGCTGTTCCCCTGCGAACTGTGACAGCCCCGGTAGTCGGCCGGGCCTTGATGGGGATCTTCTCCCGGGTGGGCTTCCCTCGAGAAGTCGTCAGCGACCGGGGCACAAACTTTATTTCAAAATACATGAAATCCCTCTGGCAACAGTGTGGGGTCACCTACCGATTCACAACCCCCTATCACCCCCAAGGAAACGGACTAGTTGAGCGGTTCAACCGCACGCTCAAAGGGATGATTGTGGGGTTGGAAGAGCCCCTCCGTCGCCAGTGGGATGTGCTACTGCCGTGCCTCCTCTTTGCCTATCGAGAAGTCCCCCAGAAGTCCCTCGGCTTCAGCCCGTTCGAACTCTTATATGGACACCCTGTGCGAGGGCCGCTCAGCCTAGTCAAAGAAGGTTGGGAAATGCCCCCTCTAAAGAACCCTCCAGATGTTTTCAAGTACCTCCTGACCCTACGTAACCAGACCAGACGGTTCAGAGAAATGGCTAAAGCAAACTTGGAGGCCAGTCAAGAAGACATGAAAAGGTGGTACGATCAAAATGCCTCCTCCATCGAATTTGAACCCGGCCAACAAGTGTGGGTGATGTCTCCCACCGAACCATGTGCCTTGCAAGACAAATGGACAGGGCCCTTCAAAGTGTTCGAGCGCAAGAGCCCTGTCACCTATCTCATCGACATGGAATCTTCACGGAACCCCCTCCGGGTCCTCCACGCCAATAGACTAAAACCCCACTATGTGCGCTCGGAGCTCAGCCTCCTGATGGCAACAGACAACGGAGCTGAGGAGGACTCCGAACCACTCCCTGACCTCCTACGGACTCGGGAGAAGGACGGCTCCGTGGACGGGGTCCGACTCTCGGAGGCCCTCACCCTGGAACAGCGCCAAGGCTGCCGAGACCTCCTACTGCAGTTCGCCACCCTGTTCTCCCTCACCCCCGGGGTTACCCCCTGGTGCTTACACGATGTGGACACGGGAGACAGTCCCCCTATCCGACATCGGGCCTACTGCGTACCAGATCGGGTACGGGCCTGTATCCAAGTGGAGGTGTCCAAGATGCTCACGCTCGGGGTCATCGAGCCCTCCGACAGCCCCTGGGCCAGCCCAGTGGTACTGGTCCCCAAAGCGGCCACCCCCGGCACCACTCCTGAGCTCCGGTTCTGCGTCGACTACCGGGGCTTGAATGCGGTCACCAGAACCGACGCACATCCCATTCCCCGAGCAGATGAACTAATCGACCGCATGGGAGCTGCCCGCTACCTCAGCATCTTCGACCTGACAGCGGGCTACTGGCAGATCGGTCTCACACCCCGGGCCCAAGAACGATCCGCCTTCTCCACCCCTGATGGCCACTACCACTTCAAGGTCATGCCATTCGGCATGAAGAATGCCCCAGCAACATTTCAGCGGCTAGTAAACCAGGTCCTGGCGGGGCTCGAAGAATTCAGCGCCGCCTATCTGGACGACATCGCTGTGTACAGCCGCCACTGGTCTGACCACCTCCACCACCTCCGAGAGGTCCTGCAGGCCCTCCAACGAGCCGGCCTCACGATCAAGGCCAGCAAATGCCAAATTGGCCAGGGGTCCGTGACCTATCTCGGGCACCAGGTGGGAAGCGGTCTGGTGGCCCCGCTACAACTCAAGATCGCTGCCATCCAGTCGTGGCAGCCCCCCATCACCCAGACCGAGGTCCGTGCCTTCTTGGGGCTCACAGGCTACTACCGGGCAGTCCTTTCCCAGCTGAACCCCGAAGGACTTGACCAACCAGTGGCTTTCATCAGCCGACGTCTCCTGGCCCGAGAGCAACGCTGGAGCACCATCGAGAGGGAGGCCTTCGCAGTGGTGTGGGCCCTCAAAAAGCTCCGGCCTTATCTCTTCGGTACCCACTTTCGGGTACAGACCGATCATCGGCCCCTCCAGTGGCTAATGCAGATGCGGGGGGAAAACCCGAAACTATTGCGTTGGTCCATCTCCCTGCAGGGGATGGACTTCACCGTGGAACATCGGCTCGGGCAAGACCACGCCAACGCAGATGGCCTGTCATGCTTTTTCCGCCTCGACGAGGAGAGTCCCCAAGAGGATGGGTGACTCTCCCCGCCTTCAGCTGGGGGGGACGCATGTTGGACAGGCCACATGAGAGGCTTGCTCCCTCCCCGCACGACCAGGCCCGAGCCCGGCTCTCCAGGCATGACACGCAACAACCACCCGGTTCCCGTCTCATATGGGACCCCTGCCCCTGGACATCTCTACATCATGGGCCCGAATCACTACCGGCCCCCTCACCCGGCTTGGGCGCCATCTTGGACACAGCACCACGAGGCCGCGTGGCCTCAGATCGACCCTAACCCTGGGCCTGGCCAGGCCCCGACATCCCGGCACCACCATCCACCCAGGAGGTGAGCGGACTACTTGGCAGGTCAATGGGAGAAAGAGGTGTCGATGGCTCTCCCCCGCCAGGTGCCGCTCGCCCCCAGCCTCCCCGGGCCCTGGCTCCACCCCCCTGCTGGGTGTCTGGACTCCCTCATCCCGGGCCTTCCGACCTCCAAGTGCGAGGGTCCGGACATCAAAGGGGGCCAGACCTATAACTGGGGCAGCTCCAGAGCAGGAAGGCAGTTGTATCCTGGAGTCAAGAGACGCAGTGAAGAACTCATCCTTGACGGACTACTGGCGCTGCCGTAGCCCTGCCTTGCGAACTATCGACCTGCCTGCTGGCGCTGCCGCAACCTTCTGAAACCTTCCTCGTCGTCGGGACCTGCTGGCGTGGCCGCGGACCGTTTGTAACCACCACCTTCATCGGGACCTGCTGGCTCCGCCGCGGACCGTCGCTACCTTCAACCATCCCGGGACCTGCTGGCTCCGCCGCGGCCCGATCATCTAGAACGCCGAGCTCGAGGATTGTGAGCTAATTCATCTACCACCATATCCACCAGATTGGTAACGAGACTGTCCCGCTACCCCCTTACCCAACCAAGAGACTAGAATAGAGGGGACCCCTGAGTCCAGACCTCCTTGTACCATTTCACCGTACTTAAAGAATTGCTTATAAAGAACGTTAAACCTTATCCTTGTGTGGTGTACATCTGTGGGGGGGAAGTTACTCGTCTGTACGATCGCTGGAGACGGCTCTCCCCGGAGACCTCTCCCCTTATCCTCGGCCGACCCTCCCGGTCCGTCTAACAGTGCCTATTCCAATCATGGAGTCCCACTCTGGGCAATAGCTTGCTTAATCTCCACAACAGCCCCCACAATGCTAAGGATACCTGGCCTCCACCTTCGGGGTGCCCAGGAGTGGACGCCTCACAGGGAAAGCCAGGATGGGTTCCACAGCAGTATTCGTACAAGCGCCTTGAGACCCTTGCGGGTGAGTAGTGCGCTATACAAGTATCAATTTATATCTAGCCTTAGTGCCTTTATTAAAACTGTGGCAAATATGCATTTTATGGCAAAGGCCCGAAGGCCAATATTATGCATGTTCAAAGCCCATCTAAAACATTTTGTACAACATTTTCCACAGGTTTAAAGTAGAACTTCTTAAAAGTAGAATCAGTAGACCAATCAGCTGCCTTTATAATTGCACTTAAACTAGATCCCCTCATAAAAGCCTTGCTTTCCATAGGTCCCCTAACTGAATGTGCGCATGTTGGACTTGGCCCTTTTGGCAGGTTCACCCCGAAACTTTTTGCATTTTTCCTCGCCTGTTTCTGTAACCTGGTGTTGCTGATTTTAGGCCTCTGTGCACTTTTTCACTGTGGTCCAGTGTAAAGTGCGTGCGCTCTCTGTGTATGTGTGGTGAGAGTGGTCTGCCCTGCCATAGGGATGCATGGGGATATGTGTGTCCATGGTAGTTCCTGATGTGTGGGGAGTGCAGGGGCGAGTTTGGTATGTGCAAACCCGTGAGATTAAATGCTGCGCTATGGTGAGCGCAGATTCAATGTGTCTAGTGTAGAAGTGCCACTTTCAGAAGTTGGCATTTCTGTGTGCAGTGAATGTGAATTGATTGTCTGGCTTGTTAGTGACAGGGGTCCAGGAGCCAAGATGGGTCTGCCCGATGGTGAATGGGGAGATCTGCATGCTGATGGAAGGGAGGAGTTGAACCTGGGACATGGATAGGGCTGTGCCTTCCCTCCACAATGCTGGCTCCACCCCCTGTGGTGCGTCTGATGTCCCTAGCCTAGCCAGTGAAAGGGAGAGAGGGGCTGAGCAAAACAAAGTGCTCAGGAGTTCCCCTGAACCAGTTGTAGCTGGTTTTCCCATTGCCTAAACCTTGTAGACAAAGCATTGTGTGTAAAAAAGAGGGGCTGTGAATCCATGATTTTGTTCTTGTTGTTAACTTGAAACTACCAAGGGCGTGCTGCTCTGGGGCTCCGGGGAAGGCTTGACTCCCTGGGCCCTGCCCTGCTCCTGGATGCCTGTAGGATCTCTTGCTTAGGGTCCCCTTTGCTTTCCCTGATGTCTCCAGGACTGCTGGGAACATTGCTATCCAGTGTGGTGTTTGCCAAGGTTTGTTATAGCCCAAGCGCCTTGGGAGAGCTGTATTTTAAAAGCCCCAGGGAAGGAGGAATGTGTGGGCTTGGTGGCACTGAATGACAAGGAAAGGGAATCCCCAGGGAGGAATTCCCCTGAGATTGCCTTCGTGGCAGCTGCGGGTGCCCACCCCGCTTATTTAATTATTTAATTATGGGTGCCCACCCCGTTTTGGTGTGAGTGGTTAAGCGGGTGACCACCCGCTGTATATTTTTAATTGCGAGGGGACCCACCCCTCATTTTGCCGGCAACCAGAGAATCACCGCCGCAGGCCCGATCGGCCCACAGGAAGTCTGGCACCCTCGTTCGGACAAAGGCGTGGCATCGTGAGGCCTGAGGGAAGGCCTGAGGAAACCGGAAGTGAAGAGGTGCTGGTGTGGGGCTCCCATGAGCTGGTGGGAGCCCCGGTGTGCAAAATGATGGCCGATGGCAGGAGCGGAAGCATTGTAGGCGAAAGGGAGGACAGGAGTGTACATCGCCTCCCCCAGCATGGCGGTAAAGCCCGGGTCCCAGGATGGGGCCCTGTTGGAGAAGGGAGAAGCGTCTGCCCCTGAAGCCCCGGGTCCCAGGAGGGGGCCCGGGTAAAGAGGAGACGGCCGGAGCAGGCATGACGAGAGAGCCCCGCCAGCTGCCGCACCGCTGAGAGAAGAGACCGGACGGGACGAAGAAGTAGCCTTCCCCGATCAGAGCCGGTGAGTAGGGCTCGTGGGGTCAATGGCTCTTGGGCATTGCAGTGCCTGGGGGAGCGCAGAGTCTGAAATGCCCCGTGTGTGCAGTGGGCCGCTCCAACTGGGCAAGATATGTTCCAGAGGGCACCGAGGTGCTGTGCCTGCATTTGTTGTTTCCAGCTGCCCTGATGGCTAGAGGGCAGCTGCTCCAGTTGGCCATACTCCCTGGGAGGGCCCAGGGGACTATGCTTTTCCCCGTGTAGGAAGCCCATGAAGACCAGGGGCACAGTGGTGCATGAGTGTTGGCTGATCCCAGCTGCCCTGCGAGAGCACAGGCAGCTGCAATGTTTGGGGGCATATGTGATTATTTAAGGAGCCAGTGTGCTCCTGGGGCACAGTTGATTTCAGAGCCAGAGGGCTCCAACGCTCCACAGTTTAGCCCCACTATTTTTCAGAGCCAGATGGCTCCACCATGAGGCATAATTCGGGAGAGAGTCCCTGAGAGGGCCAGAGGTGGCACAGAGGTGCCAGGCCTTCCCCACAGCTGTGCAGCACTTAGTGCCAGCTGCATTGTTTAGGCCCCATGTGATGGTTCCCAGCTGCCCAGCAAGTAGTGGGCAGCTGCAACATTTAGGTTTGCGCAGAAAGCGCACCCCTGACTGGGGCTGCCTTGGCAGCATGCCCTGATATTCTGGACACAGGGCATTTGAGCCCCTTTGGAGATGGCCATTTGGCCAGGGGGCTGGTAGATGTATAGGGCTCAAGGCCTTAATGTGATTATGTGCTAAAGTGATGTGGTTCTAGAACAAGTATTGTGTATAGTATGTTTTGCGCACCCTGTATTTGATACCTTTCAACAGTGGTTTATGATTATGAGGTTCTGTAGCATATTATGGTTTATGCTAGTGAGATTCTGTTTCACTCTATGATTTACGCCCCTAATGTGAGTTATACTTAGGAGGTAAGGTCTAATGTGATTACACTAGTGAGAAGATTGCATAATGTGTTTATGCTGCTGAGGTTGGCGCAGGAGGTAATTCGTGCCTGATGTGACTGTGCATAATGTTGTTTATGTTACAGGTTGAGGTGGAGTACAGTGATTACCAGTGGTTACTGGTTGGATGTTTATGACCTATGTTACTTTTACCAATTTCTGCTAAGTGCTGATCCTGACAGTGTCCCACATGGCCCTGTCATGTGAAAATAATCCCTTGTGAATATTGCCTGTGCCAGTTGGCACAGTGTATGTTATATGTTTACTATTCTAATGTGTTATGAGAATACAAAGGCTATTCTTATATAACCTTGTGTGGAGTTCCTTTTGTGGTGGGCCTGGGATGTTGTTGCTGTGTGCGTGCGCAAATGCTTTACACATTGCCTCCGGGATATGCCTTACTGCTCGTGCCAAGCTACCAAGGGGGTGAGCAGGGGTTATCTTTAGCGTGTAACTCCCTTGCCCTGACTAGAGTGGTGGTTTCTGCCTGGCTTTGGCGCAAGCCTTAGACAACCAGAAATCCCAGTTCTAACAGCGCCAAAATACTCAACATCAATCCCTGACTTCTTCATAACTTCTTTAACCCATCTAGCTAAGGTAGGCGTTGAAACTGCCCTAAATAGCCTCCTATAGGAAATGAGAAGTTGTGAAATACCAAGCTCTCTTAACTCTACAGTTCTCCTCTTATACTCCTTTAAACAACAAACCACACATAAATTTGCATGACCTTCCATATTTGGATAAAAAATCCTCCTTGACATAGTTTTTGTTCTCTTCCTCAACTCAAAACACACCCCTTCAGGTTAATAAAACTGAGAAGACACCTCCAATGCCCTAATATCCGAAGCTCTTCTAAAAGCTACCAAGCACAACAATATCGCTAACTTCCATGACAATCTTCTCAAACTCAAATCACAATTAGATCCCCAACCATCCAACTCTCTTAAAACCACTAAAACATCTCAAAGAAAGGCATACTTCGACTTGGGAGGCAATTCAAATCGAATACTCTTAAGCGGTCTTTTAACCAAAACATGCTGACAAATAGGCACTCCTTCCACCAGCATATGACTTGCTGAAATAGCTGACCTATTTAAATTAACAGAATTCTAAACTAGTCGTTTTGAAAATATACATGATAAATAATTTACTACCTCCACCACATTGCTCTTCCCCAAAATATACTGTGCCTGCACCATAATCTGTCTGTCCCTGCAAAACCTCCAGAATTCCTTCACCAAATCTTCTAAACCCCTCGAACAAGGACCTTCCAATTTGTTTACATAACAAACCGCAGATATGTTGTCCATTTTCAATAACACACAACATTTTGCTTGATCCTTCACGAAACTCCTGACCGCAAAGGAACCCGCTAAAAGCTCTAGGCAATTTATATGCATTCTCTTTTCCTCCAAAGACCAAAATCCCCCTGTTGTCACTGCACCACATCTTGCACCCCAACCTACTAGGCTTGCATCCAATTCTGTCACCATATCTGGACTCTCCCCAAAAATGGCTGTCCCATTCCAAGCCTCCAAGTTCTTCAACCACCACTGCAACTCCTCCTGAGTCTCTCTGTTCATTCTTACTTTCTGAGAATACCGTGCTCCCATTCTCAGGTGATACGTATTCAACCTCTGCAATGCTCTTTAGCCGACAACAGACCCAACAACCTTGCAAGCTGCCTCAACGTTATCCAATGTGCCTCCTTCACTCTCTTCACCTCCTTGCGAATCTAGGCAAACTCAACACACATAATACGGTCAAAATCTGAAAACCTAAAAATTGAATCTCTTGAACCGGAATCACACTAGATTTCTCTCTGTTCATCACAAAACCCAGATCTTCATCACTTTTATAACAAACTCTGTCTGATCCTATGCTAAAGATTTCTCCTCCGCCATAATCAGAATATCGTCCAAATATACTATTAACCAAATTCCCCTTGACCTCAACCATGCTACAATAGGTCTCATCACCTTTGTAAATCACCAAGGGGCTGAAGTCAGACCGAAAGGAAGACTTTTGAATCTCCATCGTCTGCCCCTCCATCTGAACTGGAGTAAATCTCTTTGTTCTACACACACTTGTGTTGAAAGATAAGCATCTCTCAGATCCAACCTCGTTGATGAATTCCTTCCATTTTGAAATGATTGTAACAAACCTAATCGTTGAGCTCTCTTAAATTTATAACCAGCCTCATATTCTTGTCCTTTTTCACCACTAGAAAAATATTGCTCACGAAACAACCTTTGACCTTTTCTGCAACCTCTATTGCTCCTTTCTCATCTAGAGCTTCTGCCTCTTGAGTCACCAACCCTTCTTGCTCCCTGGCAAACCTTAACATGCTCGGACACCTTTCCTGAATCGGATACTCCTTGAAATCTATATGACAACTTGTTACCGTTTGCAAAACCCAAAGATCCTGAGTTATCTCTTTCCACCTCAAAACAAAATGGGCTAGTCTGCTGCCCAATTTTACATGGGAAGAAAAAGGATCTTGGATTCTTCTTACCTGATGAACCTCTTCCTCTTCTATCAGATCGCACCCCTCATGATCTTGACCTCTGTCTCTGAGGGTAAAAACTTACCTGGTCTGATCTCGAATTAAATCTGTAACCATAATAATAATAATAATAACCTTGAATTTGTAAAGTGCAAAGCTACCTCCGAAGTGGTTTCCCAACGCTGGGGGCCCTCAGGAAGATTAAGGGAGCTATTGGCCAGAGTCACATGGTGCTGGGCTAACCTACAGCCGGGGATCGAACTGTGAACCCCAGGGTCCAGAGTGAAGCACCCTAGCCGCTGCGGCACACCTCTGCCACAATTGCAGGGTCTGTAACCTCTGGTAAATGAGCCTCGGGTAATTTCATGACCTCGGCCGGGGAAACAACCCCGTATTCTCCCGGCCGACCCAAAAACCTTCTGTATATACTTTTGTGCTTTCTGGAGGGAATTAAATGTTCCAACATATTTCCCTAAATCTCTAACAAATTCATCACCAAAGAGCAGTCCTCGCTCCTTTCTCCAAATTCTTTTGAAGCCATATCCGCTAGTTTCGGATCTATTTTCATCAATATACTTTTCCTCAGCTCCATGCACAAAGCAGCATTAGTATTTCCTAAAAGACAGATAGCTCCTTGCACCCATTGGCACATTTCTAAAACATCCACATTCGTATTGCTCAAATGAGCCTCTTGACACATGTCAAACAGTTTAGTGAGAGGCCCTAGAATGTCCAATAACTTGTCCTGACATCCTTTGAGGACCTTGTCAAGACCCCTCCTTGGATCGCAACCAGATTTATTTAGAAACGTCATCATCTTATGATCTAACTGGTGTGTAATTGACCTTGTTTCCCAAACTAGGCCTAAGACACTCAGACCTAAGGCGCGTTCTCACATCTTTTGAGATTTTTCTACGTATCCAATAAGAGATATATTTTGCAACATGATCAGCCGGCATCCACTGGGGGGATAACGGATGCTGAATCAAAGTAGGGTCAAACATTTCTTCCCCCTGGGGGTCAAGAATTTTTTTTGCTTCCATTCTAATCTTCTTTTCCTGAACTTTCTTTTTCTTCCTCACAATTTCTTCTTCATCAGTGTCAGACAAACTTGATGAACACTTGATTTCCACATCCACACTTGTGGATGATGAGTCACACACAACTACACTATGACTCCTTTTCTTTGCTATCATAGCGACTCCTTTGGCCTTTATAGCCTTAATATCCATATTAACCTTACATTCATTTTCTTTTTCAATATTTTTCCTTTTCTGCGTCTTTTTTATGCATCCTTTATTTGACCCACTTGCCACATCCTCCACTTTCTCAGTGGACTAGAAAAACCTCCTCCTCTCGAGCTTTATTCCTTTCTCTTTTTTCAAGTGATTTTTCAACTGTACTCTCTATCTTTTTGTCAACTGACATAGCCAATTTCCCAAACATTTTGTACATGTACTGCTTGAATTTATCATCCATGCCTGAACCCTCGTTTAGTTCCATTTTAAATATAAATTCCTCTATCTCTTAATATTATGAAAACAAAATCACCTATTCCTTCTATATTATTAAACAATAATAATAATCTCACACCTTAGATCTCCAAAAATAACTAATATGCCTATCCCCTCTAAAGCTCTCCGATAAACTGTTGTGCTCCGTGCCTATTTTAAACTGACAGAATTTCTTCCCTAAATATGGTTGTCCTATTTTCCATTATAACCTATCTAGCATTCCCAATCTTCTAAAATGGCCGCCTTAGGCAATGTCTTGCATACGGCGGCAAACACCAGACTAAAATTAGATGCCTCAACTGATTCTAATTGCTGTACGCATTACACACGAGCGGGGCGCGTTCCTCAGAACATTCACTCGGCTCGCGTACAACTGATTCTCCTCACGAGTCCTCGATGCACACATGAAAATAAACAATGGCTCACGTACAGCTGATTCTTCTCACGAGTCCTCCGCGCGCACATGGAAATAAACAATGCATTTATCAACCCTCCCTCACGCCACTCCAGAACAAATACGCTTGCGCACAACGGTAATACCTTCTATTTTTAAGACAAATGAAACTTTTCATTAAATAAACATTGCGCTTTCTCCTAAGCGTTCACCCTCAAATAACAAACGATCTATCCATCTAAAATTACTCTTTCTCTCTAATTTATAAATACAGACTTTTTCCTTTTAAATAGTCTCATTTTACCAAAAAAATCTTTATATACTAAATTATTCTTTCACAACCACACTTTAAATAAAACACTAGCTCAAACTGTACTTATCTCTTGTGTGAGCAGCAACAAAATAAAGAAGATGGCTGACTGTGTTTAGTTATTATGCATGTTCAGTGTTCTAGACTGTTGCTATTGTTCTAATTCTAAGCTTGTTGTTGCTGTTGTGTGAGAAGCAATAAAGGAATATTGCATAATATTGGCCGCCAGGCCTTTGCCATAAAATTGGTATTGATTAGATTGAAAGTAAAGAATAATAATTAGCACATGACCTGCTTTAAAGCACATAACAAATATATGTTCTGCTTTAAAAAAATGATATTCTATGAGAAACAAAAGACAGCACAACCAAACATAATACTTGATGAGAAATTTAACTGAAAAGTGTAATTTAATGTAACTGCACAATTAGTATTAGTGATATCGGTTATATATTTCTTTTGTTCACCGTCATGATTCTTCATAAGATCGTAGTAGTCCTTAAAGGACAGCACGTTAGTCACCACTGTAAAAATAGCACTTCTTGCGTGGGGTTAAATATATTGGCCTAGATATGAAGGAGGTTAAATTCCAATTTGTGCTCAAACAATACTTTGCACAAGGATCAGGATTATGTGATGTGTGATAACATTCACACCCAGTTGCGGCCCGTGGCGGGAGTTCCGTGGGCGGAAAGGCGGGGCGGGGGAGGGGCAGGGAGGGGATAGTAAACACTGGAATATGGATGATTGGAGGTATGTAAACAATTAAATAAATAAAAAGAATTTTGTAGTGTGCCCTGCATCGCAAAATGCGAAATAACTACGTGTTCTCGCACAACACATAATTAACCCTGGGCGGGCAACTTCGCTACGCCCACGAAGTGGGTGTAGTGTTGCCTACTTCGCCCTTTGCAAAGTAGGCGAAGCAGGCAACACTACGCCCACTTCGTGGTCGTAGCGAAGTTGCCCACCACCCGCCTCCCTCCCACCCTTACTAAATGCTTAAATTACCTTAAAAAGGAATTATAAAACCACTTACTTTGTCCTCTGCGTCCCCGGGGCTCCCTCTCATCATCGCGCCACCGGTGCCGCCGTCTTAGATACTAATGCGCATGCGCGGCCGCCCGCGCATGCGCATTTCCCGCGAGAAATGCGCATGCGCGGGCGGCCTCGCATGTAGAAGTGACACAGTGAAATTTACAAGTTTTCACTATGCCACTTCTGAGATGCCACTACGTCAAATTCTTATGCCTGCTTGAAGCAGGCGTAAGAAGTGACGCAGCACAACGAGGATAGGCCTCCCCCTGCATTGCTGGAGCTGTGTCATGCTTGCGACACGACTCCAGCAATATGTGACTTTTGCATCAATAGTTTCTCAGGGGGATGCATCTTTACAGATGCGTCACTTTCTTGTAAATCTGCCCCAAAGTCTCTAACACACGAGTTTTCTCCCTTAGACGGTGGGTTAATGATTATTTTCCCTGCTTTGATTGATAGTGATATACACTGATAGTGAAGCCAGCTGGGGTTCTTTCAACAGAAGAATTGCGAATCAACAAGCTCTAAATGAGACAGGGAAACCACTAGTTTGGCAGGGCAGGAGCGCTGACAATTCTACATGGGGCTTTGCCATCAATGAAAGGAAGTTCCACAAAGTGGTAATGAATTTCCCTTTCAGCTATCTCCCTTTATGCAAAATATTTCAAAATTCAGAAGTCTAGAAATGGCAATACTGATAACTGTAATATGATTCTTTCTAGTTTTAAGGAGAATACATATTTTCACATGGGTATGTATGAGCTTTGATGTCCTATGCATGGATGTTGATTTGATTAGCTAAATTGCCAGGATGGCAAAAGTGACAATACACACGCTTTGTCCGCATAACTGACCACATGGGGTACTCCTGGTCCCACTTTTAACCCTGTAGCAGCCTCATATCTGCTGGCAAAGAACAAGCAAAAAGGTAGGGAATGGAAGCTACAGAAAATAAACTGGTGTTTTAGTTTTAGATCCTTGTTCAGTTTATGAATTCATAATCTCTGAGATTATGGATATCAAATGAACGAAAACATTTCCAGTAGTAACAAATGTCGAGCCAGTCATATCAGTTGATACCCAGGCTTCCTCTAATTGACTTCCATAGCTCTGTTGTGAACTGTATTTGAAAACTGTCCCCATTAATCACATTTGTAAACTTCACTGACATATTCAGGAAATGTTGGCCTGTAGCCCAAATGTCCCTGCAGACAACCCAAGGCTACTAGATCTTAGGCGGTGCAGGGGAAAGAGGATGGACTTCTGCAAAGCATTACAGTCACTATTTCCATATGAAAGCTGGGTGGTGAGAGGAAAATAAGACTGACTTGGGTATAACTTCCTCAGGTCTAGCACAGGAAAGGGGGCTTCTGAGTTCACTGAGAATATTTCCTGTAATGATGATTTCAAATAAATACTCTTTCTTTTCCTACCTAGATTCTACCTGATATCACTGAGAAAGAATATTCCACTCCCAGACTCATCCCATGTCTACACTAGATGAGGCATGGAAACATAGATTTCTTGCAGGTTATGGACTTGTAGGATGGAATGGGCACAACCTATATCATCATAAGGAGAATGTGTTGGGGATGACAATTAATACTTATATAGTCACTCAGAAAACTCCATATATATATTGATATTGATATAGCACAGACCTAGCTGGGTGGCAACAAAGTGCTGTTCTTTACGGTTGGTGTTGAGAGACAATACAATATTCAATATTGGGTATATCATCTGCAGATTAACATCTTTTATTGACCTAATATTCTTTCATTTATCCGAAATTTTAATTCATATATTGTATATTTTCAGCCGTAGGGAGATAATGGGTCCTATTCGCAATGGTAGATGGACATGTGTAGATTTAGTTCAAGTATGCTTGTGAGTAACTACCGGGGGGGGGAGGGGGTGGAGTTGCCACACTAAAATGCCCTCAGAGACGAGAAATAAAATGGTACTGCATGTAATGTATTACCATTTCAATTTGTGTCACCCCGTTCTAATCCGAGTGTCAGGGCATGCTGAGTGGCAGCAGGGAGGACATCTAGACATGCACACTTAAAACCTCTCAGCTGGGTTGAGAGCGAGTGCAGGCCTCCAGTGACATCAGGAGCACAGACAGAGGCCTCTCTCTCCAATCCTGGCGCATATCTCATGCTATTTAACATCATGGGAGTAGCGCCAAGATTGGTTAAGGGAGTTGGCTGTGACCCTGATGTCACAGAGAACAAGAGGACTCGAGCGAGGAACACGGCTGCTGCACGGTAAGTAACTTTTTATTTTATTTTTTTCATGTAATTACATGCTCACCCAGTCTTTAGGTTCTAAAGTCATTAGCTCAGCCACTAGGCTACATCCTCTAACGATGTCATTTGAGGAATGACCCATGGACTTTAGACAATGGGTACAATTGAGAACACACTGATTCCAGAGTACCATCAGAGAAGAGTTGGGGCTGAACGACAAAACATTTTTCACTAAAACTATTACATGGATTTGATTGTAAATAATGCTGTGCTTTGTGCATACATCTTTTGCCATCATAACATGAAAACAGATTTCTGGAGGTGATGTACAAGAATGTTTGTGAATATTTGTTGTGCTGTATTTTGTTTTTGTTATGGTGATGATGTGTTTGATTTTTATGCTGTTGTGTTTTCCAATGTATTGTTATTTCGTACTGTGCCATTATGTTCTGTTTTGGCTGTTTTGTTTTGTGTTCAGTTATGTGTCAATTGACTTGCTGTGTTGCTTTGTGTTATATTGCTATGTTAGATTGTGTAGTTTACTGATGTCTACAATGATGCCACATTTCCTGTCAGAAGCAGCACATTCCTATAAAGTTCCAGTAGTGACTAACTTTTATCACTGTCTAAGGTGGTAAAGTGCATTTGTTGCTGCTCTTAAACTAGTCAGTCAGCCCCAAACAGTTACAGGACCTGTGTTAAATTATTTGATATGGGTCATTGGTCTTATTTCCTGGCCACACTAGGGAGCCCAGAGCCAGAATCTTGTGAGTACATATTTGATACAAGAATCCAACAAAGCTGTTGGACAACATCTCTGCATTCCATTAGACTAATATACAAAGGACTCAGACCGAATAGGCTGGGTTGTCCAATGCAAGGGATCCAAGGGCCAGCAGAGAATTACTTCTTGGGACCCTGGAATATATGATATGATATTAAAAAAAAAGCTTTTGTAGCGCGCTTTATTACTAAAAATAGTATCCTGGCGCGAGAAGGTGAGAGCGAATCACAGAGATCAAAGGAAGGGCAGAAAAGAAGTGGTTTACAGAGTGATGTTAAACAGGTGGGTTTTCAGTCCTTTCTTAAAAGCCATGATGGTTGGAGCGGTCTTGATGTGAAGGGGGAGGGCATTCCAGGCCTTCGCGGCTCTGACCGCGATGGACTGACCGCCTAATCGAGAGTATTTAAATTTAGGCACGGTCAGTTGGCACTGATTGGAAGACCGAAGAGGTCGGTTAGGAACATAGAAGGAGAACCTTTTCCTCAAGTAGGCAGGGCCAATTTGATGGACAGCGCGATAAGAGAGGACAAGAGTTTTGAACAAGATCCTGTGAGCAACTGGGAGCCAGTGGAGGCTGCGAAGTAGGGGGCGGACACTGGATCTATTGGGTATATTAAACAGGAGTCTTACGGCCGCATTTTGTATGACCTGAAGACGATGTATTAGATAGGCCGGTAGCCCGCAGAACAAGCCGTTCGCGTAATCTAACCGGGAGAGTATTAGAGCACGTGTGACAGTCTCTTTAGCCTCTCTTGGGAGGAGGGGAAAGAACCTATGTAGGGTTTTCAAGGTAGAGAAACAGATCCCCGTAAGTTTTTTTATATGGTCCTCAAATTTGAGGTCACTCCCAAACCAGACTCCCAGGTTTTTTGCTGGGCCGCCAATAGATTTTGGACAGGGCAGATCAGCGGGCCATAGAAGGTCGCTAAAATTGTCAGGGAAGGAGCCATAAAAGAGAACCTCAGACTTGCCTTTGTTGCATTATAACTGGGCAAGTGCTAACCATCGGAAAACTGATGAGAGGCAAAGTTGGGCCGCCGACGTATCCAAATTGTTCTTGGGCCAGGTGAACAGAAGTTGGGTGTCATCGGCGTAGGCCATAATTTTTGCCCCTAGCTGTTTTGCTAGGTAGATTAGAGGGGTAAGATAAATGTTAAAAAGCAAGGGGCTCAGGGTGGAGCCCTGTGGGACCCCAGTGGCGAGTTTCTTTGGGGAGGAAGCGAAGGGAGGCATCCAGACTTGCTGAGTCCTGTTATCTAAAAAAGACATTAGCCAGTCAAGTGCAGGGCCAGTGATGCCGATAGTGGCTAATCTAGTAAGTAAAAGGGAGTGGGGTACCGTGTCGAAGGCGGCAGAGAGGTCTAATAAAATCAGAGCCACTCTGCCGCCTCCATCCAAACACTCCTGGATAGCCTCAGATATTTCCACAAGGGCTGTTTCGGTACTGTAAGCAGCCCTGAATCCCGACTGTGCTGGATGAAGTGCCTGAGATGTTTCGACAAAATTGTCAAGCTGTTTAAAAGCGATCTTCTTGCAAACTTTGGCTAAGGCTGGCAGTAATGATATGGGCCGATAGTTGGAAGGAACGGCAGAATCCAGCCCTGACTTTTTCAAAAGTGGCAGCAGTTTAGCTCGCTTCCAACAAGCCGGGACAGTTGCAGAGAGGAAAGAAAGGTTAATGATCTGAGTGAACTCATTTCCAACTGTTTTCGCTAGTTCCCCGAGGACCCTAGCAGGGCAGGGGTCAGAGGGGGACACCGATTTCAAGGCCGCGAGAACAGCAATGATGTCAGATTAGGAAGACAGAGCAAAGTTAGCAAACTGATCGATAGGTTCCGGCATCGTGGAAGGGGGAAATACAGGGGGGGAGAGAAAGCTGTTACAGACAGCAAGGATGATTCAGAAAAGGGGGTGGTGATGAACAGAGTGTCTGAGTTAAGCAGACCACTCTTACCCAGTCCAAAGATCAGGGCTTGATCCATCACCGTTATTTAGCTCACTGCACCATCCCAGCTCAGAACTTGGCTATATGCAAATTAGTCTGTCCCTGGCCCAGTGCATCATAGGAACAGGGCAGACCAAACTACCAAGCCAATTCTTCACCAGAAAGGAGACAAGCTTCCGGGGACCGGTTTCTGGCATTTCAGCCATCATCGGCCCGGCTTGTTTGAATCCTGATGGTGCAGTGAGTAAGGGACTCATGTCTGAGTATACCCTGCCACACCTATAGTGGCCAAAAACGATTCAGAAAAGGGGGTGGTGATGAACAGAGTGTCTGAGTTAGGCAGACCACTCTTACCCAGTCCAAAGATCAGGGCTTGATCCATCACCGTTATTTAGCTCACTGCACCATCCCAGCTCAGAACCTGGCTATATGCAAATTAGTCTGTCCCTGGCCCAGTGCATCATGGGAACAGGGCAGACCAAACTACCAAGCCAATTCTTCACCAGAAAGGAGACAAGCTTTCGGGGACCGGTTTCTGGCATGTCAGCCGTCATCGGCCCGGCTTGCTTGAATCCTGATGGTGCAGTGAGCAAGGGACTCATGTCTGAGTATACCCTGCCACACCTATAGTGGCCCAAAACGATTCAGAAAAGGGGGTGGTGATGAACAGAGTGTCTGAGTTAAGCAGACCACTCTTACCCAGTCCAAAGATCAGGGCTTGATCCATCACCGTTATTTAGCTCACTGCACCATCCCAGCTCAGAACCTGGCTATATGCAAATTAGTCTGTCCCTGGCCCAGTGCATCATGGGAACAGGGCAGACCAAACTACCAAGCCAATTCTTCACCAGAAAGGAGACAAGCTTCCGGGGACCGGTTTCTGGCATTTCAGCCAGCAAGAAGGTCATCCTGAATTTTGGTAATTTTATCTACGAAGAATGAAGAAAGCTCTTCGCACCATTGCTCAGATGAGGGCAACAAAGGTTGGGCGGCGCATGGTGAAGCAAAGCTTTTTGCGATTGAGAAAATTTCCTAGCTGTTATTATTAGCTTTGTTAATTCGTCCTGCATAATAGCTGCTCTTGGCAGATCTGATGGCCGCATAATAGTTTTTTTGCACCACCCGCAGATCCTTCTTTGCCTCAGGCAAATATGCTTGTCTCCACACCCGTTCGAGTTTCTTACACCCCAATTTAAGTTCCCGAAGGGTGTGTGTAAACCAGGGTTTGAGGGGGTAGTGTGTAGCCTACGGACCCCGCCTTTGTTTATGGAAGAAGCGGTCCCGTGTTCTACCCATGCGTTAAAAGTGCTAACCGCCGCCTCCATTTCTGAGGGTAATAGTGGACGGGTTACAGCTAGGAAATCTGTCAGCGTGTCTAAATTAATCTTCTGAGAATGAGCAATTTGGAGACCGCTCTCTGCGGCAATAGCCAGAGACCATGTAAACCTAATCAACTTATGGTCCGACCAAGTCACTATCTCAGGGCAGGCCATAACAATACCGACGTTAGAGCAGACCAGATCTAGGACGTGGCCTCCCGTGTGAGTGGGTACAGCAACCCACTGTTTGAGATGGGTCATGGAAAAAGCTTTGTCTAGGCGGACGGCCTCCGGAGAGTCCAGGCTGTCAACATGGATGTTAAAATCCCCCAGAAGGAGATACCTTGAGTATCTTAGAGCCCGTGGGATTATAACCTCTTCCAGTGCCCCCACAAAATTCCCAACATAGCCCGGGGGCCAGTACACCAGTGTGCCTCCCACGGTAAGATGAGAATTAAATGTTAGGGAGAAATGGAGCACCTCGGCATCTGCCAGCTGATCCTGGGGTTCGCAGGAGAGAACCCATTGCTCCCTATAGACCGCGGCGATACCTCCTCCTCTTCCAAGTGGACGGTCTACCCTTGTGATTTTAAAACCCCCTGGAATGGCAAGCTCGACTACCGGGGCACACGTGTCATTGAGCCAGGTTTCAGTAATGAAAAATAGGTCGAGCGGATTCTCGACCAGGAGTTCAAAAATATCTGCTGCATGCTTGACCAGTGACCTTGCATTAATCAGGCCTGCTCTAATCAATGAGGGGTCTACATAACCTCGAGCATGTTGGCTTAGAGTAGGTTTGAAGCGGAAGTTACAGACATGACACTCCCGAAATACACTATCAGCCACCTCCCACGAATCATTACTCACACAGTTCCTGACATTCAGTGCAATGAGTTGGTCACAGGAGTACCGAACGTTAGAGCTAAGTGGCTTCCGAGGTTCCCCGGCAGGAAGGCCGGCAATGGGCATGTCCGGGACACGGACGGGCACAGACGGGCCCTCCTTTGGCGCTCCTTCAGCGCTCAGTCGGCTCGCCCGCTGCGCGTGGCCGCTGTGCATCTTAAAGTGCATAACTATTTATAGACCAAGCTCCTCTCTCAGCTGGACCGCTAACTCGGGTCCCGCCGGGTCCGGGCCTCACACAAGATGGCGCCCGACCTAGCCCTCCACAACAATCGGCACCTGGAAGCCGCGGTGGAACGGGGCACAGGGGGACCGGATCACAAAGCACAAAAAGTTTTAAAAGGTTTAAAAGGAAACAAATACTACACCACAATTCTTAAAATCAATTGCATGTAATTTTAAAAAAGGACTCGGTAATGCAATGGGGTGCAAGTTAGAGCAGAGGAGAGCCCTCACAATCTGCTCGCCTTCAAAGCGGGATATCAAGGTGCTGCCACCACCCTGAATAAACTAAGGGCTTTTCGAACCAGCCAATTTCAGCACTAGGCTTCTCTATATTTCAGGAAGAATTAAATTAGAGGTAACACCATGAAAAAGAAAAAGGAAAGAGGCAGCAATCCCACTTATGTTCGGAATCCAGTATCCACCTGTCATGCAATGGTTTGAGTCCAGTGGTGGTTACTTATGTGTTGTAGTCCTACCTGATGTGCCAAATAACTTAGAAGATGACGTTAATCATAAAGCATACAAGTGTGTCAGAAGTTTACTTGATGTTATTGTATTGCAGTCTTCTTATATGTATAAGCAATATGGTTCTTGAAAAAAGCAGTCTAATCTGCCATTATCAGCCATTTATCAGTTGACAGATTTGAATTTCACCCTCACATATGTAAAGTACAAGTTTAGCAAGGATGTGAGGCAGGGGCAGGCATTGGCTCTTTGTGCTGGATATTGCCTGTGCTTGTGAGCTTGTGCACAGCTTGTGGCATGCATCCCTTCGTAAAAGGCATTATTTAATGTCATGACAACTAAAGATTTGAGCCTACATCTTCCACTTCATGGATGGGATCCAGCCAGAAAGATGCTCTCTGTTGTACACTTTGCGTTGAATTTTAGGCCGTATTCTGTCAGGAGCCAGTGGAGGTATTTTAGTTTAGATTATGCTTCTTTAGAGTGAGTCATTCTCTATGGGCTGCGTTTTTCCACTGCTGTCATTTCTGAATTTTGGATCTGGGATACCCAGTGTACAAAATCTCACAAATTCAGTCCATGGATTAGAGACAAGCTGGAAGGTAGGAAAAAATCCTTCTTGAGTAAGCTCGATGGATAGTTCAGAAAGTTTACAACAGTCCACAAAAGTAATGTCTGGATTATAGAATAATCTGAATCCAAAGGTTTTTGCATATAGTGTCTTATTGCGAAGATATGAAGAATAGTTTTGGCCAGATAAAAGGAAGTTGAAGAAAAGGGAACGGGAGAGATGTTGGATTTAATGAGCTACGCAGACACATGTTGCAAACAGAGGATGTAGCAATGATACCTGTTGTGTGCTAGAAAATCACATATGGAAGTATTGTCTGACATAAATATTCTGTCCTAAATTTTGGTTTAGAAACATCTTCCCATTGTATGTACATATTCTGTTATTAAATCAATTGCGGTGGTATGTTTTTAACTACATTATTTATGTCAGATGACACTCACACAATGATATTATTGTACCATACTCTAATAAGTTAGGTGTTCCAATTCTAACTTGGGCTCACTTAAGGAGTGTACCTATTTCAGTCCCTTCTTTCTCTCTGCCAATGCCTGGACAGATGTAATAAAACTCAAGCTCTGATGTTTAGCTTAATCATGAAGTGAAGGTAATGATTAAATAAATACATATGACCCCCATTACTCTCTCTACTAGTACAATTATGGACCACATTGAGGATTCCAACTAGAAATGTACAAAGCAAGGACTTCAGCTGTTACAAGCATTGACTAAACTAATATGAATGGCTGTTTTAAAAGAGAAAGCACTTCTCCATGCATTTTGAGTTGTGCTTGTGTGAATATTTACATGAGGTAATTTAAGAATAAATCAGTGGCGGAAAAAACTGATAGCTTTTTGAGTGCATGGAAGAGTGGAAGAATGCATGGATGGATGGATGAAGGGGCATGTGCATGGATAAATATCTGCATGGAGGTATTAATGTATGAGTGAGGTACGAGATGCGTCTGTTACTTTGGGCATCAATATTGTTTCAATCTGCCATCCCCAGATTTCCTTATATGTAGGGTTTGCCCATAGTATTCCCTGAATTGTCATCATGATGACATGGTCAGCATTATGTCAAAAGTAGAAAACGTCATCCCTTGGATGCCAATCGATTATTGTGCGAGGGCTAGGTTTAATCGCCGTATGAATGGGCATAAAACATTATACCAAGAATTAGCATAATTCTGCCAGAACCAGCTTTATGCGAGAGAAGTTGAGAAAATCCTCCCATGTATATCCTCATTGTGTTAAAAAAGTCACCATTATCTCTGTCCAAATTATGCTAGATGCTCATGCCCTCCAGACTTAGCTATGCCAAAAACTACTACCATTATGGCAGATTCAGCACTGTGCTAGAGGCGTACACCATGATGCTGTTAATACCTACATTACCCCGAGAATTACCACCAGTATGCCAATAGTTACAACTTTAGCTCATCTTTACCCTACCCCTCAGAACTTTTCACGTGCTGGCACTTGGCAAATGAGTCAGTCACCCATGTATGTCACCATGCACCATTCTCCTAGGCTGCTCTCCGGCACAGCTCTAGGCATATCCTACTACTGCATCGCCATTCGTTCACAGTTTCCCTATCTTAGCTGGACCAATGCTTTTGCATTTTCCATTACACTGTTTGCGTAAGGTGTGTTTTGCCAACTGGTGGCTGGTGGCTTGTCCCAGGTTCTCCAGCATCCTGCATTTTCACATCAGTGGTTGACCAGCCTTGGGGAAGAGGTGAAAGTCTGTCTAATCACCTTTCTGACATTGCATCTCTCCAGTCCTTAATTTGTAAAAAAACATAAGTGCCAGGGCCTTAGTGAGGAAACCCCTGCAGCTCACACCCACCATTGCCCCTGCCAGCCCTGCCAACAACTACTAATCATCGTGCTCCTACATGTGTGACAGTTCTAACTATTCCAAGCCCAAAAGCTAAAAAAATTGTTGAGGCGGCAGATATGAGTCATTGGTATTGTATATTGAACTAATAAATACCTGTTGTTGTGTTAAACTCTAAATTAGGAAAACCGCGTCATCATGCAGAAAACTTTCATAAGTGCTGCTGCTCACAAATAAATGCAGGTGTCGAGCACCCAAAACAACCAGCTCAAATTAAGCACTGTGCCTCTCAATATCAATAGAACCTCCAGGAAGATGACTCATTAGCAGGTCCCCTCAACACTAAGACTGAGGCAATCTCCTTTGGAAATTCCAATATTTACTCCACCACCTTCATTTTTTCTTCCCCTTTCTCTGCCATTCAGAGCTACCAATCACTAGAAATGTCCACACCACCAAATGCATTCACTGTCTCGAATAGTATCCATCTTTGTTCCTCAATTATTTTCTTTGGGTGGTCACAGTCATATTTTATCCCCCATAGCAGAGGGATGGGAAAAGAATGTTGCCATGGGCCTCAAGACTGTACATCTTTTAACTCCATATGGAAGATCAGCATTGTGCAAGGGCCAGAATGTTGGCAAGTATTAATATTATTGTACCATAGTTTCAATGTTGCCAGGAACTACCATCATTGTGCAAGGGCTGGAATTTTATCTGCAATGACATCATTGTTTCAGAGCCATCATATTGCCAGGTAATAACACCACTGTGCCTCAGCCAGCATCTTACCAGAACTGTCCACCCATTGGCTAGGGCATTCCGGTTGTAAGGGAATACCACTATTGTGGTATAGCCACAATGTCACTGAATATTAGCACCATTATGCCCCGCGTCCCATGGGAACAGTCCTACCTAGCCTGGCAGATGAGGAGTGATACCCCAAAACAGGTCCCAAGATTCTTGTTTCTGGTCCTAGGAAGACCTGGCTTGGCAGTTCAAGCTGGACTGTTCCCATGAAGAGTAGGATCAAGACTGATTTGCATATGGCTGGGCCTACACTGGAGTGGTACGGTGAGCAAAAAACAATGGATTTAACCCAGATCTATTGACTGGGGGTGAAAATTTGATTTATTCTGCATTCCACCCATCATTTGCATGTCTTTTGCTTCCTTGCCCTAAGTGTGCCTTGTATGCCCAGATGTGGGTCCCGGGCACACTATGCTACTGGATTTAAGCTAGCCTGGCTGATGAGAGGTGATACCCAGAAACTGGTCCAGAATGCTTGTTTCTGGTCCACAGAGGAACTGGCTTGGAAGTTTGGGCTGGACTGTCCCCATGAGGAGCAGCGTCAAGAATGATTTGCATATGGCTGGGGCTAAACTGGGGTGGCATGATGAGCAAAAGAAAAATGGATTTAACTGATGTATCTTGACTGGGGGAATGTTTAATTTGTTCCGCATTCTGTTCATCATTTGTGTATCTTTTACTTTTAAATAGTGGACATTTCTCTGCTCTTACTGCTCTATGTGCCTTGCAGCCTTTCTCCAATACATGTCTGTGCTGGGTGACAGTTAAATTTTATGTATTCCCCCAGACAGCTACAAATACAGAAGGCTAGGTGTATCTGAGTACCCATCTACACACATGTGCGTTCTGATGGCCCTTCCTGGGCAGGAAGGGAGGAGGGGGCTACCACTTACACTTCAAATGGTAGTGTCCTGACTCATGCAAAGGTCTGATTAACCCCACATTAGCCTGGCAGACAGGACTGGTTTGAAAGGGATACTGGTGCACTTCAAAGCCATTCTTTGAAGTCTTCTTCACATTAAAGGCATATTTTGGAATATGTACTTTATTTATTTTGGAATTTTATAAAGCGCTTAGTTACGCTCACCGGCGTGTCCCTGCGCTAAAATTGCTTTGGTAAGGGAGAAAAATAGGGGAAGAAGAGCTAGGGCAGTGCTAGGCGGAACAGATGTATTTTGAGGGCTCTGCGGAAATTGGGCTCAGAGGGTTCCAGGCGTAGTTCAATCGGCAGTGCGTTCCAATTCTTGGCAGCAAGAAAACGGAACGATCTTCCACCCATCCGGGCTCTGCGGATTTTGGGGACAGTGACCAAGCCAGTGTCGGAGGATCTAAGCAGCCGCTCTGGTCTGTAGGGGGTAATAAGGCTGTTCAAAGGGGCGGGTGCTTTGCCTCCTAAGATACGTTGGCATACACAGAGGGCTTTGTATTTTACCCTTTCACAGATCGGTAGCCAGTGTAGAGATTTTAAGGCCGCTTTAGAGGAGGTACGTCTCGGGAGCCTTAGCACCAGCCTGGCTGCTGCATTCTGCAGCACCTGGAGACGCAGCACTGACCCCAGCAAATCAGACACTTCTGAACCTATACCTGAACCTTTGTGAGAATAACTGCTGTGCTGCTCAAAGGCCTTAACTGGCTGCTGATCTGGAAGACCTGCTTTTCTGTTTGTTGCCCTGCTGTCAGCAGCTCTCGAACTCTGCCGAAGGAGAGCTGTACTCTGCCTTCTTCCAAGTGATCTCTAAGGGCTTGTTTGCTTGCCTCCTGTTGCTTGCGATTCATGGATATCAAACAATCTACCCCTGCTCCCATGCCTGGCTCACAGAAAGTGGCCCAGAAACATGCAATACGAATTTCAACACATGTTTTTGTGGTGTTTTGAGTGTGTTACTATATGAGGTATTGCACAAATGCTTTACATATTCCCTTCTAAGTTAAGCCTGCCTCCTCTGTGCAAAGTTACCAGAGATTAAGCACATGAGAATTTAGGTTGTGTTGTGACTTAC